>NW_027094086.1:71585044-72785044 GCF_029207755.1 Chamaea fasciata
AACCCCAGCAAACACCACTGTGTGTTACCTGAGGAGGAAGTCCTTCTTTTGGTGACTTTGAGCAAGGAGGACTTCTGAGATACAGGAATCATGGAGATGGAAAAGGCTTGCAGTAAAAGCTATGCTTTTCCTAAATTAATTGTGTTTCTCTGTAATTAGATAATGCTGATTTATGACTCAGTGTTTCTTTTAGAAAAGCATACAGGGTGGGTTGTACTAAATTTTCTGAACTTAAGCAGGGTATTTCTTTTTATTGTCCTCTAATTTTCTTCTGTTAGAGAAATACCATGTATCTGCTTTTCCTCAAAATTACAGAATTTGTTACAGAATACCTTTGTTATTTGAAAGAAATAGCAAATATTGTGTGCTAATAAATTTAGGAGGTTTACAGTTTTTATGCTGCTAACAAGAGCTGGTAGTTGTGCTAAAGCTGCTGTCCCAGAGCATTCCTTATGACCTATTTTCTCAGTAGATTTTAATACTATTCTGAATTTATGAAACACGATCCACATTGAAATTTCTAAACTACAGTTTTAAAAAGAGGGTTAACTTATCAAATTATTAAAGTCATACCTTTTTTTTTTCAGTTTGCTGCTTCTAAGTTAAAGCTGACTTTCCTGCACCTGGAAGCAGAAGTGGTGTTGGCGTGTTTCTTGCACCTCTTTTTCCTTTCCTTTTCCTTCCCCCTTCTCTCCCAGCTTTTCAGGAAATCTAGAATATTGGCAGAAATAGAATGAATAGGCTTTTTTAGCAGTTTCTGAAGATGCTGAGCATCTTGAGAAGTTTCTTTTGAAAAATTACAAGGCCAGATGAAATAAAGAGCAGAATCACAGAACATTGCTTGTGTGTCCCATTTTAAGGGTTGAACTTACTGAGTGGCTCCTTAGGTACTGAATGGCACAGGGGTGAGAGGTTGGAGAGAGGTTACTGGGAGTAAAAGTACAAATTGATTAGGTCTCAAAGCAAGATAAGCTCATGGAGTAAGGTGGGGGCTGTATTGCAAAGAGTATTTTGTAGGTAATACTGAATTAGGGAAGTAACTTGTTTCTTTAAACATTTCCAGTTATCAACAACCATGATTTGTGATGAATCACACAGTGTTTAACAAAAAATTAAATGTTTTGTTCTAAAGAGATTTAGATCACTGAGATGCATATTTTTGAGTAGTTTTGCAAACACTGGTTAATTCAGTAAAATTGGCTTATCCTCTGTCAATACTTGTTCCGCCCAACTTTGTGAGGAGAGCAATATCAACTGGTGTGCTATGCTTGTTGTATATGTTTCACACAGAAGCCTTGTCCTATTTTTCATCATTCCTGGGGAATGTGTAGTGTATTGAACTCTGCTTGTTTCCTTTGGAAATAAAGCCCCAAAGCCACAGTTTTTGGCTTAACTGTGTTCCAATTTTACTTTTGGAACTGGAAATAGGGAATAAGAGTATTAGTTAAAGAGAAAGTAGATTTTACCAGTACTGTAATTAGGAGTTATGGTCATAAGTTTCTTCCTTTCTGTCTGTAGTACTTACGTTATCCTGTCTGAGAGCCTAAAGTAAAGTAGGAAATGAACAAAGCCTCCCAGCTCAGATCACTGCCTGATACAGACTGGCATATGTGTGTATACCAGGGAATGTTCTTGTCCCCAGTTTTGTCCCTGAAATAATGGACTCTTCGATGTGATTTAAAATAACCCCCAAGGCTATATTTGCCGAAATTTAGTGTTTTGTTTGCATCTAGTTTATCTGAAGATGGAGCCACATATGAGAATGTGTACATTTTAATATGTGTTAACCCACAACACAGATTTTGTAGCAGAGGCCTTGTGTCTGCTCCCCCCAGCCCTGATTTTACAAATGACTGCTCATGTGTGTATATAAATATATAAATATGTATAAACAGTAGTTCTGCAAAGTCATGAGCTATTCCTTACTCCTGCGACATCCTTTTTAGTCTCCAATTACTGTCAGTGTAGCTGTACATCTGATAATTAAGACATCAGCTGCTGCTTATACTCAGGAATGTGATGAAGTCATCTCATGGGGTTTTGTTCAGTTTTTTCTTGTTTTTTTGATAAGGTGTGGTTTTTTGTTGTTTCTGTCTACTGCATCCACTGGTAGGTGTTCACTTCAGATATGTTCTGCTTTTAGGGAAATTCATGAGACAAAATGATTTCTGTCGTCCATGCCCAACAGAAATGTTTATGTGGCAATTTCTTCTAATGGAAGTGTTTTCCTCACCCCTTCATTCCTCTGTAATTATTTTAATATAGTCATCTTGTGCTTTCAGATTGTTGGGAGTTTTTTGGTAGTGCCTAGAAATAAATGGTTTTCATTAAACCTTCTAAGAGCATTTACTGGGCAGGTTATGTTGTTCAGTTTTTATTCAGCTGGTTAGATCATAACAGTGAAGGTGTTACATATTCAATGTATTCAGTGAAAAGAACCACCCTATTTCTGCTTGTTAGGTGTTCTTGAGTTCCCTATTTGTCCTTTGCCCTCATTCAAATTGCTGCACAGGGCAGGAGATGCATAGAATGCTGCAGTTAATGGCTGCTGCAGGTTTGATGTAGACTCTTGCATCAACCAGTTTCTCACTGCCCTTAGTTACAGTATTGTATTTCGTACTCTGAAAATGCCATCTTTTTTGAAACCTGCCCTGAATGTAATGCAAATTCTTTTCCAGCAGTAATATTTTATGTAGCCTAATAGCAATTACTCATACTATACCAAGATGTGTTGTCACATAAACCATATGGAATATACACAGTGCATGTTTTATCTGAATGTTCTGCTGTATCCTTGCTAATGCTGCTTCTCAGATGATAATATTTCTGTGTTGTTGAGGATACAAATATTTTGTTAGGCTCCATGCTCGGCTAAAGTAGTGTCCATAGCAGATAACATATCAGGTGCCTATATCTGAAGACTTTGTGCTTTTTAAAACCTTGGTCAACACCTTGCCGGAGATGATGTTAAATGTATCTGACTCACAAATACCCTGTTTGAATGTACATATTCAACTGCAGGTCTAGGTAGTGATGAATTGTACTAAATAGACCTATTCAGTCCATTATTCTGTAGCTGAGTTTTTTAAAAGAAGAATAAAAGAGCACTTACAGCAGCAGAAATGAAATGACCTGCCTGTAACTCAACTTTGAGTTTTATGGCTCCCACAAAGTCATATGCTTGCAACTTTTATTTTCTATAATATGAAAATTGATGTTCTCATTGCATATTTATTAATTTAGCGGTTTAGTATGTTGAATGGCTTTGCACAACCAATTTATTAGTGTCTCAGTTTCACTGGATGTCCTTTGTATAAGAGGGACTTTTTTTTCCTTCCCTGAGTAGCTCTGCCATTCTGCATCTTAACCTGACAGCTTCAGATTTATCCTTGCTCCTTACAGGGATCCATTTCATTCACGGCAGTTATGCATCATCTAGGTTGGGAAGACCAACACTGAATCCAGTACTCCAGTTTCAGACATGAGAGTGAATATATAATAAATAGAAAGAATAATTTCAATATAATTGTATATCCTTTTATGAGTTTTGGAGGGTCATGGAGGAATGAAAATGGGAGAATCACTGTGTGCCTGCTAGTGATTATAGGAAGAATATTACATCACTGAAAGTTATGATCCAGAAGCCCTGGTCAGTTATGGTAAATAAGAGATGAATCTACATTAGCGGAGTATTATAAACAATTGATTTGGATCTTAAAATTGTGCTATTTGAAAACAATGATTTAATACAAGGGCTATAGATGATTTTAATTAATTTTGAGAGTCTGTTCTCTAATTGAAGAAAGTCTAAAAATAAAAAGCTGCTCAGTATTATTAGAGTTGCCTTGCATAAAAAATCAAAATGGTTTTAAATTGATGGAAAAGATAGTGTGTCAATTTGTTTAGTCTCAAAACCCTATTCAAATATATTTTATATTGAATCAGAGTTTTATAGAAACGCAAATTACAGTCTTGAAAAGTTGATTCAGCACCACTACAAATTACATTCACTTTCATTTGCATTTGAATAAATGCCTCACTTGTGGTGGAAAAGGTTTGTCACGTTGACAAAGCACTCCAAGCCAATTGTGCTTATTAAAAAAGAAGAGGTTATACTGCTGGTTTGAAAACAGTAGTTTTGTAGACCTCCATTAGTCAGAAATATTCATTTCTAATCTGCTTTTAACTCAATTGCATGGGTGATTGATTTGTTTTCCTTTTTTTTTTTTTTTTTTTTTAATGCATTTTATGGTAACTTGCTGGAGGATCAGGAGGGTCACTTCCAGTACTTTCTCTTCAATGTTTTCAGTTTTTGCGTGTTGTGAGAAAATGGTGCCACTTGCCCTTGATTTATGAACATGAAACCAAACTGAATCAGAATTATGGGGCTGTGACTACTCAGCATTTTTGGGTGGAGGCAGATGTTGAAATAGGCATTTCTGTGTGCATCTGTACATCCTGTGTGTCTGTAAAAACTCTGTTTTCCAGATAAATGCCAGCTCCCTGTTTGTGATTCTTACAGATCACTACTTTGACACGAAGATAATACTGCACTCTCTTTCTTATGGTGTGAGCAGGTTCCTGTAGATAAACCACTCTTTACGTCCCCTTTTTGTGTTTTGAAAGGATGAGGAAGGAGCAGTATTTGAACTACCAAAACTACAGTCAAATATCAGCTGGTGGCATTTGCAAGACACTGTTTTAAAGGTAGAATCTCTTTCCCTTTTTTCATATTACATTTCCTGAGCATGTTGGGAAGGGGTGGCTCTGCTGCCAATGGACATGCCAGAGGAACAGCTTAACGGTAGTAAATTTTTATATTTTCCTTACCTAAAACAGCTAGAGCAAACACAAATAGGAGGGGGAGAAATTAACAATGTAATGTTTTTTAAATAAAGTATTGGATGCTCAAGAATTTCACACACATTAGTTTTTAAAAGATGAGAAGCAGAACACACTGATATTTCTTTAAGCTAATTTTGAAAAATTCCCAGACAGAAAGGTAGTTCTTAAGTAGAAATGGCTATATTTATCTACTCATAGGCAAGTTTGTTAAGGCTCTTACAACTTTGCACACGGAGTATTGCATTTTAAGGTAAATGCAAACATTTTTCATGCTTGTTGAACTTCCTACCAAAGTCCATTCAGAACTTTCATTGCCCATAAGCAATGGGAATAATAGTTCTCTCAGCAGTTTGTAGTTGTTTTTCTTTTTTTAATGGGGTGTGTAAAACAATTTTTTTGTCTTTATAGACATGCATGTATATATCCAAGTTAAAAAAAAAAAAAGAAAAAAATATATATACATATTCAAATATAAATATATATATTTATATATGCATTGCCGAGGTTTGCATACAGTTTTTGTCTTTGCTTTACAGGTAAGACATATTTTGAAATGCCTGTTTGGATAACTGTGTCCTTCAGTTTACACAGCTATATATTACATAGCTATTATATACTAATAAAATATATGCAAACTTTAATTCAGAAAAGGTCAAATGAATGCTTCCAAGAAAAAATAGCTTCCAGGTAGTTTCCTCCATTTATTGGTATCAAAAGAATATAGGTTTTTTGTTTTTCAGAGAAAAAGTTATGAATGCACAAATGGTAAATAAAAAGGGGGGCATAAATCTGTAAACTGCTCTACAGATGTGGTAGAAATATTTATTTCTCTCATTCATCATTTTTTACAGTGCCTGTAGCATGCTATGGGCTTTCAAACACATAAAGAAACACAACTGATCTTGTTCATATTAATCGCACTAACTTATAAAGGCTTTTGTAAAGTTTCATTTAATCAACTGATATTGCTGTCAAAATTTAGGGGAATGGGAGAATCTGTATTCTGTGAGTACATTATTATCCAGTTTTTCTATTTATGTATTCAACGTGTAGATTGTGAGTCTATTCTAGATTATCTCTAAAGGTCATGACAACCAGGAGAGATTCCTGAGGGCTGGAGGAAAGAAAATATCACTTCAAGATGAACCACAAGGAAGATCTGAATAAAGTCAGCTTTGCCTTGTTCCCTGGAAATGTGATAGAGAAAATCCTCCTGGAAACCATTTCTAAGGGGAAATTGGTGATCTGGATTAGTTGCCATGGATGGTGAGGAAATAGCAACCGACAGACGTAATCGCCTTCCAAAAAAGGAGGACTGGCTTTCTCAATCAGGACAGAGCAGTGGAAATCACTGGAGCTCAGTTATAATATGGATTTTACCACTGTCCTGCTGAAGAAATTGTGTCTAAAGGAATAACGGTGATGTGGCTTGAAAACTGGCTGAACTGCTGGCCTCCAGAGATTAGCTCAGCTGGATGCCTGTCACTAAAGTGCCCCAGGGGACAGTATTGGGTCCAGTCCTGTTTAGCACCTTCTTCAATGCCTTGGACAATGGGGCAAGTGTAGGTTCAGCAAGTTGACAGATGATGGAGAACTGAGAGTGCAGTGGTGTTTGATAGACAAGATGAGTGTGGTGCCTTTTTAGTAGGGGTCTCTGGCAGTGTGGAGCACAGAGCCAGCAGGAATCTCTCTTGCAAGTGACCTTTGCATGTGGTTGTCTCCAGTTTACATCTGCTAGCACCTGTCTTACGTGGGGTGTAGTTTCACCGAGATAGCTTCAGACATGGTCTTCAGACATTGAAAAGATACTCCCCTAGGAACCCTGCAAATGGCGAGGGAGTCCTGTAGAGGTTACCCAGAGCTTGCACACTGGGGAGTCTGAGCTGTTTTTGATGCATCTGATATCTACATCATTGTGTGATGTCTGTGGTCTTTTGCTTTCCTGACATCTTGTGCTTTCTCAAATGTTCAATATTACACATATTTGGAAGGGATGGGTTAGGGGAGGGGATTTAATGGACCACTGCTGCCATCTATGCAGTAGATCCTTTTCCGTGAGGTTTGCTCTAAAAATTACCCCATTTGTTTCCTAAGAAAAGTTCTGTGTTGAAGTTCAACAGTATTTTTCCATTATAAGATTTTCAGCACAGCATCTTAAGTACTGGTATGTGACTGCATGTGATTTGTGCTCCTGCTTTGCTTCAGTCCAAAGCCAGATTAATCTCCTAAAAGAAAATATTCAAGACATGGTATAAACTTTTGCAATTCAGTACATCTGGGGAAGTTTGTCCCCAGCAGAGCTAAATTAAAAATAAACTGTTTGACTGTGAGTCAGGCTGCAAAAAACGGTCAGAAAGACAAAGTATAAATGCCATCTGGCCTAATAAACCACATTTTGTTTTATACTTTTACCTCTGGGCTTTTGCAAGGAATGATTACATTGCTATTTTTTGAGTCATTTATTGAGACTCTGCAGCACTGGAGAATAGTCAGCTTTGATCTGAAAAGAGATCCAGGTAATTGTGAGTTTCAGATGATCACTTACATTTCTAAGGCATCTGAAGAGAATGGTTGATACTTGCTTGTAACATTGATGTGCAAGGTAGACAATATGATTTTCTGTTTTACGGGAATAATTCCAATGGCAGCATCGAGGTTGGAATTCTCTCTTTTCTGGCACTTCCATTGCAATAAAGTGTAAAGCAGCCAGGAGACAGCAATGGAAAAACCTTTTCCTGCATATTTCAGAAATAACTACTATATGATCCCCATTTTTAATAGAATACTCTCTTTGTCTCTTAATTAATTGATTTTTTTGTCTCTGAACTCATACTGGGCAATTTCTGCAGACTCTGGGTGTCCTCTGGAGAGGATATGCCCTTTTTCTCTGATAGAGCATTCAGTATAAAGAGGTAGAATATTATTGTTCTCTTTAGCACTGATACTGGTAAACTCCCAGTCAATGCAGTGGAGATAGCCATGTCATCCTTTGGCTTTGTTTAATTCCAGGTTCAAATAATTCCCTGTCAAGGGAAACAAAAAATACACATGCATGATATACACACCTTCAGCACTGGTTGTGAGGAAGATGACAGGAGAACGTGTGTGCATCCTCTTCCTTATCACCACCCATGCAGGGGTATGTGTGTGTAAATCATTCCACAGGCGAGCCAGCAAATAAGCAATCAATGATCAGAGTAGCATACACAGATTTTTCTTGCTATGAATCTGCTCTTGGAATATTCATCAACCTTTTTTTAAGAAAGGAAGGATCATTAAAGCAGGTGTAATGAATATTAGTTTTCAGTATACACGGTTTTCATTCTCAGATTTTTGTCTCCTTGCTGGATGCTAGGGTTGAGACTATTCCTGTGATTCATTGCCTGGACTGTTCAGAGTAAACACAGTGGCTTTCCTGAGACAGACAGCCCAGTTTATCTCTGCTGGCAAACTGTAGCAGAGGAATACAATAAAGGCAGTTCTTCCACAGGTGGACTTACTTTCTAAAAATGCAGAGGATGCTTTCACTGCTGTCAAGTTCTGTGGACTCTGCTGTCTTGCAGTCACCTTTAATTTGTGGCTGAAGTTAGATAAAAATTCCACCAAAGTCAGCAATATGGGAAATGTGCTGAACAAACACGGTCAGTCACTTGCTTTGAAGGATGTGTGCTTTCTGGCCTGCTTATGTTCCTGGTGAGATATTGTTTTGGAGAGTGCTATGGGCATCTGCCCTCAGAGATTTCTGTGACCTCTTTGGGAGAGTGTGTCCCTGTGTTGCACACTGCTGAGGATATCAACAGCTTCCTGCACTCCTGAAACACTCCTAACATGTTACACAAATACAACATCGTTGATCACTCACTGCCTGGGCCATGGGCAGTTGCAGCACCAGAGAAAACATTTTGATGGTGTTTATAATGCCTGCCACCTTTAAGGTGGGGAATGACAAAAAGGGCAAAATGCTTCTGGAAATAGCAGCCTGTGTGATGTTAAAAGATGTTGTCTGACATTATCTTGTAGAAAGAAGAAAACTAAGGAGAGCACAGATTTCCTAGGGGGAAAAGTTCTGATTGCTTTAGAGGAAATTGTTACTCTAATTAAAATAAGGCAAAATATAAATATCAGAAGTGAACAGGGATGGAACGTCCGAAGAAATAATACTGTCAATGAGCAGAAATTTGTACTTGGACACCAGTATGCAGTTCTTATGTCCTAAATTAGATCATGAGTGTGCGGCACAACCTCTCTGTAACTTGAGTCTTTTTGTGAAATCACTGGTGAAAAAATTATAATGTTAAGGCCAAAGCATAAAATAAATCCAATGTGTCTTTATTACAGATTACTAAATACATTATTTGCAGTGTGCCAGCCTTCATTGTGTCATGGTGAATAATTATTGCTGGGATCCATTGTTTTCTGCTGCTTGTGTTCTAGCCTACCTGATACCTGACATCTTATTTCTGCATTTTTTTGCATTCAATCTGTTCTATTTATCTGCCATTAACTTTATATTCTTATACTCTGTTCTCACAGTTTTATTTTCCCTGAATTGGTCAGAGAAAGAACACAGAAACTATAGCTAGTTCTTCTCTTTTTATTTTTATGGTTGTATTCTTCTGCTCCTGTGGACGTGCCTCAACAGCATCTATATCATACAGAGAGAGAGCAAATAAAGAGATACCCATTGGGGTGACCTTTGTAAGGAGAGTTGAAAGTATCAGGGCAATGTTCAAAAGTAAGTAAAAGATCGCTTTAAAATAAAACAGTAGGAGCAAGAGCAAAATGATACTGTCCATTGGTTTAAGTTCAGAACCATTTTAGAAGAGCTGAAAATGATTGCAAGTCTAGAGACTGTTTAACAAATTTAGCCTCAAGCACTTCTATTTATCATTTTTGGCTGGTAGAATTAGCTTCATTTCAGAAGCAATGACAGATGGACTTCTTGATTTATGATATATTTCAGCTGAGGCCTTAAACAGCTTCTTAAAACCCTTGTAGCAGAAATCTTATATATTGATCTATGGGAGGCTTGATCTCCAACAGAAGGTAAGGCAAATTCCTCATGTAGCCACTAAGACACATAAAGAAGATTCATCAATCTTGATTCTCTGTTTATTGTTTTTTAAAACAGATATAATCCTTTGTAGTGATACTGCTGTATATAAGATGAAAAAAAAAAAATAAAGTACCCCAACCAAACCATCAATGATTTTGAAAATGTTTTAGAGCAGCAACTTATTTTCCAAGACTGGTCGTTTTGGTCCAAACTTGGATTTATTCTTCTTCATATGGCTTAATTGTAGTGTTTAACAATGGCCATTTAACACTGGCAACAAGGACTCAGAAGCTAGGCAGTGAAAGACTTTGGGAGCTGGAATTCTGGGCCTGTCTGGGAAACTGTTATGAACATTGATCCTTCTGCTCTCCCAAAAATAAATACATATCAGAAGTTCAAAATATTTTTCAAGTCAGCTTAATTATTTACCCTTCTAATTTTCTTGGGTGCATGTAGAAGATTGACCTGGTCCTTAGCATTTTAGCATTTGAGTTTGTTTATCTTTCACTCTCTTTCCTTTCCCACTGCTTTCTCATTGCTTTTATATATTAATATACGTGCTAGATTTGTTTTTTGGAAAAACAAACAACAAAGGAGGATTTTAGAGACCTTTCCCACTCATGTAAGAATGCTATACAGGGCATCAAAGAGCATCAGGAATTAACACTTGCAAGTGATGGTGAAGGCATCAAAACAAATTTAAATCAGTAGCAAAAGGCTGATCAAAGAAAACATGGCCCACTGCTGCATAGGGCAGGTGCTCTAGTGCCATTTGAAATGTGCTGGGTGGAGATACTTGGTTACTGTTTTGCCTCAGACTTCAGCAGCAATGTCTTCCAGGCCTCTCTCTTTAAAGAGAAGGAGCTGCCAACAGTGGATCAGGAATCCTCTGCGATCAATTCATTCAGACCCACAAGACTGGACAGGCTGCTTTGGAGTACTGAATAGAGTGGGGAAGATCCCCAGTGGCTGAAAGGAAAGCAAATGTTCACCAGCTTCATTTCAAACTAAAAGGACAACTAGAGATGTGACAGATTGATCAGCCTCTCTTTTTTCTCTGCAAAAATCATCCTTGAAATACATTTTTGGGCAGAAGATTGGGAAAGTCAGCATGGATTTAATAAAGGCATAGTGTGTGAGTTCCTTTTAGAATAACACAACTGAATTTGTAGATAAGGAGACAGCAGTAGATGTTTTTACCTTAATTTCAGCAAGGCTTTTGGCACTGCCATCCACAGTATTTCTGTATCTAATTGTGATGAGTTGACCCCGGTCAGCTGCTAAGCACCACACAATCTTTCTTCCCCAGCAGGACTGGACAGAACAGCAAGAGCAAAAATGAAGAAATTCCTCAATCAAGATCAACAATTTAACCAGTGAAGGAAAGAAGTGGGTAAACCACCCCCAACACCAATGGTGCAAAGGCAGTCGCTCACCACATCCCCCCGGCTCAGCAGTGTCTCGCAGGCATCTGAGCAACAGGAACCTCAGAAAACTGAGTGTGTGGAGAGCAGCTCTGCAGAAGAAGGCATAAATGTCCTGGTAGACCCCAGCTAAATACATCAGTGTGCCCTGGCAGTAAAGAAGGTCCAGGAATTTCCTGGATTGTATTATCAGCCAGTAGGTTGAGGGAAGCAACCCTTTACTCAGTACTTTTAAGACCACACTTAGAATAGTGTCCTGTTTTGGCCCCTTATTTCAGGAAAGACTGTGTTGGAGGGGCCTAATAGGAACTGTCTCAAGATTCAGAAAAAAAACCTCAACCAAAAAAAAATCCCAGCAGGATGTAGGTGAGTTTAAATCCCTATCAGGATATTAATACATGGAACTAGCCATGATTTTTTCGTTTGTTATGAGGAAAATGGTTTGCTGAAGTGTGGATATGGCTACTGCCTAAGCCAAGCATTGTTTCTCCACAGAAGATCACCTGTAGAGAATTCCAAACTACCAAGGCAAATCAACTTTGATGCACTTTAGAATGCCTCCTGAGTGCCATTACATAGCTACAGACTGTCTGTATCATGTTTGATAAATGCTTGCAGAATTGCGCTGAGGCAAAACAACCAGGCGTGAGACCAGCTGTGAGCACAAAAAACCATGTACCTGCTGCACAAAAGCATTTGGATGTTCAGACTTAAGCCTATTTTTCTACATCTATTGCTTCTTTTGTGAGAGACAATAATAAGTGTTGCTTTGGTTTTCTGAATCCTGTCAGTAAGGGTGCACAGCAGGGTGGATAAAACCTATCTTACAAGCTGGTAATGTAATTTTCTTTAAATGGGGAAGCCAACTTGCCTGATTTTTCAATGTTTTTTGTCTTAATCTTTGGGAAACAAAAATATGAGGAGAAAATGGAAGGTATGAAATTGAATAAACAACTAATTTCTTGTGTTTCACTTCTGAGCTTCTGTCTATCTTTGTATGAAGACAAGCAGCTCTGGGGTGCTGCCCTTGCAGTGGGCACTGCTTGAGGCAAGGCTGGTCAGCACCGAGGTTCAGCTCTCCAGATCACAGGTAACAATAAAAAGACTGAATATTCATTTTGTTATTGAAGTAAAGTGTCTTCAGATTCTTCCCTGGGGAGGTTTGTCCTTTGCCTCCAACAGTCTAAAAGCTGTTTATTTTATTCATGCCCCTTAGGTCTGGAATTTGAACCATTCCACTTGGTAAACTGGAAAATACCGACAGTGAAATACCACATATTCTGTATTTTAATTGACCGACTTATTTTTCTTATTTCAAGAGAAAAAAATAATGAATTAAACAGATTTTCTGACAATCGTAATTCTTTGTTTGGTTTGGGTTTAAGGATTATGTAATATCATATCAGTACTTGCCTGTTAACATTATTACTCCATGATGTGCTTGCTCTGGGTCCTAGGTAGTAGGAGCCCATTAGGTGTAACCACAAAGAAATATACATGCAAAAATCAAACTTCTGTGGTATAGACTCAGTGGGTTGGTATTAAGTCTTCAGGGAGTAAAAATGTTGCTTATTTCATCTTCAGCATGAGATGCTTCAGGAGCTGTAAATCGATTTTCCCCAGACTGCCCAGTCTGTAGGAGAGACCCCTGTCAGAGTCAGGCATGCTACTGCATAGAGTCCTGCATAAAGCTGCCTGGAGTTCCTTTAGTGCTGAACTAGTCTGCCCTGAGTTATATAAGGTGAATACAAGGGTGCAGCCTTTTCACTTGGCAAGATTGTCAATTTCAGTGAGATTACTTCAGAAACAGAGGGGGAAATAAGCCAGTGATCAGACTCTGACCTTCATTTAGTAAAAGTAAGCCATGGCCACCTCTCCTGTTCCCACACAGGGGAGAAGAAATTTACCCACAATGTCTATTTCCACATTTTGAGTAATAGAGAAATGTGGTCCGCATGAGATTTTAGACTGAATCTTCCTCCACTGTTGGGCATGGCTATTTTTTCTGTCTTCAGTAACATTTTAAGATCTCCCTCTTAGCTCTTGATAGGACTGCAATCTTTTGCAAGCAAAGATGTTAAAATCAACCACCAGCTTGTGGGAGATGTTTCTGCAGAATAGCATCAGAGGAATAGTTTATGGTCCTATTTCTTTGCATGGGAAAATCAGATGATTTCTACTTGTGAATAAAATAAAGAAAACCAAAACAACAAAACAACTCAACAGGAAAAAGCAATACAAGTGAAAATATTCAGTTGCAATGGATGCCATTATCTTCTCAGATATAGTTTTGGTTAGTGCAAGAAGGAACAGGTGATGCCAGAATATCTATGGATAGTTTGGAGAGAGCAGTACCTTCTTAAGGCATACGTACAGTTTGAGTACTGGAAAAAATAATTCTAGATTTAAAATGTGTTCTGGTTTTATTACCTTTAAATAGATCAATCTATTTTATTGCCAACTATAATTCTTAAGGCTCATCTGCCTTCAGATACTTAGTCAACAGTGTACAATTTTGTAGGTTTCAATATTGAGCAGCAAGAAGTTTTACCTGCATGTATGCTTCTTTTTGGTTCCTGGTAAGCAAAATGTAAGAGGTTGGGCTGAGAGCCTGAAGGAAAATTATCCTTAAAGCTCAGAAGAATTTACATAATCCAGATTGATTTAAATATGGCTTGGGAATTTAGGTGTTCTCAATTATTTACAAAAAATAAGGTTTGGAGATGTTAAGCTTAGTTCTTGTGGTAAAGCTTATAAAGCTGTTTTCATTCACTATTAGGTAGGAAACAAACGTTTAATATTTGGAAAAATAATTTTAAGTTCTGCGAAAGTAGAAAGGGCTAAATATTTGTGTTGCAGTGAAATGATTGCACTGCTTTAAAATAGAACAAAAATCAGGTAAAATTCAAAATTTGAGTCTTGGCACATAATAACCTGAATATATCAATCAACTTTGTATTTATTTATTTTTCATTTCTTTATGGTTTTTATTTTTTTACAGCAATTGTATCATCAAATGACATTTTCCCCTTTCTTATTTTCTCCCTATGCTTTCAAGATTTTGAGTCACTACTCAAAGATTTAATCTAGATTTAAATAAGCATTTTGATCTATCAATGAAATAATGAAAAGTACTTTGCACGCCATTGTAGTATTATGTAGTATTAGCAACATAAAACTCGAGTCTGTGTAATATCTTATGTGCAAAGCCTGATAAATTAAGTAATAATATTTCCTATACATTAAAATATAAAAGCTGCAGCTGAATGGCAGATGAACCCATGAACCCATGCACCTATTATGTTGCAGTGTGATTCTGAAAGCAGTCAGGTTTTGTTAACTGAGCCAAAACTTCAATCTTTAGTACACCTCTGTTCTCCTCAAATATTCCTCTAGTACTCCACAAAAGCTGAGAAGCCTCAGACATGTTGAAATTACTGTCTTCGCTTTAGCAGTTCTAGTGTGGAAAAGGGCCTCTTGGACATTCAGTCATACTATTCTTGTGAAAAAAAGTTGGGTATGTAATGAAAAGTGAATTTTCTGCAGTTTTTCTTTCACTCAGAGGAGCAGTGATGCAACTGTTAAGGTTACAAGGCTTCAGCTTGTAAGTCTTTAACTTTTAATTTCTTCTAGGAGGTTTCTGCTACTCAGAATTAATGTTTGAAGACTGTCATAATCACTTCACAATCACTTAACTTGGGTTCTGGAGGTTGGTCAGAGCTATTGGTAACGGTGTGCTGCCTGAGTCAGGCAGGTTTCACAAAATAACTGCAAGAAATCTTTGGACATGAACAGCTGTAATAAATCTGGTTGCTTGAGTGCTGGCAGCCTGCTTCTTCTTTCATTTCCAGGCTAACCATGCATATGATAGCTCATCTAAAAAACATATCTCACAATTTTGCATTGTCAAACTCACAACAATGGATTCATGGGGAACTGTGTGCTTTCAACTTGTGATATCTTTTTGATTTCTACATACTGCAGAGAAACACCAAAACAGAACGAAATAAATAATAAAATATCCAAGAATGAAAGCTTTTACAGCTGTGGCTTGTGATGATCTTAAGACATCTTCAAAGAAAGTTTTTAGGTGATTTCTGCACTGAAAATATTATGTGAATATGATATTGATATCAGACACTAATTCACAGGAATGGATTGTGGGAATTCCCTCTCATCTTTGTACAAAGAATTTAAAAACCATTTTTCTGGATTAAAATTCTGCAGTAAGCCTGCTCTTCTGTACTGATCTCAAGTGTCAACTTCCTGCTGTCAGTGATTATCAGCTGCCTTTACTGCTGTGTAGTTTGTTTAGGTTTAGTATTTGGTGTTATCAGCCTACTGAATCAACAAATCTGACAGATGTTGTGTCTGTGCTTGCTGCAGCCTTAGATAACCATCTAGTCTCGATAACTCAAGGGGAGATCGCTCCATCACAACATTTCACTCTATTCAACCCATTTTCTCTGGAAAGGGAGAATTTGCCAATATTTACCTCAGCATAACATATTCCCAGTTAATAACGGGACCAGTTCAATGCCATGCTGCAAATTTATCGCATCATAATCTGTGTTTATTGCTTTCAGTCATTTTGCGAAGTCTGCATTAAACAGCCTTTCCACTTACAAAGTGACTGAAAATCTTTACAAGATAATAAAGGGAAATTTAAGTTGAATGCTGTTGTTAAATGGAGATTATTGACCGTTTCCTTCAGGCCTGGGATAGAAACTGACACAGGATTCTTACTTCATCCATCTGGGTGCTCCTTTTCCATCCTGGGAAAGTATCTTAATCTGTCCCTGCACTGATCCTCCTGAGCACAAAATCTTCTCTGATGGCAAAACAATTGCTCTCTAAATTGAAGTGTTCATTAGAAAATTCTGGAATAACCACTGAAGTTCGCACATACGGATTAGTGGTTTTACTTTGCTCTGGAAGGGGGATGCCTCTCTGCAGGTCTCAGGCTGCTGGACATGCCTGGAACCCCTCACCAGGGCAGGGAAGTGGGAGGCAGTCTCAAAGCAGGCAGGACATGGGGACTTACTGAGGATCTGTGCTGCCAAGTAAGGGAGCTGTGGGACGCAGTCCTAAGACAGGCCAGTGCTCAGCAGCCTGGGCTGCATTCAAAGCAGTGTGGCCAGCAGGGCCTGCAGGTGGACTCTCACCAGGAGGAGGGGATTCTGCCCCTCTGCTTTGCTCTGGTGAGACCTCATCTGCAGTGCTGCACCCAGCTCTGGGGTTCCCAGCACAGGGAGGACTGAGTCCAAAGGAGGATTGAGTCCAGAGAAGGGCCTCAAAGATGATCAGAGGGATGGAGCACCTGTTCTATGAACACAGGGTGAGAGAGCTGGGATTGTTTGGCCAGAAGAACAGAAAGCTCCAGGGAGACCTTATTCCAGCCTTTCAAGTACCTAAAGGGGGTATACAAGAAAGCTGGAGAGGGTTTTTTTACAGGGAAATATAGTAATAGGACAAGAGAGAATGGTTTTAAACTGGAAGAGTGTGGATTTAGATTAGACACTAGGAAGAAATTCTTTACTGTAAGGGTGATGAGGCACTGGAACAGGTTATCCAGAGATGCTTCAGCCCTGGAAATGTCAAAGGCCAAGCTGGATGGAGCTTTGAGGGACCAGGTCTAGTGGAAGATCTCTTTGCCCGTGGCAGGGAAATTAGAATTAGATGATCATTAAGATCCCTTCAAACCCAAACCATTCTAAGATTTGAATTCTTGATGATTTCCAGTTGGACATACTCCTTGAGTATAGGCTATCATCTGCATCTTATCTTTGAGAGAGATCATGGTTCCTGTGCATAATCTCCCAAATTTTCATTTCCCTGTCTCACATGCTGCTGCTTCTTCTGCCTTTATGGAACATTATATTCCAAAAGAACTATGAAATGTTGGTGTGGGAGAAGTTTACAATCTAGGGGATAGAGATCTGTTACTGCCCATTTCTGTAAATCTGTGTGGTAAAGGAAAATACTACTGTAAGTGGAGCATTTCAAGCACTGCAGAGCAGTAGTGGAATCTCTGCTCTTGGAGGTTTTTGGAATGTGCCTGAACTAGATCGTAAACAACCTGACCAAGAGGCTAAGAGATAATGTAGACTTAGAGAGAATATGTGTGTCTGAGCATATGACAGAGAGTATTTCTTATCAGCTGTCATCACTGCTACAGGAAAAGTGGTTGGGGCTGACTCAGACAACTCTGTCAGGGTTTCAACAGTCTATCTCCTAAAGTGAGGAAATAGAAAGCACTGCTGTTTCCAATAAATAAAGGGCCTGCTTTTCTTATCAAGTCTTTTTTTATTCTTTTGCAGTTGGAGCCCATTTCCATCATGAGTTACATTGAAATACATAGTTCATACTCTTTTTTTTACAGTGTGGCACACACTAGAATGTTTTTGAAGCTCACCCTCTGGTCTTGAAAATTCTGTGTATTTAAATGTATGCTTTAATTTTATTCTGTATTTCTCACAAAGCATAAGGGATTTACTGTATTCAAATGATTAACAAATATTGGCAGTCAGGTCTTTGTTTTTTCAGCTTGCATGCTAGGTGTTGGCATTATTCAATTTAAAATGACTGAAATAATGATCTCTCTTCCTGTAGCATGTTACTTTACCTAGCCTGTACAACCCACTTTTCTCTCAGTGAACTTACATGCCTTGGGAGTTTTTGATGCCCATAAATAACAAAATCGAAACACTGGCTGATTTCTTTGTACCTGGGGCAAATTCAGCTTAGAAAAAATATTCCTACATTTAAATGTGTAAGTGCAAATTTTTCATTATATTTTTGTTAGAAGTATGTAGTACCTAGAAAAAGATAGATTCCATGGGCTTTAAAAGGAAATACACATATTCATTTTTAATTGTACTCAATGGAACTGTGAAATCAGTTTGATTTTATATTACAAAGAAAATAATATAAGTTTAATTTTATGCTATATTTGAAAGCAATTCTTTTATATTTATAGCTAAAGTTCAGTAAAATATTTGATTATAATGAGGCTTTTACTTTACTGTTCAGAAGATATTATTTCACAACACGTTCTTCTAGAACCACTCAAAGGTTTTTAAACTAGTGAATCCCTTTCCAACATTACTTTTTTTCCACAGTGAAAATAAGGTAGCATTGGGAAAAAGTCGAAAAACCTCCTTTTCTGGAAGTCTCTAGTCCAACCTCCTGCTCAGAGCCCTCCTACTACAGTCAGCACTACCTTGGGTTAACTGTGACACTGTCCTGCTGTCCTGCAGTCTTAAAAACTGCTAAGGGTAGAGAAGGACATGTATCTGTACATACATCAATATAGTTTTTCTAAGTTTAGATTTCAATTTCAAATTAGATTTTATATTTCCATTTCAAATTCTAAAAGTATTATGGTTACACAGAGATAATTAATGTAGCAGAGTGAAGATGGTATCTAATAAATTCTGTTTTAATTTTAGACAGTTTCATAGTTTTGATGATGGTCTTCTAACAAATTGTTCAGGATCTGTTCTAAATCCTTTTGAAAGCAGGAGAAAAGAGCAGATTTAGATGCAGTCAGAGCCACCTGCCTTAGCATCAGCAGAAATTTTCCATGCAAGTACATTTCTACCATGGAAATGCTGATGCACTGGAGGTGAAACACCCTGTGGAAATGTGTCAACACTAATAAAGCTTTTGAAGAATATTAAATATCTTTCTTCTTTCTTTTGCGCCAGTTTGGCTGCCAGCCTCTTTCCTCCTTAGAAGACGACTCACAGGCTGCTGTAATGAAAGGCCTCCAGATTCCCTTTGGAACCAAACTGACCTGCACAAGCGTTTCACTTCCATTAGATTTTTTTAGCCTCTTGACATTTCCTCCTCTCTGCTGGACAGATTTGTCTCAGGGTTTGCAGGGCAATCAGAAATTGCTTTCTAGACCAGGCCTTGATCAGAGCTTCTGTGGGCAGATCTACTCTACAGCATCTGTGAAATCAATAGAAAGGGGAAGAGGAGCTTCTTTCCTGTAGTTTATGGAGTTCTGCCTGTTCTAAAGTATGGAATAGGCATTGTAAAAATTGTGCAAGATGGCATGTGGAATGAAACTTGAATATAGTAAACCAATCAGGATATATGTACCTTTTAGAGCATAATTCTAAGCCTCTGAAACAGGACACATTTTTGAACATAAAGAAAAAGTGTGGGTTTAGGCATGTTATTTAGCTGGCAAACAAAAAATAAACTATTTTGTGAGAGTCTGTAGTATTTCAGTGTGTCTACACTACTTATTATGTGTGATTTCTTGCCTGTCTTAAAAATGAGAAGGAAGTTTCAAGACTGAAGATCTCATTATATGTTATTGAACCTCTCTAGTTTTAATATTTAAACATCTCTGCAGTGTCTTGATTTATGTGAAGAACTGGTCTTCAAAGTATTGCTTATTCTTAGGGAGCAGTTTTGCGTAGTATCCATTGTATCTCCTGATTTCCATTGTTTTCTGCAAATATTACTTTAAATTTTGTAGTATACCATTCTTAATATGTACTGGTGTTTTTACTGCATAATTGTACATTTTCTCTACTTTAAGAATCGTAGTTGTTGGAGAATAATCAACTGTTACCATCTCTTGCTGAACTAGAAAACATTAACAGAGTACATGAATGGTGGTTCAGAAATTGCCCGTTTTACTCCACCACAAAGGGGGAAATAGTAAGTGTATTAAACTGATACAAGTCAATTTTTTGAAATGGATGGGATAAATATTTATTTTGGTGGCAAGATGAGAGAGATGCATGACCACAAATTGTGTCATAGCCTGTTATTAGAATTTCAAAACTTGCCGACTAGTTTCTGGTATCAAGACTGTGATTTTCTTAGAAGAATTTACTCTTGGTACTCCATGTAGAAGTAACTCTTCTGCTTTAACCAAAAGCAGGTTTCTTCTAAGTCATTGGACACCTTCTTGACAAATTCCAGTTTATCCCCAGATCTCCCTTTCACAAGAGATTTCTTTCAAGTTTTCACGTCTTATTATCTGAAAAAGTTTACAGGGAACCTGGGAACATCACATGGGAAAGAAGCAGAGATTCTGTGGCTGCAGTTACAAGCAGAGATATGGGTTCTTACTGACACTGAAAGGACTATGATAGCACTCCAAAGGTGTTTGGGAGTAGTCAGCATAGATTTGTGAAGGGGAATTGGGGTCTGACAGTCTGACACAATTTGATGAGTGGCTTGGCAGGTGAGGACAAAACACTGGATGTTGTTCATCTTGAATTTAGAAAGGCTTTCAACATTGCCTCCTACAACCTCCCTCTTAGACAAGCTGATGAAGATAGGGTAGATGAGTAGACAGTGATTGAAAAGTAGCTGAACTGCTGGGTTCAGGCAGTTGTCAAAAGCAGCACAAAGCCCAGCTGGAGGTCAGGCATAAGTGGTGTGCCCCAGGGGCCAGTACTGGGTCTGATCATGCTTAACATCCTGAATGACCTGGGCGATGAGGCAGTGCACTCTCACCACACCAACTGATAATGCAGAGCCAGGGCAGGGAGGTTAGTGATTAGCTAACAAGCTGAATGTCCTGTCTTTCACAGGGAGTTGACAGGCTGGAGCATGAAGCCAGGAGTCTCATGAAGTTTAGCAATGGGGAATGCCGAGTCCTGCACATTGAGAGGAATAGTCTCACAAACTTTAACAAGAGTAAATATAAAGTCTTGAATGCCAGGAGGAACAACCCTGTGCACCAGCATAAGCTCAGGACTGAGTGGTTGGTGACCAGCTCTGCAGACAAGGACCTGGGAGTCCTGATGGAGAGCAAGATGAACATGAGACAGCAGTGTGCCCATGCCACACAGGCTGCATTAGAAAGCTGTTTCCCAGGATCAGAGAATATTGGGTTGGAAAGGACCAACAAGGATCATCCAGTCCAACTCCTGGCCTGCACAGGACCATCCCCAAGAGTCACATCATGTGCCTGAGAGCATTGTCCAGAAGCTTCTCGAACTCTGCCAGGCTTGATGGTGTCACCACTTCCTCGGGGTCCTGTTCCAGTGCTCAACCACCCTCTGGGAGAAGAGCCTTATTCTAATATTAAACATAAACCTCCCCTGGTATGACTTCAGGCCATTCCCTCAGGCCCTGTCACTGATCACCAGAGACAAGAGATCAGGGCTTGCCTGTCCCTCTCATGACAAGTTGTAAGTGAAATGAGGTCTCCCCTCAGTCTCGTCTTCTCCAGGCTGAACAGACTAAATGACTCCAGCTGCTCCTTACATGGCTTCCCCTCAAGGCACTTCACCATCTTTGTAGCCCTCCTTTGGATGCTCTCTAGTAATTTAATGTCTTTCTTCTATGGTAGCACCCTAAACCAGCGCACAGGACTCAAGCTGAGGTCACCTCTGTGCAGAGCAGAGCAGGACAATCCCTTCCCTTACCTGGCTGTGTTGATGTACCTGATGACCCCCAGGACAGGGGTGTCCCTTCTGGCTGCCAGGGCACTGCTGACTCATGTTCAACATTCCATCAACCAGGATCCCCAGGTCCCTTTCCATGGCACCACTTTCCAGCATCTCATTCCCAGTCTGTACTTACATCCAGGGTTGACCTGGGGCTTTCCTTTGTTCTACTTCCTGGGGTTGGTGATTTCTCAGCCCTGTAATTTGTTGAGGTCTCTTTGCAGGGCTTCCCTGCCCTTGAGAGTTGACAGCTCCTACCCATTTTTATATCATCTGTGCCTTCCAGTCCTGCATCCTTCCAGTTGTTAATGAAGATGCTGAAGAGCACAAGGGCAGAGGATGGAGCCCTGTGGAACCCCACTAGTGACAGGCCACCAATCTGGTGTCACACAATTCATTGTAACCCTTTGTGCCTGACCCATTTCCAGCAGGTCAAGGAAGGTGAGACAGATCAGGTCTGCTCTGCCTGGTTTTGGTTTCTTTGGTGCAAAAGGGGCATGGACAAACTGTACCATGACCAGCAAATGGTCATGGAGCATGTGTTGCAACAACAAAAAAATGACCTGGTTTTATTTATTACTTGTTTCGATCTATTTATTTACTTTCTAATTTATCTTGCTTAATAAATTTTGTTATGTAAAACAAGCCAAAAGCAAGAGGTGTAAGTAAAAATAACTGATTTTGGTTTTAATCTCTGTTGTTTTGAGAGCTATTTTGGCTGAGATGCAAGATATGCCCTCCTTTAAAAAAAAATTTCAAAAAATGATGAAAGACTTCAATGTTTTGAAAAGTGAAGGAGGTTGACATGCCTTAAGAACTACTGCCACATAATCTGTAAAATCCAAAGCATATGACACCAAATTTGATTTTAGAATGAGGTGTTATTACATCAAGATTGAGCTCAAAGTATAATAATAATGGAAGTGGATATTTCATATTTTTGATATATAGACGAAGAATAATTTTAAAACATATAAAATACTGGTTTCCTATGTTGCCTGTGTTGAAAAGCATTTTGGGGAAAGACAGGGTAGAGTCAGAAAAATGAGAAGTGTAGCAGACTCCTAAATGTACTTTCCACACTAAGCAAAAAACCCCCAACTTTGTTGTGCCCTAAAGCCAAGTATTAAGCTTTAATTTTTCCCTCAGGTGGCAGCTAAAAAGAGGCAGCACAGTTTTAAGACAGGATCCTACAGGCACAGCTCAATCTCATCAAAAGTGATTCCTTGTCCTCCCCTGTCTCACCCCAGGTCAACAAATAAAGTGAATTCTAAGTTAAGTGACCTGCTTCTGGCAATACTCACTGTCTTAGGATCAGACCCTACTGAAAATGTTTGAATTAAAAGGTCCGAACATAAATGTTTTATAAACTGTGTGAAGAACCTTGACGTAAAGAAACAACCTGTTTTGTTCATTTGTGATGAATTGCTGCAGACTGGCCCCTTTACAGCTGTATGTTTACACAGAGAATGAAGCAAAATTAAAGCACCATCAAAGTTCTCTTCATTATGCGCTAGGAAAACCTGACCTGGTATGTGTTTGAGTACCCTGCTGTGGTACTCAGATTTGCAGTCTGCCGCTTCTTCATGATAAGCAGACAAAAAATAGATGAGACCTTTATTTTTCTGGAAACAGACAGCCTCATGATCTATGAGACTTGTTTTCTCTCCCTTCATGGGTGCCTGTGGACTTGGTTGACTGGCCCCTCTAAGGTCTGTGCAAAAATTGCTGTTGTTTGATGGGGATAGTGGAGAGCAGGTGGTGAATGCAATTGTGCTTCCATCTTCATCTGTGCAAGTACCACTCCTGGATACAGGGTACAAGGAAGCCAGTAGGAAAGAAGGGATCCTCTCTGAGACCCCTCAGCCAAGTCACCAGAGAATTGGTGCTTGGAAACTGCAGCTGAGTTGTGACATGCCAACATTTTGAATTCAATTCCTCTCGCAGTACACTATTTGTGTCTTCTCAGCTGTCTGGTTTCATGCAAGTCACTATGAGCTTGGTTTTGAGGGAATTGATACCACATATTCAGGCCCCAGGACAGTAAGGAAGACCAGGTAGGTCTCTGTTTGATTACGCCTCATCTAAGTGCTGGAATGTTAGCTGAATTCCTTCAGAAGTGATAGAAGGGCAAAAATGGAGCACAAGGAGAAAAAACATATGTAGAAAAACATGGATGAAAGACAGCAAAGGCTCAGAAACACCTCAAGAGGCAGAATGTGGGTAAAAGAGACAGCAGAGGACTCTGTTACTGACTTATTTGTGCAAAACAATGCCTTACACATTCTTGAATTTCGGGAAATGTGCTGTTTATTTAGCAATATATCCCATAATCCACCAACCAGAAGAGGCCTATGGTTACTGTCTGAGCCTGTCTCACCTTTTCAGGTTTCTTGCAGCTCTTCAGGTCTCCCTCATTTTCCTGGAAAAAATTACTGAAGCTTGTTATGCTTCACTTCACAGGCACTGTCTCTTCTGTGCTACTTTTTCACATGTCCCAGAGGTGATGAAGTGAAAGAAGCTTCAAAGCAATAGGAAGAGAGAGATGTCAATGAAAATAGAAGCTATCACAGATTTTTTTTCCAGTATTGTTTATTTATTGCGTAAAGGAAATTCATAAAACTATATTTACCCATATGCCACTTTTTTCAATTAAGACAATCTGTTTGTTGTTGGAGACAATATTTAGTTTACCTGGCAGCCTAAAAATTAAAAAACACAAAATCCCTCACATTTAATTTTACATTCTGTTGCCTTTCTCCTTAGATCTAAATAAATAATTTGTTTGAATGATATATGTTTTGGAATAAGGTTATCCCTACACACAGAGGCTTTATCAAAGTACAGCATGTGTATTTGTATTATTGGGATGATTCACTGACAGGGTTTTCTGTCTAGTGCCAGAGTTCTCTATCTCCACTGATTATTTCTGTCATCACATGCTTTACTTATTTATTTTTGGCTGACCTTTTGTAAGCATCACCTTATATTATTAAGTGTTAGTCAGGAAAATCCTGACTTGTAAACTGTACACTTCTTCAGTTCTTACAAGCCATCAACTGTTGATGAAAAACAGAAAACCTGAAAGAATTGCCTTGCGAGTAAGGCTTTTGTAGAGGGTTCAGAAAACCTGTTTTAATTTATGGTTTTGCCACTCATTTCTTATGTGGCCTCGGGACAATTGTGTAGGCTCAAAATCCAAGCTGTGTAAATATGATAATGATCATTCTTCCACTTAGTATTAACCTTGCTCCTGCATTAAAACCTTTTCAGAAAATGCAATAAGTTTTACAGCATTTCCACTATGTAGAACAGTGGCCCGAGGGTTCCTTTAGGTCCACAGTAACACAAAGGGTTGTGTTAGAAGCAGAAAATTATCCCTCTTTGTACAAATATATTCAATGGAAAACCATAACTGGACCTGCCAAGATTTACCCTTTATGTATGGCCTTTATGTCTGGTAGAGTCATACACACCAGCTAGTTCTAATTTCCTGTCATTTATCCAGGGATGGCTCTAAGAATATAAGGAAGACAGTGAAGAAAAGTTTTCTTCATCAGACTAAATCACTCATAAATATTAGTGTAATAGATCTGTATCTGAACTGGCAATCCTTTATTGACTCTTCATCGGGGATAACATGCTGTCCCCTGGACAGGACAGTGCTCTAAGTGTGTGGAATGAGTGGAAGGCTGAAATGAGTCCCTGGTGAACCAGTTTGGTGCGAGTGCTTAGAAGGTTTACATGCATTTAATGGAAATTTTTTCCAGTGTCAGAAATGAAAGTTGCAAAAATTATCAGGTTTATTGAGAATTACATAGAATCCCTTCAGGAAGGAAGGGATATAACATCTATCTGTATTAATTCCATCTGAAGCTTCAAAATGAAACTGAATCACATTCCATATCTTTATTTTTTCTTAATAAACATGAATAAAATTGTATTTCTGTCATGAGAAATGCAAGGATTTACACTCAAAATGTAATTCCCGACTTCCCAGGAAAAGCTCTCCAAATTCAAAGAGGAACTACAGGAATAATTTTGTTTTCAAGTTACTTTGAAATACTTAATTTGACTGTCATATACTCAGAATCCAGCACTGCCATGAGCTAATTTCCAGAAAAGTAATAAAAAGACTGGAATGTTTACCATCCCCTATACTATCTATTATTGAGTAGAATATCCTGTCCTGGCCTCTGTGAAAAGCTATCACCTGAAATAAAATCCCTGCATCCTCTGCTTAGGTACTTACAAACCCTGGTAATGATCACTGGGATTTTGCCCAGTTTTTCCAGAAGGTGAGGCGTCATGCACCTCTCCCTGAATCTGAAGAAATCCCTGTGGCTGTTTGTGAAGCAGATCATTCAAAGCACTTGCCTGGAGAAATGTGTTACACATACAGTCTAAGAACTGCAGAGTTTCACACACAAATCAATTTTGACAAGAGCAGACCAGAAACAAATGCTCAAGTTAGTTTAATATTCCACCCAGGCAGTCCATGTGGAGAACTGACAACCACCCTCCTGGCTTGGACTGTTGAAAGGTGTCAAAGAATTCTCAAAATCTGGCAGGACTTTCTGCAACTGCAATCATTGACCAGACAGCACCTGAGCCTGGGTGGTTCCTGAAAGAGTTTCTGCACACAAAATCGTGTTAGAATGAAGGCTGAAGCACTTACAAATCTGCTTCAAAACTTGCAACTCTTAATGGTGCCATATTCAAGAATTCATGTTTTTGTAATTGAAGATCATTAGGGAAGCTGCCAGAGAACTTTTTCTTCACCTAGTAAGAGAGCTCGTGGTATAGCAAAATGATTTGACTCATGTAAGATTCTATTTTTCAAAGGGTTTTTGGAATTTTGAGATAATTTCATTTTGCCACTGAAGGAGATGGAAAGCAAAAGAAATGCTGAAGTATGTATTTTGTAGCACTTTCCTAAATCATGCATGGATAGGATTTCAGTTCCTTTGGTTCTGTCTTTTTGAGGTCCTCTGGAGGAGAAATCTTACTAGAGAAATCTACATTGAGAAGTCTTCTGGCATCTGTAGCAGGGGGAAGAAAGGAGACTAAGCAGGACATGACAAAGCACAAGGATCTAGGGCATCAGCCTGAACTTTAGGAGCAGATATTGCATTGGCAGAAGCTAAAGCAGCCCCAGCTGAACAGTTGAAAAAGTGTAAAAGAACACCTACTGAACCAACATGTGGAGTCATGATGGATAATTTCTCACTTGTGGTCTTTGGAACAGCAAAAAATGTTTTCAAGGAAGCTGCAAAAATAGTACAAAGGAAAATAAAGGTTATTAGGTGTTATCCTTTGACATAAACATTCTATGCATATCCAACATATCTGAAATGTCTGCTTCTCTACCTTACAGAATAGCTCAGAATAGTTCATTCTAGCTTTAGTCCTTATTTAACCCCATGTTTCCTTGTTCTTTATTTTTTTCTGTGTTGTTAGAGTCCTCCTGCTGTTCCTTGATAAGCTGCTTTCATGAGCCCTCTTTTTCCAACTCTGTCCATTCTTCTTGCTTGCCTGGAGCATTTACAACTCTGCATGCCAATCCAGGTGACCCCAGCACTACAATGTCTCCTGTTCTGAGAACCATTCCCCAATACCTTCCACTACCCCTCAGCACATCTTGCATGTCTTCCCATCACTCAGTTATCCTGCTGTACACCATGCCTGACTGAGGCTTGCGATGGGTGAGATTGTAGGCAGCAGTGAAAGCCAAGGCAGCCTGGAGAACAGAAACTGCATTCAAGGTGCACCCCTCTGCAATTCTTTCCTAATCCTGTCAAGCTTTTCATCAAGCTGGAGGGTGATGGCTCTGCTGGGAGATGCAGTGTGCTGTGCCAATAACTTGGATGTGCTGAAATCTGAGAGTCCTTCATTGGAAATGACACACTTCAGAGTATTTGTAAGTGCTATCACTAAGAGCCTGTCAAAACTAATTTTGAGGAAATGACCCTTAGTTAAAGTTGAAATTACTTTAATAAAAACTGAAAGGAGGGAAAAAGCATCTGAGACATTTTCCCAGCTATATGAGTGGATTCTTCTTCCCCACTCCCTGGCCAACTTAATCTACAGTTCCAAACAATACAGTTCTTAAAGACAACATTTTGCAGTTTCTGCAGGTATTTTGCTGTTAAATGAAAACAAATTTCAAGACAAAAGAGTTGACACCCTTCAGGCTGTTTTACCTCTAGGCCCTGATAATTTTTTTTTTCCTTCTGGTGTCTCCAGAACCATGCATAACAATAATATCCAGAAGAAGTAGCAGTAATTTATAGCATATTTGATCCAGGAAGAAAATACTTAAATATACAAAAAGGGTTCAATTTTTATTTTAAGCTTTACTACATTAGTTTTCTTTGCTCTTAGGGATATGTTGCCTTTTCAAAAGATAACAATCTCGGTGAGAAATAAAAAAAAAAAATCAGATGCATATGATGGAAGTAAAGCAATTCAGGTCAGTCACTTTATTGTATAAATTATCATCAGTAGGGAGTAGAAGGAAAATGTTCATTTCAGGAAAAACATCCTCTCAGTAAATAGTTATTATTTCTTATCTTAGAATTTTTCCTATGAAGTTTACTATAAGAAAGAAGATAAAGATTTTTTTTTAAACTCTTTGTGTGCATAAATAATAGGGAATTACAAGGATTATTCATGTTGACCACAATGCAAATTGTATCCAAAAGATTTCAAGATGTAATGGAGAGCATCCATCTGTTTACGACTTTTTTTCAGTTTGTGTGTTTTGAGCCTTCAAAAAGCAAGTAAGTGGATCAGACCCTCCAATTCAGCTTGTCTTTTCTCTTGGGAGTAGCTGAGACTGTTTCTGGAGGGCTCTTGCAGCCCACAGACTGCAGAGAGAGGCAAAGGACTGGAGCCTGCATTTCACAAGAGACACTACTGGCAGCAGATAAAACCCACACCTGAGGTATGACAGGGAAACCCCAAAGGCTCAAGAGGATTGTGCAGTTTCCTGCAGTCCAGAAATTTCTTGATTGCATTGGAAGAAAGACTACAGAAGATAGCAGGGAGTGTGATTTATGAGCTTCTAAGTTTTCTAGTTTGCCCATTTTTATAATTTAGGGTTTGTTTGGGGTTTTTTTGCCATCTTTTATTTTCTCTGTTTAGAAAGTAAAGTATTCTACATTCTTAGATAAAAGATAAAACCTTCATTCCTTTATATTTTCCTTTTTTTTTTTCCTTACCTTTTCTTCGTCTCATTTTAAGACATGCCATTCTTACAAAAGTTCACCGTAAGACTCATTACTGAGACCATTAAAACTGTAGTTTTTACAGAGTACTTTTATGGATGCTAAGAGCACTAGCATGCAATCATTTCTCTTACCTATTCTTCAAATAACTCAAATATAAATAGAACACATTCACAAAAAATATAATAAAATATATATAAAGAGCAAAAAAAAAAGTAAATAAACTACCAATGCAGTAAAAAAGATATCAACCAATTTTAAATTCTTGCCGATTTTGCACATTTGACTTTGCTGAGTTATTACAAGTCACATTCTAATTTTCCAGTTCTAGCTGCCTGATTTATCATGAAGTGTGGATTCTGCAGTCTCTTCAACACATTATAGGTCTCTGGTATATATTTTAACTCACTTCATTCCACCATCTGATCACTGATACAGTAACATAATATTACTGTGAGCATTCTTTTGCTCTTACTCAGATATTGTTAGGATTAATGTCACACTGCAAGAGGCTTTGCCTCCTGTGTTGCATTTCTGAATGCATTCATCTCCAAGTAATTCCCACTCACCAGCCCTGGCAGGACATGTTCATTGGCATGGTGTCATGGGTTTTGTAAAGAGCATATTATTCTATTCCATCTAGGTGGAGCAGAATTGCTTATCTTTGCTCAAATTGGTCAGTGTCACTTATCAGATGGTGGTGTGCTACTTATCTCTCTTCATTGTTTCACTACTTCCATGGGAATGTCTTCTGCTAATGGACCATTAAGAGCTCATCAATGACATTACACATTACAGTGCACTATTGTAAGCTGCTCCACACAGGGAGGAGGAGCCAAACCATCTTAACCTAGATAAAAAGGAGCCACAGTCCCACTAGGTATCCAGTTTTTCCACCAGATCCCTGGAGAAAGACTGGACCCATCTCACCATTACTGGACCCTTTTTCTTCAACGGGACCATCTCTACTCCAACAGAACCACATCTGCCACTCCAGGAGGGCCTACTTTGGACTTCTTCCAACACCCTGACTCACAGGGTGTAAGATTGTATTTCTGACTCTGTCAGGGTTTTTCTAGGATTTCTTGTTTGTTTATTTGTTTGCTTATTCTTCTGTACTACAACATCTGTATTTTCATATCCCTAGTAAAGAACTGCTCTACCTATTCCCAAAATCTTTGCCTGACAGCCTTTTAATTGCAAATTTATGATAATTTGGAAAAGGGGGGGAGGGGCTTACATTTTAAGGGAGACTCCAACCCTCCCTGGCAGATACCTGTCTATCTAAACCAAGACACATGGGCAAGATAGGAAGTCTTCCATTTGTTGTAACCTGCTGTTTAGATGTTAAAGGTCAAATGAGCACAGCTTAATAAAGCAGTTGGGAATTTGCAGTCAAGTCCAAACATGTGATTGTTGTATTGGCTGGAATTCTGGATTGGGGACTTTCAAAAGATTCAGACATTTGGCATCAGAGACTTGAGGCTTTCAGCCAAGAGTTGGGGTTGTTATTCCAGCTTTGTGCCCTCTCCTGCACAATTCATTCACTCAGCTGTGCTTGATCCTGCAGCTCTTCCTTCTTAAGGGGTCCTCCTGCCTTGCCTTATCTTGTTTTCTCTCATCATTTACTCAAGAGGTCCTTGTTTTTTTCTCAGTGAAAGGAGGAATTTATATCTTCATTTTTGTGTTTGAATGGACTTTTGCTGACCCATTTGATGAGTGAAAAGTCTGTGAAACAGCTGCCACAGCTTAGTGCAACTTGTTGAGGCTTGGATAAGCCCTTCCCTGCCCTACCTGAAGGCACTAGAAACAGCATAAATGAAGTGACTTTTTTTCATTATGAAGTTTTATGATTTAAAACATTTGTTTGTGGACAAGTAATTATTAGGTGACATCTAAGACAATAGTTCCCATCATGACAGACAGGTAGAAACAGAATTTTATATCCATGAATGAAATCTTTTAAAGAGAACTATTGATTAAAAAAAGGTTTCTTCTGAGGAATTTTCTGTAACACTGTCCTTTGCTGTCTTCTGGTGATATTAAAAGTTCTGAAACACCATGTTAAAAAGAATTCTTTTGGTACTTGTGAGAATTGTTACAGATAAAATTCAATAAAAGCTTGTATTAAGTGTAGAAGAAAATATAGCTGATAAATATGACACCAGTTAGAAAATTCCTCAATAAACATTTATATATTTACCATATGACTCTGTGACAGAAAAACTCACATCCAAATAAAAATACACACATTTTTTTTTTTTCGTCCACGTAAACTACTATTTCCAGAAGCCAGGTTTTTAGAGGACCCTTAGTTAATAAGGTTTTTTTTTTTAATTTCGGCCTTTAAGATTGACTGCTTTTGTTTTCATCCAAAAGAACTGGCTACTGCTGCTGCTGGGAATAAATAATAGCAGTGATGCTGCGTTTGCTCTTTACTCCCTCTCTATCTTAGTCACAGAAAAGATGTCTTATCATGCACTGGAAAAATGTAAGTTCATTTTCATTTGTTGTACAGTGATGGTAAAACTTCTTGAACAGTAGTTCTGGTGGGCCTCTAACTGACAGAAGCTCTTAATTTTGAAAATTCCTCTTTCTAAACATTCTCATTAGAAATAAATAGGTCAAGAATATGCAGAATTCAACTTAGATTAAAAAAAGACAAAACAACTTCTTCCTTATCTTCTTCTAAATTCAGAGTGTCTCGAAACCTTATCTTTACTGCCAGCGTACAACAGCTATGTGCATTCACTCATTGTGACTTGTATTTCCCATCTGCTGGAAGCAATTTTCTTCAGATTGTTTCATTTATCCTTGAAAAGATATACTATCTTGCATTAAATTGCAGTTACGCCAAGTCCTCCTAACCCTTTGGCGTGAGGTTATGGCTCTCCTTCCCCACTCCAGATCTCTCTCCTTCCTCTTTGGTGAGAGTGTAGTATCTGGAATATATGGAGGATGCTTCTTCCTTTCTGGCAGGAGACAATCCTCAGGAAAGTAGGAACTGGCCTTTCAGCACAATACCTTTTGCCTGAGAGGCAGAGGAACCCTTGTGTTGCCTTGTTTGAGGCCATTTCAGACAGCCTTCTCTTGAAAGGTGCAAGAGGTGCTGGATGAGCTGGGGTTCTGATGCTAGAGGCATCTGTTTTGAGGTTACTGAGATCAGCCCCTCTTCCCTCACTCCCCCCTGTAGCCAACAGCATTTGACTGCCCCGTACAAATAGGCAGCAAAGCAGAGCTGATTTAGGGGGCTCTGAGTAGGCCTTGTGATCACAAGTGTCACACGCAGAAATCCCTGCTTCAGCATTTTGTGGAGAAGGGCCAATTTTCATGTGCCTCTGCTTACGCTAAGCACTGGTTTAAAGTCGTGCTTTAGACAGAAAAGATAGGAAGGTATAAGTCAAATCACTGTAGCAGATCAACAGAGTCCTTAAAATCTAGCAGTAGAATTTACTTAATGCCAGAGAATTCATGTTTTCCTCACTGAACTGGAGAAGTTAAATCTCTCTGAAAGGCAATATTTCTGATAGATACATGGGCCTTATTTCCAAAAGCTTCCTGAAAGTCCTAGAAATACCAAGATCATGAGAAACAATAAAAACCTACTTGTCAGTGCAAATCCCATCAGCTGGAGTTTGTTTTTCCTGTCATCTGGGATGCAAAGGTCATCAGAAAGCTAACAAGCCCCCCTTTTCCATAACAGTATCACTTGAACCCTTCTCCAGTTTTGTGCCACATAGAGTTTGAATGACATGAAGTAATTTTAGCAAGGTTCATTAGCAAAATTGAAGCCTTTTGTGCTTTGAAGATCAAAAGACTGTCACAGATATGATCATTCCCATTTCTTATGTTATCACATTCTCCATTTTCACCTTGTACTTCAAAATGATGGCAAATTCTAGTTTTGATAACTGCAGCTGCAGCATTTATCATTTTTAGTTCATATCTTTCAATCCTGAGACCTTCAAGTCTAAGTAACGGCATCCCTTTTATCTGCTCACTAATGACTCTGTGGCTGACGTTGTTACAAAAAGTGAAGCTTGAAACCACTTCTGTGGGTTTTAAGGGTTGATCATTCATAAGGGGGTGTTGATGAATGCAAGTCTTTTCTGCAAAATTTGAAAGTGAAATCTTTTCAGGATCTATGTTATGGCAAGCTCTTTTCCGATTTTTCATCCCCAGAACAGAACTCAGGAACTTGACAGCCCATAATGAAATTTGAAATAATAAACAAATACAAATGAGACCATCTGATAGAGCACCTCATTCTCCCCTCCCCACACCCAGCACGTGAATACTGCTATATTACAACCTGGCATTTCAATCACATTGCTGATATGAAGGATCACCTAAATGGAATAAATGTGAATGAACATTTTCACAGCCAGACATTAAATGTGCCATGTGTGCGACTTAATCTGGGCCATGTATGAGACAAATATAAATACCATTAATCAGCTTCAGAGCAAATTTTCCCCTTTGCATGTAAGTTTTTTCCTTCTTTTTAACAGCTAAAAGTGCAGGGGCAAAGGGGCCAAAGAGAGTCTCATTTGCTGATGAACTATAACACTACAAATCATCAGGGAGGGAGTTCTGAGTCTGAGCCCTTAGAAAAATAACAAGGGCTACTTCTGACATCAGCACAAAACACCACATTTTTCTCAGTAAATTAATCACAGTAAGTTAAATGATGGCAGAAGGCTACATCTGTGGGAGACAAAAATGACACTTTCCTCCTACCTAGACAACAAAGTTTAGACAAGCATACAATTTTCCTGCTGGGTTATTGCTTCACAGCCTGCGTGGCTTCTCTAGATGAATTGGCTTTGCTTCTCTAGATGAATTACCTCTGTGGTGGTGCAAAAATGGTCATTGATTTGCAATTGCATTTAGCACTTTGAAAATTCACATGCCAGACACACCAAATAAGGGAGCTGTGGATGCTAATAATGCCAGGCTGTACAGTACTGAACTCTCAGATGCATTAGGGAAGGCTGATACAGTTCCTTGGATGAAGAAACACAGGTGAAGATGTAAGCAGCAAGATTATCTCACTTCTTGGAATCTGTTTGTTGAGCACTGTCTCACAGTGCAGGGGAGTATTATTAATATTATATATACATTAATACAGCCATGCTGGCTGTATTTCTTCACTGGCAGTGTGGTGGGACCTTAGGTCAGCGCTGAATGCTTGGGCTGGGCTGCCCTGGCTGTCCTTTTCTCTGTAGTGAACATCTTTGAAAGGAGCTTTGAATTCAAATGGACTTTTCTGTCAAGTTTTCTCTCAGGCCAATTCAGAGACTATATTGAATGGTTTCTATTCGATCCTTACCCTATCTAGCCTCTGCCACCTTGGCATGATATATGTATTCTCCTCTCCTCTTCTGCCTGGAGGTCCTTGGTTCTGTAGAACGCTCCCAACTAGCTGGATCCTTTCTACCCTGTCTCTTGCTGAACTGGAAATATCAGTCTCCCTAGCACAACTGGTCCCAGAGCACAATTCCTCTGGCACAACAGAGTGTTGTGCACAGCTGCCTGAAGAAAGAAACCACTTGTGTCCCTTCAGAAGAAACAACTCAAAGCAACTGTGAGTACAGATATTAATTACACAATTCACCTGAAATAATAGTGGCCATGTTCCTTCATGAACTGAAATTCAGAGCTTGTGACCTAGTCATGCAAGTACCAGGAAGCCAGATACCAAAGAAATCAATTTGTTTTGCTATTCTGTGCTCCTTTTTGCTCTTTCAGAAATGCTGCATACCATTACAAAACATTACCTCCTCAATATTCTCAAATGATCAAGAAATTTATGTTTTCCTTATCCAGATTAATGACTTACAGATGCTGCATTTATTATTAACTCTATCTATGGTAAAATTAGCACGGTAGAGTTGCTAGTAGCTCTTAGACACACAGGAAAATGCCTCCTGACACACATCCTTACATGTACATGCCAATTTACTTACAGCTAATTTAGTTGAAAAACAAATCAAGAAAAGATTAAATAAGGAGGGTCTCTAGTGACATCAAATTCCTGCCGACAAAGTATTGCTTCCTTAAGTGCAGTTTGAAGCCAAATGTAAGCATGTGTAAATGAAGCAGCTAATTAACTGCTCTGGTGGAGGATGATGGGTGGAAGCAGACTTTTAAGCAGAACCAGTGTGCTCTCTACCATAATAGACAAAGACCATGTATTAAGAATGCATCAGTATTTCAAAGTCCATGAGCAGAAGACATCTGAGTTTTAAGACAGGAAATACAGTACAATCAAGTCAACAATTTCCAGTAACCATTAACTTCTAAGAGCCTTCCAGATGTTCTCTCAAGATTCCTCACTCTGAATTGGCTTCTCACCTATTTTTTCTTCCCATATTTCTTCCCAAACTGTGCCAATCTGTTTGTTGCAAAGATAATGAAAGGAAGAACATCCCAGAAATCACGTAGTGGTTCTTACCCACACCTCTGCTAATGAATTCTTGTGTGATTGACTGTTTAGAAGTGTTGAATTAACTTCTCTGTTTGGAGGCTTGTATTGACTTAAAACACCTCGCAGATCAAATGTGCAACTTCTCTTTGATTTGTTTATTACACCCAGCAGCACAGAGTCTAACATCATGAAAAGGTTTCAACAGCAGCTCTGGTGCAGTGAATTAACAGAATGATTTTCTAGATTATAGTATTTAGTAGTGATCACAGCACTGTCAATTTTCATCATCTGTGAGGAAACTACAGATGGAAACAACAGTATTGTGTGGGTGTTTCTCGCTTGGTCAAAGAGCAGCCTCCTTTTCTTGAGGCATACTTCCAAGAAGTTGGACTACATGAACAATGAGTAAACTTTGTGTAGAGCATCCTGAAGGGTTTCTCATATCAAACAGCACTATATAAATAAATAACTGTGTCTTCAGCAGTTAAAGCAACCAGTGGGGATGGATGCAACTGAAAAGAAAAGGACTTGTGTTCTGCAAGCTCCCAATAAGGACATTCCTGAATAGGAAGGAATAGACAGGTCAAAGGCAGAGTAAGAGGTAAAGCATTTTTCACAATAAAATCCCTGATTCTCACTGGAGAGGAGGGCTCACCCAAAATTAAATTAGTTAAATTAATCAAGTAAAATAAGTTAGGACACAAGGCTCAGAAGAGAATTTCAGTTGAAGTTCCATCCCAGGTTGTCCAGGTGGTTTGTAGTGCCATTTCTATAACCCAATAACACCTGGTAACTTGAAGGGGCAGGCCCCTTGCAGCCTCCAGTCCCAGTAAGGGCTTTTAATATTTCATAAAAACCAACGTAAATGCCAACCGAAAATATCCCCCTGCAGCCCCCCTCCCCTCCCCCCACTACTAGCTCTTGAGAGGCTTTGGAGGGATATCTCAGAGGAACAGGACAAATGTTTCTAAAAGAGGTTCTTACCCCAGAATTATTCCCAGGCGTTTATTCTTGAAGGGTTCCAGGGGCAAGAGAAAGAACAAGGAAGTACAGGGGTCTTATCTAGTCTCACTCAGGGAGGATGGCTGGCACTCAGCCAATTAGGTCAAGAAAGGAAGGAAAGGTCAAACCATATTGTTACAGGCATTAGGGGTCTTGGGGAGAAAACCCATTCTCCAGAGAAATACAACTTGAGACAATTCTTTTTCCATTTAGGGATGATATTTAGCACAAACATTTAAAATTAGATAAAGACTTTTTCTTTCTCTCAAATGCTTGTCTTCTTCAGTGATAGATGTGTGTGGTTATAATGCACATTTCATTTAAATAGATGAGCAGTAAAGAAATATATTTCCCATCTTGATTCTACAGGTGTTTAATGTCGTTTGGGAGAGAAAATGCCAGAAGGTAGTATTTTTACTATGTTTGAGACAAAATTCTGTTCAATAAAGCAATTTTTACTGGGTAAAAAATAATACAATTGTCTCCCATTATGAAGAACTTTCCAAGTTTCACAGTACAAGTACTTCAGTGGCTCAAGTTTTTTTGACCTAATTTATTGTAAAAATGAGTAGGGATATATACTAGGAAGGGCCATTTAACTCACTGAGGACATTTTCCTGCTGTTGCAGACAGCCAAACTACTTGATCTTTTTCATACACTAATAGAAACTCAATTTTTAACACCAAGTATGTGTTTTCTCCCTTGTATCACTAAAAAAGATGTTCCAGAGCTCAGTCAAGTAGAATTGAACCTCTAGATTCAAGCACACATTTATTCATTAACAGAGAACTATTTGTTCCTGTGACAAAAAAAAATACTTTAACTTAAGTATTTTTCCTCTCAGAGTTCATGCTTCTGATGACGTATTTATGGAGTGTAATCAAATCTCTTCTCACTCTTAAAACTACTTTAAATTTTGAAAAACTAAAAAAAAAAAAAAAAAAAGAAGATAGGCTCTTTAGAAAAATACGCTGAATTCAGAAGTAATGCCAAGAAAATGTTTGAGGCACTTGATACTTTAAAGCACAAAATATTCAAATTGTGTAAAATACAGAACTCTTATTTACTTACTCTTGTAATTTTCAAATATAAGATATGGAAAAATTATGTGCATAGGAAGAAGTTGGTATGGACACTTCTGATGGTGAGATGTGTAGGAAAATGTACTGGTTTTAAACACGAACTTGGATTATTCAGAAATTTATTTTATAGAAAGAATAAATATTTGCAACGATTACTATCTGAATGTCTGGTACTGAAAGCCTGGTACTGAATGCCTTGAGAAATTCACTGTACAGGGACTCACTGGATAAAAAGGGGGGGAAAGTTCACTTCTCCAGACCTGATTATGTCTTTAAATTTTTATCTTTGTCTTTGTGACATTACCTTTCAAAGGTACGAATAAAAAGTCACTCTAAAACTATTTTCAGGTGTAATTATCACTAGTACCTAGTGGCTATATAAAACTGCACCTGTGACTGGCTAAATTGCACGATCTACATTTACAGATACAATATCTTCCAGAAATATAATGTCAGTTTATGCAAATTAGGCCCAGAAGTAAAATATTTCCAGATACTTTTGTGGACTTCAGTAGGCTTTGGATCACACTTGAAACATTTTTTTCTTTTCTAAATCAGCTCTTGTAATGTTTCTGAGTGACAAGCTGCATTTCTATAAATAGGAGAAGTAGCAGTTTTTGATCTTCTAGCATAATTTAAGATAATTATAATTTGATTGGAAACCACTGTTGATTTAAATTTTGTCTTTAGAGGTCATAGACAACAGGCAGAGGAGGCCAGAAACTATAGAATTTGCATTTTGTTGGATAGATTAGGTGCTGAAAGTACTGAAAGACATGCCTTTTCTTAAAGGCTGTTCTGAAAGTGGCAAGGGTGTCAGCAGTTACTCTTTGCTGTGTTCCTGGAGTATTAAATATTCCTGAATTGCTACAGTTTTGTTTTTCAACAACAGCTTAAGTACTTTATAAGTAAATAAGCACTGGTCTCCATCAGAAGAGAAAAGCTGAACATATTTTTAGACATAGCTTTACTTATATGAAAATCACCCTGCTGTGTATGTGGTGTGTTATTAGGCAAATTCCAAAAGGAATTTGTGTTGTTGGGCTGAATTTGATTAATACTTGGGACAAACCTCACAGTTTTGTTTAGAAGACTCTCTTGAAAAATCAGTTCAGGATATACTATAGTTTTGTTTATATCCTGTAGTAGTAGGTTGGAACACAAGAAGTTAAAGTCTAAAGACTTGGCTATTCAGAATGCAGCAAACTGCATTTTTTATTTTCTTTTAACAAAGCATGAACAACTGGACAACAGGTTTTAGACAGCCCTGTTCATCAAAGTAAAATTACCTTGTCTCTGTTGGATTTGATAAGAAAGTTATGTAAAGCATTAATTAATTTCAGGCATTTTTCTCCCTGATTTAATAAGACAGGAAGTTTGAGCCATAGGAAAACAGTTAGGAAAAGAAAGAGGTATGTTTGAAGTATTTTGAAGGCCATTCCCACCCTTGTTCTCCTTCCAGTCATTGTCACTTCTCATTTTGTTTTTTTTCCTAGATAGTGCCAATGGCTTACAGTGATCAGCCATATTTCATTGAATCACAGATGTTGCATGGCTGGAAGGTACCACTGGAAGCACCTCATCCAATTTATTACATCAAGGCCACGGCCAGCACAAAGCCAGGTAAGTCATGGCTTTGTCCAGATGAATCTTGAAAAACTCCAAGGTCATTTTCCATAGCCCATTTACTTTGGGGAATTGTTTACATAGGACTTTATTTTTCCATGCCATTGATCTCGTTACAACTTTTAAGATGAAGCTGACAAGAACTAGACTATTTTCTACTGTCTTAAAAGCACCAGCCTCTTAAAACTTTCCAACTTCTTCTATATTTTTCACTCCATTGATTATAATGCCACCCACTTTCAGAAGTTTCCAAATGAAAAAAAGTGTTTCTTCTGAGATTTTCTGTGATGTGTACAGTTCAGTCAGGGTGTTAAGTGTAACAAAGTAATCTGCATAATGTGACATGTGGGATCATTATATGAGCTCAACATCTGTGATGTGACTGAGCACAAGTCAGTTTCTATAATACAAGGAAAGGAACTGTAATGTTTGAACACAAAAGTCTTCCTTTTATTTCAAAATTAATGCAGCTTTTATTTTACAGATAAAGCATGTTAAGCACATATTAGTAATTTAAAAAATCTGGGGTATTTCTTAAAACATTGCTGCTGCCTTATTGATGTTTTGGTATCAGTAATTCTGTATGATATGTCAGCCTTGCTCTGACTTTGGATTTTATTGGCAAGCTCATAGTACTCTAGTGCCTGTTGAAAAATATCTGTTTTCTTGATTATCTTTCAGCTGTCAACTCTATTGAGCCATCCCAATTCTCAGCTCTTGTGATGCATGCAACGTGGATACAGCAACTATAAATACAAGCGAAAAGTCACATAGAAACTGTGGACAAAATACATGCATAGTCTATCACATCTGTCAATGTCCATATTAAATATGCTCATAGATGAATATAAGGGCAAGGGAGGAACTAAACAAAATAGGCAAAATCACTTTGACAGGAAATAATTTTTCCACATTTCTAGAAATTGTGAATATAATCTTAGCACATCGATATATGCGTGTCTTTGAGAGAGTAAAATCTGGAGAAAAGGAAGAATTTGTTATGAGTGTCATGAGAGATGGTGTCAAAAATCTCTCTGAAATCAAGACAAACAACTTTTACTATTTTCCCCTTGTCCACTGAACCAGTCATCTCATCATAGAAGAGTTGGTCAGGCATTTCCACTTCACGAACAGGCTGACAAATCCCAATTACTGACTTTTGCTTAATATGGTTGGAAATAGGTTCCAGGAGGTTTTCATGCATCACACCCTCCAGGGAATGCAGTGAGGCGGCTGGAATGCAGCTCTTCTCATCTTCCTTATTGTTCTTGAAGACAGGAGTGATGTTGCTTTTTTTTCAATACCCACAAAACTCTCCCCATTCCTACAACCCTTCAGATATGATAATGAGTGGTCTCACAATGCCAACTCGCTTAATACTCAAGGATGATCCTGTCAGGTCCCATGAACTTGTGCATGTCCAGTTCACTTGTGGTGGTGTCTGGAGTTTTCACACCGCTACATTCACTCAAACGTTTCCTGAGTTTATCCTGCTCTGTTGAGGGTATATCTACATTTCTCCAAACTTTCTGATGGGTTGGAGAGTCCTGAGCACAATTCTAGCCAAAAAATAATGAAGAGATGAAGACATTCAGTGCTTCAAAGTTTTCCTTGCCCCTTGTCACCAGTTGAATTGCTACTCAATTCAACACTAGGACATTCCTCGCACTTCCAAGTTTGCTGATATTCCAGTGGAAAGCCCTCATCATCTGTCCCCAGTCAAAGCTGCATCTGTTCCAACTGGTCTTTGTTACAAAAACCAACTCCTCCTCCTCCTCAGAGGGTCTCTGTTCTTCCTGTGGAACATTCATAAAATTGTCTCATGTTTCTAGTCAAAACACAATTTCAAGATTACTGAACACGGCCAAAAGACAACCATGGTGTTCAAGGTTTCAGTATGGGAAAGACAACTTATCTGCAGCTGTTGTACAACCTGTGATTGTGTCACTGCCTCTAGAATTTAAGCTGCTGGGTGCTTGTCCAGATTTTCATGCCAGTTTCCTACCTGGGAAGAAGTTAGTGATAGCAAAGCTGAGTAGAATCTAAGTGTTCTTTCTTTATTTATAACAGGTAAACAAGCCTTTGATAAGTTGTTAATATAATACTTTTTTAAACATTGCATTGAAAAGAAGCAAGCCATAGTCAGAGAAAACTGACTCAGCATCAGACATTGATAAGATGGATAAATTCTTTGCAGTTACTCTGGTTTTCCTGCCATTTCTGTCATTACCTTTGCTACCTTTTCCTCTCCAAACTGTTTCTAGAGCAATGAAGCACAGGTATGTATAATGGTATTATGTGCATACTCTCACAGAACTATTCTTTTATTTCATTACTTGAATTATTTATATGTACTTGCATGAAAATGCTTTTTTTTAAGTCTTGAATGAAATAAATTCTCATCTTCCCAGCATTTGAATCAGGTGTGTGCTGCTCAGAGCACAATTACACAATTCTCTGACATAATAAAGCAGAATAATCTGAAGGTGTTAAAGAAGAAAAAAAGCCTTTTGGTAAAAATGCATTTGAAAAGCCAAGAAGGGTGATTTTATGATACAGTGTCTCTTTTCCATACCTATAGATTTAGTAGAAAAATTGACAAATGAAAACATTTTGACATGCCTTGCATATGCAGAAGTGATGATTTCTGCTAATGTTTTGTTATAATGAGACTTATAAAGAACTACATTAGGAATGTCTTTCATGTACTATGATTTATTTGCAACTTTTTTTTTTTAGGATATATTTTTACTACTCACTTTATTTAACTTTCTGGGAAATTTAGTTTTGTTGCCATCTTCAATTTGCATTCTGCGCCTGTCTTTAGCTAGACTACAATTCCCAAGGAAAGCTAGATGTCAGCAACGTAAGGCATTTCTCAACATAATGCAGGACTTCAGGAAGCCTCCCACTGACTGCTGGGAACGTCAAATATCAGTCATAATGACTCCTAGCCTGCTCCTGCAGGAAAGTCAAACCTAGTGACGGGCCTTTGGTGATTTTTTTGTTCTCAGGTAGGAGCACGAAGGCGAGGAGCAGTGGCACTTGAAGGGCCAGCAGCAGCACTCACAGTCTGGGTGTTCTCACACTGAATACTAAAGGAGAGTTCCTGGTGTGGCTCTGAGGTTGTGCTGACTCAGTACTGCAGTATCAACTACCTGGACATGCAAAAAGGGGGTAGCAGAAAACATGCAGACAATTGATGCTTTAAAAAAATCTTGTTTACTAACCCAAACTATGCAGGAGAAGAAAATAAGATAGCTGAGACTACAGTAATGAAATGTAACAAATGGCTCCTCAAAGAGCAGTGCTTTCACTCTGCCAAAGGGAAAGGAACTTTTTGGGCCTTAATCAGTGTACACTGGAAAAAATCCTATCTTTTTGTTTTTCCTTTGTTCTTATAGGCACAGTGACTGTCTTTTACCCCTTTTTTATTATCATCTTCTCTGTGTTTTCCCTGTGTATGCTGTATATATATTTCATTTTGCCTCTGTCACATCCTGAAATCTATTCTACCTAACTCCCAAAACTGCATTCCTTCAGTAAGTAGTGACTGAGCCTGTGGTGTCATGCACATTTAAAAGGTTTCCTTTAGCCCCTTCTGAACAGGTCATCTGCTGCAGACTGAGGCAGATGGGAGGGTTTGGAACTTGACAACCCCTTCCAAGAGGATGTCAGCAAGCTGCAGAGGGTCCAGAGGACAGGGTAGTCAGGGCCCAGTGCACAAAAGTTGTGAGGAGCTGTTAGCAGAGCTGGGCTTGTTTAGTTTGGAAAAGAAGTGGTTAAAACCAAAGGTAAATAAACTCACAGCAGCCTAAAACTCCTTGAAGGGGGCTTTTAAACACACTCTTCTTGATTGTGGCAGGCAATGTAAGGGACAAAACCCACAAGCTGAGAGTTGAATAACTTAGATTGGACATTTCTTCCAAGAACACACAGAGAAGAGTGGTAGAATCTCCATCCCTGGAGGTTTTCCAGACTTGTCTTAGAAACAGTGTAGAATCTTTTCTGAGGAATGAGATTGAAAGTGGATATAATGAGAATGTTTCTGGAAGGATGGGAGGAAAGGAAAGATTTTACAAAAGGAATCTCTCAAGCATGCTGACTAAGGCCAGGTCATCCTCTGATTTTTTTAGTTTAAGAATCTGCCATGAAAAAATAAAAATGACAAAACCAAGTTTTTCATATACACTGGAATAACAATGCTTTTTTTTTTTTTTTTTAATAATGAGGAGGGAATTTTATAATGAATTTTCTCTTTTTTGTCTATTTTTGTATCTATTCCCACAGTCTCAGCAAGTTCATGATCAGAAGCAGGAAACTATGTTGTGACAGTAAAGATGTATTTCTTTGAAGTAAATGTCAGTCTCTAAAAAAAGGAATATTAGAGAATGACTGAATTTAAACTGGTGACTTATTACCATTGTCATGGTTGTAGTTAGAAACAGGTTACTAGTGACCAAATTATTATGGTGTAGACCATTTGGAAAGGAAAAATAGAATAAACCATTATATTTTACATGCTTAAAGAGATTAATAGTTTTACCAAATTAAACAGAACAATCTTTTTTTCTCTTGCCTTTGTCAGCTGTCAAATCATCAAACACAACCCAATTTTCTTCCAACACTGGAATTGCACTGAACTACCATTTTGATAAACCTTTTTATATTAATCAACCTCTGTATTAATATCTTCATAGGATAAAACTGAGGTTCAAGTAAATGATCCAGAACTTTTTGCTTTTGAGATTCACAGGAACTGTGATTTTAGTAAAAATAGCTCACTGAAGCCATTCCTTTCTGTCGTCTCTTTAGGACTTTTCTGAAGAAATAGTATATATGATGTGAAAACAGTGAGCCAACTTAGTTTTTAGCATCTGCCCAGAGATCTAGTAACAATCCAAAACCAAAACTTAATTTTTTAGGGATTTTATGTGATTTTTAAAACATTTTGGTCTTTGGTAACTTAGAGATTCATTTCTATAAACATTTCCTCTTAAAACTAATAAATTTTTAAGTAACCAAGGGACATGCTAAAGCACCTTTTGGCCTTTTTTATGAGGCAAGTGGAATTAAATATAATTTTTCAATCCCCAGTGACACATTCTCTGATGGAAAATAAATTTATATGATTTGTAAGTGAGAAGTATTTTGATATGGAGGGTTTCTCCCTTTTAGTGGAGAAAATATATCAAACTACTCTTGTACGAATGCTGCCAAAAGCATGTCTTGATAACGAGTAGCATAAAATATGATTTACCTAATCCATTTTAAGGTTTACTAATTCCTGATGGGATTATAATTTCATATTTGGAACTAGTGCTGCAAAAGAAACAATTTTTTACCACTTTATGTAACTTTACTGAAGTTTCAAGAATTTTTCCACTGTGGAGTTAGCTGAGTCAAGACCTGGCAAGGGTGCCACAACCTGGCAAGGGCGCCACGACCTGGCAAGGGCTCCAGGACCTGGTGAGCTTCAGAAGAGAAGTCTCAGTTGGAATGTGATCTGCTGGTTTGGATTTCTGTTTTGTCAAATTTGACCTTTAGTGTGAGATCTAGGTATTCTTTTCATGGAGAAGACTCAGTCATGTCAGTACTGGGCATCCAAGGCTGCTTACTTTCTTGCGTCTTTTATGACTTCCTAGTTTTATTTTTGAGTTTGGTTTTGTTTGTTTGTTTTTGTTTGGTTGGTTTTTTGTTTGTTTTTTTAAATATTCAGTATATCATTAACTAAAGCAGTTAGAGCAGTCAAACTCTGATCTAGTTTAACTTTGCTTTAGGTGAATGATCTAAACCCTAAAATGTGCAATTATTAACTGTTGTTCTATTTCTGACAGATAATATTTTCCAATATGTGAAAAACACTATTTAAAAAAACCCCCAAAAGCCACACACCTAATTCTCTGTAGAGCTGACTCTTGACTAATTAGAGAGCATGATGACTGTATGATTTTTGTAGATGGTTTGTTAGATTTTTAGTATCTAATGCTATGGGCATACCCACTTGGACTGCAATCTCACCTTGAATATGACCAATATCAGGTAAATCCATTAAGGCAAACTTGGGTTTTAACAGATATGATTTTCATTCTTCTTGAGCCTGCCAAAAATTTTGTCTCAGTGGTATTAATGAAATATTCATTTCAGTTGGATTATTACTAAAAGTTAAGTGCTTTTGTAATTAATTTTTATAAAAATCCTTTCTTCAATACTGTTTATAGTACTAACAGAACAAAATATCATGTCCTACTTCCAAAAAAAGCAGCATTTTGTTGATGAGTGAAAGAATCTATTTAAAAAAAAAATAAGGTAAAGCATTTCATGATACTCAGGGATGAAAGCTACTTGGTATATATGAGTTATCAGCAGTAGTAACACCTAAGGGCTTCTAGGGCTTCTATCCAGTGTTGGTATTGTGGTTTCTTGAGGACACAGACAGGAGAACATAGACACCATCAGCTAAGGCTTAGAAACCACCTGGACTAAAGGGTACCTTTGATTTCCCCACCAAATGTTATTTTTCTTTCTTTTCTACTCTTGAAAGAACATGAGAGTTAATTGCCAAATAGCAGTCTTGGTTGAAATTAAGATTTGTAGTCATGGCCATATGTGCCACACAAAGGTAAATGTTTCAGGAGACAGAATACTGTTATACAGATAATTTTTCAACTGAATTATATTATTTTTTTTGTTGTTTTCAGTAATTGTGGATGAATAGAAGTACTTAATTACAGTAATGTCCTGGTTTTGTCTGGTATAAATTTCTTCCTCATAGCTGAAATAGTGCTGTGTTTTGGATTCAGGACAAGAATAATGTTGATAACACATTCATGTTTTAATTTTTGCTACATACTGCTAAAACATAAATCAAGGACTCTTCAGCTTCTCACACCACTTTGCTAGTGAGGAGGCTGGGGAGAACAAGAAGCTAAAAGTTAGAACCATCAAGATAGCTGACCCAAACTGGAGAAAGGAATAGTCCATACCATAAGCCCAGTTTATAAACCAGTGGGAAAGCTGGCTGAGGAGCTGCTGCTTGTCACTGGCTTGGCATCAGTTGGTGAGGGGCCACCAACTCAATGTATATCACTTGTTTTGTATATTCTAATTCTTTGTATTATTATTATTATTATTATTATTGCTATTATTATTGTTATTGCTATTATTATTATTATTTACCCTCTTCCTTTTCTCTCCTTCTAAAAAGTCTTCATCTCAAGCCACAAATTTTACCTTTTTTTCCCCAGTTCTCTCTCCCATTCCCCTGGAGGGGCAAGTGGAGGCAGTGGGAAGAAGGCTGAGCAAGTAAGAAGCTGTGTCATGTTTATCTTCCTGCTGGCTTAAACCAAAACTGTCCTTTTTACCACCCAACATGAGGCAAGAAAGGTTGAGATAATGGCAGAACTTATGAGAGCCTGTTAAACCAAATTTGTTATAAGCATTCACTATATTAGTTTGGTAGTTGCTGGTTGCGGAGTTGCCAGTAGAGAAAACTGCAGCTTTTGTTTCAACATTCCCATTAGGAAGTCATGATCACCCTGGCCCTTCCTTATGTACCCACACTTCTATTTCTCCCTGGCACACAGGAGATTTAAAGATGCAAAAATCTGACTGTCACCTGATTTCTGGCTTTCTAAGAAGAAAAAAGAACTTGATAAGGAGAGTGCCGACTTTGCAGATATTTTGTTTAAACATGGTTATTTACATAGACTCATTCCTTGGCCTAAGTCAGATTTTTAATTCTGTACTATCTGCCTTGACTAGATTAATATAGATATAAGCGTAAATATAATTTTCTCTTTTTGAAGGACACCTTGTAATGAGATTATCCATAAACTGATCTTTGCTATGTGTCTGTCCCTGTTAGCTTCTTACTGCTGGGTGCCAAATAAATACATACATCATCTTTTGAATTCGTGTCAGTGTGAACTCATGAACACTATTTGCTCAATAATTTTATTCTCAAAAGCGTAGCCTTTTCCACCACTTAGCAATTAGGTTTTTCTTAATATTCACTATTTTCCTTCTTTGTTTATTTTTCTTGATGAGAAATGATAAAAGCTCAGAGCTGGGATGAAATGCCTACCTTTTAATAATAATTCTTGTATTTATGAATTCAAAGAAATAAATCAGCACTTTAAAGTAACCAACAATAATAATAATAATAATAAAGGGCTTATAAAAGGTTCTGCAAGAATTTGTGAGCTTTCTTGAGGCTTGTTGAGCACAGCTCTGTACTGGGGTCATCTTTCCTGAGTTGTGAATCCACCCTTGCAGCACCTGAGACCTGGGGAGAGGGTGAGTGGGCAGGAGCTGTAATAGGGAGAAGAAACATCAGGGAAAGAGCACAGAGGCAGATTGTTGGCTGTGCTGTGCGATTGTCAGGGCAGCTCTGGTCCTGCCCATCACTACCTATTCCTGGGACTGCTGTGAGCCCTGCCAAGTGCTTGCCTGTGCCTCTCCTACATGCAGGCAGTAGTTTTGCTGCCAACCTGAGAAGTCTTACTCTGCTGATGTGGCATTTTGTAGGAGCTGCTGTAGGAGCTGAGTCTTCTCAGATCCTGAAGGGACACAGGAAAAGGCCAGAAGACTCTTTTCATCCTGATCCTGGCCATTTTAGGAGCTGTAGGCTGTGGCTTCACCCAGACTGAGGATCAGGGAAGAGAGGAAGGGTAGATTTTAACTTCAAAGTTAAATCCAGTTACTCAGTATCCTGTACAATCAAATAATGAATATGTCTTTTAACTATGCAGAAGTGTCCCTTAGTTGAAGTAACAATAACTGCCAGCAGGTGTGAGAAGTTTCCCTTTCAAATCTGCAACCAATAACTTTGAGTTCAAGCAGGATTTTATTTTATTTTATTTTTTTTTTTCCTACAGATCACTTTGGGACTTTGTTTTTCTATTATCAGATATGTAGCTGCAGAACTGTCACTTAGCAGTTAACCCAGGACACACCAGCTGCCTCTGATCTCTCTAGCACTTCTCCAGGGTACCTTAGCTTTTCAAAGGTTTTGCCTTTCATAAGAGAATTATTGAGTTTGTTATAGTGATGTTGGAAGTGCTTTTCATTTCTTAGATGTGGATGAAATATTCTCTTGGCTTTCTAACTGTATAATTCATCACAAACTTTGGGGGAAGGACAAGGCGGAGAGCTAGAGACCCAAATGGCCACTGGCTCATAATCATGTGATCCCGTAGACAATAAATGATATATTTGAGGGAAGATTTTCAGAAAAAATGTTAACTTTGTGTTGAGTGGTTTTGTGACAGTACTTCAAGCTAAGCTCTCTAAACTCATTTCTTACTGTGCATACATCAAAACACTAAAGAGGTTTTAAACCCCAGGGGTTATTTAACAAGAGATAATGGGATTTTCTAAAAGAGAGAAAGCACGAAGTCACTTGAGGAAGACTAAAAAATTGGTCATCATGGACAAATCTCAGTCTGTATTGCCTTTGCAGGAAATATCCTGTGTCCTGAATTGGTTTTAAAACTCTTAAACAAGTGTCTTTCTAGGTGGAAGCAGAGCACAGTCCGTCTCTGCAGGAATTCCATCCTTCCACTCTGTTGGAGGTCTCATGGCGTGCCTGCTTCTTGTTCTTTGAAGAAGTCTATATCTGTTGCAATCTGTAAACTACGCTCCTGGGAACACCTCATTTCTCACTGCACTCGAAAAACTTCTGTTAGTGGACAGACACTTGGATGTCTTCAGGCAAAATGTATTTTTCCCTTCTTTTCTTGAGGGTCCACCTGCCCCAAAGTGTAGTAGTAGATACTGGATTTTCTGCAATTGTCTTTGAAAAATTCCAATTAAACATTACATAATAACCTCTTATGCAAATACTGTCTTTCAAAAACTAGTAAACATTCTTATGAATACACTGTAAAATGCATACACATGGGTAGATGATGATTCCTTTAGTAATTAAGAAATGTATTTTGTTGCTTTTATTTACCAGACAGTTTTTTATTTACTCAACATTTTCTCATGACAGCCTTATGGAAATGTGGTATTGTGAATCTGAGAACAAAGAAAGATTTAAATTAAAAGTATTTTTATAAGCTTAGCTTCAGAGCTTCTCACAAGCATCCCTTAGGACCACTGAACTGTTAACATGAACATTATGTGGAATTGCACAACCAACATGCTTTTTTTTCTGAAAGGAGACATTTTCTAGATGCATTTTTCATACAGTTTCTGCTTTTGAGTCAGAAATATCTGTGCTACAGAGGGTAAGCTGTATTTCACAGTTCTGTAATCACTGAAGCTGAAGCTATACTTTCCCATTAATGACTCCTTCTGGATAGCTCTCTAGCTACTGGTCCAGACCCAACTGTAGGAATTTAATATTTTTGACATTAAAATTATTACTTAATATGGTTTTCTACTATCCCTTTGACATGAGGGCTTAATGAATGAAAGTATTTTTAAATTAATTGTGAGGTAAGAAATTCTAGTTAATGTGATCCTAGCTTCTCTGGCAGTGATGCTTCATAGGGTTCCAAGTTCTTATGCCTGAAATTGAAAATAGGCTGCTAAACCTCCTTAGAAGTCTTCAATATGTGCTTCATGTGTTCAGTGAAGCAATATTCCTTAAGGAATTATCTTTTTTTTTTTGGTGCTGTACTCAACTATCTTGAAAAAAATTATGAAGAAAAGTGAAATGTTTAAATGGTACCAATAATTTCCACTGATTATGTTACCATTATTGACATTAAACTGTAATGAATAGGCCGGCTCCAGTATTGGGAGTTTTAAAATTTATTTTAAAATGGGACTGCAGCACAGCTTTCCAGACAGTTAGAGAGAGCTTTTGAGTTCATAATGTTTAATTGCTGTAAAAACAGTAGTGGCAGAAAGTGCAGCACTTGTCACAGTAGAAATACAAAACTTTTTTTGCTCTAATGCAACATCACAGCAGAGACCTGTTGTTTATATGTGAGGTTCCATTTTTTTTCTTTGACCCCATTTTTCCTTTCTCATAACTTCCTCAAACCATAATATTCTTAGTTTAAATATCTTGTCTGAATTCAGTTGTGCATTAAAGTATTTATTTTGGAAAAAATAAACATTAAAAACAAAAGAGAAAAGGAAAAGTGTTTTACACACAAGTTGTTCTGGAACACATTCTTGAAGGCAAAAATGCATAAAATAAGGTTCAGCAACTTAATTTACCTCAAGAAGTTTCAATTTGAATGTTTATTTTAAAAATTATCATTTTGAAAAATTACTTAGAGATTATATTAATTTTTTTTGAACACTGTGAAGCATAGATTTGCTGAAGTGGATATCAGAATTTTTAGACTTGTCAATTGAGAAATCACTGTGAACAGTATTGGAAGAAAAGAGGAAAAAAGCAAACGAAAATATCTAACTTTGAATACTGCATTACAATACAAGATTGCGTATACCAGTTGCATTAGGATTTGCTTTGAGGATAAGCATAAAATAGTACTAAGGCAAGGAAGTTTTGAGTAATGGAAGGTACCATACTGTCACTAGATGGACATGAAAAAAACACACTCACCCATCAGGCTGTGAAACGAGAAAGACGAAAGAAGTTTATTTTTGGGATCTCGACTTATATAGTCTTCGGAATTTTATCAGGGATCAGGGAACAAGGTTAACACCTCTATGACCCCACTGGTCAGCCTAGAAGTCCATCAATTTGTCTTTCCCCCTGGAAAGGAATGCATTAATTACAAAACATCACTCTTTGATTATCTTACAATGAGTGAGAAATTCCAGTGCAGAAATGTAAAACATCAGAAAGCTGAAAAATCAGGGTGACACCATAGGAAGAAAGAATTTTGCGTTGACTGCTGTCTTATGAGGGGACTGCAAATAGTTCTTGAAGGGAAGGATGGGACTGCAGTAATAAAATTCTCTTGCCTGCTGAACAGATGTTTGATTTTGTTGTCTTGAATCTGGCAGGAACCATCACAAGAAGCAGCTGAAGTCTCAGTGATTACAGTAAGACATTCTCAAAGGACTCACACTACACTTACCTTCCTGTGTCATGTAGACTATTTCCATGATGTAGTGAATCTTGGGTTGGTGATTTACAGATGTTGAATTGGCACAGGGCTTTGGAATAATAGGTTGTTAGCAGCTATTAAAAGCGATCAGAAAGATGGTTGAGTAAATCTGTGAATTCTAAAGAATGCATTATGGAGAACTGTAATTTTGGTCATGGTTTTTAAGCCTATTACTTAGAAGTTATAATACTTAAGGTATTTTTTATACTGTACATACTTTTGCAAATGCTATTTGGTAACCTTTCAGAAGTCTTTGAGCTAGAAAGAAGTGAACAGACATGTTGATTAAGCCTTGAAAAGAGCTAATGTGAGCTTTACTGGAAAAGAAAGAAAATTATTCATGTTCTAATGACCGTTGTGGGGTTTTTGTGTCCAAACTTCACACTTGGAAAGTGAAATAAGGTTAAAGAGAAAGTTTTGAATTCTATGCTAAATCTTTTTTAGGACTTCCAAAACCACCTTTGGACTCCTGGAACTAATGTAAGACAAGGTAATAAAATCAAATGGTATAATTACATGAACATGGATAAGTTTAAGTGGGCGGTTGTTTGGTCAGTTGAGTTGATTTAATTTGTTGTTTCAAATTTTATTCTAACTCGCTGAGAGTGATCAGTGACTATGTAGAGGAACAAAACAGTGTAAAATTGTATTGTGTTTTACTATAGGCAGGGTATGTTTGTTTGTTCACTTTACTCTAAATGTTACATGTTCTGCAATTTTATAAAAAAATCTTATATCTTCTAAATTAAGTTGTGATTTCATGGTTCACTATGTGCAAATAAAATAATGCTTCTTTCAATCCAAGACACAACATGAATCTAGGTACATTATATTTACAGGTATTTTATTCAAAATCAAAAATAAGATATACCTGAAATTTGTTTGTTTAAAAGGAAAATATTGGGAAATGGAAACAAAATCTTGGCCTACTTGTATTTGCATTTAAAAATGTCATTGACATACAAACCTCATCATTTTTAGAAACACTAAATAAATGGGTGAGCAGTTGGTATAAAGCAATATGTATCAGATGTATACTCCTACTTCAGCCTCTACTTTTTCTCATTTTATTCTTCTGTTTTTAGTTTGGTTCTCTTTGGTGTCTGCTTTAGCACTGTCTGGATGGCAACATTAAGATGTTACAGCTGATACAGCAGGAACCTCAATTAGAGAGAAGATTTCCTCCTTATCCAAGTGAGCTGCTTTTGAGAGGTTCCTCATCCTTGAACTTGAAAACTATTAAAAATATGTATTTTGTGCTCAGGTAATATTAGAAGCCAATTTCTGGCATTTTTCTCTTTTTAGTGGAAAGGAGCAATTTGACATACAGAATACGTCAGCCAAGGCTTTTGACTAAAGGTTGGGCAGGAAACCTATGAAACAGCATGGGCACTGCCTAAGATTTAGTAGCCTGATACTTTGGACAAAGAATAATATTTAGCTCCTAACAAGTAAATTATTACTCCAATTTCTAAATCAAATATAAGACATGAATATGTTTTTTCACTCCTCTAGGGTATGCTGGCACCATACAGAGAACATGAAATAAACACCGAGACCTCTCATCAAATACAGTTTTGGATTGACCTTCTCTTAAGGCTGGATGAAGTGATTAATCCAGTATATTTGTTCTCTCTTCAGAAAGACAAAGTGCTTAAGCAAAATTATTTCTGTATTTATATGTTGAACCAATGTGACTTAACATTTTAAAGCACTTGGAAAAGCAAATATTTGTACTTGGGTGGTCCTCAAAACAGGAAATCTTCATTTAATAGCACATTGCGTTTGTGATATTGCTGCAACCTGTATTTTTTTTTCCAAAATTACCATAAACATGAAGAAATAGAGTTGAGGTTTCTTTTTCCTGTCCTCTCTACACAGTTAAAAATTATAGCTGCATACCAACATAACATTTTTGATTACTTTCACAAGATATTTCCTCTTTCTTAATGTTTTTTGTTTGCCTCAATTTCATGTTACACATTTGTGTTTGAAACACTACTTACAATCCTCTGTGAATCATCAAAATAATTTTGTGTATTCACAGAGATGCAAGTTAAATAGAAATTTAACATTGCCTTGAATAAACCACCAGGCTTCTAAAGACTGTTTATTTCCCAAGAGCTGTATTTGGTCCTATATTTTCAGATCTGTGGTTTTCCTGTAACACATTTTAAAAATCAGAAAATAATCTTTCTAAATGGAATCTGTACTGTGATTTAATACGATTACTAGCCCACGGCATGATTCTAATATGCTGTGATAATATGATAAATATAATTAATATAATATAATGAACCAAGATAGATTGTCTGATGCTATTACAGTTTGACAGAGAAGGCTGTCCTGCAAGCCACAAAATACTCATTATGGTGTAGCAGATAAATTTAATGTCAGACCAAATAATGATTTAAGTTTATCAAGAAAAACACATACCGAAACTTCTTTCTGTATTAATTTCCATTCACAAAATATCACAGAATACTTTTCATAGAATCAGAGAATATGTGGAAGTGGAAAGAACCCATATTTTACAGCCATTGTGGAGCAACAGATAATTAAGGATCAAATGTTTGATAAATAAACTGACTGTAATGGTAGAACTTGATTTTGGATTTAATAATTTATTTGAAATTTACTCTGTCATTTACTCCTTTGTCACTAAGGAGGAATAAAATGGTTCTGTAAATACAGCTTTGAATGGAGTGGCAACACGTAACTTGTGATGACTTTGCCATCTTGAATTAGTAAATTCAGTTTATTTTTGCCTATTACAAGAGATAAGTAGCAATAAAACCACCATGAAGAAACTCCTCATAAAATCAGTATTCCAGACAAATAAAAACTTCTTTAAACTTACTAAACTTCCTTTAAGTTACTATTAAAAAAACCTGTACTTAATGAATATAATGCTTCTATATGCAGATATAATAATGTCTTATTTCTGTATACAGGTTATGTAGGTGTAAGAATGTTTGTTGTTTGACTGTCTTAGTTAACTCAGTTCAAATTTATTCCTTATCCACATCCAAGTAGCTACAAAGAGAATGTGAACTGAACATTTAATTCTGCTCCATGTCTCTTTTCTCCAGCTGCCTCCAGAAAACTTACAAGTATTTTTTCAAGCAATTCTGAATGTAATCTGCTACATGCCTCCTTCTCCTGTGGTGTTCTCAGAACATCAGTTGCTTCACAGGTTGAATGCATGAGCTAGAGTCAATCAAATACCCTCAGTTGAGATTGTCACTTTTTGTGAAGCCAGATGACAAAAACCCATTCTGGTGTGATGTTCTGGGAACATTTTAACACTCCCTGCTGGAAGTCTGCTGTTTATCTTCTTGTTGAAACATCTTTATTGTTTTATCCTTTCAAAATGCAGCTTTTTATTCACTCATGGAGTGTTATCTGTCAATCATGCCAGCTTCATGCTGCTTTGGTAATTAGCTAGTTTTGTTCAGAGGCCAAGAAATAAAAGGTGAACCCTGCCATGAACTGAAAAGAGATGGCTGAAGTGGAATCACAGATGAATGTTGGATTCTGATTCTCAGTTTCTCAACTGTGCAGCTTCAGTGTTAATGGACATATTCAGGGCATACTGACCAAGAACTTAACGTGGTCCTGATGTGGGGCAGCCAGGATGGGTGTAGTAGATGCAGTACATAGGAGCTGCATTTTCCCCTGGGTTAAGGAGTACTACAGATCATCATTGAGATAGTCGCTGAAAAAATCTAATCTGTGACACTGCAGAATTTATATCTTTGTTCTCTAACATGACAATGTTTTTCTGCTTGTATTACCTTGTCGCTGACATCTTCCTGAGAAGATGAAACACTGTTTAAGGAGAAAAGAGGAAAAGAGGTGGAGACACCAGATGTTGTAGGACTCCTAAAGAAAGAAGGCTTGCTTAAATCATGGTCACAGCGTAACAGAGATTTAGTGCAGAGTGCACTGCTAAAGAAAATAGTTCTAGCCTTGATACTCTGAATGTGTGCTACCAGGATGTCTAACATTTTCAGAAGACAACACTGAAACATTATTGCATCTGTAATAATACCTTTTTATTTATTTTTTCAGGTATGATATCTTTCACCAGATATCTGACTGTATTAGCAAATAACAAAGAAGGATGTTTTCAGATATCATAATAAAGAGCCATGAGTGGGTAAGCAGATGGACAGGAATAGGCTCAGACTGGGGAGCAGTAACTGCAGTTGGAGTCCAGTGATTATACTCACAATCTTTCCTGTAATGAATAATCCCACTGAAATAAAATGAAGTTTTCAACATGAATAATGCAAACAGTGTGTTTTAATTTAGATGAGCTCATAAGTCTGGGGATTTTGGTAGAATAATATTTTTGAGCTCATGAATAGCATTAATAATTTCAAGAATTAATGGAAGTTGAAAATTTAAATTTGAAGCTATTATGGACTGTTTAATCAATTAAAATGCACATGGGATATTTTGTCTTTTTAAGACATGGCAAACATTCTGGACAGCAAGATGACATGGCCTTGCTGTAGCTCATGCATAATTTTTAAAGGTCTTAGGCATGCCTAGGCTGGTGTTATTTTGTTGGAAACTCTTTAAACATGCTTCATCTGGTTTGTGTATATATATTTTCCTGGAAGGCAGAAATACTCTACTATATCTTTTTTCAAAAACATTTTGGGCTGAAACTCCTGAGAGATTTAGACTGCTGGAGATTTAGAGTCAGGCAGTATAAAACTACCAGCCCAAAGGTTGTCCATTAAAGGGCTTCACCAGTGAGGAAATATGATCATTCTGGCTAATCTGGTTCATTTTCCATCAAGGGGGACAGCATCTTTCAAAAAGGTCACCTTGGCAAGCAACCTGTCCAAAGGATAGTTCTTCTGAATCAGTTCTGATAAAGAAGTCATCCAACTCCTATCAACTGTGGGACAGCAGGGACGTTCCTTAAGAACTTTTTAGTGATTCAGGCCCAAATAAAGCTATTGAGTGTCTGCATGGATTCACGTAGAAGGTTCATTTATATCAATATCCTGTTTCTGTCAGCAGGCTTCTCCAAATTGTTCTCCTGACGCTCAGTGACACAGAGGTTACTGGAACGGAGGTAATTTCTGTTTTCCATATCCATCAATGGATTTTTCTACCACCCATTACAGAGAAAATGTCAATATTTTTCACCTTCCATTTCTTCAGGGAAGGAGTTTCAGAGCTCAGCTGTGCATTGTTTGCAAAGAAAAGCTCTTCCCTTTGGCTTGTGCTGTAAGGCGTATTTGCTGTTCCTGGTTCTTATCCGAGCAGATAGAGTGAGCTTTTGACTGCTCACATTGTCCACTTCACATATGACTTTATAGCCACACCATTCTTGTCTCTGTCATCCTTTTGGCCAGAAGTTAATTTCTCATACAGAATCCCTTCCAAATCCTTACGTGTTCACACCACTTTGCTTTTCCTTTCAGATTCCGTATAGATTTTTTAATGGAGAGACATGAATCCCACAGTGTATTTCAGAAAGTGGTGCACCATGAGTTTACACCATAGCCTAATAATGCTTTCTCGTTTGTTCTGTTACTTCCTTAATCGTTCCTAACATTTAATTTCCTATCTTGACAACTATTGAATAATATTTCTCAACCCAAATATATATTCCAGCCTCACAATTGCTTCAGATCAGAGCCAGTATTCCATGAAGAGTCTGTGATGTTTTTACAAAGGTACATAAATTTTTGTTTGTCTACATTGAATTCCATATACTGCTTTATTGTCCAGTAATTCAGAATCAAGGTCATCTTCATAATAATTTCCCATCTTTATTATATTGAATAACTTAATACCATCAGCAAGTATTTCAATGTCCTCTCTCTGCTACATCATCATGAATGTATTTCACAGCATAAGCAAGAACAAATGATAACTTCATAAAATGTATATTTTGAAAAGTGTTTGGGAAATTTAAATAGGAATTTTAACTATTTAGGAAAACTAATCGTGAGAATACTTTACCCTTTGACAGGACTCTAAGGATCTGTAGACAGGACGGGCTTTTGTAGGCACAGTCAGTGTTCTTAAGTAGACTTGCTAATATTCTTGAGGAAGAAAAATTACCTTGGGCATGAGCCGGAAGTGTCTTCCAGGTCTCAAAATAGTGGCAGCAGTTTTCAAAACAAAATACATGTTAAGAACAATTCTTCAGAATTTACTTAATAATGCATCAGCTAAACCATCTCTGTAAGAAATAGATATTGTTACATAGGAAGTAGAAGGAACATTTGGAGGGTGAAAGGAACTGAACAGAGATAAAAACAGAAGAAAAGCAGGAAAAAAGAGAAGCTGAGAAAGATGAATAGATAATTATCACTTAAGGGAACTAGACATGTAGTGTATAGTCTGTGGAATATGGAGAGGTCAATGCTAAGGTAAGATATCATAATATGTTATAAAGAGGGTTCTGAGGTTTTTCTTATTATGTTTCCTCTGTGGAGATAAAAATATCTCCACAAAGATGAAGATGGAATGATTGTTTCCTGGGAAATGCCTTTCACTGGCAGCTGGATATTTCTGTCATGCACAGCCTGGATATATCAGTTCATGCAGGTATCTAATAGTTGCCTATTATCAGTTACCTGTATGCTTTAATAACTTCTGGTGCAGTGGGTGAAACCTCCTACATTTGTCCAAGTGTAGCAGCCAGAGCTGCTCAGGGGTCTGTTATAGGGAGTGTTCATTGCAATCAGTACAGAGAAGTTGTGCTTGCAGTCTGTGTTCAGTGCTGCTGGGATTATGAAGAATTTGCTCTTGTTGGTTGATTTCATGTGACTGAGAAGCTGCTTAAAGTCTCAGGAATGTGGTTTTGGGAAGATTTACTTCCAGCATTTTCTTCCAACTCTGTTTAGTGACTTTGCATTCAAGCTCCAGGATAGAATGGGATGTGCTAAGAGGGATTTGGTTTTTTTCCTTATTGCTAGATAATTCTTCATGTAGTGTTCAGGGAACTCTTAGAAAAATGATCTATTTCTCTAAGTATCTTTGTTGGATAGAAGTCCTCTTTTTTCTACTAAGTGGCTATTACAAACCAAATGCAATGGTAGAAGAGACTTCATCTTGAAGTTTTACTTTTGTTGCATGTTTCAGATGGCAGGTGGTCTATAAATAGGGTTTCTGGCATACAGGTCTTCCATGTATCACAGTTTGTAAGTTGACATTGTTTATGCTGACCATGCTGTTTGAACAATGAGATTTGTATAATCGAATTTTGGAAGCAATTAGACAGAAGAGCGCATGTAAATGAACTTGTGGGGAAAACAGAAATTTCTGAGCCAAGTGATGAAGACACTGAGGTATCTTAGACTTTTTGGTAATGCTGTTGTAAAGTGCTTCTACGGCTCATAGGTTCACCAGATGTGGGCCTGGTATAGTGCTTGTACCTATGCCAGTGACGGTCTCACAAATGACTGCCTGACAGTGACATTGGGAATTAATTTTCCTGGAAGCTCTACTGATCAACCTCTTCAGTGTCAACTTTGGAAGCAAAACTGAAACTGCTGAGTTGGAGGCCGGACTTCACATAGAATCTACTGAACTTTCCCTTTAGAAATGTGCTCATCAGAAAGACAACCATGTGCTCTTCCTGTACTCCTTCACACAGTTCATCTACCTGAAGGAGTCTGCAGTTTTTTAAGGTGGTTCATTGTTTTCTTCTGTCCCCAGATAACCCCTGGACTCTTTTATGACTTGCCTTCAGAGATGGACAGCCGGCTGATCTCCCTCCTACAGCATCTTAGAGTCTTCTTTTTGCTCAGTTTACTTTCAGGGGCCTGCTTGCTCCTAGCATTTTAGTTCTGAAAGGCCTATTATTTAGAATCTGCATGCCAAAATGTATTTAATGATCCACAGATGGAAGGATTATTGTTAGCCTCCATTTTGGTCTTGCAACAGAACAATCTGAAGGAAGAATTTGACTTATGCAATTTTGAATATCTGTGCCTGAGGCAGTTGCTTATATTACTTTTGTAAAGAGAGTAAGATGTGAGGTGCACGATGCATCTGATATACTTCAGATGCCTACTTTGAGATGAGATATAGCAGTAGCTCTTTCTTCCACTTGTTATGGAAGAATTCTAGGAAACTAGATCATATGGAGATGTCTACATTGCAGATGTTTTAAAATAGATGAAGCAGACGGATCCTATTACCTGGGGCTCTGCCAATAAATTGGCCATTCAAACAAGGAGGAAGTTGGCCAAATAAATTTGTCTACATGTTCCAAAAATAGCAATGAACATGAAGTGAGGAATATTTTTATCTTCTGCTATGTGCATGAAGTTCTTGCCTAGAGATGTAGGAGTCTTGTGTAGTGACAATAATACCATTAAACTAATTGAACACAGAAATAACTATGGTCCCCTGAGATGGACCATAAGCATTCTTTATTCCTTTTTATCATTAACTTGTAATTTCCAATTTTTACAGCAGACAAATAAGCAAGGCAGAAAAATAAAATAAAAGCAATAAAAAGAACTTCTGCTCAGAAACTACAAGTAAGGAATTTAATGGAAACTGACTGTATTTAAACACATGCTTGAGTAAGTAGTCAGGAAACAATGAGTATTGTCTAACACATCCAAACTGTGCACAGATGGAAGGCAGAGGAAAATAGAATTTTGGAATTTATTGAAATTTCTAATGCTTTTGTTGAGGCTTTAGGTAGACTACTTTCAACACCTGTATTGCAATAGATGCTCTTCTCTTTTTATTCAGAAGAATGGTTGTTGGAAGGTAAATTCTTTATAGTGACTGCAAGAAAACTTATCTGAATATGATTCTGCACTTACTGAAATTTACCATCAATATCAGTTTCGCTGTGACAGCTTTTTCATCTTAATATCACGGTCTTTCATTCTCATAGTCTTAGAGTTTTAGGCTAAGCATAGATTTCAGGTTGCTGCTTCAAGCTCTGGTATTTAACCAGTCTGTAAAATGGAGCTAACAAACCTTAGACATTTTTAGAAAACATTGTTCTAGATTAAAGGAAAGAAAAGTCTTGTCAAGATGGCTAGAGCATAGTCTCTTTTTAGTTTTTTCAGGGAGGTCCCAACAAGCCTGAAATGGGAAGCAGACTAGGCTATGATAAGTATACCCAGAAAGAGGGGATTAGGTACTGGTCCTGCTTCATCACCGTGGAACTGGCTGATCCCAGGCTCTTTGGTCTTCAGGAACACTGTCTCAGCAAATTTATGCAGAGGTCTCCTTTTCTTCTGCTGCAGTGTCTCCTGCTTGTGAAACACAGTGGGAGGATGTGGAAATGTCTCAAGTACCGGCAAGCATAAAGGTAAACTCTGGCCCATGGCCACAAGACTCAGGCCCTCTAACTGCAGAGACATTTATCTTTGACTTCATCCTGTGGCTGCTGCGAACTGAGCTGCAGGGGAGTCTTGTGCTACTGCATTAAAAAAAGGAAAAAGCTTCCATGCTGCTTTACTTTTGCATCAACTTTCCATTCTGATCTTATTTTCATCTTCCCAAACAAATGTGTTGAGAGCTTCAGAAGTCATTTCCCAGAGCTATGTGGCAATCAGCATATAATAATGGATTGTTGTAGAGACAGTCTTTTGAAAGGTGTATATTCTAGAGCCCTCCTGGTAGTTATGTCCAGTTACGTGATTTGTTTTTAATCCAGAATGAGAGATGCAGCTAGAATAGTGCTTACAATGGAATAAGTATCTGTATGAAATCTGAGTTTGTGCATCATGTACTAGCCCTTAAGGAGCAGTCCAGCACTGGCCAAACTGGTAGTATGGTAGCTTTAAAGGAAAAATGAAGAAACTACAGATACCCATAGATTTATTGAGTCAAGCACTGCTACATTTATAAATGCAACAGTAGTGGCCAAGAAGAAGCGAGTCCTACTCTTGCCCAAATGGAATGATAGAGAATGGATGACAGAGATACCAGCTCAGCAACTATTTTCTTGAAGACTTTTAATGCAAATGCATTGATGAAGTCATGGAAAACAGTCCTCATATAAATCAAATTTATAGCCTGAGATATCTGTTATTATCTGTGTAACTAATATATTTTTATCTACTTCACAATTTAACTGGGCCGTTAACAGGCAATTGCATCATAAGCCTGTAATTGCAAGTACAGGCAGCTGTTTTTATTCACTGAATTTCATACTGGTGCAGCTTGTCTTTCCAAACTTGTTTAGTATGATTCTAATTTATTTCTAACTTATTTTATCCCCACTTCCCCCTCCTTCCCTCCATTGGTCTGCATTTTTTCTCTAGCTCAGAAAAGCTATAATCATACAAGAATGTAGGGAAGCTTTTTTTCATCAGACATCAGTTTGTTGATGAATTTCTTACAGCAGCTCTAATTTAAACTAATAACATATGCTGGAACTAGGACAAGTTCTGGAGTGTCCAACAAGTAAGGTAGAGAATGTGAACATGAGCTGAAAAAGTTTTAAAATGCATGTGATGGATTAAATTAATTGTGGCATTCAGTCAGAGTATGAAAATTTCTCTCATGTTTTGAAGGACTGCTGTAAATTAAATGATGGGGGACACTCAGAAAAATACCTGAAATAGTCAAAATGAGGAAAAGTAATAAAATACAGCAAAGTATGAGAAAGAAAACTTGAAAAATGAGACTGTGTGGATTGCCTGCTCCTCCCCATGCTACCCCTCCTCCCCCAGAAAAAAACCCAACCCCAAACCCTAGCAACAAAACTAAACAGAGAAACAAGTAGCCAGGGTAACACAAATCAGCCCAGCCTCACTATAACCTGAGTGAGAAGAAAAGGCAAGACAGTGGAAATCCCTGTGGTCAGCCAGGTAGTAGTCCCTAACTCTGGAAGTCAATGATGAGAAAATATGAAACTGAGAACATTCCTTACCAATGCAACAGAGGAATCATGACATGATGCAGAACAAGCCTTTAATGAAGAGGAGTCTGGGAGCTGTACTACACAAATCTTTGCTGGTTTCTATATATTATTCAAGTATGCAATTGCCAGATGGAGAGGATAAGGCTCGTGCTTGATGCATAGCTGTGATCTAGTCTATTCCTGCTATTCAACATTTCCAATCTTCAGCTAAAAACATCTCATTAGTTTCCACTAGTGTTTGATCTGAACTTTTCTGTAGATCTGCAATGTCTATGGTAATGATTAAAATTTGAACACTCTCTGATCCATGAGTGTGCTAAATAAATCTAGTCTCCAAAACCCTAAATCTAGGCCACCACTTTTTAAGTCACTGCCAGAAACAGACATTTGTCCATTTTAGTTCCTGAAGTGTAAGTCGAAATTGTTCTGGTGTGTTCAACTGATCCCTGACCAAAACTATGTCAAGGACCTTTCAAGAAAGGTAACTCTACTGAAATTTTATTCTAACACCTAAGAAAATTTTTTGTGAATCTGTGATATAAGAGTAAAGTCATGGCACCCAGATTAAGCAGAAAGGAAGTGGTACTTACAGGCTGAAATCTAGATTAGGATGCCTGTCTGTAGAGGAATTATCTAGCTAAAATTGGGTAAAGGACAATTATTAAAACCTTAGAGAGGAGAGATAACAAACCTACCACCTTTATAATCACTAATATTCATACAACCTTTGTAGGCCAAATAAAGAAATGCAGGCCTGCAAGAACTGGCTAATTTGCACTAAAGTGTCTCCACTGAAAGACAGAAGGTCCATATAACCTGTTATTTCATGGACAGACTGTGTAAACTCTAACCAAAAAGAACAAGAAAAATCTGTGAGAAAGAATCTAGAAAGAAATAAATGGTTCTTACAGCACAGTGGTTTTTACTTTACAGATTTCTATGTCAGCTTGCCTGACAGCACAGATGCTCCCACTTTGGTGAGATGTGGTGAAATAATGCTTTAAGCATGTGATTGGTGTGTATATATATGGTCGGCAACATTGAGAAGATGACAGTGCTGAGAAGATGACATGGTACTTCAGTGACTGTAAGCATGTCTCTGAAATAGTGAGAAGATCATGTGATGGGAAATAGGAAATTATTTACATTAGGACATGCCAGAAATCAACAGGAAGATAAGACACAAGGTTAGTCTTCTGATTCTTCTTCCTCTAGGTTCTTGCAGCCCTTGTCTATTGGGATAATATGACAGAAGAATAATTCCCTTAAAGAAAAAAATCATTAACAGTATGATGGCTGTTGAAGTATCAATTATTTTTTTCAATCTGAGTAGAACTGGAATTTCTTTTGTCTACTGCATATCCTAATCTTAAAATATATAAAAAAACCCTCCAATGGCCTTCAAATAAGTCATGGACTGTCTTGCAGATCACATTCTTTGCTGCTGACTTGCAACATGGTTTACACTTTCATTAGTACCAATAAAGTCACATTTGTTTCAAGAAATAAGGTTGCTCTAATAAACGTAGAAAAATTATATTCATTTGTTAACTTTATGTATGATCTCCTAAAGGAATGTTTGAAACCTTTTAACCAGGTGCCTCTGTTCTGGCCCGGGGTGACAGATCCCACAAGACTACTGATCTCACGAAACAGATTGGTGCAAAGACATAAAAAGAGGAAGAATTTCCCCTGTCAGTAGGAAATAGGTTACAGATAAGACTGGAATGAGCCCGAATAAGAGACTGAAATAGAGAATGGGTGTTTTGGAAAGGGGCTGAGGATGAAGTTAGGCAGAGATGAGAAGAGACTGTGGGTGCAGAAGAGACATGAACTGGGAAAACCAAGAAACCAATGCACTATTCCTGCCAGTGTCTACTTAGTTGACCTGTCTGATTGATCAAAAATGAATCATCCAGAACAGAGAATCATAAAGACAGATAATATTTTTTTAATCATCATCAAATTATTTTTTGTTGACAACTGAATATTTTAAAGCTGTTAAAGATACAAAAGGAAACAAGGGTTCTCCCAGTGGTTGCTGGGAAGGCTTTAAGCACTGCATCTGTATTGTAAAAGGGAAAAAAATCTGTTCCTTGGGTTTCCTGTGACAGGTTAACCCAAACATGAATCCATTGCCCATCTAGTATGAGTATGATTATTTAATATTAGCACCTTCCCCTGCATCACCTGGCATAATCATAATGTGTCCTTAGGGGGTTTTAAAATTGCTGAAAGTTTAGTCAGTGTTTCCCTCTTTGCTTTATGCAAATGCATTATATTATGAGCACAGAAAAAATGAGTCAGGACATGAACTTAGCTGTTCTTAATTTAGCTAAGCAAATTAAAAAGGAAAAATCCACTGACATTTTATAGTGATCGTAGTAGCCAGTTTTATTAACACCAAATTTGAAAAATTGAAGTAACTCAGGCTTTCCCATTTTTCAATGTCTCCAGAGAAACCATCAGGTGAAATCTGCCAGAGAATCTATAAAAATGTGTTTGAGGAATATACTCAAGGAACCAAGTGTCATAAATTGTGTGGTAGATGGGAGAGGAAGGGAGGTTTTGACATGCAAATTTGAAGTAGATTTTTCTAAATATCTGTAGCATTTGCCAGCATATAGAATTTCCTGCTGAAGGATTGCAATAATGTACAGCTTTATAAGATTTTGCAGTTTTCTTTGAGTTTAAAGACCCAAAGGTGCTCCTCTGTATTTTATGTTGAAAAAGAGAGAAGTTTAGAAACTGCTGTAAACCAGGTGTTGGTCATCCCTCAAGCTCCTTCTTCCTTACCTACAGGAAGCTTTGTAAAGGCTGTCAGCAGTTATGGGAACATGTGGTCATTCTAAGCTGCAGTCAAAAAAAAAGTCATATAAAAATATTTGTCCACTTTGTCTGAGCTACTTCCCACCAAAGCTGATGAAAATTGCCCATTAAAAATTCAAGGCAATGTATCTGGGACAAAAAGCTCACATTGCTAATAACTAATTTCTGCATCATGTATCCACCTACTCCCAACACACAGATTGGGAGGGAAAAAAAAGGAAAAGAGAATGACAGAGAGCAAGAAATGCATAAAATATGTTTTCTAGAATGCCCAAAAATATTTTTTATGGGAAAAAATAATTCACTAAAATTCCCTCTAATTTGGGAAGTTAGGGAGAACTTCTAAAACAAAACTCTTTGTGATTTATTTTGGAAGGCAGCATGAAACTCTTTTCCAAAGCAATTTTACAATCTTGCATTTTTCTTTGATGGTTCTTCCTTAGCAGTCTGCTTATTCTAGAGTAAAAGGTTTTTCAGAGGGCTTGATGTTAATTGGCATACTGACTTGTAATCAGTTAGATGATAATAGCTAAACAAATCATACCCATTTACTGATGCTAAGAAAATATGTTTGTGTTAGTAACTCTGCTTCCCAAGAAAACTTTTTCCTGGAATCTTTTCTCTTGAGGGTCTTTTCTGTGTGCCTAGCTGGGTCAAACACTGATAGCTGGGTGGAGTTTTTAGAATCAAGAAAGTCCTGGCAAAGTAAGCCATCAGTCCATTCCTGTATGAAGAGCTCAAGGAGGAGATTCTAAATTTCTTGAGCTACACTATTCCTCGGGGTTTTTTTGTGCCCCCTGGATGAGCAACCAGGTGTGAGTATTGTTTATGACCTTACTGAAAATACTAGGAAAGAAGATTTCTTGTGCTGTTTTCAGCATTATCACTCCTTCTATCATTATCTACATAGTAGAACTATATAGCAGAAAATGTTTATTTAGAAGGAAAAAACCAACCCATCCATATCTTAATTCTCAGTACTTATTTCAACTTTAGTCTCAAAACATTAATGTTTGGAGCAGGTTCAAGCTTATTTCGGGGTTGATCTAAGGCTGTCGTTATTGCCCAGGTATTCAAACACATTTCACAGATGCAACTTGTTCTTGTTTTCTTGTTACAGCAAAAGATATTTATTCCTTATAAAAGCTTTGCAGTAGATGAGCTAAGTTGAGAAGAGAATGCCCTTCTCTCAGGGGTAACACTCTCCTTTGGGTTCAAGCCACAGCAGCCTTTTGAGTACTAGGAGGATGATGACATACATACAGAGGTTTATTTGCTTGTTAAATGACTTTTTGAAATTTTCTGATTGAAATGACTCAAAAAGAAATAATGCAAGAATGCTATATCTTGGCTAACTTTTTGGCTGAGGTAGATATGTGGGAATAATACCCATGTTGTCTTCTGAAAGCCTGTGAAAGTCCTATCGAGAAAGAAGGCAAGCCCGCAGCCTGAAGCTATCAGTTTTGTGATATGGTGTTTACAATTCACAGTATGTCTCCTGCATAGCAATTTCTGTGGCGTGTGTCTGAGCTCAGCATTCTGTACAAAATCCCTGTGGGAAAGATTTATGTTGATCTTCCCTCAGCTTTGTGTTATAGACCGAACACTCAAACCTATTTTTTCTTGGTGATTTTGATAAAATAACAACAGTTTGCATTCTAAAATAATTGACTTATCTTGAAATGTGAAGGTTAATTTAAATATAATGAAAATAAAATATAGGAGATTACATAGTTTAAAAAATACTTTTCTTTGAGGATGTCACATAAAATACACATGAACAGATTGATACAATTTGAGTATCAGTTTCCAGTCATATGAAACTAATAGCTTACTCTCTAAAAATTTTTCCAATTTAAAACAAGGAGCGGTGCTTCTGAAATAATACCTTTGTTCTGCAATGCATTGATTACTGTGCTGTACTGCTGAATTCAGAAAAGTGCACATATGTCAATCAAAGCTTATTGAAAACTTAACTGAGAACAAATAACTGCAGGCTTATTGTTGCTCCAGCTGAAGTTAGTGGCAGAGCTCATTTAAATGAAAAGGGTTCAGTACTGAATGCCTTGTGAAGCTGCTCCTCAATCTGTTTATTTTTCACTTAATAAGAATGATATTTTTTTATTAAAATTCTCTCCATTAACGTGGTTAAGACACCAAATACTTATTTTTAGATACAGTATTATTGGAATATTTTTTGAGCTAAAAAAAGTTGATTTTAATGTAACACATGTAGAACTAATTTATATGGAGCGAGGCACTTGGAGAATAAACACATAAGTAGTTATAAATAATATGGCAGCTGACAGGTGGAACTGCTTCTGGCTGTTTTGGATTTTTTCTGCACAAAATTAGCGATAATCACACTACTAAAGAAAGCTGTGTTTGTGTCACAGATTGCCTTTAGCATCCATTCCCTATAATACCAGAAGTTTCCTCTAAAAATATTGCTCATTTTTCCAAAACCATTACTTCTTTGTGAAGGCCCTAGAGACATGCAGAATTCAGGCATGGTGGTTGTCAAACATTCCTGGAGTAAATAGAGCTGCTGGCAATAATGTTCTGCCCCCAGCAGAGTGAAATAATTTGAAATTTATGATCTTAAAGGTCTTTTCCAATCAAAACAATTCTATGATTCTAAATGTGAAAGTTTAGCTCTGTGGCCTACTGCAGTTAGGAATCCCTTAACAAAACCTTCAACGTTCAGTAAGTGGGCTTTAAAACTCTAGACTTGATTTTAGTGGCCCTTCTGTATTAATTAATAATACTATGACTATATAATTCTATATAATCTCTTCTATGGCATATAAGACATTTCTCTTTTATTGTTTATTCTATTGAAATACATGTGGACAAAACTGGACATATTTTTATGTAAATATGGGGATATACTCGTAAGCTGCATTTATTTCGGGTAAATAAATGGACAAATATTTCTGAGGTGTTTATTAACTGAAACTCCTGAAATACTGATTTGTAGCACCAAATAACTTGGTTGAGTTCTGTTTTTTTTCTTTAAAAACAAGTAAGAATATATTAGGCACAGTAAAGGTTTTTCATCTGATGTTTCCTTTTCTTTCTCAGGAACACTGTTTTCATATTTACTTCCCTCCTCTAAATATATATTACACGTATCTACTGCTGGTCTGTTCATGCCCAAAGATCAGAGCTCCATCATCTTGGTTCATTTCAACTGAGATGGATATTGCTGATTTTCTGCTGGTCTCCAGTTGCTGGGTTTCTGAGTACTGCCTTAAGCAGAACCCATAATATGTTAGTTGCTATTGCATCTTAGGGAATTGACCTTATTTCTTCTTTTTGAGAGTTGTTAGCAATGCTGCTGGTGCTTGTGGGCCGTTTGCTTTCAGGTTAATAGTCCATTCACTTTGTTTTCCTTTAACTGTTCTCTTATCATCTCTTTTGATGGCGTCTCTTTTCTCCTCTTGCCCCTGAGGTACTCCAAAGCATTATCCTTCACTCTCTGTTTGTCCCACTAAGTACATTATTTCTGACGGTTCATCCATACACATCTGCTCTGTGCAGATTTATGCATTTTCTAATCGCAGGCAGAGGGTGGCACCCCCAGTATTTCATCCAGGATGAGTCATCATCATTTTTAACTCAATATGACCAAAAGTCAATGCCTTATTTCATGGCTTCTCTTCCTCTCCATCTCTGTTCTAGTTGACAGCTTTGAACAACCAAATCTGAGGTTGCTCAATCATGTTTTGCTCATTTACATCGGATAACCATGACATGTCCCTGTGCTGCTGCATTTTCATCTTCAGTATTACCCCAGTTCAACTTGTTTTCATCACCTTATTCCAAATTTCCCATTTAGGCTGACATATTATCATTCAATGAGTATCATCACCTTTCCTCCTTTTCCAAATGCACCCATCACCCAGCCCTTCATAAAATTCAGTCTCTGAGGCCCTGTTGATCTGACTCTCTCATTTCCTGCCTTTGCCCTCTAATGTTCTGTCATATTTTTATCTTCTTGATTTCAAAGCCCTGTGTGACTCTTTACAGTGTTTGATGCATTTTTTTTTCTGTGTGCTTATGCTGAATGCAGTATTTTTTGCCTTTATTTGGAAAGGTAAAAACCTCACTGAAGAAAGCATTTCAATCTAGGCTTCAGCAGGTTTGCCTTTGAGGCACGCTTCTGAGTGACAGCTTTTTGGTGGCTTCGCTGAAATGTAGATGGTGAACAGCTTTCAGCTGACAGATGTCTACACTATAGAAGTAGATATCTATATATATATACATATCTATATGTATATACACAGTATATATAACTGCCACTGTTGTCTATTTGGCAGTGTCGTCAGTGGTCAGGCATTGAAACAGGTTTGAGGCGAACTATTCTGTCATTCCAAGACTTGGTCATTTCAGAATAGGCCCGAAGTTGCTTTCTTTTGTTTTCTGTCAGTGAGTTCAGGCTGATGACTTCAAGTACCTAGAGGGGACCAAAAAGAGAGCTGGTGAGGGACTATTTACAAAGGAATGTAGTGATAGAACAAAGGGGTAATGGCTTTAAGCTAAAAGAGGGTAACTTTAGATTAGATATTAGGGAGAAATTCTTTGCTACAAGAGTTGTGAGGCACTGGAACAAGTTTTCCAGAGAAGATGGAGATGCATCATCCCTAGAGGTGTTCAAGACAAGGAGTTTTGAGCCTGGTGTAGTGGAATGGGTCCCAGACCAAGGCAGGGGGGCTGGAACTAGATGAGTTTTTAATGTGCTTTTCAGTCTAAAACAATCTGTGATTCTAACACTTACCTCTGTGTGTGTTTCAATCTAACATGGTTCAGAAATGTTGCACTGACTTTACAAGAGATCACATGTCTAGAAAAAGTTACTGTACAAATCCTGAAGATCATAATTTTCTGACAAAATTGTAATAGTCTCACCTGTCAGCATTTGTGCTTTCCCTACATGTGAGAGTTGCTGACATCCCTGTTTAGGCCATTAATTCTTGTCAGTAACATACCTTATCTTTAGTGGATTTTTCAACCTTTACTGTTTGTTCATGCTGCCTACTTCTGTCCTTTAAAGCATGCCAGGTAATAAATATGGTATAGCACGGTGTTTTCTGGATGCCGTATTTCAAAACCGAAATTAAAAAAAATATTCTGACCACTTTTTACATAGTTTCACACAGGTCAGGTAATTAAAAATGAAATCTTACATCCAGCTATGCAAATTTATGATCCAAGGTCCTCTATTACACACATTGAGCTTGCTGCAGGATCAGGATCCTCAGAACATGTGGCAATTTGATTTGTCTCCAACGCATAAGGGATGTAACGAATATTTCTCATTATCACCTTAGCATTCTGACTCATGCCATTCTTGAATAGTGGCTTAGAGAAATGTATTAGTTTGTATGTCAATGCTCTTACACACTACTGACAGACACTTTCCAAGGACTTTCCTCAGATTGGAATAATAATGCACTGAACACCTTCACCAAGAAGACAAAGAGTTGACAGGTGTCAAGGAGAGAGGGAGGCTGATGAGACATCTGCAAGTTGAGTTATGTACCTGCAAGAAAACATGACTAGCTATATCACAGAAGAAAAATGTGAGATTTGATGAGGTGTAACTCATTTGTGTTTCATACTCCTGGGAAGCAGCAGTAAGAAAAAAAGATGTAGTTTCATCTCAGTGAGCAGGAGAATTGTGATACATTTGCAACAATAAACAAGACAAAATTAATAAAGACATTTAGAAAAGACCTATTAGAGCTGAAGCTGTGGGCAAACACCTCCATGAAGATTTATAGTCTGTGAAAGTGATATGAATTGTATATATAATTACTATTTCTGTTAGCAATTCACACCCTGTCTCTAAATTTCAAGGTGATTTCTAGCAAATAGATAAATTGTTCTTAAACATGATTTCAATGAAAGATAAGTGATGTTTTGACTTGTCTTATTGTGCATGGGTGCATTTTGCCCTGTCTTGATTTTGAATATATTGTTTCTAGAGGAAAAAAAAAATTTAATTTGGATTTTACAGAACACAATACAGTAGGAGCTGATCCTGACTGAGCCTGTTATTGTGTAGGGCAACATGAACAGTAACAAAGTATCAGTAGCCAAGGGTAATTAAGAACCCTGTGCATTTTTCCACAGGTGTTAACGGTCAGAGACACAGAATTTGACATTAGATTCTGTATTTTAACACACTATTGAAATGAAAGTTGGAAAATTGATGTAAATTAATCTAGTTTTAACACCATTAACTTTCAGCCTTCATCTTCTGGTGTAAGACTGAGGAGAAAAATGTGGAAAGAACAATAACAGTATGATTCTTAGTCTCCTGCTGTCAGAGGTAAGATGATGACTCCCAGTATCCTAAAGACAAAGTCTGTTTTCTTCACTGATATTAATTTTTAGAAGATAAAGGCCTTGCCCCCATTTGTTCACGGAGCCACTCCAGCCTTCTGTTTGTCTTTCAAAATGAGTCCCCACAGGAGTAATAAACAATGATCAGCTTCCTTGAAGAGCTAGGTCTCTGAGACGTTTCAGATTTTTCCATCCTTGCCCTCATTTTTCCACTGGACAGAGCAGTCAGACTCAAATTAATTCCCTGAAACGTTGAATGCTTATAGGCATTTTTATTAAACAGTGAAGATCTGAATAATGTTTCTCAAATACCATTAGATGGCAAAGTAGACATATATATGTATAGTTACAAAATAGTGCCCTACAGAGGGCTTGAAGAATAAGCATGAGTTGAGTTCTAGAAGTAACTTTCTCTCAAGAACGAATAATGTCCTGACTTCAGTGTTCATCTGACAACATCTATTACTTTTTGTGAGGTGTGAGCTGAGTAGTTTGCACATTTTTTTTAATACTATGCATATTGAATTATGTTAGACCAGCACAACCCTTTAGAGTCATGGATTTATTTACTTAAGGTCGACAAGCTTTTTTGTTAGTATTCACTGTAAATCATCCCAGGAGCCTCTAGCCTCTAGCAATTATTTAAAGTTTGAGATGCAGTCAAAACCTGTCATTTTTATTCCCGGTATTTATTAATTTTCTCCTTCACTTTTACATCCTCTTGCTTTTTTAATGATGTTAGATGAACCATTCAACCGAGCCTTCATTTTACTTTCAATCTGCTTTTTTTTTTTTTTTTTCCTCAGGTCCAGGAGGTTTGCACAGCCAATACATCAGTTTTAATTTTGTCCTTTAAAGTGCTCAATAACAAATAACTTACACGGTGATCAAACAAAGCAGTACACAACTGCACGACAGACTGTCACCCTTTTATGCTGGGGAGCAGAAAAACCCAGCTGCTCTCCAACAGGTGGTGACCCAAATATACTATCGGGGCAGGACAGAGACCTTGATAGCTGAGGTTCAGCCTCACCACCCTAAGACAGGCAGGACTGACCTGAAAAAGGTGATCAGGGCCACCCAAAGGTCCAGATCATTGGGTAAGACTGTGGAGAAAAGGCAAGACAAGGTAAAGCTGTGGACAGAATCACATCCAGTGATGGTGACCATGGCCCAGTGATCATCATGTAAGCACATAGTGATGAGAGAGGTCTAAGGTGAATGTGAGAAATCTGTCCCAGGGATCAGGATCTGGACCAATGGGATACATGGCCAGGCACAAACAGAGCTGAACTGAAACATTTCTTTTCATCATAAAGTGGAGAAGCCTCTAATAGCTAGCTGAAGATTATTTATGTTTTTAAATTTAACTGCCAGCCCTAATGAACAAGGATGATATTTATTTCAGCATTGGCTGGAAAAAGAACTCAGATTGCTAGAAAATCCAAATGATGACTGAAATTTGTCCATTTGTCAGTTTTTAAAATTTACAGGTATGGGTGGCATCACTGTGCATTTGTTGCACACTAGGATGGAAGAGAGAGGGAAACAGGATCACTAAAAAGCAATGTTCTTAGCAGAACCCCTGCTGCAGACACTTTCATAGATGCTTATGCAGAGATTGAAACTGGTCTGCGCCAGTACAGGGTGTGAGAGAGAGAGAAACAATGCAGGTTCTCTCTTGAGCTCAATGATACAGGCCTGGAAACAAATAACTTAATAAAACAGAGGTTTTAATAAGATTCCAATAAAATGCTAGGGGAAAAACAAAAGGAATACAGATAACAATTAAATCTGACATCACTCTAGATGCTGGGAACCCTATTTATATGCAGCATAGGATGCACAGCTCTTATCTCTGGAGGGTTTCCTCTGATGGATCAGTGCTGTGAGCTAGGAAACTGACATGGAATTACCAATGTACAATATCCCTGTGAATATTGGGAGATGTTTAGAGAAGCAAGTGGTAGGACTGAGCAGAGGGAAATGAGATCTAAGTAGTATCTAGATCTTGCTTTCAGTGTCTGTGGGAATCCTACAATGTGGGTGAAAGATGTCAAGGAACTCCCAAGCCCAGCTGGCAACTTTGGAGGCACATTTGCACTCAAATAAATTGGAAGTCCAATGTAAATGGAGAAAACATATGACCTTTTCTTTTCTGTCATGGAAGAAATTATGAAAAAAAGTGCCATTGGCATGTTGATTTGTTTAAGGCATTCAAATTTTTGACAATTTACCAGTTTAATAATGACCTAATTTATAATAATACATAGATGTTTATCTTTGAAATATATGCCTGGATATTAAAGTGGATTATGGTGCTAATGGGCAGAGATTGAAATTGCAGTTCTATATGAAAGACAAGAAGATGACAATGATGATGATGATGATAAAACATTAAGAACATTCCAATATTCTCTGCATTTTTTCATTTCATTTCATTTCATTTCATTTAACATTTTCCTTTCAATCCGTTAGTAAACTGCTTTATATATCACTATAGACAGTTCTCACCAGAAGAAAGGGAGGGAATTGATCTTGATGCTGTACAACCATAGCAATATAAATTCTATGCAGTAGTCACATTTTGATTTTTGTCTCCCTTTTTCCTTACAATATATTATTTTCCTTGGTTAAAGAGACAGTGTGATACAAAAAAGTGACTACCCTAAGAAGGTGCAATTTACAGTTCAGCAGCATCTGGGAAATGCACTATACTTCCTTCTTACTTTAGAGCAATTACCAGTTGGTGGTTAGGTAGGCACTGATCTTCTCTCTCTGGTGACCAGAGATAGGACCTGAGGGAACCTCATAAAAGCTGTGCCAGGTGAAGTTTAAGCTGGATATCAGAAAAGTTTTTCCATCCAGAGGGTGGTTAAGCACTGGAATGGGCTCCCCTTGATGTATCATGGTTTGTTCAATGGTGTTCTGAATTATGGTGCAGAGTCCCTAGTGAGGGGGACACTAATGCCTTCAAAGGCAAACAAGCCCTTTCTGTGACTTGCTGTAGATGATACTACGAGAAAAATATAAAAGGAATAAGTCCCCTTTTCAAATTCAACATCCATTTTGCAAGTATGTTTAAATGGTTCTTAATTCAAGAGGTAGTTACAATATGCAAACAAGAAAGGGGTTATTAAACTTAACCAAATATATAAAAATTAATTTTAACCACTCTGTGCATATTAAACAGTTTCTTATGTGACTGTAGCTTGCTAGAAAAATGATGAATGTTCAGAATGTTTCTGTTCATTTGTCTTTATTCCAGTGAATATGTGAAAGTTGTAATTCAGCATACATTAAACTAACTCAGCAAAAAAATCTGATTTCTTGAGCTGGCAAGCACAACCTCCTTCAAATTTTTAATCTTTTTCCTTAGTAGAAAAAAATCAAGTATAGTATACAAAGAGGTGTGGCAAAGGTCAGTTAAAGAAGAGAATAAGACAGGAAACTTAAATTACTCATTTGAGACAACACAAGTAACGCCTTCACTTGCAAGAAATTGTTTTAATCTAAAAAGAAAAACAATTCCCATAAAAGAAATGTAAATTTGAAAAGAAATTACTAATTGTCCTCATGTGTTTTACATAGTTGGGTGGACTAAAAAAAGTAATTGGAGAGTTGTAATTAATTCTACATCATTATAAAAATTGTTTTGGTCAAGGACCTGAAATTGGCAAAGTTTTCTCTAATTTTTTTTCTGCTATCTGTTTGTGTCAGAGAATTTTGTCAGGCGTTGCTCATACAGCAATGTTTCAGTTTCTAGAACATTTTTGGTGAGGTTTTATTCTGCTGAAATGGTTTGTTCTCTAGGTATTTTGTATGTGTTTAATTTGAAAAATGATTGCATGGTGTGAAAAACAGATGGAAGTATCACATCAATGTGAGGAGCCCAGTTTCCAAAGGGAAATAGATCTTGAGTTACTGGTCTCTGAAATTTTTGGCAGTTTGATGCATATTTTGAAATTCATAAAGGTAAAAATAAAATTCCTAAAATTATTTAGAAACACATCTAATTAAAGATTAGGGTTTAACTGGGAATTTTACCCAAAGATTTGCTCCCATTTTTGTTCTCCACTTTGAAATAGAACTTGAGATGATAATTGTATTTTCTTTGCAAGTAAGACTAAAATACTGTCTTTGTTCTTTTAAGGGAGAGGGGGTATTTGTTTGTCCAGTTTTTTAAAAAAATATTAGTGACCAGGACCTTCAAAGCAATGCCAGACAAGCCTAATTTTCATAAGCTCTCCTGGGATTTTTATTTTTTAAATTTTTAATTTTTTTTTAATTTCTTAAATTAAAGAAAATATTTCTTTTCAGGTAAAAGAAACTATTTCCTTAACATCAAAATATTTCCCTACAACTTCCCAGTGGATTATCAGAACTCAAAAAATAATAAGAATTTCACACAGAGAAGAAACAGATTTTCACTTTTTTATGAAACATCAGGAAATGTAAAAGAATATATTCATGCTTCTTTTATTATTCTTTTTCTATCCTCTATTTCTATTTCTATTCAAAGAATGTCGCAAAATATTTTGCTTCCTAGTGCGTAGCTGTGTATTCTTCACTTTCATCTATTTGCCTCTTCTGTAGTTTGTTAGACTGAGTTCTGTCCCAGGCACAAGCAGCCAACAGGACTCTTTTCTAAGGTTTATGGCCTCTCTGAGTTTTTGTTTATTTGTTTAAACAAAAGTGTATTTGCACAGCTCAGTGCAATAGAATCACATTCAGACCACACAGAGTGGTGAATCAGGCAAAATCTTAAGATGTGGAAGAAATACTCCCACTGACACCCTTGGGGCTTAAAATCTTGAAACAAACCTGATGCAATGACAGGGGTGACAGCCTTCACTGGCAAGCATCCTGTTTGTGCAAACAGCACGCAATCGACCGCAGCGATGACATGAATGCATTACCTTCATCTGTTCAGTCACCCAAAGTGACACAATTTGGCACCAGACACGGGTTCTGAGAAGTTCATAAAGCCGGATACAATGGATAAATGTGACTCATATCTACTGCTACTCAGAGATATGAGACTATCAGGACAGAATTATAAGTGGTAAGCTGAAAACATAGAACAGTGAGGAGGAGAAAAATTACATTTTTGCAATGAATGAAAGGACTACAAGGAGGAAAGAAAGACTTCATACACCAGATTTTGGACAATGCTAGTCATGACCTTCACAGTAACCTGAAGACACCCAGAATTATGGTTGAACAAGGCAAAGGTAGACTTGAAATCTACCCATGACTTTAATCCTCTTGCCCCATTTCCTGTAGAAGCTGATTCTAGGTAACATGCTGGTCCTTGGACACTGTGCTTTCCTTGGGGGTCCCTGCAGCAATGTGTGTCCCCTGGGATGTTCTCAATAACTGTATAGTCAAATTCTTGTAGAGAACTTAAAGGAAGATTATAATGATCATTCTACACCTTTCTCCCCTCCCCAGTGCAGCAGTTAGCAACATCCCTCAACTTCCAACAGGAGAGCTTCTAGCAAAAAATAACTGTTACTATAATTGCTTGATTGTATCACAATAAATATGCTGCTGGAGAGCCACAGAAAAGAAACAGGAGGAAAGGAGGCATTTCGGTGCCCGGTCCCTGCGAAGCCCTTTGTAAGCAAAGAGCAAAAAGCAATTAGGCTGAAGTTGAACATGCTCGTTATCCCAACAACATGTCTAAACATGTCTTTGCTGGCTAGACAGAGGGGAAGAGTTTCCTTGCTGGAAATTAGTTGCTGTCGAGTTGGTCCCTAAAACCAGCTCCAGCCAAAACTAGCTACTCTGAAAACTCCATTTGGTGACATGATAATTCCCAGTGAGGTCCCAGCTAGGCTGATCATCCTGATTAGCCTTGTTTTGGTTTTATTTCTTTGTGATTTTTTATCTTGCCATGGTGATTTCAACCTTGAAATGTTGAGATACTGCTGATTCTCTCTCAATAATCCATACTGCTCAATATTGCTGTGCTTTCAAGAATCCACTGCAGACTGTAAGAGCAGATTTCTACCTACTTGTTAAATACACCAAAAAAACTGCATTTCTTCTGTGGAGGTTGTTGCAGGACAGACCGGCAATACCCTTTTGAGTCTGATGCAATAATTTTAGCCAAGTTGCCATTCAGCAAATTTGGTATTCAGTGAGTTAGCCAGGTGCAGAGTTCTTTGTAAAATGTTAACATTCCTTTGGCATCTAAAGGTGCACTTTAAAAAGCAGCGATATTGCAATCTTGCTATTTTACTTTAAAGTTTTGTATGTATGCATGCTAGTTTACTGGTATATATATAGTTTAACTTACTTGTTAACTTACTTTACTTAACTATGTTGAGACATTTTTAAGCTATCTGTCTCAATTCAAATAAAGAAAACCCACATATTTACTGAAGCAAAAATAGAATCCAGCTCAAGAAGGTGGTTGTTCTTTTTTTAACTTAACATCTGGTATATGGATTGCATCCATTTCCATAGTCACATATTCAGAGAAAAACACATTTCAGTATTCCTTGGGCTGAGTTTCTGGTACTATTTTAGCATGTGATAATCTTCTATATACAGGTTTTCATCCATTTTTCAGCATTTGTTTCCTATTTCATTTTATTATTTTATTTGAGCAACAAATAAAAAATATTGCAAGATGAGGAAAAAAAACTCCTTTGGAATAAGGTCATATGTTTTGGTAATAACTCTGTAATGTATTCAGGTAAATTGGAATGTGAAGTTCTTAAAAAATATTCCTAATGTTTTATAAGTCTGATCTGCTTTGTAGGCTTGGAGACACCTGGTTATGTCATTGTATTCCAGTTTATATATAATACAGTCATGTGTTACATGAATATATTGAACAGAATCACAGGAATGTGATCTGCCAACACCTCCAGTCTGCCTTCTGTTGGTGAAGAAAATTTTACCATTCTTTCAAATTGCTTCATCGTCAGCAGTTCTATAATGTAAAAATATACATTTTGAGGGTCTTTTTTTTTTTTTTCAATTGTCCTAGAACTTTCTTCTTCAGCTTCTCATTGCTTTGTTTATAACTTTCAAAGCAGAGCCACCTCCAGTAGTTAAATCTTTTCTGTCTTGGCTGTTTGTACCAGTCTCGGCTGTTATGACATTCATTTCTGGCACATAGCAAATTTTACATACAGGTTCAAATTGCCTGTTACCAGAGAAAGAGAAGCATCCCTTTGATCCATTGGAGTCTGTCATAGCAAACTGGAACAATTTGGTGCAGCTTCCAGGGGCATTAGAGCTCCTCATGGCTGAGTTAGGTGACACTGAGGGCTCCTTGATGGTCCCTGCCATGACAGACAGAGCAGCTATCCTGGAGTGCAATATCCTGGAGTGTAATACTTCTCTTTAGTCAGAGTGTGTATTGGAAAGGAGCTATCCAAGTAGAAAAATTTGAATTACTCTATATATCTTTTAAGATAATGAACACCATAATTAAGACTATCTGAACAAATCACAGAAATGAATCACAGAATAGCTTGAGTTGGAAGGGACCCAGAAGGATCATCATGTCCAGCCCTTAAGTGAATGGTCCATATAGGGGTTGAACCAACAACCCTGGTGGTTTTTAGCACCATACTCTGACCAACTGAGCTAAAATGGAAGATGTTACCTTGGAAAACAATGTCATTTAAAACAATTTAAGGAGCACAACTGCTTGACAACTCACTATAATCTCTCATGTTGCAATGTGACAATTTAAGGAGAGCAAAATACTTGGTTGCGCAGGGAAGGAACACTGCAATGACTTACTCTGCATGGCACAAATATAAAAGATATACCTCTAATTTGGACTCAAGGGTGTGCTACGTAATCTTCTAACTTTACCTCTCTTCATGGAATTAATGCTCATGTCCCACAGGACCAGCATTATGACTCCAGCCCATCTGCCATCACCTCCGGTCCAAGTTTTGATCTTTAAATGCAATTCACCTTTTTTTAAGAAACTATTTAATTAGCTAGCGATGACTAGGTTTTAGGATGCAAATGCAGGTCATGTAGCAGAAAACAATATTAAAATAAAAGGCAATTCTTATGCTCCTAACCTTACAATTTGTCCAGAGCCTATCTAGCTGTGACTGATTAATGACCCACAAAATTGTCAGAAGGCTCACAGGAGATGTGGATGGTGACATTCATGAAGTTCAGAGAGGGAAGTAGGGAATGGTCATGGCTACAAAGAAAGCTGAACTCACCACAAAGAGGACTGGATGGTTGTCTTCTGTATAAATGGCTGCATCAGTTGAGTGGATTTGCTCAGTTGGTCAGAACATGGTCCCAAAGTTGTGTGTTCAACCTCTGTGTGGGCCATTCCCTTACGAGTTGGACTTGATGATCCTTGTGAGTTTCTTTCAACTCAGAATATTCTGAATGATTTGTGATCAGCCACTTATATGAGTGGAGCGGATCAACTGGCTGTACGAGTCGTGTAAATCAACCAATAGTACCATCTGAGTGATCAACCACTTTTCTATCCCTTGGTTAATAAAAAGAGGAGAAATAGTTATGCAAATTTTAATAAGGTACCTAATACAGAGCATGAACAACACAGAATTCAAAAACTGAAAAACAAACTAAAAGGACTTTGATGAGAATGACAGATATGATCTGGTTTCTTGTCATATACATCTTGCCAGCATCTGAGGATAGCAAGCACATTATTGAGAATTATGTTAATACTGTGATTCAACCATTTATTCCAGCTGTATACTCTGATTATTTGTACTTCTGTTGTGATTCAAGTACATTGCTGTATCACCTTGAAAAATCAAATTTCCATGCAATGTCAAAAGACATTCAAATCAGTAAATTTGATGTTAAACTTTAAATCCTCATTGTGTGGAATAGCTGATACAAATTGGTCAGAATATTGGGCTCTGGTGCTAATACAGGTTTTTCAGACCTTCATCACAGACTTTGCTCTGTTGCTGATATCTATGTCCTGTACGTGTCCTCTCATTGTGCAGTTTTTAAGCCTCTTGAATGTGGAAATTTCCACAGGTGACTGTATTTCATTAATGATTCACAGCAATTCCCCTCATCTTTTCAGTGTTTTTGCCAAAAATCATCGCTCACTGAGCCAGAAAAAACAGGTGCATATAGCAAGGATACATTGATATAACCATTTTTTGCAAGATTTTGTGGATTAATAATACATAACTCTTCAATATGTCCGTATTTGAAGCACCTATGATTCCAAAATATGAACCCCAGCACAGAAGGCTTGTACAAATAAGTCCGCTATCCATGTTTCAAGAAGATTGCTTAAAAAATAACAAAAAATTAGAAGAGATACACAAGCAGTACTTGTGGGTTAGCAGAAACAAATTACAACAAATGGCTTAGCTCAGGCTTTTGAGATTTTCCAGATTTGAGTTACTTGGTTGTATTGTACAAATACTTGAACAGACAGAAAATACTAGATCCCAAGATGATTTTTAACTTCATGGAGAATAGTACAACACAGTTCCCTTAGGGCAAGGAAGTTCAAATTAGAAATATTCCATGAATAAGTTTAACTGTGCACATGGTCATCCAAAGGCACAAACTCTGAAGGCAGTGATGCACTCTCAGTCTTTTGAATTCCTTGAACTGAACTCAGACACCCACCTAGAAAACATATTTTTGGCAAAGAAAGTTTATTGCACTCAAAAGGGAGTTAGCTGAAGGAAACATATTGGCCTGTTTTTACTGGACACCAAACTAGGTAACTGAATGATTTCCACACTGTGTGAATCTATTTTTTTATGTGATAGAGATGCATAAACCTATCCTAGAAAAGGAAACAGAAACAAACCTGAGAGAAGTCTGACATTTTTTCCTTTAAATTTTTTGCTGGCATTTAAAACATGGGACCTAGAACTGTAATAGACTATGAGTTCACAGATTCTAGTATCCTGTTTTGACACGTTGCAGTATTGTTTCATAATTTTTGAAATTGCACCAGCTCAATTCCAACTCAAAGTCTGTTTTACAGCCTCACTGCTCTTCTGACTGAATTTCTATTCCTGATCTGTACATGGCCAACTTACACATTTTCATTCTCATGATGTTGTCCTTCAGCTTATGCTCCTGATGTAGGTAAACATATTTGTGTAGAAAAGTAATAGCTCTATTCAATTCTCACGTAGATTGGTGGACCTACAAATTTTTAAATTTTTGTTTTGCCTTTTCCTATAAGACACCCTTCTGTTTTCCTGTTTATGCCAGCAGCCCTCTACATTTGTTCCAGTCAGAGATTATGCATATTGAAAGATGATTGTATTCTCTGTTTTATTCCATTTTTTTTTCTCCATGACTGCTCTTCTGTTCCTTTTTAATCCTTCTCTATTCTCCATTCTGTGATCTGACCTATTTTTCATTCTGCTTTTGCTTTGATTCATTTATGTTTTTCCTTTTTATCGATCCACTTTGGCCAGGTTCCTCATCCATTCCACCAAACAGAAGTTTTAGAAGTGTCACTTCAAGATAAATCAAAGTGCATAATTAGGCTGGAATCTTATCTTCTTCCGCGGCCAGTGACCATAAATACATAGGTGAACATATTTTGTTACACTGCAGAAATTCTCCTAGTAAACTAAGATTCTTGAGTTGGAGATATCTCTGCATTTCTCAAAGGAATCAACTTTTCTTCAAAGTATCAGCCATCTGCTTAGTGAATTCTTGTCAACTTTACCACAACATTCAACAGGAAAGTGTTTCCTGAGTTTAAATATACATTATATTTTTATGCTACTTTTAAATCCAGTTGTATTTGGTGTCACCTTGTTCCTATACTGGAAGAGACACGGAACAGCTGCTCACAACCCTGCTCTCTATACAAAACTAAAGAGTACTACTCTAATAATATGGTTTTGTACTGAAACAATTTCAGTTGTTTGGCTACCCTTCCTCAATCTTTTCTAAATCTATTCCATCCTTTTTTTGTCAGAGAGGTATTGGAACTACACAGGACACTCCAAGAACAGGTAGATATTTCCCGTGTACATCGATACTGTCTTGTTTTCTGCTCTGTGTTGTTGTACCTTTTGAGCAGAGCATAGTGGTAGTCTATTTTCTATTTTTTTCTGAAATATTTTGAAGAGCTTTTTTTAAGTCCCAGTAATCAATTACCACTCAGCATGTATGCAGAGTCAATCACACTGCATATAATTAGATTTTTTTTTTCTCTCTGTTATTTTACATCCATTTTACACTGAATGTTATTTTGCTCCTTCACTCTTCTGTATCAACTGGTCTCATAAGATCTTCCTTCACATTCATTTGTTGTCTTTAAAATCCCAAATATCAGGTATCAAACTCTGTCATTTCAATATACATCAATATGGTGATGCAGAGTGTGCTCCTCTTGCAGCTTCCATATATTGTGAAAACTGGTAATTGATTCCAACCTTTTAATTGTTATTCTGTCATGTGAAGAGTTTGTGTATTATGCCATCGCAGAATATTTTTTTTTGGAGAGCATTTGGTGACTAACCTTTTTGAATACCCTTTGCAAGTCTGCATAGACTTTATGAATTGCTTCTCTATGATCTGAAGTTCTTTGTATGGTTTTGAGAGATAAATTATACATAATTTAACACTACAAAACTTTTCTTGACTTCCCCAGTGCCCAGTATCTACCTATGACTTCTCTAATTCTTTTTATCACGACTGCCAGTAATTTTACTGTGTAAGCAACAGATGCATTGGTCTGTACTTATCTGATCCCACTAATACCATCAAAAATTAACACCGTATTCTGTTTTTCTGGCCACTTTATATGAGAGGTTACAAGCTGGGCTTACTTGCTCAACTACTTTACAGTTTTTAAGGAATGCCTGAGTGAAAATTGTCTTGAGCCAGTAATTTATAATCAGTACCTATTTTTTCTTTGAATAGTCTATTTACATTTCAACTTGAAATTTATTCTTCTATGACATTCCCCATTCCATGGAAAAACACTCTGTAATGGCAAACTTCATTTCAGCTTCTAACCCAAATCACAAGCCCCAGACCCTATAACAAACTCCAACCACTAGCCCCATTATAAACCATATCCTAAGAAAAAATCAACCCATAGGTAAAACCTTAATCCCAAACCAGAACCAAATCCCTAACTTTTAACAACCAGTCCCACATTCATGTTGTAACACCAAAGCCCTAAATTAAATCTCGTGGATAAAAAAAGAGTTAGGATTCAGTTTAAGATTCTTTTCTTTTGTTAATGCTTCATGTCAAAGCTGAGGATTTGATTTATTGCTGGGGTGAAGGTAACAGAGTGGCCAAACAGTATTGCCAGGTTTAGTATTAGGGCTTGAAATTATTATTATGGGTTTGGGCAGAGTAGAACTAGAGTTTGGGTCAGGATTAGTTTTAGAAGTCATGTTTGTGCTTGTGCACAACAATTTGGATTGTGGTTCAGGTTTATGTTCAGGGTCAGGGTTACTCCAACTCTTCAAAGAGGGACATTTAAGGTTGGTATTATGATTCACTGGTATTATTCGGATTTAGATAGAGCTCTGATTGAGTTTGGCTTTAGCATTATGACAGGGTTTAGGATTAGGGTTGTACTTTAAATTTGGATTTTGTGTTTGAGTGCAGTTTTAGGTTGATGGCTGGGATTAGGTCTGAGTTTAAAATTTGGTTTAGATTAAGGTTTTGGGTTTATGTTTAGGGTTTTGTTTAATTTTAGGGTTAGAGTAAGGGTTAAAGATCAGGGTTCCTATTTTGTTTTGTTTAGGCTGTAGGGTTTATTATTAGTGTTACTGTTTATGGGTATTTTACGTATTTTAGTATTTTTTGGATTCCAGCAGTTTAATCAAGGCTATAATTAATTGGAACTTTTCTGTTTCTGGATTGACATATATTTGGAGCCAAAAAAGCACTTAAAATATTGTTATGGATAAGATAGTCAGATATATGCAATTTAGTTTGAGCAAAGTATATTTCTCAATATGTACCTACGTGCTGTAAACATTTTTGTCTATATTTTCCATTAGGGCCAGTAAATGAAAAGTTTCAGCAAAAGAACAATAAGTTCTAGAGGCACTGTTATTAAAGAGTTGATGGTATGATAAAACCTGCATCAACTCAGACAGAACACAACTGGAAATGCAATTGATGGCAAGGACCCAAACAAGACTATGTGAAGTTAAATCAAGATATTATCCAGCCCGCAGAAATCTAAGTTAATCACATGAAATCCCTTCTGTCTTCAGGAGGAATACAGCCAGATGACAGCAAAACTGAAATTGTGGCCAACATAAACCATCAGCCACTAACATAAGCAACAAGAACATAACATTTCTGGAGACAATTGTAAACCAGAAGAACATAGCATTTCTGGAGATACTTGAATTGATTAAAGTTTTGGTGTATTACATAGTTTTAGAAGAAGCCTGGACTGCTTTACAGAATTGACTTTTTTGTAGCACTCCATTTTGAAGAGTAGTCATTAAAAAATGCAGCAACAAATGCAAGTAACAGTCTTAATTAGTCAGGATATATGTTTCCAGAAGCCTAGTCATCATTCAAACAATGGGATCCTGAAATGGATTAGAAATTTACCTATTGAAAGACCAAAGTCTTATTTCATGTATACGCTGAGATTTCATAATCCAATTTCAATAATCCAATTTATTACCAAGGAGTACTGGCTACTGCATTTGCAAGAGATGGTTTTTTTCCTCTTCGAGAATGCAAAAAGGCAGACTGCAGCAGTGCCATTTAGCAAGCATTGCTGTGACTCTCTAAATCTCTAACAGCTCTATTGAGCTCGAGGCAAAATACAAAAAATACTATCCACCACTGAACACCATCACACCTTCAGATTTTCAAGGCATGGAAATAACACACCATGATATACAGAAAAAATGCTACCTTAAAGTCAAGAGTAAAAGTGGAGAATAAGCCACAGCTTTTGGTAGTGCTAGCTTTTGCAAAAATATTCTTCTTCAAGCAAAACTGCACCTAAATTTTCCTGGCTAGTGTATTAAAACATGCATGTAAGAGAGAGCAGCCACTGTGGCATTATATGAACTTCTGGCATTGATGCTAATGCCTCCTGAGTATGCATATTTTACAACTACCACAGCATGCTGCTACCATCACATACTTGGTCTATCTACACACAGGTACTGGAACAGTGTTGATGGCTTACTTGAGGCAGTGGATTATGACATCAGGTCTGCACAGACCTCTTTGACCTCTCTGCATACAAACCAAGTTGAAGTGAAAAAAATATAGTTTACCTAAGACATTTTTTCACAGTAAAGATTTAAGAATGACTAAATATAAATTCAAATATTTACTATTTGTTAATTAACACTTAAATTTAATTCTGTTTGCTCACCAGAGGTCCTTTGCTTGGAAGGGCTCTTTCATAGAGTGCTAAAGCCTACTCAGTGTCTGGAATGCTAAAATTTGTGTACAGGCTTTAGTAATTCTATGTCTGACCACCAGTGTTCTGGTTCAGCTTAGTGGTCAGGATGTTACTGGTGTGACTGACACTGCAGATATAAGAAACCTCACTTAGATTTACTTCAAGTGATTAAAGGGAACCCTCCCTCTTTCTTCTTTCATTCACTTATGAATATTTCTGAAGCAACTGGTATTATCTCGCATGTACCAGGTTCTGATAATCAGTACTTGCTGCCCAACACAACATGAAGTAAAATCTACAAAGGGAGTATTTGTTCAAAGAGCATATGTGGGAGTTAGCATTGCATCTTTATGGCTACTGCTTTGGGCAACTCCATGAGCCCTGTTCTTCACCTGAACCCACAGGGAAAGCCCAATGTGTGCAGAAGACACGGTCCACATGCCTCTTGCAATGCTTCACCATTGTTCTTTCTGATAGGTCCACCCTAAAGATTGTATGGTGTGCTGAGTGTCGAAGATAAAGGTATTCTGTTCTCTATTGATACATGCAGTATTTTGAGATGGAAGAGATCTGCTTTCATACTGGTTTCCAGAGACATTCTGCTAATTCTAATGGAATGCAAGCAATTCTAAAATTATCAAATTCAGAGAAACTCTCTTAGACTGATATTCACCTGACTGTACATAGAATTTTTCAGCATTGCAATGTGCAGTGCAATAATGCAGTATTAGACTGTAGGTGTTTAATACACTGTTAGTTGTTTAGACTCCTTTTATTGGTGGATATAGAAACAGACAATCTCAGAGTTAGATTCTTCTTATCTGAATGTGGTTTTCAAACATAAATCAGATAGTTTCTGAAAAGCTGTCTGAATTTGTAGCAGATGAATCTCAACCCTAATATTTCCAGGACATTAGCTTATACTCTGCATTATTTCATTTTATAAAGAGTGACGTCTGGCATTTTAAATTCATAATTTATAATTCCATGTCTTCATGGCATCTTGTAGTTTCTCTGTGTTAAGCTGTGTGAAACACCACGGGAGTAATCTGTGGTCAGACATGACATTTAAGTGAGTTGCATTTTTTCTATTGAAAGTATTGCTAAAAGAAAAAACAAAAGCATCCATCAAATTCAGATAGATGCAGTTGCAATTCATCTTTTCATCCGTTGGATAATGTGTTGTACATTGCAAAGACTAATACTTACCATGTTGCATGCTATCTTCCACCTTTTACTATATCAGTGATGTCATGTGTAGGTCACTTTATGATAATAGTGCTTATGATTTGATACCCTCCCCAATTAAAACAAAACAAAACCAATTTGTATTGATTTAAACCTGGGTTTATGTGTCAACAGAAAATATTCCACAGTGATTTTCCAAGTAGAGTGTCCCCTCAGTTTACTAGAATTTCACATCCCAAGAAGTTTTTATACCATTGTGTAAGGTATATATCCTCTCCTATTTTAGCTGTAATCTTGCACAAACCTCATCACAAAAAATGCAAGTCCTAATGGTATTTTTCCAATTCACCAGTCAAGTCAGATTTTACTAGTAACTTTAGGACAAGTCCTCAAGGGATGACAACCCATTGTACTGCAATTGTCCAAGATGGATTACTGTACCCATGGACAATTTTGTATGTTTTCCTGAATTAGGATTTGTAAGTTTTTCTGCTTGAGGGAAATCTAATTTACTGTTTTAATTCTATATTGAAGAAGGCATCTCCTTCCAGTTGTGTGTCCAGTGTGAATGTCAAGCTAATTTTAAAGTAGTTATTTTGGGTACACTTAATTAATCTTCTATTTCTACTGATTTGGATCAATGCTTTAATCAAAGTTTTAATGCTTTCAAGGGTTTCCTTCTTGCAGCTGGTTGATGTGAAAGAGAGTTGACAGCTTATAGTTCCAGTGCATTGTCAGGTTAGAAGTTAGTACATATTCCCTCTACTCCTACATCAGCCATGTGTTAGCTTACTACTGGCAAAAGGAAATTTTTTTTCTGTTTTTAACTGAAAATGGGGTATAAGAGCAACAGCTGTATGGACTCAGCTCTCATTAACATGCTCTGGAGCTTTTGGACTGCAAACCTGTTTGAGCAGTCTGGCTTGGGAAGGAAAAAGGAAAAAAAAAAAGGGAGTTGAGCTCTATTTTTTATGATTTTCTCTTATATCTAGGGATGAGATTTACTGCTAGCGAACCATTGATAATAATTAGCATGACGGCAATCACATGGCCTTTTCTTTCCAAAGTGCTTGTATTTCTCTAAGATAAGAAATTTCATATACAATGGTCATACAACAGTTAACACATTCTGGTTTAATCTCCTACCTGAGCTGCTTACAAATGGAAGGTACTTAATATGAATATCAGTTCAGGTATTGTTTACAATACTTGAGCTGATACTCATATTAAGTATCTATTTACACCAACTTTATAAAGTCATCTGACAGTGAGAAAGTTGTTTCTGGAATTTTTGTTCTTTGCTTAGGATCAATGCCCCTTCAAGGTTATTTTTTTTACTGTGTTGGGTTTTTTGCTGCACTATTTATTACAAAATAATTATTAGTTATATTATTGTTATTATTGTTAAAGACAGCAAAATAACTCATGCCAAATAAACCATTCAAGAATGATGACCTTTGTTTTCATTTTTGAATGCAGATATGGTTTGTAAGCGCAAAATACATGACTAATTATACTTTCATGGAATTCTTGTAAGTTGTTTTCTTAAAAGATTCTTTTTTTTTTTTTTGGTGCATAGAGAATCACAATGGCTCCACTCAAGCTTTTCACTCTGTCTACACAAGTTAAGCTTTCCAAAACATGAACAAGTAGTATGTAATGAAACATAGCTGTTAACAATTGCATCTTTCAGAGAATGCTGTATGCTAAAGATTTTGAAATATTGGAAGTTCCTCAGTAATTTCTATATGTTGATGAACCACCATTAAAATGAACAACTGGTTCAAATCATACTCATACATTTTTGCATTCACTCATGGGAAAATCTTTGTGGCTTACAGTTCTGTAAAGATGTAGATATCTTGAACAAGCACAATGTAATGCTTTTTATTTTAGACACATTTCAACCTTTTTTCACCACGCATATTCCCATCCAAAAGATCAATAAATGTTTCTAGTAAACTTTTGGACTTAACAATGGTATAAAATTATAAGATTTACAGTTTTAAATATTTTTTGCTAATCAATCATGTGATCACATAAAGTGAATAGGTCTCTTCTTCCTGGTTTGTGAAAAAGAGTGAACATACTTCCTTTTTCTTACAACCATTAAAATAATACTATAGAGGTCAATGACAGGGCCTAAACTCTGTGGTCCCTCCAGACTTCTTTTGGGTTAACCAAGAAAACACCCCGTGATTCCATAAAGTCTAGACACGTCATTTAGCATAGGATAAATTGTCTCTGGCGTTAAGTCTGCCTCCACTAACTGTGAAGGTTTCCCAGAGGATAAACTGAATGGTGAATGCTTTTTGACAGATAGAATTGGGCAAGATGAATCCCAGCTATGTAATGCCCCAAGACATTCACAACAGACATTTGTTTTATAGGGCTCTTGCAGCTTCACATCCTCTTCAGCAATCCCACCTGGTGCTGAATGTTAAAAAGAATCCTTTTTCTAACATAGAACTTGCTTAACCCTTTACCATGATTTAACCTTCAGGCAGCTGAACACCATAGAGTCATTGGGTCACTCTGTCCACCAGAGATGGGGGAGAGAATAGGAAAACAGGTAAAACACATGGATTGAGATGAAGACAGTTTAGTAGGACAGAAAGGGAAAATGTTAGTAATGATTAAAAGACAGTATACAAAACAAGTGCTGCACATTGCAATTGCTCACCAATCACTGCACAGCCTGCCCCAGCCGTGGGACAGCTCCCCAGACAACTCTCCCCAGCTGGACTGTTCAGCATGTTACTTTATGGTGTGGAATATTCCTTTATACAGTTGGGGTCAGCTGTCTCCAGCTGTGATCCCTCCCAGCTTCTTGTGTACCCCCAGCTTACTCACTGGCACTTGAATATTTTCTTGGCTCAAGACTTAGCAAGAACAACGAGACCCCTGTTTACGTGAAGGCTGTACTCCTACATGTTTTGGGTACAATAACTTTCAGAGCCTTTCCTAATGGACTTTATCATGTAAATGTGACACTGTTTAATTGTACCTAGATGTCATTAAATTGCATTTTTTCAGATAGTTTCTCTATTTCATCAAAATCAGCAGCTCCTCCCTTTGCTCTTTCAGTTCTATCTAGTCTGGCAGTGTAATGCTGCAGAGCAAAATTCAAAGTTACCTGTTGGGCAGACTGAACAGTAATCACTGTTTGAAGGGGAAGAAATCTGTTCATCTCCCAGCTTTTCTAGCAGAAACCTTTTTTAGCTATTGTGTTCTTGACTGATGGGTTGGGCACTTTAGTTTCAATCTTTTCACATCTTCCCCATAAAGACTGGCATCCATTACTTCTCTGTGATCTTTTGTTGTGATTTGGGAGTCACAACTTTTCTGATAATTCTAGTAAGTAATGGTGACAGAGGAAAACAAAACAGATTTCTGGACCACTCTAAGATATGTTAACAAGGCTGAAAAGACAATAGATAAGAAGATAAGTAATTTTTTTTCAGATAGTAGGATGTTATTCAGACTATGGCAGATGGAGGCTTTTCAGAGTCCCAAACATATCTGGTCAGGTAAGCAGAAATTGTGGCATCAAGTGGAGTTCATTGTTGATAAATACAAGTTCCAGAGAAATATTGACCACCAAATATATTCCTGGACTCTAGATTAAGTGCAACAAATGGAAAGAGCTGTGTGTTGCCCTAGGCTGCAAATGAAAAGTCCTAGCTCAGCAAAAAACCAAAGATCATGCGAATGAGTGAAGATAGGAATAAACACAGAAAGGTTAAAGCAACACAAAACTATTCTGAACGTTGACAGCATACATTCAGATCCTTCCCTGTGGTAACATGATTGCCAAACAAAAGGGATCCAAGATGAACAATGCACCCAAGGAGAAACAGAAAGGCTGGAAATCATAAAGTGTTCACTTTTTCACAAATCAGGAAGAAGAGACAAAATCATGTGATGTGATCACATCATTGATTAGCAAAAATATTTATAACTGTGGATCTTATAATTTTATACCATTGTTTAGTCCAAAAGTTTACTAGAAATATTTATTGATCTGTTGCATTAGAATATGCATGGTGAAAAATATATATCTAAAATACTGTTTATTTGTATTCTGTCTGAGGGCATAATCACAAAGTACCTTAAGAAGGACTTTCCCATTGGAGAGTTTTCTCAGTGAAACAAAGCATCCTTTTAAAAATGCATCAAAAATAAACCAAAAAAAGTCAAAAAGACTCAGAAAATCTTTACAAGTAAAAAGTTTTCATCCCCATTAATAAGTGTAAAATACTGTAGTCTGGACCAGTGAATTATTACACTGTCGTGAGTTTTCTAAAGAGTATATTATTCTATTCCATCTGGGTGGAGCAGAATTGCTTATCTTTGCCCAAATGGGTCAGTGTCACTTATCAAATGGTGGAGTGCTACTTATCTCTCTTCATTGTTTCACTACTTCCATGGGAATGTCTTCTGCTAATGGACCATTAAGAGCTCATCAATGACATGACACATTACAGTGCACTATTGTAAGCTGCTCCACACAGGGAGGAGGAGCCAAACCATCTTAACCTAGATAAAAAGGAGCCACAGTCCCACTAGGTATTCAGTTTTTCCACCAGATCCCTGGAGGAAGACCGGACACATCTCACCATTACTGGACCCTTTTTCTTCAACGGGACCATCTCTACTCCAACAGAACCACATCTGCCACTCCAGGAGGGCTTACTTTGGACTGCTTCCAACACCCTGATCAACAGGGTGTCAGGTTGTATTTCTGACTCTGTCAGGGTTTTTCTAGGATTTCTTGTTTGTTTATTTGTTTGCTTATTCTTCTGTACTACAACATCTGTATTTTTATATCCGTAATAAAAAACTACTATACCTATTCCCAAAATCTTTGCCTGAAAGCCTTTTAATTGCAAATTTATGATAATTTGGAAAAGGAGAAGAAGGGCTTACATTTTAAGGGAGACTCCAACCCTCTCTGGCAGATACCTGTCTATCTAAACCAAGACAGATTTTGGCGGCCAACATGCGGCTAGAGGGCATTGAGAGGAAAAAGGAATAGCTGTTCTTTGGTGACCTAAGTTCTTGTGTATAGAAGCCTTGTTGGACAGCATCATGTGGTCCAGTTTTCCCTAGTTTGGGTAGCACGTAGTTGTGACTGTATTTCTGCCATTTGCAAGCCCTTATCTAAATATAAGCCCCATAACTAAAGCTACTGTGACTGTCATCCAGTTTATTTTATGGCTTAAGAAGGTAGAAGAACAACAAGTACCTGTTGCCGCCTCAACGGCGCACCGTCAGCAGTATCAAACAGATCGAGATGCCGTAATCCCCATCCACAAGATGATCCGTGAGCTGAAGAGCCAAAAAGTGATCAACAAAACCCTCTCACCCTTCAACATCCCCATCTGGCCTGTGCACAAGTCTGATGGAGAATGGAGACTGACTGTGGACTATCGTGCATTAAATTAAGTGACTCCACCGATGAGCGCTGCTCTGCTAGACATGCTGGAACTTCAGTACGAGCTAGAGTCCAAGGCAGCAAGGTGGTATGCCACTATTGACATTGCCAATGCATTTTTCTCCATTCCTCTGGCTGCAGAATGCAGGCCTCAGTTTGCTTTCACCTGGAGGGGCGTGCAGTACACTTAAAACCGGCTGCCCCAGGGGTGGAAACACAGCCCCACCATCTGCCATGGGCTGATCCAAGCTACACTGGAGAAGGGTGAGGCCCTGGAACATCTACAGTACATTGATGACATCATTGTGTGGGGGAAAACTGCAGCTGAAGTGTTTGAGAAAAGAAAAAAGATCATCCAGATTCTCCTGGAAGCCGGTTTCACCTTCAAGAAAAGCAAAGTTAAGGGACCTGCTCGAGAGATCCAGTTCCTGGGAGTAAAGTGGCAAGATAGATGGCAGCAGATTCCCACTGAAGTCATCAACAAGATCACAGCAATGTCTCCACCGACCAACAAGAAGGAAACACAAGCTTTCCTAGGTGCCATAGACTTTTGGAGAATGCACATTTCACAGTACAGCCATATTGTGAGCCCTCTCTACCTAGTTACCCGCAAGAAGAACGATTGCCACTGGGGCCCTGAACAACAACAAGCCTTTGTTCAGATCAAGCAAGATATTGCTCACACAGTAGCCCTTGGCCCGGTCAAGATGAGACCAGAAGTAAAGAATGTGCTTTACTCCGCAGCCAGGAACAACGGTTTGTCCTAGAGCCTTTGGCAGAAAGTGCCTAAAGAGACCTGAAGCCGACCACTGAAATTCTGGAGCAGAAGTTACAGAAAGTCCGAAGCCAACTACACTCCCACAAATAAAATCTTAGCTGCCTATGAAAGAGTTCAAGCTGCCTCAGAGGTAATTGGCACAGAAGCACAACTCCTCCTGGCACCCCAGCTACCAGTGCTAGAGTAGATGTTTAAAAGAAAAGTTCCCTCTACCCACCATGCCACTGACGCCACATAGAGCAAATAGATTGCCCTTATCACACAGCGCGCCCGCATTGGAAACCCAAATTGCCCTGGGATTTTAAAAGTAATTACCAACTAGCCAGAAAGTGAAAACTTTGGTCTCACAGTAGAGGAGCAAGAAGAAGTGACAAAAGCTAAAGAAGCTCCTCCGTACAACCAACTGCCAGCAGAAGAAACACGCTACGCTCTTTTCACTGACAGTTCCTGTCGCATCATAGGGATGAACCGCAAGTAGAAAGCAGCTGTATACAGCCCCACATGACAGGTCACACAAGCCACTGAAGGAGAAGGGAAATTGAGTCAACTTGCTGAACATAAAGCTGTTCAATTGGCCTTAGACATTGCTGAAAGAAAAAAGTGGCCAAAGCTCTACCTCTACACTAATTTGTGAATAGTAGCCAATGCTCTGTGAGGCTGGCTAAAAAAGTGGGAAAAAGCCAACTGGAAGCGTAGGGGAAAACCAGTCTGGGCTGCTGATGAATGGAAAAACATTGCCACTCGGGTAGAGAAGCTGCCTGTGAAAGTCCGCCACGTAGATGCCCATGTCCCCAAGAGTCAGGCTAATGAAGAGCACCAAAACAATGAGCAGGTAGATCAGGCTGCAAAGATAGAGGTGTCAAAGATAGATTTAGATTGGCAACACAAGAAAAAGTTGTTCCTAGCCCGATGGGCCCATGATGCCTCAGGTCATCAGGGCAGAGATGCCACCTATAAGTGGGCACGAGACCGAGGGGTAGATTTAACCGTGAATAGTGTTTCTCAGGTCATCCATGACTGTGAGACGTGTGCTGCAAACAAGCAAGCCACGCGGGTGAAGCCCTTATAGTATGGGAGGTGGTAGTCCGAATACAAGTATGAAAACGCCTGGCAGATTGACTACATCACCCTTCCCCAAACCCGCCAGAGCAAGCGCTATGTGCTAACCACAGTGGAAGCCACCACTGGATGGTTAGAGACCTACCCTGTGCCTCATGCTACTGCCCAGAACACCATCCTGGGCCTAGAAAAACAAGTCCTGTGGAGACATGGCACCCCTGAGAGAATCGAGTCAGACAATGAGACCCATTTCAAAAACAGCCTTATCAACACCTGGGCTAGAAAACATGGCATTGAATGGATATATCACATTCCTTATCATGCACCAGCTGCCAAGAAAGTTGAACGGTGCAATAAATTACTAAAGACTGCCCTGAAAGCACTTAGTGGAAGAACCTTCAAAAATTGGAAAATGAACTTAGCAAAGGCCACATGGATGGTCAACACTCAAGGATCTGTCAAATGAGCTGGTCCTGCCCAGTCTGAACCCTTGCATACAGTGGATGGAGATAAAGTCCCTGTGGTACACATGAAAAGTATTTTAGGAAAGACTGTTTGGATTAACCCTACCTCAAGCAAAGGTAAACCCATTCGTGAGACTGTTTTTACTCAAAGACCCGGTTACACTTAGTGAGTAATGCAAAAAAATAAGAAAACCAGTTGTGTACCACAAGGAAACCTAATCCTAAGTAAGAATTGAGTGTAAAGGCTCACTGTGTTAAGTATGATGCAGATGGTAATAGAATAAGGGGTGGATAATGTCAAGAGTTTTGTAAAGAGCATATTATTCAATTCCATCTGGGTGGAGCAGAATTGCTTATCTTTGCCCAAATGGGTCAGTGTCACTTATCAAATGGTGGAGTGCTACTTATCTCTCTTCATTGTTTCACTACTTCCATGGGAATGTCTTCTGCTAATGGACCATTAAGAGCTCATCAATGACATGACACATTACAGTGCACTATTGTAAACTGCTCCACACAGGGAGGAGGAGCCAAACCATCTTAACCTAGATAAAAAGGAGCCACAGTCCCACTAGGTATTCAGTTTTTCCACCAGATCCCTGGAGGAAGACCAGACCCATCTCACCATTACTGGACCCTTTTTCTTCAACGGGACCATCTCTACTCCAACAGAACCACATCTGCCACTCCAGGAGGGCTTACTTTGGACTGCTTCCAACACCCTGACCAACAGGGTGTCAGGTTGTATTTCTGACTCTGTCAGGGTTTTTCTAGGATTTCTTGTTTGTTTATTTGTTTGCTTATTCTTCTGTACTACAACATCTGTATTTTTATATCTGTAATAAAAACTACTATACCTATTCCCAAAATCTTTGCCTGACAGCCTTTTAATTGCAAATTTATGATAATTTGGAAAAGGAGAAGAAGGGCTTACATTTTAAGGGAGACTCCAACCCTCCCTGGCAGATACCTGTCTATCTAAACCAAGACATATACACAATTTCCAAAGTATTCACACTGCTATCAATCAAATTGCTAGAAGGATCTATAGCAGTGTATTTCTGCATATAAATCTCATATAAATCTCATATAAAAATACTGCAACCAACCAGTATTTCTCCAGGAATGTCTTGGAAGAAAAGATGAAGAGACTCTGAGAGGTATTTGCAGAAACACTGAAAATCTGAATCAAGGCTGAACTCAGTCGTATGAAGATGAGGCAGCAGCAATGACAGTACAGAGGATCTGCTAATGTGAGGCAAACAGTATCAGCCTTAAGCCCATGACTGGTTCCAGCTGCCTCTGCTCCACAGAAACTGACTCACATCCAAACCCACCCACATCCTGAGACAAGATTAGGAGTTCACCAGCATTTCCATCACTGGCACCAGGGGGAATAGGGGGTTACAGGAGTCTTTGCAAAGGAGGAAAGGACATACACCAAAATGCTGCTCCCTCTTTTAGTACCAAAGTCTGTCGTAGTTATAGCAGTGTGTGTGTACACATCCTCTGGACAGAACATCTGTTGCTCCTTAAAGAATTTAGATTCCTGTGCTGCTGTGGGTTGCTGCAGACATGAATCTTCATTTAAAATAATCACTGTCTGATTAATGCTCAGGAGATCGCTGATCTGTACGGAACAAGGAGGAGATGTTCTTCCTCACTTTAATACCAAGGGAAAAAGCTTCCACTTACCCTCCCCAGAGCAGGCAATAGAAACATGGTTCCGTGGTACTCCAGCAGTACCAGCAGCAGAGTTGTTGCTGGAAGCAACTTGAAAAAGGACTCAAAATGGAGTCCCTGCCCCACATAGGTAGTTTATTCTTCTGTTCTGTTTCTCTGTTGTTTTTAAGAAATAAATATTTGGTTTCATTCAAGAAAAGACTTTCAGGCCTTTTCCAGCAAAGAGACTTGCAAACTGGAAGCTATCGGAGGACAGGAGAAGTCTGTTTGAATGTTGGAGATTTTGTAAAAGGATGGAAAGAGAACTTGTGTTGTCCCCTCTTATGGCAGAGAAACAGTGGCACTAGTTTGATATCCTGCAGTTATATACACAGTTCAACAGTGATTGATCGCTTCCTGACAACTAGAAGAGGCAAATCTACATTCAGTACTGTTCAATAATCCACAAGTTTAGTGTCAAAAGTCAAAGGAAACAAGAAACAAATCCCTTCATATTTAAGGTATCTGCATGGCAGTTGCAGGCTAATCTATTCTTAGTTAGCAAAACATAGGTATTTCCAGGGTACATTTTTTAGCTGGAAATTGAGAGTGAAAAAAACCCCAACAAAACCCCATCTCTGATACTTCAGTTATCATCTACTCAATTACATTAAGTAATTTTGCTTGTTTTTTAAAAATGAAAGCCAGCACCTTAGCTGCTTTGATACTCTGCACTACACAGATGAGGATTCCAGCTCTGGTAATATGAGTATGAATTGCTTGTTTTTGGTCAGTGGGGTTTAGAAGTGACTGATCCTTCCTGCATCCAAACTTTAAATGTCAGAACACAAGTGACTGAAGTGTCTTCATAAAGACATAAAAAAATGGCTGTTAAAATTCACTTGGCTGACATTATTTACATCAGTGGAGGGGATAAAACTAACCTTTTTACTTTAGTATTTTGTTGACATTTTAGAACCTTTAAGAATGTTTTATTCTGTGTGAACACTGCAAGATTATCTAAGGTGTCTTTTTAATTAAAAAAAATCTCAGCATATGGCTTTAGAAAGAGCCAACCAAAATAATGTGCAAATGTGTTTATGTGTGGATGGCTGTATTCCAAAGTTCAACAGTACTAAATTGGCAGCATTTTCTGAAAAGATAAGATTTACTGTTTGGAAACAGGATGAAAGTTTCAGCTTTGCATTTCTATTACTAGCTAAAAAGAGATCAGTTTGCTTTCCATTTGCTATTTTAATAGTTCTTTTTTTATCTTTATTCCTTTGCTGCAAATATGTAGGCATAGTCTAATACTGTCTTCAACATTTAAGATCTAAAGCTTGTGCAGACATGAAAGAATTACAGGAGGAAAACTTCAAATGTATGGGTCAGAAAAGTGATATTGCTCCTATTGACACAAACAGTTCATGTTTAGCCTGTGGAAGAGCTGTGCAGTTTAGGTTTGCTGAGGGCTGTTGATTCTAGACTGGATTTAGAAACCGGTATGCACAGCCTTTGATGAAAAGTAGCCTCTATTTCTCAAAAATCATGCTGTTATATTGGTATCTGTTACACTTGGTAATGCCTAGTGCAAACTGCTGCACTATACAAGTAATGAGGACATATTATGCCAACAATTAGATTGTCTGCAAAATGGCCTAACTCCATTTGCATGATAATGAAATGGCCCACAAAAAGCAAACACACCAGAAAATGAGACTTTATGTAAACTGTCTGATACTATGTGCTGGTTGCAGTCCTTAGAGCAAGTCTACTTTTGAAATTGGCTAACAACTTTTACCAAGTCAAAGACCACAGACAAGCATTGCAATGAAAAACAGAATCTGTAAATATTTATAAATCAATCAGGCAACAACAAATGATTTTTTTAATAATAAGCCAAGAATGGTAATTCTATAAAACTGATTTGTCAAGAGAAAGAATGCTTTGTTATTTTGTGTGTATATTGAAGGCAGACTTCAGCTCTCTTCTGAACAAACATATGTGTCACTACAGGTTCTGCACAACCCAGTGATTTTAGGTGGATCTAATGACAGAAAATTGCTTTTCTTCCCCATGAACTTTCTTTCCTTTTCCTTATTAAATTGAAAATATATGCAATCTCACCTTCCTTAGTGTCCTAGCATAGGAAAATCTTGTCTGCATTAGAGAACAAAGTGATTTTCTAAAGTGCTTCTCGGTTTTGTCAATGATTTCTTGGAGGATACTGTCACTCCTATCTCCAGGGCAAAGAACCTTTTAATGAAGTAAGGGACAGAGGCTTGAAATACCCAAAGTACCATTGAATATAAAATGTAACTGTATCTTGCTTACCTTAAGTCCTAATTTTATGGCTGATGTTACACTTGTTACCAAATTCACCAATTAAGAATGGACTCTATCAAAGCTTATGCAAAATGCAGCTCAGTCTCAAAGAGCTTACCCACATACCTACAATGACTTTGGATACAAACTTGAAAAAGCAACTATTATAAGAGTATACCTGCAAAATTTAACATCAAAAAGCTAGAAAGTTTCTGAAGGATGATTCCTCATGCAGATATAACAGCAAGAGTATCTGGGCCCTGGAACAGGCTGCCTGCTGGCTTTAAAAAGATCGTCAATTTTAAAAGCTCAGGAGGAAAAGATCCTGAGCAGCCTGTCCTTGCTATTATCTTGAAGCAGAACATTGGCCTGCAAGCCTCCAGAGGTCTCTTCCAAGCCAAATTATTCCATGATCCTTCCTGTTTGTGTGAGTATATGTTCTAAGTCTATAGACACGTTTTGCTGCTAATTTTAGAGCAGACTACTTTCTCGTCAAGAGTTAGTCTGCAGCTGACTCCTGTCAGCTAAGACCTTTTTGTGACAATCACTGACTTTGGATTATGGCCTTGCAACACAGAATGGATCTGCTCAAGGGAGGAACCAGCTGTTTTATATATCTTTTTATACTCATTGAGCATGTGACTGCATACTTTATTTACTGAATCACATCCAAATCCCTCTCTGAGAGAAATAATTGTCTTTTCTTTTTTAAATTTTTTTTGGTGCACTTATTTTTATGATTTTGAAATGCTAATGAATCCATCTTTATAAACTTTAAGTGATATCTTTATGCTGTCATAGGGAATAGCAATATTGCTTCACATTTTTACAGATGGGAAGTGATGAAGTCAACAGGACAACTTGCATGTATAAAGTATCTGCTCAAAGTCCTTACTGATGGATTTGGGTCTTGAGTCTATCATGCTGATACAAGCAACCTTAGGAATGAATGCCATGTCTAATCTCAGGATCTGCTCTTTAAGGCACACCTTTCTCTTTTTCAACAGGATACAAGAATGTTCTGAAATGGATTCACTTAGAAGGGCTATGCCATTTCATTAATTACCTCATCTTTGAAATTGTTTTGACCTTTCGTGAACCAGCATAGGAAGATCTGTGAGTGATGCTCTGAAAGCTACAGAAAATCCAATATAAATTAAGTATCTACAGTGGGATTATTTTGTGATTTTTTTTGTTAAATTAACATTGTTCATATTCGTGGGTCAAAAATTAAAAGAATAGAATGCTGCAAAATAAAGAGCATAATTTTTCACTCAATTTGTGAATATAAAAGTCTGAAACAGTGTCACAAATCAAAATGCTTTTTCCAAGTGCTACATTTTAAGCAGTCTTTTCCAGATGTGGTGTTTAAAGACATCAGTATATGATTTCTCCTTTCTTTTTCAGCCAATATCACTGAGAAACAAAGGTATGGGAGAACCTGCCATTGTCACGGTAATATGAAAAATTATATTTTAAGTTAAGCTAAGAGGTTTATGCAAGGTGGAGATAAGTTCAAACAATCAAATTCTGTTTTAAACTGAAGCCACCTTTCAATTTTTAACTTTGGAGAACTCAAAAATGTTTAGAGATATCTGTGACAAATCAATTTCTTGTAAAGACCACAGGCAAATAGAAAGGACCATGCTTCCCTCTTTACACATAATTACACCTGCATGAATCAACAGATGTTTTTGCCTTGCATATTCCATCAATGAGCACATGGGAGATCCTCCTGCTGTGACTTGGAAGTGTATTCCTAAAACATACTGAATATGTGGGTGTACCAGAAAAGCACAGAGGGTGCACGTGGAAATTATTGAAATCAATGGCAAAAATATTGATTTCCATGGAGTCTGATTTCATAAATTAAGGGCAGACAGTTAAGTCCAAACATGTGAGAGAAGAAGGAAGAATTTGGAGAGAGAAAGCAGACACAGGAATATGCTCTCCAGTAGGTGGAGAGGACCAGAGTCCCTCAAATTCCTCCTGCTCCAATTCCAAATCAGTCCAGATCTGCTTCCATGGCAGAGGCTGTTGCACTAGAAGCCTTCCGTTTTATCTTTAAAAAAATTAAAACCTAGGGGCAATTGACTGCATACATTTATTTTAGAGCCTTAAGTTTTAGATCATAGACATATCACAGCTCAGCCCAAGTGCAAATCAAAGGCTACTGGAAATGCAAGTGCCTTTATACTCTACACTTAATTTGAATAATGGCTGAAGGTTGACTTGTCTTATCTCAGACATTATTGTAACTTCTACACATTCATATTTTACAGAAAAAAATGCAGAGAATTTAAAATGACCTTCTCAGCCATTCCCTGTCTTTCCTTGTCTCTTGTGTTTTTTATCTGCTCTCTTTCACCAGGGAATGTTGGTTTATGTCCTAGATAATATAGTGAGGATGAAGAAAAATATTTCCTTAGTGTTTTCTCCACTAGCAGTCACTGCTGACTAGCAGAAGTTTTCATACATCACTCTTGCAGGAAGAGTGAAGAGTTACTTCAGCCACAGAGAAAAACAAACATTGTTAACAGGAAAATAAGACAACTGGGAGTATTATACGGAGCTAAATCATCCTGTTATAACACTACTGAGGAATTGCAATTCAGCATCAAAAATAATAAGGGCATTATTTCATCTAGTTTGCTTCATTTTCTTCCTACACAGGGCATTTTTATTTCTTTAGAGTGTCTCAATCTGATCAAGAAAAAAGTGTATGATCTGCTTGGCTCTTAAAAAAAAAATGAAAAAAATATGGATATTTCTTTGTTCTTTACCATCTTAAGTGCATTATTTCTGTGCCTATGCGGCTGACAGTATTCAGCTTGGAGAGTTTTCACTGCCTCTCTGGACTGCTTGTGTGGATTCATTCATGTCTATATTGCTGCAAGCACTCTAGAGAGAAGTGCTATATCCACATTGCATTGCACTTGAAGGGATATCTCTCTCTGTACCACATGACAAGAGCTTTGTGCCTTCTCAAGGAAGTGCTTTACTAGTTCAATACTGAACGATCTCACTGCTCATTAGCTCTCTGTGTGACATGTGACTGCTTCAGTAGCCTCCACACAGGGGGGCAGCCAGGCAGTCTGTATCTGCTGCCTACAGCAAAGCCAGGCTCCCTGCTGCATCATCTGTTGCTCTGCAGGCTGCTAGTGACTCTAAGCCTTTGGCCACAGCTGCATTTTTCCAGGCTGGTTTGCCACTTTTGCAGGCCAGTGGCAGAACTCTTACTCTCTGCTGTAGCATCTGGCAAGTTGCTTGCACGTTGTGTGAGCAAGACATCCAGGAGGTGCAGCTAGAAATGCAGAGTGCCAACCATGGTCAGTAGAATCAGTCAGGTGGCCTGCCTGAGTTGCTGGGGCCAACAGCTTTCCCATGGTGCGGAGAGATTTGGGAGCTAGACAACCAATATTAACTGCTCTGAGAGCTGAGGATCACAGTGAGCTCCTTGGGAGGACCTGACAGCTCCAGATGCATTCATTCCATTCAGAGAGATCATGGTAGCTACCCACCCCTCCTTGGTACAGCCCTTAGTCAGTGTATTCCCAAAACTCTCCTCTTTCCCCCTTGGGCAGTGTCTGCTGGCCTCAACAGACAAACCTGTGGGCTCTGGCCTCTCCCACCCTGAACACAGGTAGGGATGATTTTCAGGACATCTGCTGCGTTTGGCTTTCTTTTTCTTCTCCTTTAATCTTGCATACTTGTCCTTCGACCTGAAGAAATTGAACAACTGCGTCACTTTTATTTTATCTCAAGTTTCCTTAGGTGGCTTAACTCACAGTCTGAAGTTCCAGTCAGGTCAAGGAGGGGTGGGCTTGGGTGGTCACAGCTTCTTTTACAGTTTTGCCATAATGGGCAAAATCCCTTCATGCTATGTTTAAGCCATTAACCATGAAATTTCAGTCTGGCAGCCCTGATGTGCCCAGAGCCCCTGTGAGGCTTTGAACACAGTCCCACACGACACCCTGAGCCCTGCACTGCCAAGCCCTGACTTTGGAGGGTGGCCTATGTGGGTCATGAGGGGTTGGCCAGATGGATGCAGCCAAGGATCTGTCATCACTGGCTCCATGTCTAGGTGGAGACTGGGGAGGAGGGGTGTCCCTCAGAGCTCTGCCTTGGCACTGGACTCTTGAATGACTTCCCCAATGGCAGAGAGTGGCTGGAGCTCACCCTCAGCACAGGTTTGCAGGGCACAGGGAGCTGAGCGGGGCAGGGGCTGAGGACAAGCACTTGGGGTTGCTGATGGATGAAAAATCTGGCATGTGCAAATGTCCAGCTGCTTACAAGTTGGCAAATGCCAAGGAGAGGCTGGACATTAAGGGCTCCTGAGCAGAAAAATGTTCTGGCTACATCTGGCACAACCTGTGTGAGAATGCTATTGGCTCTCCTTACAGACCAGTTGCTGTGGCATTTGGCCTTTCAGCTTTTGCATGTCCAGCCTGAAACTGGACAGTTGCCGCAGTTCAACATGGAGCAGAGAATACAGATAACATAAAAGTACTCCATTTGTGGTTATGTGCCTACAGGAACCTGCTCACTCACTGACACAGCAGAAGGCCACACAGGGGGTCCACCCAGTCCTCACAAAGCATGTAATACAACATTCTACATTACTTTACAAAAATGTACTGTTTGCATTCTGGAAATCAAAGAGCACATAAAGAAAAAAAACAACTATTATAACACCCAATGCATCCTGACCTTCATTTGCAGACCATTCAAGCTGATTGATCATTGTAAAAATACAGGAAATGTGAGACTATCTGCTTCATTAATTACCTGACCATTCATTATAAGTTAAATAATAAATAACAAGAAAGGTGATAAATTGAACACACAGATACACAAATCTGACAGGAAGGTGATAATTGAGACAGTAATGAAAACCAGAACTGCACAGACAATGATTGATAGTTCACTGAAAAACTACTCAGGCACAGTCTTGAAGCGGGTCAAGCTGTACCATGAAACAGATAAGCAGGTAGAAACAAGGCTGAGTATTATGGGATGCTTGAGGGGTTCTGTGACTTTACAAAACTCATTATGGAAACCCTAAAGGAAGGGCCAAAGGCTAAGAAATTATGGTCAGGGCGGATCTAAGAGGAATAAACTTGGGAAAATATGGAAAAAGTAGAAAAATAGGCTCTCTAGACAGTCTGCTTGTCAGTTAGCTTGTCTGAGCCCTGCTCCTAATCACCTCAATCTAGCCAATATTCCTACTAAATCAATTTCCTTAACAAATTTTCTTGTATAAACCCACTGACTATCCTGTGTGTGTGAGTCCCATAAGGTATATATGTCAGTGTCTGTAGACACTCGTGCAAAACGGTTCTGGGTGTCTGGAATTGCATATAGAGATAAAGAAGCCTCTGTCATCATCCCTTCAACTCCTCATGTATGTCTCATGCATGGCTGGATGTTATCTAGTGTCTCAAACTATGGTTCTATTATGTGATTCTTTTGTGGGGTAGAACTCCCTGGAGCAATACTGTGAGGGCAAATGAACTGGCTGGCGTAGGCTGAGAGGATGGTGTCAAGTGCAGTAAGGTATACTTGAGCAGTCTCAACCCTAGCACCTGTATGGTGGGTTTTCTGAAAATCTTTTCCCCACAACCGTCCCACATTTTGAACCCCCAAGGAGCTGGTTAGTTCACTCCAAAGCAGGATTCACAAGCAATCTAATGGTGTGGATAACTTGGAGCCATGTGTTTGCATTCCTGGCAGTAGTTCTTTCTTTGTAATTGAAGGATACCAGCAATTTATTGAAATGCCATTTAAAAACAAGTGTTTAAATACTAGAAATAGAAAATGTTTCTATTTTTGATATTGTAAAGGTTATTTACAAAGACAGGTGCAGTGATAAGTCAGAATAATGCTGCATGACATTGACATATATTTCACCTCATTTGTAATAGCTGCCATGAACAGGCCTGTTGAGGTAAATGGTGAATGCACCTTGGCATTTCCAGCTTCAAAAGCCACAGTGAAGGATTTATTACCACTGCAACTTTCTAACACTGCTCTGGAAGGATGAAAAAAAGAGAACAGTTTAAATGACATCAAGATGGAAGTATTCTGTAAAGACAAAATTATTAACCCATTCAGTCTTTTCAGAGGCTGCAGTAGTCAAAGAATGATCCTTTCATACAGTCTGTAGTAGCATACTATAACTCAGAGAAGCTGTTAAAAACAAAACCAAGGACATATTCTCCACTTCAAAACTCTCCCTGAGAGCAACTATCACAAAATGTAACAGTTTAAACTAGCTCAGTGCCATTTCTCTCAGCTAATTTCAGAGCCAAAAATACAGGCCTTTGCATAAAAAATTAATTTCTTAATGTTTATGCCAAAAAAATGTACCAAATTGTGTAAACAACCACTTGAATGAAAATATTTTAGTTTTGAAAACAGCATGTCTGATCTTAAAAGTCCAAACTGTGTGAAGAGATATTCCCTTTAAGAGCATTATTGTGGTATTGTTTGTCATCCCCTCATTCTTCTAGAATATGAATTATTATTTTTAGAATATGAGACAGTCTGCTATTCCTTCAGAAGGTACTCCTTGATCTTTAAAGTCTTGGTAACATGCTACCATTTCCAAATGTGCATGGTAGAAATTTGTAGTGTCTTGCAGAATGGGATTAAAGATTGGCCAGATATGTGAGGTGAGCTCCAGAAAGAAGTGCTGAACAGGAAACCTTGTCCATCTCTCTGCCCACAATATATATCATCCACATGTACCTTAAAATTGTCATTAAAGAGAAGTCTCTGGAATATCTAGAATCATGCTGGTGTTCTAAACATAACCTTTCACAACAAGACTTTAGTAGAGTCAATACTGCAGCATCTTTTTTAGAACAAGTCTGGATAACTTGATGTGACGTGCCTTGCCAGGGTGTCATGAGTAAAACAAGCTTCCACTATGGGAAGTTCGATGAATTAATTTTATTTTCAATTAAGATAAACTTTTAATTTCTGATTCTGAGGTACTGAGAAACAATTTTTTTCCCCCATCATACCTTGCTCCTACTCCTGTTTTCTGCTGCTTCTTCCTTCTTACTCATTCCCTGTGGAATACCTTGGTTATTCCACCGGCACCAGTCCCTTCAGGCTGTACCTGCTCTAGCAAGGATTGCCTCATTCTAAGGCAGGGTCTCCAGCTCTGTCCCTTCAACTTGTTATCTTTCACATCCCTCCTCCTGTATCTTCCTTTTTGTCCTTTCCTGTGGGTGGCCTCACATCTCCGGTGATGTGTCTCCTGACACTAGCAGGAACCCATTCTGTCTGTCCCATCTCTATCCCTTGAAAATATATTTCAGCAGGAGCATTGTGTTCTCCTTTGGCTGATGTTCTGGCACACAGTTGAATGGCATCGGCTTTAGCCAAGCCAGTGGGAGCTGACTGACCAGCACAGGGAGGTTCATCCCCTCCTTCTACTCAGGGCACCCCACAGCTCCTGCTAAACCAACCCTGCTGGTTATGCCCAACACAGAGGGCAGGGAGTAGCAGGAGAAGGCTGCTCTACCAGGCACAGGTAGCCAGGGGCACACACAAGAACAGAGCAGTCAAAGCCAAAGGAACCTCACTGGCAAGGGAACAATCCCACAGACCTGAGCAAGGTGAGCAGCACAGGTTTGGTGACAGTCATTAAGTCCAGATCCCCGATAAATTCATGATGAGTAAGAAATCAAACAAGGAAGCCAAGCCAGGAAGGCACAGCCATGATCCAGGTCAGATCCAGACACAGTAACCAGTAACCAAGTTACTCACCAGTCACAGCTCAGTGCTCTCCAAGGCAGTGGTGAGGCAGACACAAGGACAAGGCAGGAAATCAAGTCTGAGTCAGCATTAGGGTCCAGATCAAGAGCATACATGCCAGTCACACCCAGGATATTCTTCAGGATTTCTCCCATCATAGAGACTGTTTAGTCTGTAGGTGTAGATTACTTTTTCTCCTAAACATGGACAATTTATATTCTAGAGGCCATTATTTTCTGTATTATAAAATGACTTTAATTTTGGTGGAAGATGGATATTTGGTGATACTTGGAACTATGATCTCTCTGCAGAGCAGTGACTGCATTCTCAGCCAGGCAGCAGCTCAATCTTAATATCCTTGTGGAGCAGCACTGCATGCAAAACACACTTCCCAGGAAAGTACCAGCACCCTAAGAAATTGCCTGACACCATAATCTCCTTTCATAGTGCATGTTGCCTGTCTTTTGTTGATAATAATTTCTCATTGTTGTTATTCTGGCTCGAGTTCAAAGCAGTGATCTAGAAATGAAAGACTGTTCTCTCTTATCAGACCCAGGAGTCATTCCAGCTTCCACCTCTAAAAGGATGGTCTTTAATAGCAATCATTTAATTTTGTAGATTTCTATAAACAACTTTAATGATGTCATTAGAAATCTCAAGGCTAAAAGGTAGCATTCCCAGTTCAAATTGTCACATTAAACATGCATGATCTACTCCAACTAATTGAATTAATTTCTTGTTACAAGAGAAAACAAAAAGAAAATATTTTAGACCTGAGTTTACTTATGCTGCTACTATTTTTACTTTGGATTTCAGAACTGAATGGACCTACAAATTTTTCTCACTGGGCTTTCTCTTCTCTCTTGACAAACAGTAAATTTGATAAAAATATTTTCTCCTGTCATACCAGTGAATTTCTTTAAGTGGCCTTCAAATACAGTGTTGATTACCTTGTTAGGCTGTATAAAATAACTATTTTTTGGCAAACTAATGCAAACTTAGAAATAAATTTTCTGTAGAATAGAGGAATCAAATACATTAAAAGCAGCAATTCAGCAGTGGATGATTTGAATTTAAAGTTAATTTTAGTGTATGCTCTGTATGTCAGGAAAAGAAAATTGCTAGTATTTTTTTCCATTCCTCAGAGCTTTCTTAAAACATAAATGGTATTCTAGACTTATAGTTTTAAATTAGACTCATTGTGAAACTATATTACTAGATCCAAGAGCAAAATTAAGTTATATATATAAAATAATCAATAATAAATTGCACTGAACCTCTCGAGTTCAGCCAATTAATTGTTGTAGCAAAATAAATCAAAGTTTAATAACTTTGAAGTTATTAAATGTACATCAGTGAAAAACATTCACATTTGTTGCCAGTCCCAAAAGACCGAGGTACACATAGCTCCAGTTGCTTGTAAAAAGAATCATTTATTTCACATTTTCTAAGGCTTTATTGGAGAGCATTAAATTAATAGCTTTCATATTGTGCTAGGATATCTGAAGGTCCAATACTGGACCTTTAGTCCACAAGTTATTTCCACTGCAGTTAATATCTGATATAGCTAAATAAGTGTTAATTTGGAGAACCCCTTGAAGTAACAATCAGGCTTTATCATTGTATTATAAGGTTTGCTTCTTTTTCTCACTGCACTAGAGAGCATTACTACTTGTAATGTCAACCTCTTTCAATCTCTAGACTATAACTGACAGACCTTGATCTCTGTAATACCTTTCCAAGAAAAAACATCTATCAATCTGCTTCCGGCCAAGACTGAAAGCTGATGGTGCTAAACTTTTTATGCTGGGTTCAGAAATAAAAAGATGACACACTGATAATTACTTACTGGTGCTGACAGTCTTGGCACTGCTTGAGTTGCCTGCATCAGTTCACCTGGATTATTTACTCAGCTTCCTGTGCTGGCTTAAGTTATATGCCTTTTGTGCCAGACATTGTCATTCCCTAAATGGCTGCCTGACCTCCAATCCATAGTTTCAGTACCAATACATGTTATCAGTAGTACAAGTAATCATACCTTACAGCAGTTTAAATTGATCCCTAAAAGTGAGAAATAAAGGTCCTGAGTCACCTGATCTGACTTTGAATTTAAGCCTGTTGCAATCTGGGATTTCGGCCAGATGACTTCAGAGCCCCTTTTCAGTTTAAATTATGCTATGATTCTGTCATCTAGGGTGTTCTCAACTTTACATTTTCTTGCCCATAACTATGCCTCCATAAATTAAATTCATTGCTGATAATAACCCAGTTTATTCATATCCCAGCACCATAGTGACTGAAAACTGTTGCTAAATGTGCATTACATATCCATTAAATAAAAGGTGTGCTACTACCTTGGTGGAAACCTAAAGTTGGTAGGAAAAGTATCTTACCTTCCAATAAAACAAAAACGTAAACATAAATGTACTGGTTTAATTTCTCTGTACTTATTAGTAACAGTAAAGCCATATCTGAAGTTTGGAGAACTATGCAAGATCTCTTTCAAAGAGAGAATGCCACTTTGCTTCAATTTTCTTTTATTCTGAATAGAGACATTTTACTTTTTCACTAGCAGCCCCTGACATTATCAACAGAGGTTGCTGAACATTGAAAAACCTCACAGTAATGTCTTCCTGAACTTTTGGGTGTATTCACTTCTGCTGTGTTTGTACACTGCTCTTCATTTGTGGTTTCTATAAGCTCTTGTGGTGCTGTGCATAACATATGAGTTTTCTTGGCGACATCACAATGAAATTACAACCAGCAATACCTGAGGTACTTAAATTTATTTTGATCAATGTGACGGCTTAAAAAGAGCAATTTCCACAATCATGTAGCAATATTGGTTTAGATATTTTAAATTAATCTTAAATTTCAGGTACTCTCTGGAGAAAATGTTGCACAACTGTTGCATAAAGAGAAGTTGTCCTGTGATTGCATGTGCTCAAAGACAGGCACTAAAACTTTTCAAAGGTCGACCACCTGCAAATACTCTCCAAGCAGACTTATTACGTAGCTTGTTGAACGTATTCAAAGATATTATAACTATTCACGTATGTTTTGAAAAATGGGTGTGGCGGTTTAACTCCAGCTGGCTGGCAACTAAGCTCCACAGAGTTGTTCACCCACTGCCCTCCGAGGTGATGGGGGGGAGAGAGTCAGATGAGTACAAGTAAGAAAACTTGGGTTTTAAGATAAAGACAGTTTTACAGGGAAAGCAATAGATGCCCACTCAAGCAAAGCTGAACAAGTACTTCAGTCCCCACTTGGGCAGCAGGGATTCAGCTACCCCCAAGACAGCTTGACTCTATCCTCTGCAATGGTTACTTAGGAAGACAAACATCATCACTCTATATATCCCCCACCCCCTTTCTCCTTCTTTCCCCCACTTTACACACTGAGAATGGTGACAATATTGCATAGAACATCCCTTTGGTCCGTGAGGGTTAACCGTCATCAGAGCACTGTGGAAAATTTAGGACAAAGCATTTGTTACAGGTTGATCTGTCAACTTATAACCAAAACCAGAAACAATTTCTGAACCAATCAGATTTTTCATCATGTACAGAGATTGCTTTTTTCTACTATTTGGCAAAAGTAATTTGAATCACTTTGCAATTAATTTCATAGAAGCATAGAATATCTTATGTTAGAAGAGATCCACAGTCCACAGTCCAACTGTTGGCCCTGCACAGGACACCCCAAGAGTCACACCCTGTGCCTGAGAGCATTGTCCAAACACTTCTGGAAATCTCTCAGGCTAGTGCTGTGACCACTTCCCTGGGGAGCCTGTTCCAGCGCCCAACCACCCTCTGGGTGAAGATCCTTTTTCTAATACCCAACCCAAACCTCCCCTGACACAACTCCAGGCTGCCCCCTTGGGTCCTGTTCCTGTCACCACAGAGATGATGTCAGTGCCTGCCCCTCCTCCTCCTCTCACAAGGAAGCTGTAGACTTCAGTGGGGTCTCTGTCTCTGCAGTCTCTTCTTCTGCAGGCGGAACAAACCAAGTGAGCTCAGCTGCTTCTCATATGGCTTCCCCTCCAGACCATTTTATTTATTTTGCAATAATATTTGCATAAATGTTTTTTTAGTTGAGGTCTCAAACTACCAAATAAGAAGAAAGATTTTCACAATTGTGTGGAACTTCTGTGAAAGTTCTGTGCAGTGACTCATTTGGAGAACAGAATCTTGATCTACTAAGTCAGTGCTAAAGCTGTGGTCGCTTAGGTATGTTCTCCAGGGAAATTCACTACCCACAGAATGCAGGGAAGAAGTAGCAGTTTCACAATTCTAGAGTTATTCCCGACTCAGTAGCTGCCCCCCTCCCCCCTAGTTTGTCTTAGTAATTTGTTTCTAACATAGGCTGCAAAAGATAAAACTGTGTTTCGATTAAGAAAACATAAAATTTTATTTTATATGTCTGTACATATATGTTTTTTGAAATTCAGTGATTCCGTGCATTTCTTTGGTGTGCAAAAAAGGTGTCAAGAAACAGAAGCAAAACTGTGAAGGAGATTTTGATTTTTGCCAAGATGTTGAAAAGTCTTCCCAGGTTCACGTTAACTTGCGGACAGATCATACTAAATACATTGTGTCCTTGAAACTTCACATGTAGTCTAGTAATGTGATCTGAAGTGCTTACAACCTAAAAAGTTTTTAATTCCTCAGGCAACTGATTCATGTTTGCTTGCATTAGTTTTATCTTTATTTGCTACTCATACAGTTGATTTTAGTTAGATGTATTTTAGAAAAGGCCCTGGCTTTATAAAAGCAGTAAAGTAAAGCTTTGATAGTGAATATAGGAAAAGTGTGATTTACTTTTGAAATAACACTAGTATTTGACTAATTAAGGAGGTGGGTCAACAATCTTGTTAAAAGCTGAGTTGGAGGGACTGTAGAATATTTTCCTAGTGTTGTGGTACAGGAGCTGAGTTTCAGAAGAAAGAGGGAAAACAGTAATTCATAGCAGAGATCTGGCAGAAGACTATTGGGTTTGATTTTAGAAATTTTGTCAAGGGTTAAATAAAATAGTGATTGAAGGTCAATGCAATGTAAGTATAGATGAAATATGTGACTAACTTAAAATTAAGGTGAGGCTGTTAATGAGTTGTTTCCTAGACCTACATCCATGAAGCAAGCAGTGCTTTCCTTTCACCCTGTTCTGCAGTTCCATCATTGTTTCATAAAATGAACTATTTTCATTGCTGAAATAAAATAAATTCAGATTCTGCTTGCTTTTGTGCAAGTACCTTCCCCCTGAAGTAATTTTAACAGCTTTTTGAGAAAAAACTGGTGAACCATATTAATCTATAAATAAACTACTAAGAAAACTCCACTAAACCATACTATCATAAAGCCCCCCTCCATTTCCTGTGTCAGAAACTGTCTTTATTTTAATGTGTTAGAAATAATCAGATATTTTCCTTAGGTTTAGAGTCTATTGCTAGCATCACTTTTTATCAGTGTTATTTTGTTTAAAAAAATGAAGCATCAGAGGTACTCTTTAAAGCATCTTTCATACTGAATAACAATATTTCAGCACCATATTTCAGATAAGGATGTAATTTTTAAAAACCTATCATATTTCAATTTAGCAGACTTTTATTCATTGAGATATTTTTGCAGCAGTTGCTAATTTTTATACAGGCTTACCAGAAATTACCTCCTCTGGATAGATTGCTAGACATCACAGTTAATTCCTGACATCAGAAAAAGTTCAGATTTTAATGCTTCTATATAATCAATTTCAAAAGTATTTTTCCGGTTTTGAGTAATAAATTTCAAAGTACCTGTGAGAGTAACATGAAATATAATGGGATTATTTTACCACTAGTTAGGCATAGGGAGTACTCCACAGGTCAGTAGATAAAGGTGTCTGTATTCAGAGGAGAACAGAGAGCAGAGAAAAGAAGCACATTTGTTTCTTGGCCATGTCACCAGGGAGAATCACCAAATCATCTGGGTAGATCAATAAATGCCAACAAGCATAATTAATGATCCCAAGATGTAAACATTTGAAACTGGAAGCTGAAGTGAGGTTGAGGCTGCCATTCTGCAGTTCAGGAAAGGATGAGCCAAGAATGTTGACAGCCAGTCAGTGATGATGGAGATGGTGCACCACAGCTTTGACAACACTTTGACCAGTGCTAAGCCGCACTGTCATCTTGCGTGTCATTGTGAAGGCTGTGACAAAGCACTGAGAACACCAAGTATGTTTCTATAGAGAATTATGCTGAACTTTTTAAAATCCAAATGGACAAAAAGAAGCAATAATGTGGGAAAACAAGAAGCTCAGAATAAGAATCAAGGTAAAGATTCCTCCATAAAAAGAAATCAGGATTGATTTTCAGTCAACAGAAGACTCTTTAGAGAAGAAAAAATCAGCCAAAGTCTGTACACAGAAAGTGATTTCAAAGAAGAGGAATTACACAGCAACAACAAATGGCCATACAGATATGATGTCATAGGAGAGACAAGCAGAACTTCAGTACCCAGGCAGTAACAGAATCCTGCAGAAATTCCCTGATTGCATTTCTTCACAGTAAGATTGATCTGTTTTTTTCTTTCTGCTTGTATACCTTATTTTAAGAAGTTTTTTATCCAAACAAAGATTTTCCATCTTATTCCATGACATCTTAATTTCCTTAAAAGCCTGTAAGTGATGTGCTTTGTCAGAAATTTTTCAGAAATCCATTTTGACTAATTTATCCTCCCATTTGTTTAACAATTCAAAGAATGACAGTGATTTCTTCTAGTCCTGCCTCGCTTTTTAAAAAAAAAAGCTGTGTTGACTTTTATTAACTGGATAATATTTACCAGGGCTCACCACTTCTCTTCTTTATTAAATTTTCTGTTCTTGCGTCCTTCGAGATATCAGGTTTACAGATCTATTGTTCCCAGAGCTGCCCTGGAAGCCTCTTTAGAAGCTCATGTCAGACCAAGACAATTTCAAGCAAGAGACACAATGCCAACCTTTATAGTTCTACAGTTGGCTCCATTCATTTTTTATAACTCTTGGATAAATGCCATCTGGCTCTGATAATTTTTTTAATTGTGCATTTTATAAATTTGTTTCTTACTTTCTTTTATACTCTTTTCCATTTTCAGTGAATGATCTGATCATTCCCTCAGAAAAAAAGGGATCAAGCATGGGAATTTTCCTAGATTCTGTCATAGTAAACTCAGAGAACTGATTTAGTGCCTGTGCAACATCCTGATATTTTTGGAGTTTCTTTTCCCATGTTGTTCTCCCACTCGTCCAAGTAACTTGAAACTAAGATTTCTGCTCCTAATACACAGTGAGAAAAAGTTATTATCTTTTATTCCTTCTGTTAACTGTTCTTCAGAGACTTTGCATTGTGATTTTGTATAAAGAGATTATACCATCAGAACTTTTAATTTAAGGTAAATAGCCTAGGAAGCATTTTTAGCTAGAAAATGTAAATTGAGTACATCTGAAACTTGATTGGTCGGAATCATTAGAAGGGAAAAACCTAAAATGTAGCTTCTTTTAAAGGAGGTGTTCATAAGTTATATGCTGTTATTTAAATGAAAGCACACCTTGGACACTCACAATTCGCAGCACCTGTGAACAAACAATCCAATGGATATCTTCTCATTAGATCAACACCTAGATCATGACTATGTCAGGCATCCCTGATGCATTATTGAGGAAGACAAGAACAAAGAGGTCCCTACCTACCTTACCCATACTTCTGTGATTTTGTGAAAAGATATTCAGAAGAAAAGAAAAATAAAAGCATCTATTTATTTTAAAGTAGTCAGCAAATGGAAACAAAGTAATTATTCATTGCAAAAAAAAATCTCCCACCTAAAGGAATAATTATTTATTATTGTTATAGAAATGTTAAAAGTCTGATTGTGCTTTAGACATCTCATTAATTTGCAGAAAATATTCAAATCCTACTATTTAATTTCAAATAGTTTAAATCAGCCTGAGAATTTGCCTTTTCTAAATGCCAGACCTGCCTAAAGATCTTAGAAAGAGGTAAAGAGAAGGGGAAGAATAGAAATGAAATAAGTAGAAAATAATAAATATGAGGGGAAAATGTAATTCTGTACACGAGGAAATAAAGGACTTGACATAATTTTATAATGCCCAGCAATAAAATTGGTGTTTTAAAAATGCGTATTACTGAAGTTTGGAAAAGAAGAGGAAATTTGCAATAAGAAAGGGACATTCCCTTTGTTAAACTCTTTTATCAAACATGGGCCAGCATGTTTATCACTTGAAACAGCTGCTCACTTAATATCTCTGGTATCATGGTAGTGCTAGGAGTGCATTAACAGTAATGGTAACTAATAATTCCTGGCCCTCACATGTTACATCCACTGAATTTCAAGTGCTTCCTAGAAGGAGGTCATGACCATTATTTCTATGGTAAAGAATAGAAAAGAAATACGTGGTGGAAAACTGATAATTCTTAAGTTTTAAAATCACAAAGACAGTAATTTATGTTGTTCAACCAATTTTTGTTCTTAAGTATTCAGATTTCCAATTTATTTCTAGTGTAATGTAAACAAAACATATGTAAGCATTTGTGAATACACACACTATTTAAAACATTGTTTAATAAACCACAATGATCTCTGTCACAGAAAGATTAATCAGGTAGAGTTATGAGGTGAACTAAGTAGAATTTTTCTAATAGTGAGCTCAAGGCCTCTCTATAACTCAAGAAAGCTTTAAATCCAAGTCTAAATGAACAGAACGTAAACCAGATTATTTAACTTTTAGAACAGAGAAAACTCAAAATGACAAAGTCAGGACAGAAAAGCAGGTTTGATGAATCAATGTCTTCCTACTGCTGTATGCTTAGAGGATGTGCCTTTGCTCTTGTGTTTGGTTTCTGTTAATTCAGTGTCTTGCTGAAAAAAACATTCTTGTGTCTCCTCTTCAGTCCTCATGGAGATGCCACTCATCTCATAGGTATGCATGCTCCTCTTCCTCCTCTTCTCTTCAGTCCCTGTTCACCAAGGAAGCCTCCCCTTCAGACTTACTCTGAAGTGTCCACCTTCTCTTCTGAACAACCCCCGAGGGATTATTCCAGCGGGATCAAGCAATCTTACTCTCCTTCTTCCAGAGATTTGCCTGCCCCAGTCCTTTCTCTTCTTAGAAGAACGTTTCATAACAAAGTTAAAAAAGAACAAAACAAAACAAAACAAAAAACCCCCCAAAAAACTCCAAACAAACAAATGAAAAAAACACATGCTATCCACTATTTTAAATAACATTTAGATAAAGGAAGTTTCTCTAATTAAAAAAAAAAAAAAGGCCCTCAGTCACAGCAAGAGCTCATGGAATACTTGTTTGGTGGTTTTGAATAATTTAATACATTTTAAAATAAGTGGATTTTTTATTTCCCAAAGTGATTCTTACTAGGTTTTGCTTGAGTTACTGAGGCATTCCCTTCATGGTGTTCTCATAATATTTTATTTTAAGGTTTTAGTTCAATTATTTGATGGCTTTCAGCTTTCTGCAGCTGAATTCTATCTATCTATCTATCTATCTAGGTATAAAAACCTACAGAGACAGATACATGACTTTTCCAGTGAAGATTCTACAGTTTAAAAAAACTGATAGCATGGAAAACAGCAAACCAGCAGCACTGCAGATAAGGAGAAGGCAAAGCCACACAGTTTTAAATATTGGTATGCGGAGCAGAAACAGGCTACTCCTTCAGCACATCACGATTAAAGCCTTGATCCTTACAGGCACACTAACTTTGACATTAACATAAAAATGCCTGGTTTTAACAAAAGAAAATAATCAGAAATTTGTCTGTTGGTTAATTTACTCATTATAGAATACATTATTCATCACTGTCATGCAGCGCCCAAGCCAAGCTATAGCACATTATCAGCATGGTTGCAGTTAGTCCAAACTTTTCATTTTCCTTCACAGGCAAAATCCTCTGTGCGTTCTCAAAGTCACATACAGACTCTGGTTTTACTTTAGCCAGGCAACAAAACACTGCCCAAGTGAAGGGCAGGCAAAAGCTGCAGCGCAATTCAAGTTTCCTGAAGACTCACTGTGGGTGATTAAAACAGTGCAGGCTGTTTTGTCAAGATCCCACATACATAGCCATAACAAGTGTGAGCGATTTGCAACTGTTTAGGTTGTACATTTTTGAGAAGAAGCTAAGCGATACAGCAGGCAGGAACAGTGATGACAGGGCAAATCTTCTGACATAAGAAGATTGATTAGTGCAGGCAGGGAATAAAAAATGAGTGCATCATATCAGACATAAACGAAGAGAACATATGTATTAAATTGAGCAGGGAAACAGCTGGTTCTTCACCCTTCCTTTTATGCAAGGACAAGGATCTGTTCTGAGGATTTGCAGTCTTAGAAACGTTCTGTGTAAGATCTGAGCTTTTCCCTCTGCCTTCCCACGTATGAATTAAAACACTACTAGGAGTAGTGTGTACCCGTCTCACATTCAAACAGCATTCATTGCATGGTCTGATTCAGCTGAGGATGTCTCACTGAACAGTGCTGGTCGCACCACACCTCTCCAAGACCCCTGCAGGTGAACAGACCTGGATTTGTCATAGGCACTTTGCAACTGCCCTCGCTTCCCCTTTCCAGCTGAGACTGGCAATCCTGTTCACTGAAGTGGATACAAATGTATGCAGGAAACAAAGACTATAGAGACCATAATTATGACCCCGTTAGATTTCTTTGTGTCTGCTCCGAACTCAGCTCTTCTCCCTCATACTAGATTGCTCCTAGAAATTAGTCAGCTGAGTTAAGAGGCAGTTGAGTCACAGCTTCATTTCATAAGTGGATGAGAAGAAAGTGGTATCAGCAGAGACCATTCCTCCCACAATGTTTGGTCTCTCATGTTGAGGAGAGCAATCCAGAAAGTTCCACAGTACAGCTATTCCACAATGAATATGAATTGACACATAGGTCCATGGTAAGGAGGTAAGTTTTGTTGGAAAAGAGTTATGAACAATCTCAGGCATAGCTGGACCCTGCAATACCAGCTCCCTCTTACTTCTGAGAAACAGACTCCCTTAACATTCCCAAAAAGAATCTTCATATGCCTATGCAGAAAATGCCTTGTCATTCCCTGCCGAATGGTGAATAGATCGGTCTTGAGCATGGAAGAGATAGAACTGGAGAGTGACTTAGGTTGGAAAAGACCACCAAGATCATAAAGTCCAACTGTTAACCCATCACCACTATGTTTACCACTAAACCATATTCCCAGACGCCCCATCCATGTGCCTTTTGAACAGTTTCAGGGAAGGTGATTCCACCACTTCCCTGGGCAGCCTATTCCAATGCCTGATCATCCTGAGAGAAGAGATCAGTGATTACAGTGCCATTTTGTGCCACCCATAGTACACATCTTGTTCTCATAGCACACCTCTTGTTCTCATAGTCATGTGTTTCAGAGGCAAGCAGAGCAGTGCTTCTTTATCTGTCACCAGCAGCAAAAGAAAGCTTCACATAAGATAAATACCAATATAAATACTGAGCAAAGATGCACAATTTGTTCTTATTGGAGATGTTAATACATGAGATACACAGGAATTCAAATCACATACTTAATTTATTGTCTCCAGCAATTCTGTTGTATCAAACAACGTCTCAGTTTTATCAAAACACTCTGTTTTCAGAGATAAAGAAACAGTCTTGTTTCCTTTTCTATACATTAGGAGCTGCTGGCTATACTTCAATCTGACACTGATGCATTTGAATATTTATTTATTAATGCACAGCTGCTGATAGAATAGTTTTAAACAACACACATTAAAATTTCCAGGATATCTTTAACATTTTCAAGTGGAATTTTAGATTCTTTCTTCGTTCATCTAAATCTAGTTGATAAACTATCTGGGTTTGGGTTTTTTAAATTTTTTTTTTCACCCAGCTGAGGCAAAAATTGCTTCTTCAAATAATTTCTCAATAGTGTTAATTATTTTTGGCTTCTTAAAATATTACCCAACATTGTAATAATTTTTACAAAATTGAGATTTTTAGCCCTCATCAGTTAATATTACATTTTATTTTAGTAAATTTAGAGAAGCAGATATTGGATTGTTTGGAGATATTTCCACCTCTAGACAAAACTTTTGTAGTGATATGCTTATCAGAATGGGTGAAGGATAACTAAAAGTCCAGATTCTTGTTTTGTTCCTTGGCATATTTAAAAAGACTTAGCTTTTCATGTGAAAGCACTGGAAAACTAATGAGAAGCGGCTGGCAAAGACCAGGAAAACTTGGAAGAATTAGGGTTATGTGTTCTTATGAGGCAGTCTATGTCTTGAGCCAAAGAAGCCTCTGTGACCTACTACCTATGCCTTAGTTTACACTTAATCTTGTATAAGTACATGAAGATGGAAATTTCCTTGACATTGAGATTGATTCAAAACACTGACTAAAGACAGAGCAAACTGCAGGTCACTAAAAATAGAGGACTCACATCAAATATGTTTTGAATTGTGGCTCCAAGTCTCCAGGATATACCAAGCAAACAGTAACAAAAATGGTGTCCATTTTTCATTATAATCCTTTAATTTATAATCCATTAATTTATAATCCTTATAAATTAAAAGGATTTGCTTCTCTACGTAAAAGATAAAAGGCTAAATGCTGTAGATAACACAGGAGGAAATATGATATACTTATTCCTCCCACTGTTTTAAGAGAAGTCAAACTCTCCCTCCTTCCTGATTCATCTGAATATTTGACAGTTTTATGTGTAAACAGCTAATATTAATGACTTTCTTGAATTTTATATTGATTTGCGGCACCATTGTGAGTCTTGTTCTTACATATTTAAAAGATGAAAATAATAGAAATATAATTTTGTGCATTTTGAATGTTATCTCTATTTTGTCACACAGGAACAAACTACTCAATAAAACTGTGTGGGAAGTAGTTGGATGTAACCCCAGGCAACATATCTGAAAATGTCAGATGAATATATCAGTGTTTCACAGCAATCTCCTGCTGTGAAGGTTTCCTCATGTTTCATTTAAACAGACAGTTTTGTTGCCATATAAAACACTAGGAACACTCAGATCTTGAATTCTGTTTTGAAATGAGAATCTTTCCAAGGATTAGGGAAGAATTTTTGTTAAGTGCATCACAGAGCACCACACAAATTACGTACACACATTATATATACATATGCAAGATTCTATATCTTTTTAGTCATAACTGCACCATAATTTTGAGCCTGATATCTGTTTTGATAGAAGTGGTAACAGAAGCTTTCCCTTACCATGTCTTCCAGTCATACTGACATAGATGCAAATCAGATGGCTGTGTGTACAAGTGCTGCTTAAAAATACTTTTTGGTTATTTATGCAAATGCATTGTAACATGTTGCTTATTATACTGCTGTTGACAGAAAATGGCAAAAAGCCGTCACAAATATCTTTGAAAACCAAGTAAGTTCATGAATACCTTAAAGCCTCTTTGGCTCTAAGGCAGGCTCTTAAAACTCTATTTTTTTTTCAATAATGTCCTGGGTTTAGCTGGGATAGAGTTAATTTTCTTCACAGTAGCTGGTGTGGGGCCATGTTTTGGATTTGTGCTGAAAACATCGTTGTTGACTCAGGGGAGTTTTAGCAATTGCTGAGCAGCCCTTACACAGAGCCAAGGCATTTTCTGCTCCTCACCCCACCCCACCAACAAGGAGAAGGAGGGTACACAAGGAGTTTGGGAAGGGCCATAGTAGAACAGCTGATCCTGGCTGACCGAGGGGACATTCCATACCATATAGCATCATGCTTAGCATATAAAGCTGGGCAAAAAAAGAAAGAAAGGGGAGACATTTGGAGTGATAGTGTTTGACTTCCCAAATCACAATTACATGTGATGGAACCCTGCTTTTCTTGGGATGGCTGAACACCTGTCTGCCTATGGAAAATGGTGAATGGATTACCTGTTTTGTTTTTCTTGTATGTCTGGCTTTTGCTTTTCCTTTAAAACTGCCTTATATAAACACACCAATTCTGTCACTTTCATTCTTCCCTTTCTACCCCCCATCCCACTGGGAAATAATGAGAACATTAAATGCTGCCATTTGCCCCTTCCGCTACACAATTTCCAAATCCTGCAGAAAGACAGATTAATTATTGTTTCTTAAACAGAGGAAGTGTGAGTTCCTAATTTCTAAATTATGTAAAACACACTGAGGTTTGGAGTGAGGTCCAGCTATGTTCACCTATCTGTGATTTCACACAGAAAGCTTTTAATATTGACCCTTTCTTATTAAAATAGAACCGATGGGAGGAGATACAACTGTGAACATCTTTACCTTAAAACAGAGCATAGCTTACTACAAGTTGTGCATCAAAATGAAATAATCAGTCAACTATTGTGGCAATTGCTTTATCTTCTGTAATATTTACATTTTGATTGGTGTCAAATGAACACTAATAAGATTTACCTAAAACAAACTAGGAGGAAGAACAAAAGATGAGCAGCAAAGAAAAGAAATTCAGAAGGCTGGGTTTAGACTTCAGAATTCACTGGGTTTTTTACGTATCTTTCAATCCCAAATACAAAACTCACTATTTCTCAGCTGTTCATGGCGAACAAAATGAGCATAAGAATCATTGATGCAAAGACACCCAATTCATGTGTAGTTGAATGTTTCTGTGAATTCCACATTCCTGTGAGGGGTAAGCCATTCTGATAAATCTCTCAAATAATGTGCCTTGTTAGCAAAGATCTTTGTCACTTCAGTTGCTTCTGTTAGCAGAGTTGACTGAAAAACAAGGCTTTTGATCGACAAGAAATTGGCTTTTTGTTTATCACCCAGTAGTGGAAATTCCTATATCCATATACAGTGAAACTGATGTCTGCAAGAAGGCCTTGTGGTAGGATTCAACACTAAAAGAAACAAAAAGCAGGGTTTTCCCTGTGTATAACATCTGTGTTGTTATAAACTTCATTCAATATCTAAAGCTGGACTGGATCAAAGTCATCTGGAAAAATTTCCTCAGACCTCTGACTGGATTGAGGTCCTTTGACAGGGAAGAAGAAAAGGAGATAAGCAATTCAAACCCAAGGAGAGGTGATACCAAATAGTAAGTGATTGATGATTTTGCTATGTAGAATACCTAGGTGAGGGCCAAAGCTGTTGTGAGTTGTACACAGGAAGAGCATATCAGCCTCTTACTGTTCATGGATGTTATGAATGGTATCTGCCTATAGTTCTGGGCTGTACCTCAGCAAAATCTGAAAATGAATAAATTTATGAAAAAGTCAAGATGCTGAAAAAGCAACCTCAGAGGAATGATAAAGTAAGTGAAAAGATGCAGGATTTTTTTATGGGGGAAATACTAAATCAGGCACAAAACTTTTGTGGAAAATTGGTATTACAGAGTGAGAAGGTTAAGTTGAGGTATTTCATGAGAATGCAATACAGAAGTGATGACATTTTTAACTACCACTGAACATTAAACGCAGGCAAGAGGCAAGCTGACTATGGAGTCCCCCTGCTTCTCACAAACTACAAATATAAATATCTATGCTTTCTACCCTCCTTTGTGCTTGAGAGAGGAAGCATATTCTACCTCTGGAGTTATTCTAAAATTGAAATAAGAATATCTGAATTGTTCTAGAGCACGAGGGCTTGTCAATTCTGCCACTCTTGCATCTCAGTTTAAACAGTTTGCTATTGCTGAAAGAGAAAGTAGGCAGCAATCAAATTCCACACCTCTCTGATACCCTTTGAAAGGGAGCAGTTGTACTTCTAAAGAGAACTCTGCTGAGCAACAGGGGGTTAGCTGGTAAATACTTTTTTCAAATATGTAATTGAAATGCTTACAATGGCTGCTGCAAAAGCAATCTATGCCTCCAGCTCATGGAATAAAACCTTATAGCAAAATAGTTTATTAAAATACATAGCTTCACTGTGATACTTCTAATTTTGTGTGTCCTATTGGGATTTCTTTTTAAAGAAGGAAACTTCTTTATATTTATTATCTTTCCAGAAAATTAGCAACAGTAATTACAGAATCCTTCTTAGGTTCTCATGTTATTCTGATTTTATGCATTGTGAACCTGAAGAAAATACCTTTGCTTACTTGGGGTTCCTCTGCTTTTGTATCATAATGAAGATCCAGGGATAAAGTAACAAAAACTGATCATAGTTAAATATTTCATATTTTATTACAGGAAACTTCCAGAAGTGTGCACTTTCTGAGAATTGTTTGTGCAATGCTTTTGGTTTGTATACAGACATCAGTATTAGTCTTGTATGACTACATTGAAAATATAAATAAATATTGACATTCTTTATAATTTCTTCTCTAGATAGATGACAAGAGCTACACTAGTGCTAGAGAGGCTAAAATTTAAAGAGGTAAAATTACGACATCTTGTTCTTTTGAAGGAATCAAAGTAGTTTGCACTTTCATATGTTTAATTCTATGTTTTATTGACTAAACTGTATGTAATTCCATATGAATATATTTATATGTATCCTGTGTGTTTGCTAGAAACATAAGCCATTCACCTTGTACAACGTTCAATAATATTTTATTCAATTCTACTCAAGAGATCACTAACAACAGCTGATATCTGGCTAAGACAATCCAATTTTTGAGTAGTTTTAACTAATTATCGTAATAAATCTTGGTACACTGAAATTTGAAATACCATGAGGATACTCTAGGGTAGTCTTTTATTGTGTGTTAGAAAGTATTTGTTGGTTATAAAAACTTCTGAAATTATTTAAGCTTTTATCAGAGATCTTATGCACTGTTTTGGGAATTGTATTAATTTGAAAGAGTGATTGCACTGGTCTGATTTATACTATCCTTTTCATTGTTATGTAGTTTTTCCACAGAGCATTCGTTGTATATATTAATTACTAGAAGTGGTTTTAATGCCCTGATTAACTTCATTGACTTTATGTAATCCAATAACTGCCAGTACTTATGTGGCATTGCTAAAAATGACCTTGAGATTTAAATTCTTCTACAAACCAAAGTCCATGGCACATCAATTTCATGAAGTAAAGGCTGGAGACAGATACACAGGAGGGTAGGAAAAGGGAACGTAATAAAATATATACTTTAAGGGTTAGATTTAAATAATCCCTGTGAAATTTAGTAGTACAAAGACCAGTTAGCTTATTTAGAAAATCATACTGAACAATTCCTAAATGCTTTTGTAATGAATAGAAAGACTCACCAATGCCTGAAAATTAAAAATATTGAACAATGGGTTCACTAGGAGCAAAGGTAGTTTGGAAACTGAAAGTTATTTTGAGATAATATTATTTATTTTATGAAGAGATGTTTTTAATCAAAAGAAGCAACTCAGGAGGCCTCTACCTGGATATTTTCTTTATTTCAGAAAGAAACAAGCTATAAATACTTTGAGACGAAAGAGTCACAATTCTTTTTCTGTAACACTTCTATGAAGCATTCAACAATATGCTGCTTGAAATCTTCCAAGTATTTATTCTGTGTGTACCAAGCAAAACTCTTGTGCATCAGTTTACCTCCTCCCTGATCTCTGAACACCAATATATTTGTACAATCTGTATTTGAGCTTCAGAGAATAATCATGAGCCAAATGACCACTGGTGAAAAAAGTGGATAAGAAAAAAATTCCTTTGATGCATCTTTTCCGGGAATACACAGTCACATGAAAATTTTCATTCCACTACGCCATAAATCAAAGCATTACAACAAACAGAGGGTGTTCAATAATACATAATTACAGGAAAAAAGACAAATGTTTCAATTAGAAATACTTGCTCTCGAGACATTTTTAAAAGGTTCTTGGCATCAACACTTTGTGCAGAGAAATAAATCCTGCAAAATCAGCCTGAATCAATGTTGTGGCAACAAGATCAACTCTTAGACTAATCGAATAGCTTGGGTTGAAAGGGATCAGTAAATGCCATCTAGTCCAGTCCCCTGTAATGGGCAGGGACATCTTCAAATAGGTTGGGTTACTCAGATTTTCATTCAGTCTGACCTTAAATGTCTTTGGGAATGGAGCATCTGCCACCTCTCTGGGCAACTTGTTCCAGTGTTTTATCACACTTGTGATAAAAAGTTTCTAGTCTCAATCTATCATCTTTTAGTTTAAAACTTTGCTTTATCACAACAGGTCCGACTAAAACATATATACTAATTTTTCTTATAAACCCCATTTGGGTACTGAAGGGCCACAAGGAGGTCTCCCTGGAGACTTCTCCAGCATAAGCAACTTCTACTATCTGTGTGTTTCCTCATAGCAAAGGATCTCCAGCCCTCTGATCACCATCATGGCTCTCCTCTGAACTATGCCCAACAGGTCCATGTCCTTCTTATGTTGGGGGCTCCAGAGCTGGGCACAGCACTCCAGGTGGTTTCTCACCAGAGTGGAGCAGAGAAGGAGAATCCCCACTGCCTCTGCTGGCCACACTGCTTTGGATGCAGCCCAGGACACCACTGTCTTTCTGGGCTGCAAATGCACACTGTCAGCTCATGCTGAGCATTTCATCAACCAAGTCCTTCTCCTCAGGGCTGCCTTCAATCCATTCTCCACCCAGTCTGTATTTGTGCTCAGGATTGCCCTGACCCAGGTACAGAACTTGGCCTTGGTCATGGGTATTGCATGGACCAACCTCTTATGTTTGTTCAGGTGCCTCTGGATGGCATCCCTTCCATAGGTGTGCCAGCTTGGTGTCACTTGGTCTTGCTGGCAAACTTGCTGAGGGTGCAGTCCATCTCACTGACTATATGACTGGTGAAGGTTAAGCAGGGCTGGTTCCCATCCAGACCCCTGAAGGACACTACTTGTCACGGAGAACTCTCTGGACATTGAGCTGTTGACCACTGCTCTCTGGATCAAATCTTACAGCTAAATCCTTGTGCACTGAACAGTCCATCCATCAAACCTATTGCTCTCCGATTTGGAGAGAAGGATGATGTGGGGGACTGTGACAAAGGCTTTACAGAAGTTCAGATAAATGACACCTGTCACTCTTCCTTTGTCCACTGATATAGTCACTTTATCATAGAAGACCACCAGGTCGGTCAGTCAGGACTTACCCTTGGTTGAAGCCAAGACACCCCTTGGCTGTTGCAAATCAATCTGTGCCTCAGCAAATGTTCTGGGACTATCTGTTCCATGACCTTTTCAGGCACAGACGTGAGGCTGACGGTTGGGTAGCTTCCAGAGCCCTTTTCTTGGGGTGTAATGGGAATTGCAGTCAATTAAATGAATTCTCCAAAAATGAGAAGTTCACACAAAATGAAAGATTTTTTTTGCTTTTAAAAAGAAAATAAGGAAAGGTCCTTTAACAAAACTTCCCTAATGTGTTATAAAATTGTGGGAGTATCTAAAACAACACTGTTGAAATAGCTCAGTTTGGTGTTCTTTGATATTGCAAAAGGGAAATTATTATCTCAAGTCTAGAGAGAAATATTTCTGAAACAAACATGTAGCAAACATGGAAAAAAGATTATCTTTCACCATGAGGTACAAGAAAAACTTATACAGGTGTAGATGTGGCACATCATTTTCACATTTTAATTTGATAATGCCCTTAATGCCCCATATTCTTGTTCTGTTCATTGATTGTTATCATTATGCTCAATTCTACTTAGGAAATCTGCCATGACTCTTAGAATTTTGGAATATGACAGTAAGGATTTTGATAGGTTTAATAACATAACTGACAGCTCATTTGCAGTTTCCAGATTAAAGTCCTCTTTGTCAGTCCTTCAAAAAGATAAATAGGCACAGATGTTAATAACTGCACACAAAGACTGAGAATTTTATGGCGATATCTACTTCACTAAGTACAGGGTAGAAAGCTTGGGGTGTCATAATCATAAAACAGTGAGCAGTAAGCCTGCTTGATAGAGATTAGGGAAAAGAGTGAAAACTTGCATTCTAGTCCAGATAATACAGGTAGGGTGACATAAGCAATTCAACTTTTACTGTGAGGAAAGAAGTAGCTCTGCTACTGTGGGAGCTTCTCTGTGAGCTGGAAGAGGGTTTAGGATGTCACCATTCAAAGCACAGGATCCTAGTTTTGTGGCTATGGTCGATGAAACCAGTTGCAGTTTTAATTTCCTGGCTTCTTTGAAAATATCTCTTGATTATGGAAGAATATGGAAAGTCAGGTACTATATATTGTCTGTTATGTTATGTTATGTTATGTTATGTTATGTTATGTTATGTTATGTTTATGTTATATGTTACGTGTTTCATGTTATATCATGTCATGTCATATCATGCCATGTTACATCTTGGGGACTTAATGCACCCTTGATCCCAAATGCCCTAATTCTGCAGACTGTATGTGTGCTGGAAATTACCAGGAACTGCAAGGCAATCAAACCCATGGGGACAGAGTCCTTGCATGCTGCCATAGTGCTGACAGATCCACCAATATTGCGACAGTTTGTATCATCTGAGGAGCTGCCCCTGGATGTGGAAGTCATGGCCCATGAACCACTATGAACAAAGCACCTCTAACAGTTACAGGTTGTACATACAATTTGTAAGATGCTTGCATAGAAAAATGGATTTCAACATGAATTCCTCTGTACTGGTGTATTAATTCAAAGTGTATCAATGCCTCCTTATAAGGAGCTGTATTTTAAAAAGCTATTAACTGTTTTTGAAGTAATGGTGCAGCCATTTTCAGGGCTATTTATCTCTTTCAGAGTAACATCTTTATGCATTAGTTTTACAGAACTAATGAGTTAATTGCACTGATGTTGTAATTATGTTCTATGTGACTCGGTATGCAACAGCTGTTGACCTTTTTAGTGCCACCAAACCAGATAAGGCTGATACACCACAAGAAGAATAGTCCATGCTAAGCATTTCTAAAGTGGATAAATCATATTAACACCTCATTAGCCTTCAGTCTTCCATACACACTCATTAAATAAAAAAGCATGTTACCAAGATTGCTCAAGGTTAAGCAACAGCCAAAAGAGCATAAGTGAACCTATGAAGCAAATCAAGCAAAAGTTGTTATTGGTTCCTATTAGGGAACATTCCCACTGGAATTTTGTTATTTTCCATTGGTGCCTGTCTATGCTATTGCAAGATGCTGTTACAGCAATTGCCTATGATACAGGCTTAATACCTGATCTCTAGGTTAAATAAAGACTGTTACAATCACTTACAAATCTTTTTTGGAAATGATAGTTGGTATAAGCATGTCCTTTAGGTGAAGGAAACTTAATGATGTACTATATGAAGGAGAGCTTATTCCACATCATCCATCCATATTCCACATTCACACATAATCTGTATCTGCTGCAGTTGCCAACTGAAAACAGCTGCATGTTCAGTGTGTGTGCTGAAGTATATGAATATCCAGTTGGAGCTCCACTGAACTAATTTTAAAATTTTTTTCAGGGTTCGCTTCATGCAGCTTCATTAATAAAAGTCACAGTAATGAAGATATGGAAATGGCCTTCTTCAAGAGATCATCTAGACTTAACCTCATGCACTGAGGAAGGAGAAGACCATTCCTGACAAACACTGGTCTATCTCAAACACTGAAGAACATTTACCCTGTTTTTCTCTAGGTTTTCTGTTTCACTCCTTTACCATCCTATAGTAGAAGAGCTTTTCCCACCACCCCACTAACAAGTCTTTTTGTAGATTAACTTAATTTTTCCATTTTTCTGCCTTTATGGTTGTCACAAATTGCAAATTATTTCGCTCTCTCCTGATAGCTTATATTTTTTAAAGAAATCCTAATTCCTTCAAACTTCAGAACAGATAGAGAAGGCTTATTAGACAATTTGCAATTTACATTAACCCAAGCTGAACATAGAGCCAGTCAAAATGGGACACAACTTCAACTAAGACCTTTGAGCAGAAGGAAGGGGAAGAGCAGAATGTAGTTCCTACCACCCCAGTGCCTCCCTGCTGGTGCTGTGTGACTGACCTCTGGGCTTTTCCACCTAACTTCAGACTCCATTCTTGTTCTGGGCCCCAGGGAGCATGCTTTGGGCACTAATGGTCAAGGCAACAACTGCCCTAGAAAAGGAGTAAGAGGGCTGAAAGGCCCTTTGCCTCAAACTATTCTTAGGTGTAGTTTGTATTTTTAAGTTAAATTAGTTAAAATAAAAAAAAATATGGTAGAACTCTAGTTTGTTTGCTAGTAGGCCCTTTATTTCCTTTATCTTGGATATTGCACCTTAGTATGCACAGACTTCAAGGGAAAGCATGGATTCTAGATGTCTCCTGAGTGTCACTGGAGCAACGCGAGTACAAGAAGCTCCAGGGTGGAGAATGCAGGGGAATGGTGCAGATAGCTGGAACTCAGTGGAATCTGCAAGCTGGAAGGCATTGAGAGAGGCAAAGAAGCCACATGTAGCCTAGAAATGAGGTGATGGGAAAAATTTTTCTTTGGGAGTGAGTGGACCTGTGCAGAGTGTGCTCAACCCTCTGAAGCCTGCCAGACTGGCAAAAAGGGTCTGTACTAAAAGAATTCATCAGAGGTACGGATGAGCACGTTTTTTGAACAGATTTTATTTAGTATCTCAACTGATAAGTAGAGGTTTGGTGCTCTTCCTCCACACACTTATGAATGTGTTCTCTCATGTGTTGCTGAAGTAATTAGAGAAAATATTAACTGGAATAAGGCTTACATTGGATCCTGAAAATAACAAGGAACCAGAGCATCATGGTGTCTTACAAGTAATGTTCAATAGAAGGACTTAATTCCACTTACCACTCTGATGAATGTTGAAATGCTTCCCTAGATGACTGACTTGAAACTAGATGATTGAACATACTGCCATAAAAAATTAAGTATTTGAGCAATTGTTAAAGGAGTTTCTGTGGAGAATTTTTGACAGTTCAAGAGAATTTCTTGCTGAGCCTAGACCTTCCTTTTTTTGTTATTGTTAATTGTTGATTGAAATCCTGGGTATAAAATCTGACTGGTTAAGAGGTTCCCATTCCTGTTGCAGGAGTGATTTTATTGAACATAGAGAATGTAGATTTAAAAAGTCCATAAAAACTTTCTGCAGAGGTGGACAAGAAAGACTTCAACAAAATAAAGCCAGAAATGGACCACCCCGAGTACATTTCCCCAACTAAGGAAATGCTGACATGACAATATTATGGAGAAAACTTCATCTTGGCTGGCCTTTGCTAATTTGAAGCTAGAATGAGGAACAAATAAGTGAATTGAGGGACCTGAGTACTTTAAAAATGATGCATTTGCACAAGTAAATGAGAAAATGCCATAATCTCCACCCTGAGTAGAAGGGCAAGAAAGAATATGACCTCCAGTGTTGTATACGTTTGACTGACAACATGGGCTACATAGGTCCCAGGTGTTAATAACATTTTAGATTAACAGGCCAAAAAAATATAAGCTTGGGATGATATAGGAGTATTACAGCACTTTTCCAGCCAATACTCATTGACTTTAACCCTCTTTTATGCATCTGCAATTTCTCTCTCATTTGTTTCCAAACCTTTAGCTTCTGTAACAAAATAGGCAAAGATTCTACTAATAGACACTTTTTTACATCATTTTAATAAAAAGACAAAGAATCAATACAGCAGTTCTGCTTCATGTACTGGGTAAGATGGAGTCCTAAGGGAAAAATGCTATGTTAACATACAATCAGACATTGTATTTCAAATCATATGCAGAAAAATAAGACAAAAAGACAATAAGACAGTAAGACAATAAGACAATAAGACAATAAGACAATAAGACAATGCCAAATAAACAGTGTTTTTACCTTTGGTTTCATACTTTCTAAATTTCATGTATCGTTTCTTGTTTTTAAGCTCTGAAGGTGCTGGGAAACTTCACTTGTAGGTAGACGTAGTGCTTTTTTTTTTTTTTTTTTTTTTTTTTTTCCAATCTCTACACAACCAGTAGCAAACAAATCTTGGTGTTACATAAATCAGCTCATGGATCTTTTAAACTTACACATATGAATGTCCACAGACAACTGCACTTAAAAACAAACTCCCCAAAGCAAAGCTGTCTACATAAGCAAAGTCTCTACATTGCCTGGGAAAAATGCAGTTGAACTGTGAGAAGGTGTTTTTAGGAATATCTGACAAGTTACAGGATAATTCTGTTGCATTAACCAAAAACTAAAAATAAATCTACCAAAAAAGAGAAAGAGAAAAAGGCCATGAGAGCACTTTCTGTTGGTAGGAATTTTAAAATAGAATGGCACATCAAACTCTTGGGTGTTTATTCTGTGTGAATGGTTGTTGAAAATAGTCATTGGAAAGTTTGGCTCTACACATATTGTGTTAAGAAAATTAGAAAAGTTACATTTGCTGTATCTGTCCAGTAAACAACTGGGGAAATGTCAGAGGTTAATGGTACTCGAGGGCGATAAAATAAAAAAATTGCAGTGATTTTTCAACTCCACATTTGTTTTTCATGTTTTCTTTGCTAGATTCCTTGAGGCCTTCCAAGCAGAGGTTGATTTGGTCTGAAAAAATAACCCAGATTTCCCTGAGGAGCTAGTACAGAAATGTAAAGGATGTAATCCACTGTTTGGAAGTGGTTGGGAAGATGTCAGTGTCATCAGGTCTGGCATTAGCAGTAACACCTTAGTGTTCCATCTGATAATCCAGGTGTTGTCATGAAAAACAGGTAAAGTTTCTGCTCCATTCATCTTGACTGGAAATATTTTTGTCATGTGTGTCAGAACAACAGATTTGGTTTGTTAGCACGCTTTACCTGCAGGATAGCAGTGGGGCTGTCCTATAGGTAACCCCAGAGAACACCAATAACATGATTTGATTTTTTAAACCCTTTTCCATTTTTTTGATCCTTCTTTTCACTGCTCTTGTACCATCCTTTCTCCACTCCAGCTTCCTCCCAAATAACAATCCACTCTTAATTACTTCCTTCCCATTCCTTCCCCTGTTTTTGCTACACTAAAATTTCATATTTCTGATACTTTTACCTTGGATCTAGGTAAATTATATTACTAATATGCATATTACATAGATACTGTCTGCCCACACTATGGCTTCACACCCCAAAAGGTCTCTGATATTCCCCTTCCATGATATGCAGTCTGGCCATTTTCCGCAATGGACTTTCCTTAGCAACCTGTGAAGTCCAGTCATATTTCACAGTGTTTTATCTACACAGTGTTTTTCTAACTTTTAGCAGCTTTTTATACTGTTATCTGTCACATCCAACAGCTTCTACTATCATATGCAGCAGTCATCCTTTTTTTTGTTTGTTCAACTCAGCAACCTGATCATTTGCAAGCATTCACAATTAATGTAAGATTTAAATAGTATAATACTCTGGTGAACAAACAACAAAGTTGTTTTGTTGGAATTGTGAGGTAGAATGAAGAAATAGTTAATTGTCCATATGTTTATTAGCAGGGAAGAAAATAGGAAGCCACTAGACTAGATACCAGCAGGAATGCTGCCTGCCCTGCTCTTAGTGATGAACACAGGGCAAGGGCCTGGCTTGGTATGGTGTGTATAGCAAACACTTGCAAACTGTTTGAAAGGTGACTGACAGAAAACTTAGAGCATATCTCAGTAGACTTTTAAAAACATGAGTAACTATTTTTTGTATCATGGATGGAAGAAAAATGATTTTGGAATATCCTCTTTTGTACATAAAGAGAATTGCAACTAGCCATTTGTGAGGTCTCTATTAACAATGCACTTTTATGCTTCATGGTTTGTCAGGATAAAGGTGGAAGGGGGTTGCCCACACTGAAGACTGCTGTGACATTTGAGAAGAAGATCCTAATGGTAACAAAATGAATAAAAACAAATAATAAACCTGGACTTTGAGTAGTGCCAATATTCTATCAGTAGAAGGGCAGAAACCAACTTCCAATCAGCAATGCTCAGCACAAACAGCTTGTAATTAATTCTGTATCAGGGTACCATCAGGGGCTTGGAAGAACCATGGAAGATGGCTCTGATGACCAGAACGAGGTAAATGATGAACCCAGCATCCTCCCTTTTGGGGAGTAATCAGATGACACATTGCCCTGGAAGCCACCACAAAGTGGGATGGTTGTTTTCCTTACCTGTTTAATGTCAGTATTACTAAAAAATAGTCAGAGTGTTGTGGAAATTTGTCATTCTTTGAGGATCTGGATGGCTGCTTGGTAGAGCAGGGAATTTAGTTAGGAGATGGTTTTTGCACAAGGATGGAAGAAGGAAAGGGGAAGAAGAACATGGACTTGCAGCTGATGGTGCCAACTATGGAAAAACACAAGAGGTGAGTCCACATTGAACCATAGGTCCTTCCATTTCTTTCCCTTCTTGAAACATGGGTCACAGTTGGAATTTTGAATCTTTTAGATCCTGTTATGTAGGTCAGGGTGTGTAGGGAAGTAAAGCTGGAGACAATATGAAAGAAGCACTAATTTCAGTACAAAGCACTAATTTCAGTACAAAGGACCAGAACCTTCCTCTAACCATTTTGCAGAATTTATGGGCCCTCACTAAGATCCCTCAAGGTACTGAATATTTTCTAGAAGTTTTTTCACATTCCTTACAATGGTGGCAAGGAAATCTGTCACTGCTTCAAATTTAAAATCTGTAAGTGTCCTGGAAAAAAAACCCACAAAGAGAGTTATTGGGGGAGGTGGCTTCAGTCAATTTCTAGTTAAGCAGATGTAAACTTTCCCTGTGAGATCAGCATGTTATAAACCCCATGAACTACATCAGTACTAGATAAAATTGGGATGTTCTGCCAGCATTCACGCCCTTGGGATGCAGCAATAAATGAACAGAATTTGCCCATGATTATGTTCTGCTTGATACTTCATATGACATGGCAATAAACCTTGAGGCTCCAAGCACATGCTTACAAGAGTAAATCAGTATTGTGGCTGCTACTAGATTCAGGTTCTTGAAATGATATTTCCTTGATAAGGTCACATCACTGGTGGCTTAATATTTGCTTCAATGTTCAGGTGGTTTAACACTATGCTAGAAGGGGCACCAAAGTAGAAAACAGGCTGACCACAGATAATCAAAACCATTGGTAATTTTCCTACATGCTAGCAGTATGGGGAAAGTTAAGTATGACAAATTTATGACATCTGAGCATTACCGAGGAATCCAAGTGTATCGCTCAAACAGGATAAGAGAAGGCTTAATGCAGAAGGTGACTTATGATGGAAATCAACACCATGTCAAATCACCTACACTGTTACAAGACAAATTGCAGGCATGATGGAGAAAGGAATTGGATATTGTCTGTTCACTTATTTTATGCCAACAGCTTTACAGTTTTCATTTGTGATCAGATTTTCTCTTTTGAAGACAAACACAGTCAGAATCAAGAATTAACTAGCTATGTCAAAAAGGACAATAGGATTCTGTATTTCTTTAAAGAAGAAGGAATTAAATAGCAACCAGCTGCCTCCCAATACAAATACCTTTATCAGGAAGTTAGTTCCTCAAGTAATTGTCTTTCTTTTCTTTTTTACTCCTCTCTTGTAGCTCAGTGGGACTGGGAATGTTTCTTTCTTGCATGTCTTTTTAATGCCAGCTAGCCTTCGGATATGATTATGCAATGCAAGTAAATACTTGGCAAGTTGGTCTTATGTCTGGATTAAGATAAGGTAAAAAAATTGTCATAATGAAAATTATTTGGCACTGGGAAATGTTAACCAGAGAAACTGGAATCTCCATCCTTGAAGATCTTCAATCTCTATTTGAGGTCCTTAGCAAACAGATATAGCTTTGAATTTAGACATTTTTGTAGAAGCAGCTTGAACCAGAGATGTCCAGAGTTTCCTTCCAGTGTAAATCTTTCCATGGTTGTCTCATTCAAGTTATAAACTGGTAAGTGAAAGCACAAGTTGCCTTTAGCTGCATAAGTTATCTTTAGCTGAGAGACAGTTTCTGTTGTTAACACTGTCTCCTGTTTTTGAAGTTATTGCAAATCTAGTCCAAATATTTGAGGAGCCCTATATGAAGAAGGTAAAACATTCTTTGATACAAACACTACAAGCACTACTGCCCCTGACATGCCTGACTTCTCTGTAAAAAGTTGTTAGCAAACTTTTTTTTGTTTCGTTTCTAGTTCAAGACAGTAATTTCAGGATCTGAGATAGGAAAAAAACCCTTTCCATCAGATTCCAGAACAACCCAAAGTTTGCAATCCTTCTAGGCATACTAATATGCAGAGTTCCTCTGCTGACAATGTAATTGTCCTACAGCTCAAGATCTGATCAGTCTTATTGCTGCTATGAGGTTCTTGGTGTTAATGGAAACGCAACACTGTGACAAAACAAATTACATCACTGCACACAGAAAAGACTTTTTAAATACTAAATTAAAAGAAATTTTCACTGTTAACACATTCGGTAAGTTAAAGTCTTTGCTCAGTCACCTACCAAGCAGAAAAGAACAAGTACAGTTTGTCAAGAGTTTGTTAGGGATCCCTGAGCTCAGTGTAAATTCAACCAGCCTGTGCTGACTCTAACTGACTGAAGTGGGCAATTAAAAGTAATTTTAAAAAAAGGCAATTAAAAATTATTTGTAAAAAATTCATCGCTTCCCCTCCCAAAACTGAAGGCCCAGAGATTGGTGAGAATTATTAATTAACGAACCATTTTATTTTATTTCTGGATACACTATCCTGAAGAATTTGTCAGCAGAGAAAGCGTATGCAACATTCTCTTCTTTGAAGAGGCAGGGCAGATAAGTGGAACACAATTTTGACTCAGCCATTAAGCTGTAATTAGTAGAATCCTCTTTCCACTTTTCACATAATATAGTTGATAGCTGGGAAATAAAGTCTGAAAATAGAACTGATTGTCCTGGAAATAAAGTAATTATGAAATTAGATTATGGCAACAATCCCTTTAGGTGTCTGGCTCACTCCCTTTCAATGCCTGTGTTTCCTAGTCAGAAAGTTATTCTCAAGAGGTCACCTCAAGAAGAAAATAACAACATTCAGAATGAGATTTCTACACCCTGAACAAATTAGAGACTAATATGAAGTGCCTTTCCACTACTTACAATTGGCAGCTAATGAAAGAAGAGGAAGTTTTCAGACAAACTGGTGAGGAGTGTCACAAAAGCTAAAGCATGCCAGACTAACTTAATCATCCTCTACAAAAACAACAACAAAAAAATCTTCAATCAACACAGGAAGAGCAGTGGATGTTGTTTACCTGTATTTGAGAAAAGCATTCGAGGTTGCTTCCCATAGCAGCCTCATGGACAAACTGGCAAGATACAAATTGGATGGGTGGCCTGTGAGATAGGTAGGAAATGGGCTAACGGGTCATAGTCAGAGAGGTAATTAGTGAGTTTTACTCAGGCTGGCAGCCTGTCACAAGTGAGGTCTCACAGGGATCAATACTGGATCTCACACCGTGCCTTCTGTGTCTGTGGCACCCACAAACCTCCAGAAGATAAACCAGCTTACAAGTAACATCAAGGAGTATTGCTGTTATATTAAACAGAACAGAAATGATTTCACAAAGGAGTATCAAGTGGTTTTGAGAGTATTTGGAATTCAAGTACTCTTGTGAGGTAGGTAGGTATTTTGTGTCACTTCACTTCCCCATCAAAATATAGTTTTCCTAGGAGCAGTCTCTACATGTAAAAAGAAAAGGAATTGACTGTTATATTCTTTTTGAATATAGGTTAAATATAGCTTTACATGCTTGAATTTCTAATTACTATTTATGGAGCAATGCTTTATGCCACCAGAAATTAAGCTCTATAAATGGCACAATATACAGTGAAAAAGTGCTTTCAAATACTTTGTATAATATTTAATACTTCTGCTTTACTAGGTGCACTTCAGCATGTGATTTTGGGAGTGTAAGACATTAAACTAAGCAGCATTCTCAACCAAAATGAAGAGATCCTAGGAGACCTGTTTCCCATGTAAATGAGTGGGGCAAAGATTCATAACCAGTAGGGTATCAAACATGAAGTTGGCTAATATTAAAAGTAACTGATAAGAAACAAATGCTCATATGCAAAAAAATAACTCCTGCTGAGGGCAGAACATAGACTCAGCTGGTATTGTCCCTTGAGAGAGAGGTTGAAGCTGATACTCTAAATGAAAGCGAACTCTTGGGTAATACAGCAACCTATTGCGAGATGATAGACTGTAGTAAAGGGAACTTCTTTTCTGAGTTCTACAGACAATTAGCTTCTTCCCTCCAGCATGAAGTTTAATAATGTGTGTCATTATATTTCCTTGCATAGCTAGAATGCTAATGCTACTAATATTAAATTCAATCAGAGTGTTAAGTTGAAGAAGTGCTTTCCAGCATGTCAGGAACTGTTCAGTTCACCACAGACAGACAGAAATTACTCTGTCATATCCTATTGACAGGCTGATGATAACAACTTCTGTCAACACATGTTGAGAAAAATAATGTCAAAATAATTTCACAAGAAATTAAATTATCGGTATTAAATGATGTGATGATTAAAGATATAATAAGCTGAAATTAGTGTTGAATCAAAGAAATAGTTACCTTTACTACTGTGGAGAAACACATGGAGATATCAGAAAAATTCTCACTGAAGTAATTTTAAAACTCTGAGGAAAAACATTCATTTCTCTCCTGATTCATTTCCTTAGGAACTGGGAATGCAATATAATTCCCAATCTCAGTCTTCCCCTCACTGACTGCAGAATGTGCTATTGCACTAAAATTAATGCAGCTGTTCTGGATGTGCTTAAATACAGTGACATGCTTTGGTGCACTTGTGACACAGTAACCAGAAACTTTTGATAGTTAAATCTGAAAACAGGCAGTTGCTTTCATCCAGGTTAAGACTTGAGATAGGTTTTCTGACACTGCCTGTTTCCTTGTGAAGTGAGGGCAAGATCTGGGCAACGTGGACTGATCAGCATTCTGATCTCCACAACCAGCATGGGTTTGGAAGCGATCACGGAAATAGCCTTTCAAGTTTTGTGGTATGATTCACTGCAGGCACAAGCAGTTAAGATGTTTTCTCAGAATTGTATTATTTTTACCTGTAAGAAATTATTTCATTTAAGTTCTAATTTCTCCACTCTCAGCACCCTGAAAAAAGAATTGACAGGAGCATCTTTTTTTTGAAAGTATCCAACACAATACACTCCAGTCTTCTTTTTGTGTCTTCAGAGAAGTACAGCTTGCTTATTAATTCCTCCTTGCTTTCTGTAGTTTTTCTGCATTTTTTTCATGGCATTGCGTGGGCTTCTTGCTTATCTGAAGCTTGGAATTCTTATAACCATATAGCACCCAGAGGTGGATTTGAGTCATCGGTGAAGAAATATGCTTTACTAATTCTCTAAGCAACTAATGTATGTTGTTCTTTCTTTCAGCAGAGGCTTTTCCAATTTTCTTTTCCATTTCTTCTGAGTTTGTTTGTTTCTGTAATGTGTGGCTCATTGTATTCAGTGATATGAGAGCGGAGTAACACTCTAAGTCTCTCCAGTGAATGACAGAAACCTTCCTCGTGGTGTTTTTGATAGAATATGTTCCTATAAATATCCAAACACTTCATCTTTGCAGTCTTTATTTAAAAATGATGGAAAAAGAATGCTGTTCCTAGGTGTTTTATTATTGTTCTGAGTGCTGTGTCAGCCTGTCAAATATTGGCTGCAATTTCTTTAAGTCTTACTAAACCCTTAACTACTCCCAGGTTCTAATGATATAAGGCAGTGTTATGCATGGACGCCATTCCATGCTTCTTTGCTTTTCCATCAGCCAGATTTCCATAGAAGCTTAAACCAGCCTTACAAAATGTATCCCATTTTCCTGGAGAGATTGCTTTGATAGCAGACCTTTGACACTGTCTTGGTTTAGATAGACAGGTATCTGCCAGAGAGGGTTGGAGTCTCCCTTAAAATGTAAGCCCCTCTCCTCCTTTTCCAAATGATCATAAACTTGCAATTAAAAGGCTGTCAGGCAAAGATTTTGGGAATAGGTAGAGCAGTTCTTTACTAGGGATATAAAAATACAGATGTTGTAGTACAGAAGAATAAGCAGAGAAATAAACAAACAAGAAATCCTAGAAAAACCCTGACAGAGTCAGAAATACAACCTGACACCCTGTTGGTCAGGGTGTTGGAAGCAGTCCAAAGTAAGCCCTCCTGGAGTGGCAGATGTGGTTCTGTTGGAGTAGAGATGGTCCCGTTGAAGAAAAAGGGTCCAGTAATGGTGAGATGGGTCTGGTCTTCCTCCAGGGATCTGGTGGAAAAACTGGATACCTAGTGGGACTGTGGCTTTTTTTATCTAGGTTAAGATGGCTTGGCTCCTCCTCCCTGTGTGGAGCAGTTTACAATAATGCAGTGTAAAGTGTAATGTCATTGATGAGCTCTTAATGGTCCATTAGCAGAAGACATTCCCATGGAAGTAGTGAAACAATGAAGAGAGGTAAGTAGCACTCCACCATCTGATAAGTGACACTGACCCATCTGGGCAAAGATAAGCAATTCTGCTCCACCCAGATGGAATAGAATAATATGCTCTTTACAAAACCCATGACAGACACACGTTAAGGAAGCCACACTTTGCTTTCACTACTGAGAGAGCTTGATCTGGTGACCAGGTCTCAGAAAATGTGCCAAAGACACAAGATGGGAACTTGCAGATCTCCTCGAGAAATACTTCCACCACAATTTCTCCTGATTTTCCCTTTGCAGCAGGTCTAAAACTCCGTTCAAAATATATTAATTTGGGTCACTGGCAAACCAAAAAATGAGATTTCATCTTCAAAATCTCTGAAAAGAACTAATGAAGGTCACTAGCAATAGAGTTATTATCTGGTGATATTTTGTGTTGTCAAAGAAGAATAGCTAGAGAAGAAGAATAGCCAGGCTAGGTGAGAATGATTGGATATGAGGGAAAAAAAAAAACCAAACCATGACTACAATAAAAATATCTTATTTAAGAAAAAGCAAAGGTGAAATAGGGCATAGATTGCTTAAAATAAATACTTTAGGAACTCAGAAATACTCCTGAGTTTTTCAAGGCCATTTTTTAAAAACTAAAAATAAATTCAATAAGTGCTTTCTTTGTTATTTAATGCCTTGCCTATCCTGTGAAGCCTAATTGATGTGAAGGACTTAAAACAACTAGCTGTATATCTGGAAAACAAACGGTACTGAAATATGCAAATACCATCACATTTTTAAACAAAGACAGATTTTAATTACTAACCATGTACCACTCCTTTCTTGACTTCTCAGGAAGGAATCAGTGGTTTGTTTTTTTTTTTTTCTAAAGAGTATTCTACTGAGTTTTTCTATCTTTTTCAGAGTCTTTTAGGCAAACTAACACACCTAAACAATTAATTATAATTATGACAGCATTAATGAAGCCTTCTGGACTGTCAAAGTCTCCTGTAGTTGATCTCTCTGATGTCTGATATGACTGAGACAGACTTTCATGAGATGAGAGTTTTCTCTTCAACTTTCCTCATCTGTAGGAAGACATCTGTTTTTATATCTTGAATCAGTTCAAAAGGTACCAGGGCCAAATGTGCACCTGCAGTTATAGACTGTAATTGCTTGGGAAGCTAAGCTAATATCAGTAATTTAGGTGTCTGCCATGAAAAAAATCTTTTTCATATTGCTTTTTTTTTTTTCTGCGTTTCCCCCCCCCCCCCCCCCCCATTGTCATTTCTTGCGTACACCGGAATTTTCCTCCATCATAATTAAAAGAAACATAAAAAAATACTAGAACAAAAAAACCTACTTGACTATTGCAAACCTTTCTCTGACATTGTGGTGTTACAGAAAAGGAGATGGAATATGTGACCTTTATAGCATCAGTCATTTTTTAAGTTAATTGGAAAAATCTCAGAATAGCTCCAGAGGAAAATTCTTTCAGAGCACTTTATGACTAGGCTTTTAGTATTAAGTCTAGGAAATTGATGCATTTGAAGAAAGAGGTCACAAGTGAAGGAGAACTTGCAGATCTGCATGGCTGTAAGCAGCAGAGATATTACTCAGTCACATTAATCTTTTCAAGGGACATGAAATTATATGAAATCAGGTTTGTAATCATAGCATACAGTTCAGTGATCAGTAAATACTCTGGCAAATGTTCTTTGTAAAGCTGAAATGAAAATTTGAAAACAACAGTAAAAGGCAATGCAAACAAACAGAGAAGAAATCAGTGATGTACCAAAGGTATAAAACTGGATATGTAGGTATAGCCTTTGTTCTCAGTAAGGTAAATGGTACAGTTCATGCTGGTTTTTCTTTTTTTGTTAACAGAGGACAAATTCTCTCCACTACAACATACAACCAGTTATTACTCCAGGTCAGGGCTCCACTATACTGTCATTCAGAAGGTGACTAATATAAAATGCAGTGAATGTTAATTGAAAGTCACACTAATCAGGTTTTTGCTATTATTAAACGAAGAAAATGGAAATAGAGTGGTTGAATGCTTCATTTAACTGTCTAATATCTATAGACTCCTCTTTCATAAATATATTTTGAAAGACGTGTAATTTAATCCTTATTTGCAAAAAAAAAAAAAACTTGTGTCATTTACTATTCCCAATCCACCAAAGGTAAGGAAAGTCTATATTCTCACTCCCAAAACAGCAGCAGGTTTACTAATTTTGCTGTCAGCAGTAGAACGGCTTTTAGGGCATAGACCAGATTCACTGAAGTATGATGATTTGTCATAAGACTTGGAGAAGGAAAGTTATTTCTTGATGTATAAAATCAAAAAATCTGTAAAATTTGGAATTTTTACTTACTATATTGGTAATTTAATTGGTAAAAAAGGGTAATAAACTGAGGGGTAGGAAGTGTGCCATGTTTAGCACCCTGTCAGTCTTGCTTGGCTCTCTTCTGCAGACTAATGCAAATTTGCAATATGACCATGAGAAGATCATTTGGGGCTTGACTGCAGTGTGGGCACTGGATTTTACATACCACTACTGGCATTGCTTTGGGTACAGCTAAAAGACACTGACTATGCTTATATGACTAACATAACAATTATATGACTTAACACAGTTACTAGACCTCTCAAGATGTGGAAAATTTTTAAGTCCTAAGAAATTCCTTCCCTTCACTTACGGGGAATCTAGGAAAGATTTTCCTCAGTGCACTGCCAACACTGGCTAATTGAGGAACAACTACTGACACTGTGAGAGAGGACACACTATATCTCAGGCTTCGGCATAAGCTTCAGTGCAGAAAAGAAAGCAGAAAGTTATTCATACTGTGTCATTTCCGTGTGTTGTGCTCTGCAAAAAAAAGAAAATACAAAGTAGCATGGCTGGTAAAAACAACTATTTTAGCACAGCACATGTATTCTTAATAGTACTGTTTACTGTGCTGTATAACACTGAACTCTGCTTATAGCCACACAGCAGAGATCTCCCCAGATTTCTGGGTTTGGGACTTGTTTTACTGTGTCCAAGAGGTCCTGCTGCTGCAAAAGCCTCAATCTGTTTTTCAGTCATGTAAATATGCATAGGATAAGAACTTGCCTGTGCTAAATTAGAACTAAATAAATGAGTCAAGAATTAAGTAGAATGAATTACCTTAGTTTAAAAGATAAACAACTGTACAAGATGTACAAACAGGAATCCAAATCCTGTCTCCACACAGGGTAACCTGTAAGTTAAACCACATTTCTTAAAGCACTGTTCGAGTGCCTCTTGAATGCTGAAAGGCTGAGGGTTGTGACCTCTTCCCTGGTGAACTTGTGCCCAACCAGTTCTAGTGCCCAAGCACCTTCCAAGTGAAAAATTTTGTCTAACAGCTCATTTGAATTTCCTCTAATGCAACTTTAAACCATTCCCTTGTGTCCTATCACTGGATACCAGAGAGAAGAGTTCATCACCTCCCTCTCTGCTCCCCTTAGTGAGGAAGCTCTGAACAGCAATGAGGGCACCCTGCAGTCTCCTCGCCTCTAGGCTGAACAAACCCAGGATCGTTAGTCAATCTTTGTAATTCATGCCCTCTATTCCTTTAGCCATCTTTTTTGCCTTCCTTTGGACACATCCTAGTGAATGTCCTCCACATATTGGGAAGCCCTAAGCCATACACATTAGCCAAGCTGAGGCAACTCAAGTCCCCAGCACAGTGGGACAATGGCATCTCTTGTACAGTGCCTTATGCACTCCAGGATGTGCCTAGTCCTTTTGGCTGCCAGCACAAACTGTTGACTCATACTGAGCTAAAAATCAGGCCAAACCCCCAGATCCCTTTCTTCAGGGCTATGCTCCCAGTCCATCTGTACAATGCAGGATTACAGGGCTGTACATGCAGAATCCAGCATTTGTCCTTGCTAAATTTCGTATGGTTGGTGACAGCTCTACACTCCATCATGATCTCTCTCTACAGCCTCTCTGTCCTTGAGGGAATAAATAACTCCTCCCAAATTAGTATTGTTGGAAAACATATTTTTAGCTTAGTGCACACTCAACTCCTGTGTCCAGATCACTGCTGAACTCCACTTTCACTCAGAGTTAGCTGCTTTAAAAAATGCCCTAAGTCAGCTGAAAAACAAGTTGGAAGTTATGTTAGCTTTATATTTGCAGCCATATCACTGTATCTCATTATTATTACTAAGTCAGCAATGGATTAAGGCATAAATCTGCAGATGCAGGAGAAGGATTCATTGCAATGTTTGCAGAAGCTGCAATGACATCCTAAGCACAACAGTTTAGAGAGTTCATGTCCTTTGAGACCACAGCTTCAGGGGATATTGCTATTTTCCTTTGATGTTCAGTAAATATTCACATTAGAGAGGACAAGAATCAGTGGAAAATTCATCTTCTATTTACACTTGAAATAAAAGCTTTGAAGAGAAATATCATTAAATGGAATTGTCAACAGTGTGCTAAGAGATTCTCTGCCTAAATAACATTATTTGCATCTGAATTTTCAGTAGGGAAATCAACAAGGTTGCACCAATAGAAGAAATAAGTATTGAGCTGTATTACCTACTACCAAAAAACTGAATAGTATTTCTGTTGATTTTTTATTTCCTAGTGCAGACTGTGCCAGGTTAGACTATCCCTTTTAGTTCTGTTTCTTTTGGATTCAACTGGATACAATTCAGTGGATTTTTAAAAATTTTCTTTCCAGTATTACTCATTGCTGAGCTACTTATAACTGTGCCTAACCAACTGAATATACATGCTCTCTACAGTACACAACAAATTCTGAGGGGACCAAAATATGTAAAGGGGGATTTATCTGCTCACATAAGATAAGAGAAGGACATTTCCTATTAAAACCTGACATTTGTGTCTAAAATTTATAAATAAAATAGAATGGTATCTATTCTTTTAATTCTTTAGGATTTTTATTTAATAGCTATGAAAATAGCCTGTGGCTACTTATATTGAGTATGTAAACTCTCTGCAGGAAGTAAACTGTGTTAATAATAATACTGAATTATGTGTTTAGACAAATTCACTGTTATTCATGAAGTGATGGCAGCAAGTTCAATGTTAAACATATTCTCCAGCTGTGACATAGATAGCCAGTTTTTGTATTTATGTATTTTCTACAAAACTGCAGCCTGATACTCAAGCCTTCCTTAGCTACCTGAACTGACTTTGAAAAGTAAGTGTAATAAATTGTGACAAAAGCAAAAATCTAATCCTTTGCCAGCTATAGCACCTCCCCAGGCCTAAACAAGGAACAGGAACTTCATTGATGACTCAGTGGGCAGAACATGAATAATACGATGACAAACAGCAACACCATCAACCTGCTACACAAATTTAGTTAGCTTGTGCAAAATCAGAATTGGGAATAGAACTAAAAAATTCTCCTAGCTGTGGATAATATCGTACCCTGAGTGTCTCTGAGTATCGATGTATCTTGATGTAAAGACTAAGAAATAATAGAAAATTGTCTTGAAAGAGGGTAGTCCTGGTCTATTCTGTCTCTTCCCCTGTACTTACTATGAATTCCTGGACTTTTTCTGCATCAGATCCAGGTTCCTTTCTGCCAGATTTATTTTCCACTACACCAGTGAGCTAAACACCATCAGTTAATAGAGGCATAAATACTGTGTAGCCATTCAAGAAGGATCACTAAAAAGTAGGGATGTAAGTATATCTTAATTAAACATTTTTATTGATGTTTGTGTAGAAATTGCATTTACATTTGATAAAAAGGTACTGGAAATGGAGACTCCCATTGTCCTACCAGCTCTATTCACAGACATTTTATGAGTTCCTATCACGTATTCACCTCACACCTGCAAGTTGAAAACTGCTGATGCATTTGAATGGGGCATTTTGTTCAGACAAAGAAGATAAATATATGTCAAGATCAACACTCTGTAGTCCTAGAGAGGATGCAGGACCTTTACAGGAAGGCGAATTAAGTTTTGTCTAAAGAATAATCATCCAGCTGGAGGAGACTGGCAGCTGCTGAGTCAGCAACCCTGACTTGCTCATACATTTGGCCTAAGTTAGTTCTGTGGAATATGAGATCTAGATGCTGAAGTAAAGATGATACGCAAACATCATGTAAGAGAAAAATGTTTAATGCTTAGTCCTTTGAGTTAGCTCTATATGGTGTTTGTACCCTTCTAACCCCATCTTGCCTGTTGTTGACTTCTTCAGATCACATCCATAGTATTAGGGGTATCCCAAAACATGACCTTAAATAAACGTTTTTATGCAATAAGGTTTTATAAAATTTATCATTCAATGCAAAAAATTTATACACAAGAAATATTACATTACTGGTGCCTGGGTGTGTTGACATTATGCAAATGAGACTGCTACCTCTTAAACAGAAAAATACACTGTCCTCTGTTCTGTATAAATCCTTTTAACTATGAAAAATTGCATTGTCTATTTGAATAGCACCATCTAAGTTATCACAATGAATATAATACAGGTATGTATATGCTGTTACATGTGGATTTGAAAATGATTTATAATGAATATTTTAATTTTGTAGTGTGTGAAGTTGAGGTGAAATAGTTTTGAAAGACATTTCCTTTGGTGTGGTACAACTATTGAAGTTTAAATGAAGTTAAATTTATCTATAAAAGATAGATTTCCTTAACTATAAGCACTAATCTTTATCAGTTCTTCTTGAAGTTACACTCCAGAAGGTACAATATGGAAGATTAGGATAAAACAAACAAACAAACAAACAAACAAACAAAAACCCACAACCCTCCTCCCCCCATAGTACAGTATAAGTGATTTAGCTGATATTTTGGAGAAAATTGAGTCAAATATTCTGGGAATTTTACAAATGTGGGAGGCACAGAAAGACTGTGTGATGTAATATACCTGATTTCTACCCTACTCCGAGTCCATCCTGCAACTTAAAAGGAATGTTGTCTTATGAAGCTGAAGCTAAACAGTAATTTATTTATTTCCCACAACGGGCTGGAGGAGGAAATGAAACAAAAAAGTGCAATTGCTTTGGATTCTGAACCTTGTCTCATATGTGTTCCACACTGGCCACTGCTCAGGTCACAGGCTGGAAAACCAGCATGGACTGCTGTGACAATGTAGTCTGATTTCAGGTCTAAGACAGGAGTATACTTGTATTTCTATCACAATTTAAACTGTATAGAAAAACAGATCTAACATCACTTAAAAAAAACCCAAAAAAGTTAGTTTAATGGTTAAATATCATACATGCTACAATAGAGCAGGTTTATTGTGGTTTGCACTTTTCCACTGTCAGTTTCTAGCCACATGCTCCTGCAGTGCTCTTGCTAATTAAAAGATTCTTTCTCATTGCATTTATGCAAGGACTATGATTCAGAAAATAATTCTTTTTCCCCATTATACAAAACTGGAAGATATATTTCCCCAAATATTTCCTAGAGATTTAATGATTCTGAGTTCTACAGCACTTATCCAGCTACCACATATTAACATTTGTCTTTTGTGAAACCATGACTGTGCTCAGCATTGGCTGCAGCTCCAATTTAGGACATAAGGGACTCCAGCTGCTGCCATTTGAGATTTACATGTTTATAAATCAGAGTATTGCTTTTTTCCTTTGGGATAATCATTGCACTTGGAGATGCAGTAGTACTTCTGACAAAATAAATTGGCCTAGAAGAATCACAGTATCAGTTTAACCCACTTATGTACAATATTAAATAGATATATAACATTTATATTAAATGGTTAAGTAACATTTGGCATTTCAAATGCACAGAACTCAATTTGCTTAGTTGCATAGCAACTGGCTTTTTTTTTTAGAATCCTCTTCAGTAAAGGTGCAAATAAACAAAACTTTATATCAAAATATTATATATTAAGTAAGGATTTCTTTTTAAGACTTATTGTTACTTTTCAAGGAAACCAAGGGTCTTGCAGCCTTTCCACTGGTATTAGAGTAGTTATAATTAGTCTTCCTGAATAATGAGGAAGGCACTTAAAAATAAGCTGGATATTGTTTTCATGGTCACTGTAAAACTCTGATCTTGGTTTTTTTTTTTTTTTTTTTTTTTTTTTTTTACCATAAAATAAATGTAAAAAGAGAAAGCCAGGAACATTAAATTAAATATGCAAAGGGGCTCGCCTTCAAATTCAGTTGTACACCTTCATCTTTACAACTTCACCCACAACTTTAGTTCTGAAAACAAAGGTCTTCTGAATCCTGACAGATTTATACAAAGGTGTTTTTCAAGATATTCTATTTTACTGTATGCCTGCACAAAACAACAGTGTAAAGAGTGAAGTCTTAACATCTGAGGTAGGATTTTCATAGTGGAGTGCAGAAAGCATGAGGCTAAGAAATAAGGAGGGGAAGCAGAAGGAGCTGTGGAATTCAGAGTGACAGTGAGAGCCAAGTCTCCCTTCATGTGTGGAGCAGGGAGAAGGCAATATAGGATATACTGGTTTTCAGATTTTGTCTTTATTTCTCTTTCTGCCTGTGGTAGCCTAGAGTTCAGGTAGTTGGCTTGGCGACTGTGGAAGAGTTAACAGGTTTCTGTCAACAAAGTCTATGTTGTCTGGAAGTGTTGTCAATCTATGCTGTTTCCAGAAAACACAACCCCACAGTGAAGTCTCCCTTATCAACCCAAATAATGTAATATTAGAAAATCTGTCACTAAGATTTTTACTCATTTGACTATTTTTAGTTTGTTTCCATTTGACTCTAGGATTTTACCATTGAGATTCTTGACAACTTGTAGGAGTGTTAATTGGTAGGGCACAATCTAATTCATTTAGTCTGTCTTTATTTTTGTATATCTCAATGAACATCTTTACACAATAATGTCATAGACTTTTTATAGGTCGCAATGAAGTTTATGAAAGTTTTTAACTCTGAACAAGGCTTCATCAGACCCAATATTTTCTGCCAGAGATCCATGGCAAACTTTCTTCTTTAAAAAAAAATTGAGTTTATATTTGCCTATATTGAAACTCAGAATGTTTTGTCTTGCTGATTTTTTCTCTTCTTTATTTATCATTCCCTCAATTTTTGAGTAATCTGTAAACAGTATCAGTAACTCCTTTTCTGATCATAGCTAAAACTGGTATACAACTTTGTGATAAAAATAAGCTTCAATAATTCTGCTTTTTCTGTCCCATATTTAAGTCTTTCTGTTAGAAGAGTCAGACAATTTAAAGAGAAAAAGTCATCCACTATCTTCTTCCACAAGAATCCACATGATTTGGACACACTGATCTTTAAGGATTGGACATGCAGTATGAAATGAACAGCTAAAGCACACATGAGGTATCACGTGTTTCATTTATATATAGGGGTTTTTTTTTCTAAGATGAATGTTAAGCTGACAGAACTAAAAAAATATTGTCAGTTTCAGAAGTACAGAACTGTTGAGATTTTCAGGGTTCTCTGGAGACCATCTGGTCCAACCTCTCTGCTCAAGTGGGGCCACTTAGACTGAGTCAATTTACCAGGACCAGTGTCCAGAGGGCCTCAGAATTTTTTAAAGGACAGACATTCCACAACCTCTCTGGGCAACCTTTGCCAGAACTTGCTCACCCTCAAACTAAAAATGTGTTTTCTGATCCTCAGGGGGAACCTCCTGTGTTTCGGTTTGCGCCTATTGTCTCTGGTCATGCCTCTGTGCACCATGGAAAAGAGCCTTCCTCCACCTTCTACCTTCTTCTGCCCTCCCATGAGGCATTTATCCAAGACATTAAGATCTACTCTAAGCTGCCTACTGTCAAGACTGAGGATTCACAGATATCTCATTCTATCCTCACATTCACAGTCATTGGGGGTCCAGAACTTGACTCAGTACATCAGACATGGCCTCACCAGTGCTTAATAAAGGGGAAGGATCACCTCCTTTTAACTGCTGGCAGTGTTTTGCTTAAGGAAGCCCAGAATATCATCAGGATTCTTTGTGGCAAGTACACATCATGGGCTCATAGATTCATTTATGTCAGAAAAGACCCTTAAGATCACTGAGTGCAACCATTAACCCAGCACAGCCAAGTCCCTAAGCCCCTCAACTACACATCTGAAATATCTCCAGGGACAGGGACTCAAACAATTTCCTCATCAGACATGTTCAACTAGTTGTCCACCACAAACCCCAGGTTCTTTTCTGCAAAGTTGTTTTCAAGCTGGATGTCCCCAGCCTACAGCAGTGCATCAGGTTGTTCCTCCCCATGTGCAAGATTTTGTATTCTTGTGCTGATTATGCCCCTGTCAGACCATTTCTCTTGCCTGTCTCCCTCTTTCAAAATATGATCACAACATTTGTTTTAGTTCAGTCTTTTGGGTCAATACCAGTGCTCCAGGTGCTATTCTAAATCAACATGAATACTGCAAAGAGATGTTTATCCGGGTTTTTCAAATTCTAGTATAAAATCCAATTACATATGTTTGAGATAATTCTCTCATGTAACTTTCACTCCAAGAATTAGAAAGCCAGCCCAAATTGTTCTCATTTGGGGATTGATTTATTCTACCTCTGCCTTAAAAAGAATAGCCTTTGCCATTCTGTTCAAACCCAGGGAGAGTAAATTGTCTGTCCAACCCTATAAGGATGTGCTCTGAGAGAGGGCTTAGTGGAAGAGAGGTCTTCCTGCACTGCATGCAAGAACAAGGCTCCTGAAGGGTTTTCCCAACAAATTATAGAACCAATGCCAGTACAAGATCAACCCTGCCTGGAAAAAAAACCCACATATTTTGTAGCTGTTACATGATGAGCAGTTTCAGTGTGTTGTTCATTCATAGCAAGCATTTTTCTTTGTAAGGAAGAAATTATTAAAAAATATAAGCATTTGTTTTTTCTTGATTCTGCAATAAATAAAGTCACAGTAATACAATGCTATCAAGAAGACTTGCATGGTCTAACTGAAAAGAGTCATATTAAAAGAATCCTCTGAAACCAGCCATATGAGCAATTTCACCCCATTACCCTTACTGTCCCTGTTTCACTGAGCTCAGTGTATTAAAAATGGAAAATCATTCCCACATTTAGCTTATTCCCATAACTAATTAGATCAGAATTGGAATTCTGTTTAGATGAGTACCCCAAAGGTATTAAAATATCACTAAATACCATACCTGATTTTTCAGACACTACTGCACTGCATCTTCTGTACAGAACAGATAAAATACACTAATCCAATAGAGGGGGTATTTAAGCTGTTAAATAGCTCATATATCTTGTATAGGCAGATCATTTTCGATGATATTAAAGTAAATTGGCTTCATCTCTGCCTAGATACTGATTGATCAGTACTTCCAGTGGCACAGTGATACCCAGTCTTAGGATTTCATTAGTAGCTGTAGCACTTAAATGTGTTAATGATATCCAAGAAAATGGAATAAAATCACTGATACATCAGAAGAAAGTAATTCATTTTACCTGTAAGACAGTGCTTGGAGGCTGAGTGCTGGTGCTTAGCTAAATGTTTTAGTACCATAAAATTTCATAACCTTTCTACAAAGTGCAGTCAATACAAATTAGATGTTGGCAACAGTAGATTCCTATTTTAGGTGTATCCAGCAGAATCAGAAATACTACAAAAATTGCCAGATAACGAGGCAAGTAAAGCAAAAGTTCTTATGTGATATGTTGATAGACAATATATAGAAATTTTAAGAAATAAAATGAGCATATAAGCAACCACCTAATCAAAAGAATAACACTCCGTAGTGTACACAAGGGCTGAACTTCCAATGGACTTTTGCTAGTCTCAATGCTGAGTCTTCAGGGCATAGCCTTCACTTCCTTTCCTCTTTGGCTTACTGCTAGATGAAACAGGGTGGTCAAAGGGTATCAAAAATAAGGTCCTCAACAGGAAATTTGAGCATAGTTCTCACATGAAGTCAGTGCATAGAGAACATTACCAGTCCTTTGAATAGTGCTTGACAGCAATGATTCTTTTGATCTTACCTGCTTAATTATTGATCTTTGAAGTCATGCTTTCTGCTGTTCTCAATTCCTTTCTCTGGTCTAGTGCTTTTTGGATATTTTAACAAAAAAACCATTTCCGTGCTTTCACCCGTAATGGCCAACAGCCTTCGAGGATATTCAGAGAATGAATTTAAACTGTATCAGGTTACAGGTAGAGCTGGATCTGTCTCCCATAACCTTGGCCTGTGACTGGTCAGGATTGTCTTAGTGCAAATAATTGCATTAAGATGGATCACCTTTGCAACTTTAAATCTCAGTCATGGCAGGACCCATAGTATGTTTTGACTTATATTATGGATTTTTTTCTAAGAGTCTTCTTTGTTTAGGTAATACCAGCAGCTTAATTACTATGAAACTTGTACTAATGAAAATATTAAAATATTAAATTCTAAAAACTTCCTTCTTTACCATGTCACACCAGTCATTTACTCAGTATTGCTGGGAAACAGGGAATGTAGGTTTAGAAGAGCTATGTTGTTGCAGCTTTCAGCAGTATCTTTGTGTTTAAAAACAAAAGAAACAATGCTTTTTAAAGAACGTGCTTCTCAACTTTAATTTCTTTTTATTGCCTTGAATGTCTAAGGAAAGAGTAATATCTTTGAAGGCTGTAGAATTTTAAATTTATGCTCTTACTTTAAAAAAAATATTCCTTGATTAAGGTTTGACTGCAAACAGTTTGCTTCATGAATGTTGATAATCTGATATTAAAAATTAAAGATACTGCAATATGCTGTAGCTGATCTAATAAGAAATTTAGAAATGTGTTTAATTTACAGTGTGAAGAAGTAAGCTGTTAACTAGTCTTCCCACCAAAGCTTCTAGCAATTTTATTTCTATGTCACTTTCTGCATGATTTAGCTGTGCCATCCTCACATTTTTTCCAGGGTTTATACAAAATGGTATCACCTGGTTACTTTTTAAAATAAAGTGTCTACTGAAAGTAAACAAATACATGTAATTGAAAATGAGTCTTTCTTTTTTTTAAACTTGTAGATCTGGCTATATATAAAGATGTATTTTGCCAGTGAAGTATTGAAATGAACATTACGGCAACACCTACTCCTTCCAGTGAATCATAAATACTATCATTTCTGCCATATAAGTTTTGTTATTCTGTGGATTGAAGCAATGCCAGTTTCAAGTCAAATCACAAAATCAAACTACTGGCCCTACTCCCCTGCTCTTATTTAAGATGCAGCAGTCAGATACTCTTGTATGACAGGTCACACCCCTTTAAAAAGCTGCTGGTTTTAAGTCCTATTAGCGTTCTCTGAGCTGTTTCTTCTGCTCTTCTGGCAGCTATCCTTCTAAAAACACACTTTGGCAATTAGTGTAAATCTGGAAAGAAGCAATAATTAGCTTGGTCAAACATGAGCAATCACAGGAACAAGATAATTGTGACTATCTTCAAATACTTTGATCTATTATATTTTCAGTTACTGGTGTAGTAAATTATTCTGCAGAGAAGACTGTGACATGGTGAGCAATGTGTTGACCTTTCAGTTCTGAACTACAGAATGAGTGAAATACTAGGAGAGAATGAATTAATCTTTTTATTATGAGATTAAATTTAAAACTCTGCAGTTTGTATTTAACTTCCTCACTTTCTCAAATTTATTTCATAAGAAATAATTTATTTTATGAGTCCATGACTGCTTACCTACATATATTTTCTCTCTCACACTTCTTTTAGCACACATCAAATTGTATTTGTTTATCAGACAGAGAGACATGTTAACAAGGTAATATTTCTCTTCCCTGTTACACAAATGAGAAACAGTAAATTTATGAAACAAAGAACCTCAATTAAACAGGGAATTTGAGAGAGAATTCTCTGTTTCTAAAAATCTGTTCTTTTTTGGTAAAAAAAATATTAGGAGTGAAAGCAAAACCCTTTATTCAGTGCAATTCCTGCCAGTGTAAATGTCAACATTTTCTTGTATGTACAGAGACATAGTTAATGGCCACAGTTTCTCTGAGATATGAATATCTAGTTAAGTTCTATTTGGCCTTTAGAAAAGCCAGCCAACAGAAGAAAGTGATGAAACCTTTTTGATTGCTATAAGGCTGCTGATGGATGATCTTAATACCATATGTTGCTAGGTAGGTTTCATGCACCACCAATAGAAAGATTGATATTTATATAAAGAAACCTTTGAATGGGTTGTGGATTTAATAACCAAACCAGAACTTGCTCATGAGAATGGGAAATCCATGCAATTTACAATGATTACAAGGCTTTGATGTTTTTCTTCTGATTGAAAAGACTCCTAGCAAACTTGATGGACACCATCATCCATGTGCAAATGATTGACATCCTGTGCCTCTTGTTTGGCTCTACACGTTTATGTTCATGCAATTTGTTTCCTCTCCTTTTTCTCAAGGCTATCTGGATAAGGTGGTAAGTAATAATAATAATAGTATATGCACTCCTCTTTTTCCTTGATAAACTATTAATACTGCTTATTTAAACTTGATTTTAAAAATAGTAGACCACATTCACAGTTATGGTAAATATTTGTAAATCTCTTTGAATTCTTAAAAATACACTCATTTGCATTGCTTTAGATTCTCTGATATTTTTCCTGTTTTGCATTGCATTTTTATTATCCATTTGAAACCCTTTAAAGATTAGGACAAATGTACAAGAACAATAAAGATATGAAAAGACTGATCAAATCTTCCAAGTCTTTAAGAACGCTCTTGTCTTACGTCATTTCTTTTTTCTGACAAGCCTCTTTACTCCTCCCCATGATAAAATGAAGCGTTGAGCTGAATTCAAATGCAAATAACCTCTTAGGATGGTTCAATCTACTCTAGTAAATGATGTGCACATGATGCATAGTATGGGCAACAATTTATCAAGCTCTTAATTCAAATTTTTAGCCTCCTAAATAGGTATCCTTCTTATTTTTCAATTTTCCCCTTTTGCTGCTTTTCAGTCCAAGTAAGCCCAATATATTTTTAATGAAAAATGAGATTTGTCCTGAACTTGAAATCCAAGAGTGAAATAAAGTAATTTAAACACAATCTGCAGGTAGCAAAAGATAGTTCAAAATTGTATTTGTGTAAATTATTGTAGAACACAAAGATGGTCTAGAAGCAAAAAAGGAGCTTAGACTCCCTATCTAATGATCTTAGACCATCAACACAATAAATTAATACATGTTTTTTCCCCTGAAACTTCTGACTGGCATAAAAGTGAATTATTTTCAAATGAAGGTAAGGCTCCTGAATTGATATTGAAAGTACTTCCGAAAAAGAGGAATTTAATAGTAGCTCACATGCTGAAACAGCTGTCGACCAACAGTCAACAAGCAAGGGAGAGAAAGTTGTTCCTTTGGGTCCCAGAATTTGATCATATGGATTTGTACATCTTTATTTTGAATAGAAGGGAGGACCCTGGGAACTACTGATCTGTCAGCCTAACTTCTGTGCCTGGGAATATCATGGAACTCCTAGAATTTAGATTGAAGTATATTGATGTGATTTGAGACAACCAGTAGACATTCACCAAGGACAAGCCCTGGCTGATGAGCTTGATGGCCTTCTATGATAGCGTGGCTGCATGAGCAGACAAGGGAAAGGTTATCATCAAAGGATATAACTTATCTGGACTTCTGTAGGGTCTTTGACACAGTCCCCCACAATATCATATTCTCCATATTGGAGAGAGAAGGATTTGATGGATGAACTGGAAGATGGATAAGAAAGCAGTTGGGTGGTCATATCCAGAGGGTAGTGGTCATAGGCTCAGAATCCTGATGGACATCAGTGATAAGTGGTGTGGGGATCCTTAAGGATCTGTGTGGGGACCAGTTGTATTTATTATCTTCATTAATGACATAGAAAAAGGGGTTGACAGCACCCTCAGCAAATCTGCAGATGATACCAAGCTGAATGGTGCAGCTGACACAGCTGAGGGATGGGATGGCATCCAGAGGAGCTCAGACAAGCTCAAAAAGTGGGAGCATGGGAATCTCTTGAAGTTTAACAAGACCAAGTGCAAGGTGCTGCACCTGGGTCTGGGCAACCTTCAGTACAGGCACAGGCTGGGGGATGAACAGATGGAGAGCAGCCCTGCCCAGAAGGACCTGGGGGTGCTGGGGGATGAGAGGCTGGACATGACCCAGCCATGTGCACCCACAGCCCAGAAAGTCAAACATGTCCTGGGCTGCATTCAAAAATAGCGGGCATCTATATCAAAACAATGTGGGCAGCAGGAGAGGGAGAGGATTCTTCTCCTCCACTCTCCTTTCATGAGATTTCAGCTGGAGTGCTGCATCCAATGCTATAAAGACAAATCAGCCATCTTGTATTGCTCAATGGTGAAAAATAGATGTAAAAGGCATTTTTTATAAACTAATATACTACATCAGAGAAATGCACTACCTGAATTTCTGTCTCCAAAAGCACACTGTGACATCCTAGAAGACGGTATACTTTGTAGTCCCACAAAAGTAAAAAAGGTTATCAAATATTTATTATATTTTAGTTACGTGGACACAGGCATTTTAGATATTTTGGGCTTAGGTCTCACTACACACTGTACTTTTGAGGGTTTTTTGGTACTCTTTTAAGTTTTCATAATTTCCAATGCACATATCTTCCCATCAAAACTGATGTCATAAAAGTCATTCACAATGCATGCTCTGAGTTGTCCCATTCCTGAGTTTGAATGATAATTTCTAATAGGAATAGTAGTTTTTACAGAATCTCTAGTCCTTTACAATTCCCAGGTTTCAGTACCTTTAATTAGCAGTTGAATAATCTTATCAGGTAGCAATTATGATTGCAGACAGATAATCAATTTTGTACAATTTTCTCTTTGCAAAAAACTCAGGCGTAAAATGATCGCCTCACAGATTTCTGTTCCTTTTACATTTTAGACAAAAAAATATGAAAAGCATCAGTAAATAATATGAGAGTGCATTTTCATACTAAATACTGAAGATTTATGGTAACACTACAGTTTCATTTCAGTAAAGTTACAGTGCATAAATTTTTTAGACATGCAGATTTCAGTGTCATTTTTGATGGCAAAATGTAAGGGCTGTATTTACAGACTGTAGAAATAATTGGGCCAGATAAAACTGCTGAGTGTAAGAGAAGCTTATGACAGGTGTAATGGGAATAGAAACATAACTTCAATAACCTAATAAATTTAAAATTTGAAGAGTTGAAAATAATGTCATTTTATCAAGACTGTTCAAGACTGAAGATGAGTAAATTTCTCAGTTAAATTAGCTTCTTCTGTTAACTGTATGTAAGGAGGATCATGATTTTTCTGTATTTATCCACCATTCATGTTCAGACCTGTAAGCTATGTGTTGAGTTTTTTAAACAGCTCTGTGAAATCTCTGCAAATATGCAAATCCACTTTTCAAGGAATATATGACTATAATGTTCAAGTCACTGCCTGATGGTGACCTCATTCACAATTAATAAAAGATTCTAGATCATTGGATCTAGACTCCATAGATACAGTAATTATTGAAAAAATTACATTCTATTAATAACTAACTAGCAAAATAATATTAAGAAGCATTTACTCTTTGAAGACTTATCAGCAAACCCCTATAGTCAAATTAGAAGCTTTTATTCATTCTTCACTTTTCTTTTTGTATATTTTGATTTGTGATTTTCATATTTTGTCTATTTTCACATATTGTCTATTTTCACATATTGTCTATTTTATGAACTAATTAGGAGTAATTATATATATATGGGGACAAAAAATTTGTTTGCATATTCTAAAGTACCCTGAAGCTAGGCAATATTTATAAATATATCAGAGATATTATATTCCTTTTCGTAGTGATTTTTTGCTCTCTCTTTTCTCATTATACAATCACTGAGACAGTGACTGTCTCTTACAAAGCAGCTTGAACTGACTTTGCAATTGCTATGAGTGTGTTATCTAAATCTGTCCTATTAAACCTGTTTTCATTTGTTCTTTCCAAATGAATGGTGTCTACAGATAGGGAGATCTTTAAATCACTAAATTAATTAAAATTGAAAGTATTGAAGACTTTTTTTTTCTACATAGACGATATACTCTACCTCTCTGGCAAACTGGGCTTTTACATGAAATTAGAAGAGGTCATTTCATTTGCCTAAAATTCCTGACAGTAACTGATAAAACAGAGAAATTGATAGGTATCCATAAGATACAAACCCCAGAATTAACAGTATATCCTCTTTAAGGCATGGAAGAAGTTTCACATGGAGGTGAATTCAGCCTTGCAGTATTAACGATATTTCAGTTATATTTGGACTAGAGGTGAAAGAATATGATTTGTCACATAGTAAAACAATACCTTCATTGAGCTACATGAAAGAATAATATTGTGTCAACACAGGCATACCAACAGAAAGTATTAATATTTGTTCTTTTCTCATGTTGCCAAAAGATCCGAACTTATCTCTTGATATAATAACATACACAGTGATAACATAAAAATTATTACTTCCTAACACTTAAGATTTCTCTAGAAAGAGAGATCACAGGGCAAAAAAATCACTGGATAGTGTGCCTTTCATTCCCAAATATCCATTGAGAAAATCATATACCAAAATGTTTAAAAGCAAAAAGTCAAGTATGATAATGAAACAATTCCTGAAAAGCCTCTAGTATAAGAATAATTTACATGACTCTGAAGGGCTGCTACATCCACTTCAATCCAAGAGGTTGCAACTCTGAACCTACCTATCTCAAAACTTCTCAGAATGCAATATGTGGCATTGGGCTGAATGTTTGAAGGGCTAAATGGCTGAAGGATTTGTAATTGTTCTATGTCTTTTTTCCTACCACACTTTGAAAAGTGAATCATATGTAAGTAAAGGAATAAACAGAGAGTAAATTGGTTTGCTATGCAAATATTTAAAAAATCCCAAACAAAACTCCACATTTAATATTAGTGAGAGCACTCACTGTCTAGTCTAATTTGGTCCACATAGGTTCTGGATACTGCCAAGACACAGAGATATTTTTCACAGTCAGTTAAAACAGTTAATTTTGAACAAGAATCTGAAAAGAAGATGATTTAATTTAAATTGCATATTTAAAACAGTTAATTTTGAACAAGAATCTGAAAAGAAGATGATCTAATTTAAATTGCATACCAAGGCACAGACACAACTCAGGAATATATAATCACACAGTTGAAAACTGCCCAGTTCAAGCAGCAGTACTGGGAATAAGCATTTTGTTAAATACACATCACTCAGTGCAAGACACTGCAGTGACGGCTGCAGTGAAACACAGCATGCAACACAACTACTAGAAGATATCCTAACAAAACCAAGACTGTGAGTTCCTTTTTCCTTGAGAAAATTGCTGTCAGTTTGCTGACTGTGAAAGCCAGAAGCAACAAAGGGTGGCCTGCTGACCCATGAGACCACAACATTATTAGCAGTTGCTCATTGCTCCTTGAATAAAGGAGTTCAGATGAAGTACAGTGGCTTGAACATTTGCCCAAACTCAGGCTTTTGGCACATATTTGACTAGGATTAGGGTTAAAGGAACAGGAGACAAGACCTTCTACTTTTGATGTCTTAAAAACATTAAGCAATCGCATGATTTCTCTCCATTTAAAATCTGAAATCTGTCATTCCTCATTGCTTATTTTTAATGAAGAAGCTTTTGGTAGTTTTCCTCTTTGTCATTTGTGAACACCTTTGACTTAAGTAGATAAACTCAGTGAATGTATCGTATGTAGTGCTCTTGAAAGAAGTATTAGTTTTTCCTTTGACAGCATGTTTCATGTGGCCTGTTTAACAGTGAAGAAAGGGTGAGAAAACTAGAGCTGCTAAAAAGATAAGAGGAGATTATCCATGAATGTTGTGCAGATCTAATTAAATATTAGTGACACCAAACTCAACAAAAAGAGCTTCTATATTTCTTTCCAAGCCTTAATATAAAAATATGTGCATATTTTTAACTGGTTTTCAATAGAGTTTTGATTTAATAAAGCATGTTCTTGACTAGTGTATTATTATACAATTGCCACCAACTCTCAAGTTTCAGATGCGTAACAGCTGTTGCAACAATGTTGTAAATAAGGCTAATGATTTCAAAGCTGTCTAGAAATTTACAACTTTACTCATCTGGTTGTCTGGTTGTAATATTTATATGGTTAGCCAGTGGTTTATATACACAAGGATCATTGAAGACTCTTGTAGTTATCAGTTTGGGAATTGGCTGCCTATTAACAGATTATGAAGCTGGAAGTGAATTATTAAGTATGGGAGAGAGATACCAGATCAAGTGAGGTATAAAGAAGTGTGTATACAATGTTAGTACTGCAGAATAAGAACAGATGGAGACCTCTGAAGCTGTAAATAATTCATTCCATAATTCCATCTTTTACTGCAGGGAACAGGGTAAAACTTAGTGGATTTTGCCAGGTGACTTAAAGACTTGATTTGTTTTAAAGCCCTTGTGAGTTGAGACTTCATAGATCACTGAAGTTGTTTTACTTGAGTTATTCAAGTATATATACGAAATTCCAGGCTTTCCCTCCTTGACTTTATGTATCAACATATACGTCTTCCGCAGAGTCACTCCCCAACACACACTGGCAAATGAAGAATTTCATTGATTATGCTGTAAGATCATTGAGTCAGACACTGCTTTGTTTTATGTGGCACAGGACACAGGTAGTGTGCCACATTCTGGCTCTCTGTATTACTATCCCAATATAAATAAACACCAGAATGGTGACATTCAGGTCATGTGTTAGTAGAGAAAGGATATCTACATTCTTTCCAAAAAGTGATATTCTGCAAGAAGTAGAGGTTTTACAAAAAAAGACTTAGAGGAGATAAGTAAAATGAAAAATGAAGTTAAGGGATTTTTAAGATTTGATTACATGGAAAGAAGCAAAACCAAGTTTTCATGGGGTATGGTAATTTCCTGAAGTCTGAAAGCTTCCTGAGTGCCCAGATGTGGTAATCTATCACTTCTGAACACCCTTTGAATCCTCTTCTAGACTGAATCAAGAGTGAGTATGTGCCAAGACATTTTCTGCAGCACTGACACCTTGACCATCCTGAGAAGGGACCTTCTTAGGGAACTGTAATGCATCTTTCTTGTCACTTAATCAGATTCCCTTGTCACAAAAAAACAAGGCAAAAAAGAGTGTGTTTGCCAGATGCTGCCCCTAATAGTGTTGGTGTAGAGTGAGGATTCACATGCATGGCTCTGTGTTTGGATGCAGCTTATGGACACTGCCAGTCACAGGTGTGAGGGATGTTTGCTCAGTACTGGCACAAAAGCAGACAATTGTATAACCATATGACCCTTATGCTTGTCAGCATCTTCTATGTTTTGGTTTAGGAAGACAGGTATCTGCTAGGTAAAATTACAATCAGAGGCTCTTTGGCAAAGATTTGGGAAATAGGAATAGCAGTTCTTTACTAGTATGTAATACAAAGCAAACAAACACAAAAAAACTCCCCCCCCCCCCCCCACCAAACAACTACAGCATTAATGACAAACGACAACAGTACTAAGAACTTTGAGGGCTTTGTTTCACAAAACCTAGGGCAGTTTGGTTTCGGTGTCTTTGCAGGATCTTTAGAGCACTAAGCTGGAACAGTGGAAAAGTCCCGGGCTGGTAGCTGGGATGGCAGGGTGTCCCGGCAGGCAGGGGCAGGATGTCTTGGCAGGGCAGGGGGTGCAGGGTCACGCTGCAGCAAGAGGAGCAGCGCCGAAGAAAAACCGAAGAAGAGGCAGGGCCTGGACCAGCTCCCCGCGGGTGGCTGGGAAAACTCCGGATTCAGGCCGAACCGGTGATAGTAGATTTCCTAGGACTGGATCCCTTTGGCCCCAGTGAAACTCCTCCAGCCAGCAACAGCCGTTCTCCACTCCGCGTGCTTTTCGGCAGCTGATCTCTTCCAGGAGCGGCAGACACGCGTCTCCCCGAACGCCGGAAGCAGAAAAGCACGCCGCTGCCTCAAGCTTTGTCTTTTACCTGCGTTATCTCTCCCTTCCACTTTTTGTCTATTTCTTTGTTTCAGTTAAGTACTCTCAAGTATCTAACACTTGATCTCCTTGGTAACTTGTGGGGAAAAAATTCTTTAGAGAAAGAAGGAACAAACCTAACTCCCAACATTATCCACCCCGAATTTTTTTCCCATACCAACATATTACATTGAGTTTTAACTGTTAAAAATAGATATATATATATGCAAATATGGATGCAGCTATATTGTCATGGGTAGTTCACCTCAAAACAAGGTCTCTTTGAGGTATGCATCGGGTCTCTCTATCTTTTTGCATCACTCACCAGGTGCAACCTGGTCCTTGAGCGAAGACAACCCCACGGATGGGATTGTCTTTGCTGGAGGCAGGATTAATCTAAACAGTTTTTTTTAGCATACTTCTCATGTGTACTACTGGAACTTTATCTCCGTCTGTCTTTTGCAAGGGCTCAGATTGGGCAGGACTTGCTCGGTTGGTGGAACCTCGAGTGTTCACCAACCAGGTGGCCTTTGCTAAATTAGTATCCTAATTCTTAAAGGTTTTCCCACTCAGTGCTTTCAAGGTAGTTTTAAGCAGGCTATTGCACTGTTCAACTTTCTTGGCCGCTGGTGCATGATAAGGAATATGGTACACCCACTCAATGCCATGTTCTCTAGCCCAGGTGCTTATAAGACTATTCTTGAAATGAGTCTCATTGTTCGACTCGATTCTCTTAGGGGTGCCATGTCTCCACAGGACTTGTTTTTCTAGGCCCAGGATGGTGTTCCGGGTAGTAGCATGAGGCACAGGGTAGGTCTTTAACCATCCAGTGGTGGCTTTTACTATGGTTAGCACATAACGCTTGCCCTGGCGGGTTTGGGGAAGGGTGATGTAGTCAATCTGCCAGGCTTCTTCATATTTATATTTGGACTACTGCTCACTATACTATAAGGGCTTTACCCGCTTGGCTTGCTTGATTGCAGCACATGTCTCACAGTCATGGATAACCTGAGAAATACTGTCTATGGTTAAATCTACTTTTCGGTCTCGGGCCTACTTATAGGTGGCATCTCTGCCCTGATGACCCGAGGCATCATGGGCCTATCGGGCTAGGAACAACTCTCTTTTGTGTTGCCAATCTAAATCTATTTTTGACACTTTTATTTTGGCAGCTTGATTTACCTGCTTGTTGTTTTGGTGTTCTTCATTAGCTCGACTCTTGGGAACATGGGCATTTACATGGCGGACTTTCACAGGCAGCTTTTCTACACGAGTGGTAACGTTTTTCCATTCATCAGCAGCCTAGATTGGTTTTCCTCTACGCTGCCAGTTGGCCTTTTTCCACTTTTCTAGCCAGCTCCACAGAGCATTGGCTACCATTCACGAATCAGTGTAGAGGTAGAGCTTTGGCTACTTCTCTCTTTCAGCAATGTCAAGGGCTAATTGAACAGCTTTGAGTTCAGCAAGCTGACTTGATCTCTTTTCTCTTTCAGTGGCTTCTGCAACTTGTCGTGTGGGGCTCCATACGGTTGCTTTCTACTTACGGTTTATTCTTACGATGCGACAGGAACTGTCAGTGAAGAGAGCGTAGTGTGTTTCTTCTGCTGGCAGTTGGTTGTATGGAGGAGCTTCTTCAGCTCGTGTCACTTGTACTTGCTCTTTGTCGTCCGTGAAACCGAAGTTTTCTTTTTCTGGCCAGTTTGTAATTATTTTTAAAATTTTAGGGCGATTTGGGTTTCTAATACGGGCACGCTGTGTGATGAGGGCAGTTTATTTGCTCTATGTGGCATCGGTGGCATGGTGCGTGGAGGGAGCTTTTTTTTTAAACATTTACTCTAGCACTGGTAGTCGGGGTGCCAAGAGGAGTTGTGCTTCTGTGCCAATCACTTCTGAGGCGGCTTGAACTTCTTCATAGGTGGCTAAGATCTTCTTCTCTGTGGGAGTGTAGTTGGCTTTAGATCTTTTGTAACTTCGACTCTAGAATCTTAGTGGTCGGCCTCGGGTCTCCCTTGGCACCTTCTGCCAAAGGCTCCAGGACAAACTGTTGTTCCTGGCTGCAGAATAAAGCACATTCTTCACATTTGGTCTTGTCCTGACTGGGCCAAGGGCTACTGTATGAGCAATCTCTTGCTTGATCTGGGCAAAGGCTTGTTGCTGTTCAGGGCCCTAGTGGAAATTGTTTTTCTTGCGGGTAACTAGGTAGAGAGGGCTCACGATCTGACTGTACTTAGGAATGTGCATCTTCTAAAAACTTATGGCTCCTAGGAAAGCTTGTGTTTCTTTTTTGCTGGTCGGTGGAGACATTGCTGTGATCTTATCAATGACTTCAGTGGGGATCTGCCGCCGTCCATCTTGCTACTTTACTCCCAGGAACTGGATCTCTCTGGCAGGTTCTTTGACTTTGCTCTTCTTGATGGCAAACTCGGCTTTCAGCAAAATCTGGATGATCCTCTCTCTTTTCTCGAACACTTCAGCTGCAGTTTTTCTTTACACAATGATGTCATCAATGTACTGTAGATGTTCCGGAGCCTCACCTTTCTCCAGTGCAGCCTGGATCAGCCCATAGCAGATGGTGGGGCTGTGTTTCCACCCCTGGGGCATCCGGTTCCAGGTGTACTGCACGCCCCTCCAGGTGAAAGCAAACTGAGGCCTGCATTCTGCAGTCAGAGGAATGGAGAAAAATGCATTGGCAATGTTAATAGTGGCATACCACTTTGCTGCTTTGGACTCTAGCTCGTACTGAAGTTTTAGCATGTCCGGCACAGCAGCTATTCTAAAAGCCCATCTGAGTCCTTTAGGGTCTTTATAATATCCATTCCTGAGGAAGTCTATGCCCAGAATACATGGAGCCTCTGGGCCGGTCACAATCGGAAGTTTCTGCCACTCCTTCCCGGTCAGGCTCACCTCGGCTTCAACCAGAGTCAGTTCCTGTGATCCCCCCGTCACCCTGGCAATGGAAATCGGTTCTGCCCCCACATGTCCTGATGGCATTAGAGTACACTGCGACCCAGTATTTACTAAAGCTTTATATTTTTGTGGCTCTGATGTGCCAGGCCATTGAATCCACACAGTCCAAAAAACCCGATTTTCCCGTGCCTCTTCCTGGCTAGAGGCAGGGCCCCTCTAGCACTGGTTATTATTCTCTTCTTGGACATACATGGTAGAGGTTCCTTCGAGGGAATCTGACACAGCATTCCCATCTCCGTAATACCTGGCAGCTTGCTCATGGGAGGCTGAGGCTACCTTCATTCTAGTGGAACTTCCTCTGTTAGCGTTTCTCTCCTTGAGCTCACGTACCCGTGCTGCCAGGACAGAAGTAGGTTTCCCATGCCACGCTCCCATGTCCTCCCCATGGTCCCGCAGATAAAACCACAGGTCAGCTCGAGGGGTGTACCCTCTCTCTCTCGCTGGGGGATGTTGGGCTCTGATTCTGGGGCCTGTGACTCGCACCGGTGCTACATGGGAACTGTTCCTTCTCATCTCTTCTCTTATTTTCCTTATCTCCTCTTTGAGTTCTTTCACCACCGCAGAGACATGAGCCTGCATTGGGCCACTGATCATACTTTCATAATTTCTGAGCTTGTTGGCAACAGAACCCACTGTCTCTCGGTTATCCTCGGCATTAATTGTTGCGATGAATGTGGCGTATTGAGATGGTCTATGAGTTGCCAGATTTTACAACATGTGCCCTGTGCATTTAACTTTGTCGGGGTCATTATCATGCTGTCCGGTCCTCCCAAAAAGTACTTCCAATACTGCCACTTCTCTCAACTGTTGGATTCCTTCTTCAAGGGTCTTCCATCGCATTCTATTGTTGTGCTCTTGCATTCTGTCTCTGTGGACAAATCTCTCTCTCACACTCATTAGAAGTCGTTCCCAAAGGGAAAGGGGCCCTTGCTCTCTTACAAATACCTGATTTATACCTGAGTCCTGGGTCAAGGGTCTCAAATTCTTTGCTTCAGCACTATTCAGTTGCACACCTGTACCCATAAGGTCCCAGACTCGGAGTAGCCAGGCTGTATAAGCCTCACGTCCTCGTCGTGCAATATCTTTTTGCAGATTACGTAGACTTTCATATGTCAGGGACTCAGTGATGATCTCAACTTGTGGCTCTTTTGTGGGCTGTGAGGACTCTCCTTTCTTACCCTTAATATCAGGATCTGACGATTTCACTTTACACTTCTTTGTTTCCACAGGGGCGACTGCTGCTGGCTGTGGCTGCCCTTGTGGTTCAGCTGGAACCTGGACAGTTGTAACATCTGTGGGTTCCACTGCTGCACCATCAGTCTCTGCCTTCTCGGGGCAGGGGGAGGGTTTTTCATGAGCTGGGGAAATGTACTCTTTCAGCATTTGGCCTATCTCTTTTACCAGAACCTCAACCCAATCCGGGTGGGTCCTTTTTGAGGCAGGCTGTGGGGCAGAGTCAGGCTCTGGGGTATCATCCCTATTCTGTGGGGTAGGTATCAGGGTGGTTATCCAGGTCAATCTTCCCTTATCTCTGAATGCTAAACAGAATACGCATATTAGCAGCACCAGCCATTGTATGATATCATTAGCATTCAGAGAGGATTTAAACCCTTCAAAAACTGGTGGGGCAGACCCAAAGAGATGGGTAAAGGGTTGGGAAAAAGAAACTTCCCCCGGTGTCATTTCCTCACAGTAGGTACCATTGTTAAAGTAACTCCAAAAACACACAGTTAGTGTACGATAGCCCTGAATCCATGTGCCTGCCTTCCAGAGGAAATTAAAAATCCATGAGTTCTTCACCTTATTAAGCCATAAAATAAACTGGATGACAGTCACAGTAGCCTTAGTTATAGGGCCCATGTTTAGATAAGGGCCTGCAAATGGAAGGAATACAGCCACAACCACATGCCACCCAAACCAGGCTAAGTTAGACCACATGATGCAGCCTAATGAGGTTTTTATATCCAACACACACAAAAGAAAGTACTAGGTTAGTTAAGAACTGCTATTTCTCTTCCCTTTTCTTTTCTCAGTGCCCTCAAGCCCCACGTTGGGCGCCAAAATCTGTCTTGGTTTAGGAAGACAGGTATCTGCTAGGTAAAATTACAATCAGAGGCTCTTTGGCAAAGATTTGGGAAATAGGAATAGCAGTTCTTTACTAGTATGTAATACAAAGCAAACAAACACAAAAAAACTCCCCCCCCCCCCCCCCCCCACCAAACAACTACAGCATTAATGACAAACGACAACAGTACTAAGAACTTTGAGGGCTTTGTTTCACAAAACCTAGGGCAGTTTGGTTTCAGTGTCTTTGCAGGATCCTCAGAGCACCAAGCTGGAACAGTGGAAAAGTCCCGGGCTGGTAGCTGGGATGGCAGGGTGTCCCGGCAGGCAGGGGCAGGATGTCCTGGCAGGGCAGGGGGTGCAGGGTCACGCTGCAGCAAGAGGAGCAGCGCCGAAGAAAAACCGAAGAAGAGGCAGGGCCTGGACCAGCTCCCCGCGGGTGGCTGGGAAAACTCCGGATTCAGGCCGAACCGGTGATAGTAGATTTCCCAGGACTGGATCCCTTTGGCCCCAGTGAAACTCCTCCAGCCAGCAACAGCCGTTCTCCACTCCGCGTGCTTTTCGGCAGCTGATCTCCTCCAGGAGCGGCAGACACGCGTCTCCCCGAACGCCGGAAGCAGAAAAGCACGCCGCTGCCTCAAGCTTTGTCTTTTACCTGCGTTATCTCTCCCTTCCACCTTTTGTCCATCTCTTTGTTTCAGTTAAGTACTCTCAAGTATCCAACACTTGATCTCCTTGGTAACTTGTGGGGAAAAAATTCTTTAGAGAAAGAAGGAACAAACCTAACCCCCAACATTCTACTACAAGGATTCAGCTAGGGCTTTGCAAGGTCCTGCATCCCTGTCAGTCTGTTGCTTTCCTTGTGTATTGAGGATGCCTCTGCGGGGTGACATACACATAGGACCTTTCCACTTTCTATAACTACCTGAAAGGAGGTTGTTGTGAGCTGGGTGTGGGTCCCTTCTCCCAAGAAACAAGTGGTAGGACAAGAGAAAATGGTGTCAAGATGTGCCAGGAAAGATTTAGATTGGATATTGGGAAAAATACCTTCACCAAAGCAGTTGTCAAGCATTGGAACAGGCTGCCCAGGGAAGTTGTGGAGTCACTGGGGAGATATTTGAAGGATGTGTAAATGTGGCACTAAGGGTCATGGTTTAGTGGTGGACATGGCAGTGCTAGGTTAATGTCAGACTGGATGATCTTAGAGGCATTTTCCAACCTAAATGATTCTATGATTTTCCACAAATCAGCTTCTACCATCAGTGGATTAAAAATGCCAAAACACATTTTATTACCTTTGACTCAAATTTATTCTTTGTTCCTTAAATGCTTGAAAGATTTTACCATAACTGAATAATTCCAGTTGAGAGAGAAGAAAATCTTTTTATAATGAACATTTTTCCTGCTAATGAACTAAATGCCACTATAGTCTGTTAAAAAAAGAAAACTTTATAATGGAAAGGACAATTTGAGTTTAGAGTCAGTGTCTTTTAATCACATTATTTTAACTGTACATTTCAATAACATTTAGTAAGTTAATAATGCATTTTATGTACAATAACCTTCAAAGAGAAATGCCCTAATGGCTTTCAGATAATTTACGCTGTTGGAACTGCAAGAAAATTTTTCATATACAGTATTGCTATTTTGCTTTAATAGAAAGAGTGATTTTATATAGTACACACTTATATAGCCAGCCTTCCAAATTGAACAAATTATTTTACAGAAAACATTGTAAAGGTCCAGATGAGTGATAGGGTAACCCAACCAACTGTGTCTTATGTGTCTTTAAGCCATAGCCAGCTGAGATGCAGCAAAGGGAGAAGTGACTGAGTATCAAAACTGGGTAATATCTCATGAAACCAGAGAGACTGAAATGTACAGTAGGGACTTTTAACACATTGCTGTGCATATACTTTCCTTTACTGGTGAGATCTGACATCAAGAATAGAGGAAAGGGTATTTTATTTCTGCATCAGAAAATGGTGCAGCTTTTGTGCTTTGAAGGCTACTGTGAACTTCCTGTGTTTTTCCCCACCCTTGAACACAAGGTTTCATTTGTAAGTCATCCAGTGACCTAGACCCCATAAAAAGAGATGCACAAAAGCTTTATGGTAGCAGTCAGTAGCTTTATGGGAACATCCAGTGCCTCCCTTCAGGCACAACTGTACTGTTTGCAGCAAGGGTTAAAATCATCACTGAGACAAAAAAAAGCAATGTGAAGGGTTAGTCCCAGTTCAAGCACCCAGTGAGGTGCTTTCATTCTCGGAGAGTGGTTATGACAAGATTGACTCATACAGGACAGATTATTCATGCCACACATGCTGAGTTCTGAGTTACCATCAGGTAGAAGGTAGCATAAGAAACTAAAGGATAATGAGATAATATGATGGCTTAAGCTTTGTTTCATAGTTCTAGCACACATGCAAGTGCAAAATTTATGCTTGGAATTTCCATACTTATTTCTAGTTAAATCCTATGTGTGGATGCGTTGTTTGAATAATAATTCATTTCTATGAAAACACAACTCTTCAAACTTTAAGAATTCTTGACCCTTTATCCAGAAAATGTCGAGTTCATATGAAAGGATTTGATTTACCTTTAGCTGTTGTCTCCATTTCGTCCTCCTGTATGACAGAAGTTTTGCCTTTCAATGCTCCTTGGTGGAATTTTGCCGCTTCTCCTGTTCCTAGGCTGGTGTCTGAACAGTTCTCTCCTTGGATGTCCAAATTGTGTTGCTTCTTGCACTGCCATAAGTGCAATCCATGGATAGAACAGTCTCCCCTAAACAAAAATTCTGTTTGTTTTTCTAATTTATACATGCAGGGCCTTAGAGAAATTATTTTAAAAAAAAAAGTTTTCCACACTGGTCTATTTTGAGAACGGAAATGTCAAAACTTCTAAAGATGTTTTTGGGAGGGCTCACATTTGAATCTTCTTCCTTCAAAGAATTGGTCCTATTTTATTGCCTAAAGTTTTCCTCATAAACTAGCCCTTGATTTTTGTTTGATAGTTCCATTGATTTTTGTTATACATGGTGGGCTTCTTCTGTGTTGGGGGTTAGGTTTGTTCCTTCTTTCTCTAAAGAACTTTTTCCCCACAAGTTACTAAGGAGACCAAGTGTTGGATACCTGAGAGCACTTAACCGAAACAAAAAGGTGGAGAAAGGTGGAAGGGGGAGATAACGCAGGTAAAAGACAGAGCTTGAGGCAGCTGTGGGCTCTTCTTTTTGCGGCGTTCGGGGAGAGAGAGAACGGCTGTTGCTGGCTGGAAGAGTTTCACTGTGGCCAAAGGGATCCAGTCCTGGGAAATCTACTATCACCGGTTCGGCCTGAATCCTGAGTTTTCTCTGCCACTCGCGGGAGCTGGGCCGACCCTGCCTCGCCTTTGGCTTCTTCGGCGCTGCTCCTCTTGCTGCAGCGTGACCCTGCACCCCCTGCCTGCCGGGACACCCTGCCATCCCAGCTACCAGCCCGGGACTTTTCCACTGTTTCAGCTTGGCGCTCTGAGGATCCTACAAGGACAGCGAAACCAAACTGCCCTGGGTTTTGTGAAACAAAGCCCTCAAGGTTCTTGGTACTGTTTTCGTTTGTTATTAATGCTGTAGTTGTTTGGGGGTTTTTTTGTGTTTGTTTGCTTTGTAATACATACTAGTAAAGAACTGCTATTCCTATTTCCCAAATCTTTGCCTAAGAGCCTCTGATTTTAAATTTATAATTGAAAAAGAAAAAAAGGGGTGGAGGGGGAGGTTTACATTCTCCATTCCAAAGGAAACTGCAGTTGGTTTTTTTTTTTATTACCTGGCAGATACCTGTCTTCCCAAACCAAGACATTCTGTTCATGGTTTAAAAACTGTTTTAGGCTGGAATGTATGTCAGCAAAATATTCAGTGTTGGTGACTAAACTGCTTTCAAGAAACTACTGAGGAGTGACGTAGTTAGAGCTGTTCCTACCTTCCTGTTCCTTTCCCTGAACAATCACCTGTTGACTTGAATAGAATAAGCGAACTACACTAATGAACTTCTCAACTAACCAGATCTAAATACAGAAAATATTATACAGTAGTACTATATTCATAATAGATGGAGCCACAAAGTATTTTATCTTAGTGTACAAAATGCCAGAGAACAGCAGGATTCACTGAATGTGACCTTTGAGTGGATGCACGCTTGCAGAATAATTAATTCTGGTTATTAGCTGACACTTTAATTGAATTTAAATAGATTATAAACCCAAAGTTTGTTACTACACCTTTTGCATGATAAATATTAATGTTAATTTCAATGGTGTCAGGAAATGAGTCATCAGTCTCTGCCTGTTATGTGGGATAAAACTCTTAGAATTTGTTTGTCTCAGATGCATCTGGGGTAAAATAGAGCTGCTAAATATTTCATCCCACACTGAATTCATCTTTCAAAAACATATGATATTGTTAATAGATCTTCACATAACTGATTGAGTTCTTCAGGAGTCTCTATCAGCTGTTTCAATATGTGTGTGGGGAGGATTTCCTTCTAAAAGCAAAGGAACCATTTTCTAGGCAGAATATAAAATAAGAACATACAGAAATACCACAGCCATGTGCCAATATACCTCTGTCTATATTTAGACATCTCTCACTCTTACACCTGCTTCAGTGTGACCCTTTTAACTGTCTTGTCTTTTCATGGCAGAAAAAAGAGCAGAAAGTTCAAAAAATCCCTGAGGTTTTTTTCTCTAACTCATTATTTCAAATTCAGTTAGTATTTACACACATGACTGATAACTGACTTGGACTTGAAATTTTTTTAGTACTTTCCTAAAAGGATTCAGTTGTGGCAAATGTATTTGCAAAGATGACTATTATCCAAAACAGGAAAAATGCTCCTGTGTTAGAGTTAATACTGAGAATCTTATACTGCTGCATAAGCAAAACTCTACTTTATTATTGCACCCAAGATGTTTCTGCTCAGTAAATGGGATACTAAATTGAAGCTTCAGGTTTTCAAATCATATTTCAAAGGGAAATACTTGGGAAGGGGGGTTGTTGACATTACTTAATCTAATCAGATAATTTGCATGATAGCCTCTATTTTGGGTCAGTTCCCTATCAGTGTAAAGGTTGGGAATGAAATTCTCTGCATCGATGTTTTGCTTGAGGCTGAAGAGAAGATTTGCTTTTATTCTGGAAATGAATCATGCAAGTAAGTTCTGACAATAAGATGATAAGAAACACGTGCATTATTAACTATACCAATATTGGAACTAAATAATAAAGTAGTTACTTTTTTCTTTGCTCATGGATATACTTTTTAATGGCCTAGTGAAAAACTAACCAAAATTAATTTTGAAAATAATTTCAGTTCATTAACACTCCATGGATATTACAGAGAGTATAGTGGGGAAAATTTCTGCTCTTTTCCCAGGGAATATGCCTTAATTCTTCACAGGTCTTTATTCTGACTAGGTAACTGCATGTCTTACATCTGTAAACAACAGAGTGTGGATGAACTGGTTCATAAGGGTAAAGCCTGAGACCTTTGTCTCTATTGGTGCCAAAAACCTACTATCAGTGACACAAAGAGTGGCACAAATCCTTACACAAATCGTAAGAATTCTAGTGGTGATCAAAGTAAATGTCAGCATGATCAAATCGCTGTAGTTTGGTTGTTCTTTTAAGGATTTTTGATATCAGCACTACATTTAATGAAAATAAAGTCTTCAAATCTGAGTATCAAAAGCAGAAAGTCTCAACATATCAGGGGTCTGTGTGCACAAGTGGTCCTTAACCCCCCCTGCACGCTCTCATCTGCAGTGTCCATGCACCCATGTACGCATATTCTGCATGTTGGTCCATTTAAGTTCAAATCTGAGCCCTGTTTGCTTCCCCCAGCTATGCTGTAAGTGTACTTGTCTCCAGTCCCTGCAGTCTCCAGCCTTGATTCCGGATGGACCTTCAATAGACTTTGTAAGAAACCTTTCTCCAATACTGTCTCACATGTAGACCTTAGTCCTGTGTCATAGCCTTGCCTGCATTCTTGTCTCCAAATTTGTCTCCTTCTGTTCATATGGTCATTCTTGTTTTCCAGCTCTGACCCCCTCATGCAACAACCCTGTCTTTGATGTTCCCTGAAACAAAACCAGAGACTGCACGTGCCTTTTAGGGTATATCTTCACCAAGAGTAATCATGCTCAGTTTTCATAGCAGTGTCACTTTATTTGAATCACCTCTTAGAAATGCTCTGAAGATTTATGCAAATACAAGTATCTTTTATCATGTAGTCTATTTTCCCACTCTTCTTTTTCCTCTTCTATTCTGCTGCTTTGCCAGCCAAATCTAGACCCAGTCTACCTCCAAACAGGACTCTCCCAAGATCCATATGCCAGTCTCTTAACATCACAGAATCATTGAGGTTGGAAAGGGACACTGAGTATGTCTAGTCTTGTCTTTGCTATTCTTTGGCCTTGCACAGTTGTGTTTTGGTTATCTTCAGCTATGGAGAATCCAAAGCCTCTGGGCAGTTTCTTGGTCTAAATGGAATTAGTTGCATTTTAAATTATGCATATTGTCTCTCGTCTTTTAACCGGAATGACTTCGAAGAGTCTGTCTCCATCTTCTTCAGTCTCTTTCATCAAGTACTCATACACATTAGGAAGATTTCCCAAGCCTTTCTTTTTGAATCTTGGACTCTCCTGAATATGTGACATCATGATCTTTTAGATATGAAAATGACAGTTCCTCCTTCTAACCTGTTATATACCAATTTTCTTTTATGGCAAAATTTCCAAGGAACAAGTTTGCTAAAAAAGAATTTCTGGGTATTCTGTCATATCTCAAACAATTCACATTCAAAAAACACCAGTGAACAGACAGAGACAATAGGAACTAAGACTGATAACTGGAACTAAGACATATTTCTATTGCTTGAATTTTGTCTCAAAGTATCACCTTGACATTAAAGACAGAACATTAATGCATAGAGAAAAATGTGCTTCCTCTAGTCAACAAAGATTTTCAATAAGGCAGTGTTTTCTTGCATTAACTTTGCTGCATTTCCATTCACCTTCCCCATTATCTTTCAATTTTAATTGATTTTTCCCCTTTTTTTTTTGACCTGTCCTGTTTTTTAACATTTCTACTTTTTTTTTAGTTTATCACTTTATCCTGCTATTTTACCACAGTCTTTCCTCAGGTAATGCTTCTTTTTCCCTCCCGCTTTTTGCCTTTTTTTTTTTCCTTTTGCACAAATAATGGGTTTAAGGTCAGCATCTGAGTGCTAAAAGGCAGGTATTTTGAAGTACCAATTTTAAACATGTCAGCTGAGGAGATAGAAAATTTTGAATCACCTTTTGAAAGTGCAAAACGTGTAATTTAGAATCTGTTGCAATTTAGTGTCATTGGTCTTTGATTATTTTTCTTTGGCACTGCCTGATAAGGTTGACGACCCTTTAAAAAAAAGCCTTCCAATATGACATAAATTCCATAGATGTGACAGAAGCCTGCAGAAAAATGAGTAGCCCATTTCTGAGTTCACTCAGAACTTTTCTGTGAAAGACTAAAAATGACAGCTGAGGCTAGGAGGCAATTAGGTGATGCATTCTGAGGGTCTGAGATGAAGGAAACTACAGTTCTGGAACTCTGTTCAGGTCCTGAATTCTGCTTCTGGCTAGATTCCTTTACGGGCTAGTTCATGAGTCTGGAGAGTCAGTGTGGGATTATTTAATAAAATTAAAGAAATGGAGGGGTGGTGTGGAGGTCATCTTGTATTTCCTTCCATTCAGGATAAGCCTGCCACATTCCCAGTTACTCTTTTAAATTCATGATACAATGGGATGGCAAAAGATATCAGTTCACAGTTCAGAGTTAATATAGAAGTTTTTCCCTTTTTCTTTTTCTCAGGAAAGCTTTTGTCATGGGCATGACAACTGTTTAATGAAGTCACCTGGTAATGTCTTCTGCAGCTGGTCACATCTTAAAGCTTGGCAGGGGGACATAAAACAAGAAGTAAGGAAAGTTTCTAAATAGCTTTTCAATTACTTTTATTAGTTGAAGACAAGCAGAGCTGTTTTCCCAAAAGCTGGTAAGATGGAATAAAAGGTGTTGTGTTCAATGTATTGTAAAATTAAAGGATGAATTATCCGAAGTGTATTTTGGCCAAACTGTGATTGGCTTAGCAGCATGGGGAGAGGCCTTTGCATTTTAAATTAGAAAAAACAGTTTTAAAAAATGGTGTGCATTTCCACAAAATATAATATCCCTTTAGCTAATGAGGGTTGAGTGAGATCTGTGGGAATCTGTCCAGCTTTGTTCTAGAGAGTTATGACTTGCACAAGGGGCCTCCAAACTTGTTCTGTTGTCTCATTATTTTTTTGTTTCTTTTGTGGTTTCATAATTTCCAAAGGGACCAGAATAGGTACTGCTGTTCTGCTGTCCCACTGAACTATGAAAAATACTGACAAACACTGAAATACTACCTGAACATTTAGTAAAAGTGTCAGGCAAGTCTGTTTCTGTATATCAAATCCAGCAAAATGCACCTGTGACTCCAGATACATTGCACAGGAATTGATCTTAGTACACAAGTTGTGTCCTTCAACAGCATCTCTTATAATTCCTTTATTTTAGAAGTCTTCCATAATACGGAATAGGTCAATGAAGTCATGTAGCCTTCTGACTCCATGCACACTTACGTAACTGCAGGGAGAGACTTATCATTCCTCCAGGATTCTCAGTGAGGAATGTGTGCTGACTCTCCAGATCACAGTCCTCACAGAGTTACTTCTCAACTTCTAATAAGACTTCGAAGATTTGAAAAAGAGAAGGAAGAAGATCTTCTCTAACTGCAGAAGAAGGCAATACTCCAGTGACAAGGTTGTGAACAGTAATCCACTGAAAAGATAAGAAGGTAAGAACTTTATAAAACGTACTCCAACACACCTTCCTATCATAGCAGTATTCTGTCTAGAAAAGTTGCAGTAGGAGATACAGTTTAAACATAAAATATTTTAGGAAATTAAGTTACATGATTTTTATGACAATTTTAGCTACATCTTACTAAAGGAAGGCATGCTGTTACCCACTTTTGGCATATAGCTAAAAAAAAATTAAGCAGATCTGTAGGAGTGGGATTTGGTTCAGTAGCAACAGAAAATGATTGCTCAAAGGAACTGTGAATGAAATCATGACAAAGTGTAGGAAAAACTAAAATTCTTGATGAAGAAACTAGAATTCTTCAGAATAAGTTATGCACCCAGTGTTGCCTCATAAGGTACAATGATGAAGTGACATGTATGATTTTTCTAGATTTTTTTATAAGCTGACATGTCTGTGTTCCTACTTTATATTTTCTACTTTCTACATGTGGAGAATCAGCTATTTAGTACATCTGAAAAATTTTTGAAATGAGATAGCATAAAATAGTTGAGTAGAGCATACTATGTTTTTTTCACTGGATTCTTTCAACATTGCTTTAAGGGCTGTTCATGGACATGTGTGCATATGTAATATATTGCTTTTCTATTATAAGATGCAAAAAATATTCATGATTGTGTACTGACTTTCCCCCCCTGCTAGGTAGAAGAACACTGAGTTCTTATTCTCTACAGCTGCTGGGTTTCTCCAGTGGGATGACATGACAAGATTATGGGTTTTTCAATTACTTGGATTGCCTGTTTCTGTGGCAGTACAAAATAGTCAGATATTTCTTTAAAATATCTATCTTTAAATCGTCTCTGTCTATATTTTTAAAATATCACTAGTTTTGTGTCTTCAATGAAGAGAAGGCATGAGAGGCAAGATTATAGTAAAGGATAATAATAAGATTATTTTCGTCATTTGTACAACCAGTGGCTGATATGTGAGTTCAGCAACTGCTCAGACAGAATGAAAATTACTCTCAGAAATCAAGGATGGGGTGTTTCCCCCACTTCTTTTTACCACACATCTGGAAAGGGCTGTTACAGACAAGTTCCAGCTCACTGAAGAAATAGAGTTGCAGTGCTATAGTGCACACTAACAAAAATGGCTTTCTGTCACATCCCCTTTCCAGTGAACCTAAAGTACAATCACAGCTATGTATTGGCTTATTCTTAAAATGCAATTTATTACCTGAGGCCACAAGGTGAAGAAAGAGTCAAGAGGAGCTCCTGGGAATTTTTAGTTCAGAGGTTGCACCAGCAGGCAGTGCTGCCTTTTCCTCTCATATGCTTCACTTCCTCACAGAAGAATTCAGTGTCAAAAATAGGCTTAAAACAAAGTCCAATGCCTCCAGGCTTCATAATGAGATGTTAGCCACTAGATGTTGCTCACATGTAACTCATTCTCCTGCTTTCCTTATTCCTGCTTCATTTTGCTCAGGATGATGTTGAGTTTGTACAGTTGTCTATTTCACATGACTTTGGATTCACAAATATAAAGAAGTATCATTAAGAAAAGAAGGTTTGCATTAAAGTGTTCATTATAATCAAAATTACCCAGTTATGACCCCTTTGAAAATCCTGTGCACACAGGAAACACTTGACCCTAGTGACTGGATTTATTTTACACTTGGACTGTTATGCTTAATTTGTTGTTCTCATTAGCTAGATAAAATGTTTTTAGTCCTCCTATGTGTCATCCTTTCATTAAAAAGTGTATTTCAGATAGTGGAGAAACTAATTAGATGACCATTTTGACTTCTGAAAGTGAATAAATAGCAAAGAAGTTATATGTAGGGTGTTTAAAACAGTACCAACACTTTCTTCATTACAATATTTTTCCTATTTTTGAATTTTTTTTGTTGCTCTAAATTTACATACTTCCTTCTTTTATTTCTCTATCACAAGTTATATCTAGCTTTATATATAACTGCTTTTCCCATGGAAATTCAACCATAAATATCTTTAAAATAATAGTAGGAGTGCCCAAAGCTTTAGCACTGAGGACTTATTCATTCTCTTGCCATCTTTTGCTACATCTTCTCTCTAAAAATGCAGCATTTTAGCATTTAGGAACTTAAAACTGCTGAATGAAGGCACCAAGCCTGTTGTCATTGTGCTTCCATTACAACCCATTTTTGTGGATTCCAATTCAGCAGTCAATGTGCAAGGAATATTACTGAATCATAAACAACATTTTTTTCGTCCAAATAATCCTGTTTTTTGAACTCATTGTGTTCAGTTGTTTTCCTCAGGGTGCTGTTACACTGATATAGATGAGACTCAGACTTTAGAAGCAAGTGTTGTCTCACCAAGCAGTGACAGAGTTTTAGTAAGTGTGGTTAGTTTTTACTCTTACATGAATATGAGTATCAGTTGTTATCAAACAATTTGAAAGGTGGGCTACCTAAATCAGTAGGGCAGAACACTCTATTAGAAGTTCAGTTTATGTGAGTCTAATTATTTACTTTAAATATTCATACACACACTCAGATTTCTATACTTTTTATGTTTAAAATTTTACTGCTCCATTGAATTTGAGATTTAGACAAATGTCTAGCAAGAAATGATTTAACTCATTTCCCAGTAGTATTAGTGTTGATATGAAAAAAAAGCCTAGATCCTACACAAAAACAATACAACCAATTGTGTTTTCCTGGTTGCACAACACAATGAGTAAGAAGAACTGTCTCAGTCTGAGCCTCTCAGACCAGGCTACAGTTAAATTAATTGCATGGAGGGAATAGAGTTTAGAAAGAATTATTATTGACTTAGTTAAAAATCCTTTTTCTCAGGTCTTTCAAGCTTGATTGCAGGGCAAAGCTTCTTCACATGCACTGAACCACAAAGGAAGTAGGATAAAAGAGAAACTCAGACTGATCTAAGTAAATGGAGGGCAAATGGTGACAAGGGGATCAAGCTTCCCTGTGTTAACTTTAATTGCCATCTCGCTGCACAGACCTGTATTTGAGAGGAACAGCACTGACTGGCTCATGGGCTCCCACTAGCAAAGGGTGACTTTTAATGAAACTGACCTCAGAAAACAAGTTTTGACAAATGGTCCTTTTAGATGACATTAACTTTGTCTCTGTGTCCATAGTAGGAAGGTAACAAAACACGTGAATTTTATTCAATCATACCTGATAGAGAGAAACAGAAGTTGGGTAAGTCAAGAGAATCATAGAATCATGGAATATGCTGTAGTCCAACTCCTAGCCCTATGCAGGACACTCCAAGAATCCCAAACTAAGTCACATGGCTGATGAAAAATAAAGTGTTGGTAGAACTAAATGGGATTGATTTTCATGGAGCAAGAGGTGCATATTAACAATTAAAATAGGCAAGAGAAAGACATGCAGAAGGAAAAAACAAATCCTATTTGTCTTAATGCAGAATATTTTGGAGATCACAGAAGCAATATAAGGTTCATTTTATGTACTGGTTAGTCTGTGTTGTAAAATAAAATTTGAATGTGATTGACCATATGCAGAAAATAAAGCCAAATTTAAAAAGTATGTATCTGTCTACGTAATTCCCACCAGAAAAGGAAGCACTTAATATCATGTTGAAATATATATTTGTCTGATAAAAAGGGTAGATAACTCTAGAATTGCAAATACTTAGAAATACATTTACAAAAGGGAATCATTGTGTAGGAGCATGCACCTGAAAGGAAACGAGATTTCAGCTGGAGAAGACACTGATAAGGCAATACTTCCCAGTCTCCTCAGTTCAACACCTACATACAGACAGTATTTTGGTAAACAGCCAGCAATATAATGTTAAAGCAATGCATTAAAAAATAGCCTTATAACATTCTTCACATTCACTAAGAAAGAGGCCTGAAGGCCCTGAAGCAACTGATCACAAAACTACAAGGAAATATTTTAATATTTTTTGAAAAAATATATAGTACAGCAGAAATCAAATAAAAAATGCTATGTATGGAAGAGCCCACTTTCTAAAAGCAATGTAATTCCCAAAGCTGACAAATATGTTTATTTGATAAACTAGTGCTATTTTCCTTTTTTCTTTCCTTTTTTTTTCAGTGAAAAAGCTAAGAGTGAAATTAGGATGAAATGGGAAACTTCCCAGGGTAATGAAGAGTAGCACACCATCTGTTTGAACGAGAAAAATATTTGATCAGTGCATGTTCCTGATCCTGCTGTGCAATACAGAGGTAAAGGTTCTTCTAACAAAATTATGCTATGTAGCCTGAGTAATGGCAACTGAACTGAACAAGCAATAAATGCAAACCACCACCAGTTCTTGGGACACCTAAAGTGCAACTAAAGTATGGGCCAGTCTGCCACATAACAGCTGTGAAAATTATCTTTCTACCATGACCAGAAATTTTCTGAAGGTAATAATCTGATAAAATTTTTCTCTCTTTTAAAGACATATCAGTGGGAAATTTTTGACCATGGGTCTGGTACAGGAGGACCTGGGCAAAAGGTTATTTAGAAATTTCTTGTATGCTTTCAAAGGAAAGCTGTTATACAAAGGAGCTGAAAGGGATACCTGAAGGTTTTGTTTTCAATTGAACACAATATAAATACCAGTCTTGCTTATAAATACCAGTGTGCCCTTGTTCACACTTACTCCAAACAATATAACAGTGGTCAAAATATAATACTGCTTTTCACGCAGGTGTTTAACAGGCAAGTAAGTAGGTAAATGGTCTTTAAAGTACGTAAGGGCAGATGTTGCCACTCTTTTAAAGAAATCCCATTGGAAGCAACACATGGATTGTTCTCGTGCGCCTGTTTTCACTGCTCTCAGCAAAAGATGGAGTGCATGCTTCAGCTCATGGCAAAATCTGTGGGGTATTTGCAGTGTGTGAGGTTGAAGGGACCTGATCATGTCAGATGCTGAAGTGGCATTGACTGAACAAAGGAAGCTCCTGAATGGAGAGGAGAAATCTGTGCATAATGAAAGTGGAAGTCTAACAAGGAAACTGTGAGGGATTTTTGTGCCTCTCACTGGAAGAAGGGTGCTCTTCTGCTGGATGTGTGGTAGAAGTGACTGTATCTACATCTTCTCTTTTTACTTTCTAAATAACTTCAGACTCATTGCTGTCAGAAGAAGAAAAAGCACAAACTTCCATCTCATCAAGGCACATTTTAAGTAAGTTCAGAATGACACAAAAACCTTGTTGTTTTATGGGCAGCTCTTCCCTTTTCCTGTGCCCTCCCCTGCTTTTCAGAAACCATGAAAAAGCAAAAACCAGCGAGGAAAATGAATTATACAAGAATTAGACAAACAAGGGCAAGAGTAGACATTTGTAGAGAGCTGAATCATACCATAATGATAAAAAAGAATCAGCCTGTGTTGCTTCTGGTCACAGACATTCACTTGCTAAGTCGCATTGAAAAATCAGTCACCCCATCTCCCCCTCATATTCCAAACGTCACATGGCTCCTGCAGGACACATCTGCAGGTTTGGGCATATCTGCTCATCAGCAAGGGCCGATTTCAGCATCATTAATCTATCTCCAACATATGTGTAAATACCAGCTCTGCCTCCCCTCAGATGCTCTCAACAGAACTCTTCTGATGCCTCAGCTGAACAAGAGCGACCTCTGATCTTTCTCAGGATGCAGAGCTGTAATTATAAAACTGTAAACTAGATGTGAGGCTTAATTATAATGTCAAATAGATTGGATTTTAATCAGCTCTCTGGATATATAGTTAGAAAGGATTTATCAGGGCAATGACCTAATTTAAGAGTACGGATTTCAGCTGAATGTTCTGAACACAATTTGGTTCCATGCCTGTAGAGGGGAGACAAAAATGCAGACCTCTGCCTCTTAATGAGTAATGTCTCAGTCATGGCACTGGCTTTAGGAAACAAATTAATCTCTGATGTAACAACAAAGAGAATTTCTGTGCCACGAGGATAATTCTGGTCACAGACACAGAAGAAATGACACAAAGCGAGTTGCCATAGAACACAAAAGGGCATTATAGCGTGCAGAAATGTAATTTTGAGCAAAAGTTACTGCAAGTGCTCAGTGTGAGAGGCGGAAGACTTATGGGAGTATAGTCCCAGCTTGGTAGCAGGTTTTTGTCATGTTTGGTGAGAAATGGGAGCCAGAAGAGACTGCCTTGCTCCAAACATCAAGGTACCACAATGCCTGTTGAGATAAGACTTTGTTCAGTGAGAGCTCTGAACCCATCACACTGGTGACACGCTTCCAAACTGGTCAGCCTGAAGGCCTCAGGAAAGAAGGCTGCTGGAAGCAGGCACTCAGGTGCTAGGTGGTAGTCTTGGACAACAGCAGGGGCTTCCCTCTATCCCAAAATGGCAGCAGGAATCCCTGCTCTACAGTTGCGTAATTTGTTGTGTTGTACTCAGTACCCAGAGGGAGCAGCCATCTGGGATGCCTTGTCTGCTCAGAACTGTTCAACAATATCCCTTCTGATCCATCTCAGCCTCCCAGCCCTTGGAAATTACTTGAAGTATTCTGAATGGACCTGGTAATCTCAAGAAAGTCTGTTTGGTTTTTTCCAGGATGTTTTAAAGTGGTGGTCTGGCTTACAGTAAGCCACCACCATGCTTTTAGGAACCACCACAAATAAGTGACTAGGACAGATGACAAAATTCTGGCGCCACAAGTGCTTTCAAAGTACAGCAATGCAGTCAACACACATCTCCAAAAGTCTGTGCAAAAGAACCCACTGATTCTAAAAATCCAAAAGGACACCAAAATAACACTGTGTTAAATGTAATTTGAAAGGATAAAGGCACTCCAGAGTAGTTTCATTACAAGTTAATCCTGGTCTCTTGATGCAAGGCTGTTTTCTTCTCTTCCTTCTGACAGAGTTTTATGGAGGACATTATCCCTGAGATTTTGCTGGCTTTCTCTCCCCACTCTGTGAAATGCATACTCTCCTAGTTTCTGGGGGACAGAGGGCCCTGCACAAGGATCTGCATCAGCCCGTCAGCTTGACCAGTAGTGAATGCTGCTCCTTGGGTGATGGTTTTTTGTGAACCTGTGCAGTGCTCACTTATTTGGCTTTGTTCCTTAAAATAGTTGAATGTGTTACAGATGTGAGATTTCCAGCGGGAAAAGAATCCAAGGGGAAAAAAAAAAAAAAAAAAAAAAAAAGAAGGGAAGGGAAGGGAAGGGAAGGGAAGGGAAGGGAAGGGAAGGGAAGGGAAGGGAAGGGAAGGGAAGGGAAGGGAAGGGAAGGGAAGGGAAGGGAAGGGAAGGGAAGGGAAGGGAAGGGAAGGGAAGGGAAGGGAAGGGAAGGGAAGGGAAGGGAAGGGAAGGGAAGGGAAGGGAAGGGAAGGGAAGGGAAGGGAAGGGAAGGGAAGGGAAGGGAAGGGAAGGGAAGGGAAGGGAAGGGAAGGGAAGGGAAGGGAAGGGAAGGGAAGGGAAGGGAAGGGAAGGGAAGGGAAGGGAAGCTAAAAGGCCCTCACTGATCATTTGAGTTTTTTTTTTTGCTATGGAAAGTACTGACGTTAGATTGTGAGAGAAGCAGTATCAAGGAGAAATATTTGGAAAGGAGAAACCCTGTGGAGGTCAGGACACCTTTTAGGATGTTTAGTTTTTACTTTAAAAGACTTTACGCTGAACTAATCAAGCTAAATGGCATATTTAAGTAACAACTCTTCTACCAGTAAAACGAATACTGCTTGGTTTTTATTTTTAAATGTGAAAACATGACTTAAAGCACACTTTTCTGATTAGTTTTCAAAATGAAAATGAGTTATAGTCTCTTCTCTGAGATTCAGAAAAAAATGGTTTTATATGTGTAACTTTCTGTGCCAAGACATTTGCAAGGGATCTGAGCTATACTCCATATATTTTCAAAACTTTTATACATTAAATTTAAATCCTCATTCTTTGAATGTTTAATATAAAAAATTAAAAAAAAATTTAAAAAAAAATTAAAAGTGAGAACCATAAGGTGAACTACATTTGGTTTAAGAAGCCTAGTAGTAAAGTATAATTCTTTGTTAATAAATAACCAATATTTGTTATTTCAGGTTTTCTCTAATGTTATGGTGGATATCTATAGATATTTTCAGCATTTGGATTTGAGTAGACAGACTAAATTTTGTGTTCCAGATGAGATTATGAAATCATGAGTGTGTATACGTCAAAATTTAACAAGATTTTTTTTTGTTGTGCAAAAAGTAAGTTTGAGAAGTACTCTTACAAATTATAGCCTCTGATATTTATTAAACCTCTTTATTAAGATCAGTCACAGCAATCAAAATACAAACATAATCTTATTTTATTCTATTACATATATAAAGCTCATCTAAATATATATCTAATAAGTCAAAATAGGTATGAGGAACTTCTGCTTCAGCAGAACAAAATACTGTCTTTTCAACAAGCAGAGGAGTGTAAATTTAATGTTTATAATGTAAAAAACCACTACCAATATACCTGCTGTATAAAATTTTTAGAAGAGCAGGTGATTATAAGCAAGATTGGTTGCAAATTTCATACACAAAAGTTTTACAAGAATTTTTAGTGCATGAGTGCTTTTTACTCTTATACTTATTGCTGAAATCTTGGCAATAACACATTAGGAAGCTAAACTAATATTTTGTCTCTATGTTGCAGCAGTGTAAGTTTTGGAAACCCTAAACACCCTAATGTCATATCAATGACAATTACATTAGCTCACTTTACTAGCACTGAGATACAAAAAAATGTGTGATTCCACTAAAATTCTTCTCTCACAATTGGATTCTGCTCAAATTAGACTGCAGGTAGCCCTGCATTTTTAATTAAGAATCATTACTGCCTTATGCTGCTATACTGATAGTCTGGTAGAAAATGAGTTGAGCTAAACTGTTTGGAAAAAGAGAAATGGGAAATATCTGCTAAAAAGGGAACTGCCTACCATGTGAAGAGACTATCATCCAGACTTTTGGAGCTGTGGTTGAACAGACTAATGCGCCAGCACAAAGGTTAAGGCAAGAGGCTGCAGTCTTAGCTGAACAGTCAGGAATACCAGTGTAAAACAGCAAAGAATGGATTTTTTAAATTGCATTTTTATTAAACTCCAGAAAGATAAAGGAAAAAAAGAGTGGTAGTTATTGGATAGGGAAATTCTTTTGGATTGCTGAGTGGCCCTTTAAAATTAGTAGTTGAAAATAAATTATGTATTTCAATGTATATATGTTAGGGAAAAAGTACTTTAAAATTACACAAATTCCACATCTATTACTAAAATGCCAAACAATTTTAAAATTTCTATGTGTGGGTTGTTGACCGAGGCTGTTGTTGGCAGATGGGACCCACCCAGGTGTTTGCTCACCTCCCCACCCACACACAACCAGTGGGACAGGAGAGAGAAGGGGAGGTATAGGAGTGAGGAAACTCATGGGTCAAAACCAAGACAAGGAACACACTCACTAGTTACTAGAAAGAGAGTCTTGACTTGGGGCCACCACTGCAAGATGCTCCCCCCTCCCCTGCTACCAACACCTTTCTAGATGCAAACTGCACCCTACGCAGCATGGGTAACAAACAGGAAGAGCTGGAGGTCATGGTGCAACAGCAAAGCTATGATGTAGTCGCCATCACAGAAACGTGGTGGGATGACTCACATAGTTGGAGCACTGCACTGGATGGCTACAAGCTCTTCAGAAGAGACAGGAAAGGGAGAAGAGGTGGAGGAGTGGCCCTTTATATTAAGAAGGTTTTTGACTCCATAGATATTGAAACTAATGAAGATGGAGTTGAATGCCTATGGGTGAGAATAAAGGGGAGAGCCAATAAGGCTGACATCGTACTGGGAGTCTGTTATCGTCCACCCAATCAGGAGGAAGAGGTGGACAACTTATTCTACAAGCAGCTGGAGACTGTTTCAGGATCATCAGCCCTTGTTCTTGTGGGTGACTTCAACCTGCCAGACATCTGCTGGGAACTTAATACAGCAGAAAAGAGACAGTCCAGGAAATTTTTAGAGTGCATGGATGATAACTTTTTGTCACAGCTGGTAGGTGAGCCCACCAGGGGAGAGACTATGTTGGATCTGTTGTTCACAAATTGAGATGGGCTGGTGGGAGATGTGGTGGTTGGAGGACGACTGGGGCAGAGCAATCATGAAATTATAGAGTTCTCGATAATTGGTGAAATCAGGAGGTACATCAATAAGACTTTTACATTGGACTTCTGGAGGGCAAACCTTGGCTTTTTTAAAAGACTTATTCAGAGAGTTCCCTGGGAAGAAGCCCGTAAAAACAAAGGAGTTCAGGAAAGATGGGTGTTCTTCAAAACAGAGTTTTTGAGGGCACAGGAACAGACTGTCCCTGTGTGCCAGAAGACCAGTAGACGAGGCAAACACCTAGCCTGGATAAGCAAGGAGGTTTTGGATGAACTCAGGTATAAAAAGAGGATGTGTCATTTTTGGAAGGAGGGCCAGGTCCCTCGGGAAGTATTTAAGGGGGCTGCTAGAGAATGTAGGAAAAAAATTAGGGAGGCCAAAGCTCAATTTGAACTCAAAATGGCAACTTCTGTAAAGGACAATAAAAAGTGTTTCTATAAATATATTAATGGTAAAAGGAAAGGTAAGGCTAACCTTTGCTCTCTATTGGATAAGGAAGGGAACTTGGTAACTGCTGATGAGGAGAAGGCAGAAGTGCTTAATGCCTTCTTTGCCTCAGTTTTCAGTGGGAAGACAACTTGTCTACAGGACAACTCTCCTCCTGGGCTGGTAGATGGTGTCAGGGAACAGAATGATCCCCCCATTATCCAAGAGGAGGCAGTCAGAGAACTGCTGAGATGCTTGGACACTCATAAACCAATGGGCCCAGATGGGATCCATCCCAGGGTTATGAGGGAGCTGGCAGATGAGCTTGCGAAGCCACTCTCCATCATTTACAATCAGTCCTGGCTCACTGGTGAGGTCCCAGAAGATTGGAAACTGGCCAATGTGACACCCATTCACAAAAAGGGTGGGAAAGAGGATCCCAGTAATTACAGATCAGTCAGCCTGACCTCAGTACCTGGCAAGATAGTGGAACAGTTTATACTGAGTGTCATCATGCAGCACCTACAGGATGGCCAGGGTCTCAGGCCCAACCAGCATGGGTTTAGGAGAGGTAGGTCATGTTTGACCAACCTGATCTTTTATGACCAGGTGACCCACCTGGTGGATGCAGGAAGGGCTGTAGATGTTGTCTATTTGGACTTTAGCAAGGCTTTTGACACTGTCTCCCACAGTATGCTCCTGGAAAAGCTGGCAGCCCAGGGCTTGGACAGGAGCACTCTGCTGGGTTAGGAACTGGCTGGATGGCTGGGCCCAGAGAGTGGTGGTGAATGGTGCTGTATCCAGCTGGCAGCCAGTCACCAGTGGTGTTCCTCAGGGGTCTGTGCTGGGACCAGCTCTGTTCAATATTTTCATTGATGACATGGTTGAGGGTATCGAATCTTTCATTAGTAAATTTGCAGATGACACTAAGCTGGGAGTGTGTGTCGACTGCTTGGAAGACAGGATGGCTCTGCAGAGAGGTCTGGAACGGTTGGGTCAATGGGCAGGGTCCAACAAAATGAAGTTTAAAGAGTCCAAGTGTCGAGTCCTTCACTTTGGCCACAATAACCCCCTGCAGCGTTATAGGCTGGGGACGGTGTGGCTGGACAGTGCCCAGGAGGAAAGGGACCTGGGGGGTCTGGTCAGCAGCCGGCTGAACATGAGCCAACAGTGTGCCCAGGTGGCCAAGAGGGCCAATGGCATCCTGGCCTGTATCAGGAATGGTGTGGCCAGCAGAAGCAGGGACGTCATTCTTCCCCTGTACTCGGCACTGGTGAGGCCACACCTTGAGTATTGTGTCCAGTTCTGGTCCCCTCAGTTTAGGAAGGACATTGAGATGCTTGAACATGTCCAGAGAAGGGCATATATGACATGGAAAACAAGCCATATGAAGAGCGACTGAGGGATCTGGGGTTGTTTAGCCTGGAGAAAAGGAGACCCAGAGGTGACCTTATCACTCTCTACAACTTCCTGAAGGGTAGTTGTAGACAGCTGGATGTTGGTCTCTTTCTCCAGGCAGCATCTGACAGAACGAGAGGACACAATCTCAAGCTGCGTCAAGGGAAATATAGGTTGGATATTAGGAAGAAGGTTTTCACAGAAAGAGTGATTAAATACTGGAATAGTCTGCGTGGGGAGGTGGTGGAATCACCATCCCTAGATGTGTTTAAAAGGAAACTGGATGTGGCACTTGATACCATGACCTAGTTGAGGTGTTAGGGCTGGGTTGGACTCGATGATCTTGAAGGTCTCTTCCAACCTACACATTCTGTGATTCTGTGATTCTGTGATTCTGTGATTCTATGAAAAATCAAATGCCTTTCCATTCCTAAATATGTTACATTGTGAATAGCACTCTTAGGGTAGATTTCCATGAAAGTTTGGAATTTTAACCTGTAAAATCACTTTATTTGGATCGAAATAATGGTTTTCTATAGCTAGAGGAATTGATGTAAAACATAGGTTTTCATTTTTTGTTAAATTTCCAAGTGGCAGTACTTAGGAAATCTTAGACTGTATGTAAATGTATGCACAGATGCAATTGCTCTCTCACAGTGACCAAAAATTAAGACAGTCTTTTATTCAAGCACACTTGGAAAACAAAGCCTTCTATATTTAGTTATAAGAGGTTTAATACTGCCATGGAAATAACATGGAAAACCTGACAGTGCTCCTGAACCCTGTGACAGATTTGTAACACAAACACTTCCATGTGATCCATTATAGAAACTTCTTGGTTATTAAATTGTGAACATATACTTTCTTGGATCCTTTTTTCATGTTAAGGACCTATTGTAGAAAGTTAAAATCCTGTTTTAAGATCAGATGCTGTGGCTGTAGTATTGGCATCTAAAGGAAAACAAGATACAAACCTAAAGCCACCAAACAGTGGATGCAGTTTTTCCCATGAAGCAGGTGAGCACCACAGTGACCACACAACCCAAAACTCCCTGGACACATGTGAGTGCCCTGCAGATGGGTTGACAGGTTTCCTCAGAAGCTTGTGGCCAAAACTTTCTTCTCCAGCAGACAATAAAAGGGCTGAAAGCTGCCTGTCATTCTCATTTCACTGCCACATAACTAAGCTGATCATGATTGCAGAAATGGGAAAGTTGGTTTCAACGTCACTATTGTGAATTGTGAGCCATTATGTCCTGTTTCCATAATGCTTCCACTGTAGCACAGAGCACGATGGATCAAACACAACAAAATCATGAGGGCTGAAGCCCCACAAGTTCATAGCCAAGCTCTGGAATGCTTCAAAAGCAGCTCTTCAAGGGCAAACACTGTTTGGCCTAGTTAAATATGCTTTGGGGAGTGCTGAACGCATTAACATCCAGTGGAGAGGAGCTGGCTTTAGAGACTGAAGTGAGAAATGATCTATGATGAAAATACATTTGAGCCTGTGCAAGCCAAATGTGAAAGCAGCTCTAACTTTTCCCATGGCAATTCAGAGTGTTCCACTCTTTCTTGTTTTCTTGTCTGTGCTGTGAAGAAAATCAGCTGATGCCAGTTTTATTTATCCTTAGGGCCTGTTTTTCTTTCGTGAGCTGTAGTCCAGATAAGGATGCTATACAGCATCTCTTGCTCTTCTAAAAAGGCAATGTGTTTAACATGAAAAAATATTTTAAAAGCCATTTGGGGGATCTAATTGGAATTCCAGGGCTCCATCATCTTCAGAAATATAACGAATCCTGTTTTCAAGCAATCTTTCAGGAATAAGCTGTATTCATTGGAATCTGCTACTTATGGCTTTGAATGATTCATTCAACCAAGACTCTTTGGTATAACTAATATGTGTTCTGTAACTAGTCCTCATCAATCACCATGGTATTGCAATTTCACAGTATAACTCTACCAAAGAAAAAAGATTAAAAAGAATTCTTTTGGCTATGCATTTATATTCAGTCTTAGAGGTGTTGACTTCTTTTTTAATCAATGAAGACAAAAGTTTTCAGGGGTATGCCAGTCACCAACATCTCCTTTAAGCAAATTCTACCATCTCACGATTGTGTATGTTTTTGGAAAAAAAATAAGTTGTCTTGGAGACAAGAGTCTGCCTCCATTAAACTTGCTGCACTAATATAGTTGCAGTACTTTGTTAATCTGTCATTAATGCACTTCTGTGTTTTCAAAAATCCTTTAGTCACATTTGCATTTAACAGGCAAGATAAATGGTAAAAGTTTTTGGGCTTTCTTTTCAAGTTGAGTAAACAAGTCCTGAACTTTCTTCTTTTCATAAATACTTACTGCAGAAAAGAAAACTTCATTTCATCCCATGCTTGAATTAAAGTGGTTTGATTGTAATAGCACATCAGCCTATGAATCGATTCAAAGCAATGTTTCAGATCAAATAAGGAAGATCATGAGACAAACACACACTAAAATCTACAGTGGGTTTTACTCCAGAGTAAAACCACAGAGGGCAGGGAAACAATTAGTACTTTTGTAATACAGATTACAGTTTATTACAAATTATTCACGTTATTGATTCTGCAGGAGAAACTAACAGGTCATCAAAGATGTTTTTTCAAATTTTGAAGTGTTATTAAGCAGGGCATTAGAATTCCCAAACTGCTCAATAAACTATTGAAAATTCTGGTCAAACCTCACAGCTCTGGAAGATATATTCAAAGGCTTATAAATAGCAATGACTTTCAGGAAGAAGTACATTCACATCTAATGATGTGCAGCTTTGGACCGCTGAATGTAGGTGATTTTAAAACCCTATACAGGTCTTTTATTAATCAAAAATTGTATAGTAAATGAGCTAATGTCAGTGCTACACCTACATTAAAGCGACTTCTGCATCATGATATTCCTAGGTTCAGAAATGCCTATTGACATGTGCATTATAGCAGGAATAAATTTCTCAGTTGTGTAGGTAGAAAGTGGAATACATCTGTCAAATTCTCCATCTCCTGTAGGGTTTTCTTTTGTATAGCTCACAGAGCTATTGAGAACAGCATTATCCTCCCACAGCCCAGAGCTGTGACAATACGACCCGAAAAATATTTAGCCCTTGTTTCTCACCAATATTTAGCTAAGTTGAACAATATAACTTTTCCTCCTCCATATCAGTGTTCAAACCATGCTATTCAACGCAAACATCTAGTTCTGAAGTAGATATGCTACTCCAGCTCTTATTTTAGTATATTCAGCTTCTGATACCCTGGTAACTTCACAGGCATGTTGCAACCTACACGAGACCTAATATGATAACTGTAATCCTCCTATCTTGATATTTTTCAGAATTCCTTGGAATTTTGGTGAGCACTTCAAATGTAATGTTTTGACTTCAGGCTTTTTATCTAAAAAGAAGGTTTACTGAATTCCTACTCCTAATGAAAATTCTTTTCGCTTTGTGTGATTCATGCAAATATCATTGAATTTCAAACAGAGTGAAATTCTTGACTACCAAATATTTTAGATAAACTTTTAGGAAAAGTTCATGTGATTTTATGACAACATTCATGTCCAAAACCAGCAATTTCATCAGTTAAAAAAAAAAAAAAAGCAGCTTTGCTTAAGTCACATAGTCCTTCTAATAGGAAGGACTAATAAAGTATTTTTACTAAATCAAAGTAATGAATAGAAAAAATTTAATGTTATTTGCAATGTACAAGATTTCTCCTCACGCAGTTCATGTTGTGTGACCAATGCATGTGTACTCATCCTATTTGTGAAAACAAGAACACTCATTTTGTGCAGTATTAAAAGTCCAATCTTTTATGCTATTTAAAATCTATTTTAAACAATTATATAAAGTCTAATACATGTTTCCAGACCCAGTTTGCCTACCTAAGGAAGAAGGTCATCAGAAACTAAATCTGCAGTTCTGTTTTTGCAACTGGACTTGCATCAACCCACTGACTCATTAAATAAGGATCTGATTGCATTTTAAAAATTGTAATTAAAAAAACGACACTGAACAAATAAAGTCAATTTATTTATACAACAATCATAAACTAAAAACAAAGATAAGGAACTAAGAGGTGCTTTATATAACATATATATCCATCTACATAGAAATACTGTAGGTGGCTATCTTAGGTGATGTCTTAGGTTCAAAATGCACTTGTGCATTGCTGAATAGAAAAAGAGGAACATTAGACTTCACTCACTGTCTTTAATCCTTACTTGAATTTCCAATTATTGCACCAAAAGATCAGAATTTAGTATCTCATGTTTATCTTCAGATTAAGTTTAATCAAAGCACTTTGAATGCACTCCTCAGGGATCTCTGAGATAGGATCATTGTGAAAATATAATAAAATTGTTGGAATTAAATTAATTGTCTGAAAGATTTCAAAGTGGGCATAGTGACTTACTAGATTTTGATTAAATGAATGTAAAGTCTTGAATAACAACAGATCGAATAGAAATAGACTTTATTACACTAAACCAAATAACTGACTATTTGGCCAATGACATGGTTATTATCTGGTTACATTAGGAAAAAACCCATAGAAACTGAATTTGTGTTTGAAACAGTATCACATGGCAAAACATTGGGGTGAAGAAATAAAAATGGGAAAAAAATAGAGGTTCTTGCTTTTGAAATTGTGTGGAGCCTCTGGAAACCATGCTTTAATCTGGTGGTGCTGAGAGGCTGGAAGGAGAGAAAAGGAAAGGAACAGACTGAGCAGAAAATCTGCATTTCATTTTTTCTTTTTCAATTTAAACAGCAGCAGAAAGGAGAATCTCTTACACCACTCCATACTCAGCTACCCAGGAGCTTTCCAGTAAGAGCTAAAAAATGACTTGTATATTTCTTCACTTGACAGTGGGGGAGTGTTTGAGGAAGAAGGACTTTCTACATAAACCCCTTGAGCATGAGGGCTGTGGTAATTATGTATGTAAATCAATATTTTGGCATAGAACTTGCAAAAAAAAAAAAAAAGACACACTAAAGTTTTATACAGCAGCTCCACCATCTAAGCAAGGAACACATACACAAAAAATGTTTTGCATTTATGAGAATGCACATTCTTCTGAATCATAAATCTCATTTCTTACAAAATAGAAAAAATCTTCTTGACTTTGAAAAACCAAACTACACATTTAATGTGCAAATTATAGCTTGAAACTGGTTTCATTAATTTTAGATACATAAAGGAAAGATTTCATGCTTGAGTACAACATAATGTTATACTCCAGGTATGAAATTCTGTCATGAAATATTGCTATCTTATTAGATTCTTACAAGGTTATTGGAAAAAGCTTGAGAATATTTATGGATTTTATCCAGCTAGTATGTTATATTTAATATATTTTAATATGGAGAGAGATCAAATTTAAAAATCTTATAATCCTTATAATAAATCAATTTACTTCTTATTTTATTTTTTGCATTTGTAATATTTATTACTATCGTACTACAGCTAATCATGCCAATAAACAATGCAGCTGATGTCAAAGAATATTCCACATTTAATTTCTCTTCAGGAAAATGAGATTTTTTTCCTGCTGTAGCACTCATTGCCTTCTTTTAGAAAAAGACTGTAACTGTTTTTGCATCCTGTTATTTCACTTGGAGTAACAAAGATACTATTTCCAGGGATGATGAATGCTAATGATTGTTACAGCAAAGTGATATAGATTAGTTGTTCTCTAAAATGGAAATTCCACCTTAGATTCACCCAGAGATGATGATGTTACATAGCGTAACAAGAGGTATTGTCTCATTTTGTTGTATGAAAAGAGCTAGCTGCCTTTCCTGCATATTTGGATTTTCATGTCTATGGAATCTCTTGTTTTGACTTTTAAAAATATTTTGAAATACTTTTTTGTATTGTGTTTTTAGATAGTGACACAAGTGTAGTTCAAATGCTACAAACTTAACAATTGTGTTGATATGAAATGTCTCAGATGGGGAGGTTGACTTTTGATGAGGTGAAAAGTCTTTGAAATCTAAAAAAATGATTGCAGATTCAATTATTCTTCCTCTTCCTAATCATTGTCTCTTCCAGAAAAATGACCATAATGGCCAAGCTGCAGCCCTCTACAATACAGGCTGCCTGAATAGCAAAAGACTACATATCTTCCATGTACAGTACACAGCCTAATTTTTAGTCAACATTGTAATACAAACATACATAAGAAGACAAAATCCTCCACACTTGAACATAATGCACCGTTTATCCTTTATTACACTGTTGTTCAAGCATATTTGCATGTACATATATTTATGAAATCAGTGTTTAATTTGTGTGCAGAATTAGTTAATAGATTCACAACTTCTTCCACTAATTTTTTCATACTAGAGCCAGCACTCTTTTTCAGACTTTGTCATTATACTTTTTCAGTGTTGCAGATGTTAAAAGGAATTTCAATAATTCACAACAATCATTTATATTGTTCATCTGTAAGCATTCAATTCAGACCCACCAGCAATGCTGTATGTCATATAGAATATTGTAATTACTATTGTTGACAGTGTTTCTTTCTTTTGAGAACAGGTTAAAAATTACACACTTTGCATATTTGAGTAATTTATCATCTATTAAAACCATGTTCATCAGAGCAATCTGCACAAATGTCTTGATCAAAAAAGTGAATGCAAAAATATATGTCATATTAACACATTTATGGTTTGAAGTGTATAGGCCAGTCTGGATTTTGTTTAATTTGGTACATGACAGTTTATTCAATAGAATATAATTGTGTTCCTTCTGCTTAAATGGTCACTGTAATGTGGTGTATTACTTGTCATCAGCAGAGCAGGATAGTTACTTCTAGCTGTCTCTGACAGAAAGACAAATTTCTTTTTATCGTTCTTATGTCTGGTACAGATGAATATATATGTACTTTTCTGCCCTGTCTCTACTCTGCCCCCATTAGCTTATAGCCAACAAATGCAGCATTTGCCTTCCCTAGTTTTCCCACTCTAGAAAATTGGTGCTTGAGAATTACTCCACTGTTTGAAAGAGCTTATACATGAAAAGGCATCAGCTGAAAAAAAAAATAGACTGTGATTTCTTCCTGAACTTTGTAGTGAGAGCAGTGTGGGTGTGTGGTAGCAGCTACACTCATGAGCTAAGCAAACCACACATGGAAAACATTGAGGGGACAGGGGCAGGGCGGGGCTCATCATATGCTTCAGTGGGACCCATGGGATAGAAGCTTCACACATGACCAGTATGTGCCTGTGCTTACTTTCTGTTTGCTGTTGAGCTGGGTCTCAGCAAGTGTGGTGGCCCAGAAGGGCAAAGGAGGGCTCAGGCGTCTCTCAAACTGGCAGAGGTGTCAAGAATAACAAGGATTTTACAGGTATGTTGGTAGCAAGCAGAAGTCCAGGTTGGCTTCCGCTGTTGAAGAGAGTCCTTGCAGACCTTGAGATGGTTTTATGAGGTCCACCAAAATGAGCACAGTCTTGGAGACCATGAAACCCAGAGAAACTCTAGCCTAAGAAAAAGGAGGAGACTCAGGGAACCTAGTTGTCACAAGGTAGTTATAGAAAAGGTAAAGATGCTCTCTTCACAAGGATCCACAGTGATGACAGGAAATGGGGGGAAGTTGTTTCAAGAGAAATTCTACCTGGACTAAGAAAAAGCTCATTCACCAATTATGTATTGGAATAGTTTGCCCAGGGGAGTTGTGGAATATCCCTTGCTGGAAATACACAGAATTGTGCTTTACAGAGCCCTGGGTGATTTAATCTGGAGTTCAGTCAGATGATCTCCAGAGATCCCTTCCACTGTAGACTTTTCTATTATTCCACATTTCAGTGATTCTATAGTTTTGCTCCTTGGACTTGTACCACCTGATAACATGATAGAGTTAGACATAAACCACAGAAATGAAGGCACAGAGCTATTGCCAGTGGCAAGCTGAATAATGCATGAAAATATATAAAATACTGTGCATAAATTCTATTAATTATGTTTTCTCAGGTGTTTCTGATGGCTGATTATTTGGCCCAGTTTTTACTTGGAAGATCAGGTTATTTACCTGGAAGCCAAAACAAGTTAAATATGAGGGTAAGATTTGTGCTTGAAATGTAAAGGATCCTACAGAAATTTGAATCTCTAAGCAAATGAATTTCAAAACAGTTCAAAAACTGTTCCAATTACAAAGCAGCCTTCAGAATTGTACGTCATTTGGAGTCCCTGAGGAATTTATACCTGATTGTTATTCAAGGGGAACTCCAGTGCTTTTATTCTTTAGAATGATATGCTGCATGGGTCCAGTATTAATGGAATGACATTCAGCTGAGACATAATAACCAGCCACTTCATCAATACTTTCAGATGTTTCTAATCTTTTTGTCAAAGAGTCATCTGTGTTTTATGAAAATGATATGCTAGGAATCACAGATGCTTAAAGTGGAAGTGGCCTCCTTCATATTGGATATTTCCTTGTTTCACACTGAGGTTCCTATTCCTTTTCCTGTATTACTACTTACATTAAGATCTGTGTATGTGACTGTGTTTTGTATTGTTAGTCACTCTGTTCATAACTAAGATGGGATTCTTAAAAAGAAAAGTTTTTTCCTGGACTCCAGTTCTAAGCCAAAGTTGCTTATTGCCCTAGGTACTCTGAAATTAACGTAAATAAATCATTTCCCCTATATTACTCATGGTATTTTCACATTCCAAGTCTTAAACATGCTGCAGACTTTCACTTTTTTCCCAGATGTTTCCATTTTTGATCTATCTCTAATTGCTGACAGCTGTATTCCCCTCATCTATTTATTGAAAAATGAGCCAAAAAAAGTATATCAACTTACAACTACACCTTTCAATTGGACAAGCTTCCAAGATTTTTGACGAAGAACAGCAGTTTCATCCTCATCATATTCTTATTTCAAAACACAGAAAATGGTCTGAGGAATGAGGAGCTTCTGCTTTCGTATATTCCTAGTATGCATGCTGAAGTTACAAAGTTCTGGACCATTCCTGTATGAGCAATGTTATGTCTGGTAGCACAACACGAAAAGATTAAATATTCATAACATTATAAGGTTGACATACACTATCAATAAACTCAGACAAAAAGTCCTCAGAGTTAGTTAAGGGGGAAATTGTTGAAATACTATGTCATAGAGAAAAATTTCTCAGTTTATTTAGATTAAACTGAATTGGGACAGAAACAAGTTATAGATTTATAAATGAATAAACAAACCTGCAATCATCTTATTTTCAGAGTCAATATCAGTAATACAACATATAAATCACACAATAATAATTTCAAAAATTCAAAATCACACATAATAATTTCAAAATCTATCAAGCACCTAAAACTGTCTAATATTTTTAGTAAGTAGTCCCCTAAATTTACAATCATAAGCAGAGGCAGACATTCACAGACCTAGCATCACACCCATGGCATCCTCAAACGATGTTAGGTATAGAAGCACCATTGCTCCTTCAAAAGCACCAGTTATCCTGCCTGCATTTTGTCCTGTAAGACATGGATGCTACAGCCTTATAGGTGTCTTTGGTGCTCTCTGTAATTAATTCACATATTTAATAATCACATAATTCTCTATAATTAATTCCTATTAATTCACAAGCTGGTGAGAAAGCACCGCATGAGCTCTTGTGCACAGACAAACTCAAGGTGTGTGTCCCTATTTTTTGCTGACTGAACTGCTGCCCCATTAGCTGCAGAGCAGGCAGCTCATGGTGTCTCACAGTTAATGCTTAAAGAGGCTGATCTGCATCAGAGGCTTGACAGGGTTAAAGGAATAAAATAGGTATTTATTGAAAGGCCTTCAAAAGATACACCTTGGGCAGTACAAGAACCCAGCAGTGGTTCTACCCAAGATGGACACAAGATGGATGCTTGGTACCAAGTCTTCATATTTCTATAAGTTTTGGTCCATTTACATATTGGGGTTAATTGTCCAATTACAGCTTCAGTTATGAAGACTCATCCTCCTGGTCTGCTCTCTTCAATTCACTGTTGTTTATGCTTTTGGGCCTGAGGCTGTAACAGCTGTCCTCAGTTCTGGAAAAGGATTGTTTTGTCGAACTACCTTGTGAAGAGAACTTGCTAACACTTTATATGAAGTTCAGAGTCACACACTAAGGCAGTACAGAATCTGAAAAATATGAAAGCTTAAACTTTAGGCATCACAGGGAGTTTGTTCTTGCTGGCCAAAGCAAAGAGGTGATGCTGGTGGGGCAAATTCTGGCAGTGTTGAACCAAGTTTTAGTGACTGCTGTTTCCACTCCAAGGTCTCTGATTCCTGCTACAAATTTTCATGGTTCTGTAGGAGATGAGTTGTACTTGAATCATCCAGACTGAGCCATATGCTAGGCCTCTAGGCCGTGGCACTGAGGCCTGTCTAGGTTGTGGTGTAAATAGAAATTAGTGCCAAGAGTGTGTCGTATGTAGAAATTTCATTTAAGGTGTTGCAAGGGTCAAAGGGTTTCATAGTAGTTAACAAGTATAGTAATTGGTGTGGACATAGTAGCTACCTTAAACAGTTTATAAAACAATAGGTGTTTGCATTCTTTCCTGTGCCATGTACCAATGAGAATGTATCTAAAAGTGTAAACAATATAGAGTGTATAAAACCTGCCATCTTACACAGAATAAAGGAGAAACGTAGTAGTAATCATACTGATCGGACCTGTATTTGCTCTGCCGACTCCTTTCATTATTTTGGGGTTTCCCCAGCGACTTCATGGTTCTTTTATGCTGCTTTCAAAATGAACTTATTTATTTCTAAAGTTCCCCCATTACTGCCTGCTGATGCTAGTCTTTCTCTTAAACATGATCAGGTTTTGGGGAACACACCTTTTTCTGTGTGTTTGACACACACACACTGACTTCTCATTCTTACTAACGAAGTGTGTTAGCATTTAACACCAAAAGATTAAGATTTTAAATCTTAATACAAAATATTTGGAAAGGACAGACAGAGTGAACATTGTCACAATGCAATAGTTACAGAAGGCTCCTTGTAGAAGTAGGTAGAAACACTTATACTCAAAAAGACATTCTTTGTCTGGAATTGACCATGTGCATAAGATAAATAAGCATAACACTATTATTAGTACTTTAAAACCCCCTCACTTGACTATGGGACGCATGTATGAGAAGGGTCTGTGTTGTGATTGCAAATACAATGTCTGAAACATGAAAACAAACTCAGAAGAGATATGGTGTGTTGATATGTGTCCATGACCAAAAATCCCAAACAGGTGGCTTAAAAGTAGTTACACTACAGATGGCATTGCAGATATAGCTTAATTTCTTAACTGCATTGCTTCTCTTTGTCTGCCTGCTGGAATATCCCTTTTTTGCTTACTTATCCAGCCAAATACAGATTTTATGAAAGGAAATAAATCTTTATTTTGTCCATTCTCGAGAATAAGCCCTTTCCTTGATATGACAGAAGTCATATCAGGAAAGAAGAAAAGGAAGAATGTTTTGATTTTGTTAAAAAAACCTTTCTCAGTTTGATTCAGGATAATGACCCATGCTGTCAGAGGCTTCTCTGATTGTATGAATCCATTGGGAAGGTAGATTTTTAATCACACTATGTAAGCAATCCATATCACAAACTTATTTTTCTTGAGACTTACGGGTCTTCATGGACATCAGATATGTTTTGCACTAATAATCCAATTATATAATGTGAGTTACTTACATAGTTTGTGTTGAAATAACTCACTTCATTAATTATGCTAGTAAGAAGAATTTGATTTTCTACATTCCTATAAACCAATTTGGACCAACTTGAACACCAGCACACTTTAGCATACATGCTAAATAATTTTTGAGTTACATACAGAAATCAGAACTTTTTCAACACTGAATGTTTTTACCTTCATCTTTCAGTGGCTGGATCAAGTCATAGCCTTGACTGTTATATTATTTTCTACTATGAAATCAGCATGTCCTGTTAGGATTTTTGCAGCCTTTGAAGAAATAGCCCATTGTAACTTATCTAAAAGAAGTTCAGTTATTGTGTGTTTGCACCTCTCTCACAGAGATGATTAAATGGCAACATGTTAGCTAACATTAGGTCTTTGAGGCAAAGAAATGAAGCAAGTTACTAAAAATACTGGTGCTGTTATCAGTGGGTTTCACAGACCGACTGCCTACCTAGCTCAGCAGTGAATTCTGTTATGCCAAGAGTATCCTCACTCTTCTTAGTCTTCCCTGATATATAGATAACAAACACAAAGTGATTTTCCTGAGAGTTTCAAAGAAATGAGACACTTCTGATTTTAGGCCCATCTTTCAGTGCTTGAATTATGGACATCATATCTGGAAATCTGTCCAAATCAGAAAAGAGCCAAATGACAAACAATCCTGTTTACTTTGAAGGATTATCCTCCTGTATGTACAGACAAGTGTTAGCTTATCCTTTTCTGGCCAGAGAGCTACATGGGACACTGAGATTTTGATTAGCGACCAGAATTTACACTTTTCAAACTCCATGAGTTCCAAGGTGGACTTCCCTCCCCAGTAAAAATGTAAGGACTACACCGCCCCTCTAAGACTTTACATGGGATCCTATGGTATGAGCTTGATTTCACACACTTAAATATCTACTGCCTCCTCATGGGAAGAAAGCCAAAATGCCTAACAGTGTTTAATCAAATATTAATTGTATCAGTCATGAAAAAGGACTAAAATGGGAATATCTCCAAGACATAATTACTTTAGGACATTCTAGCCTAAAAGGGATCCTAAAATTATTTCCACACACTGTTATAAGAAAGTTAAGTTAATAAGTTTCCTTAAATTAAATGCTGATAAAAGAAATCCAAATGCAGTTAATAAATGTATAAAGCTATTGGATATCTTTTGAAAATTAGAATGGAAGATTTTTGAAGGCCTGAATAAAACAAAAGATTTCACATTCTGGAGGTGTTTGGGATGGCAATACTATTCTTTTCTTCAGGGTTTGTAAATTCATATGAATATCAAGATAAAGATGGTGGTGAAAATAAAGGTGTATTTTCACATATGAGCACACTGTGGTCCTAAGGTTCATATTGTGGATTCTGGTAACAGCAACCAGCCATTCACAGATCATTGTGAAAACACAGAGTTGTCAAAGATGTCACTTCTTTGCATACTCAAAAAATAGATGACTATACACCGCATGGGGTACAGACATCCAAAGAATTCAAATCTACTTCAGTTTCTGCTGAATCAAAACCAGACTGAAGATGCAGATGGGAAGGCCCTCTGGCCCTGTGGGTTTTTTTATTTTTAAAAAAATCACTGAACAAGTAAGAACGCTTACTCATTACCAACAAATATGCTTTCCATGATCCAAAAAGAAAAAAACACCCTAAATCTAAATAGAAGTAATTTATATTCTTTCTGGTTGAATTTCACGATAATATGGAATTGATCATTGAACATTTTCATGCAGTTTGTTTTGCCAGCTGGAAGATTTTTGTCAATTTTCTTATACTGCCTTTTGCCAAGGATTTCTTCCTTGAAAATATAAAAATTCTTTCTGAACCCCAAGAATTTAACTTTTAAAAATTATTTTGAATTTGAATTTGAAATAAAAAAGTTCAGTTGAAGAGAAGTCTTAGGTAACAGCAGTCATGTGTATTCTGCTGTGAGTCCTGCTGTCACAGGAGTTCATCAAAGTTTTTCTCTATCTGTCTCTGCAGGAAAAAATTCGATTTTTTTTTTCAGTGCACGTACAGAAAAAAGGAAAATACATGAAAACCCAAATGCACATAATAACTAGATTTCCTAGGAGTTGCTACTAATTTTAGGGTGTACAGCTCTGGAGATCTACAGAGGGGTTTGGAAAGAAACAAACTAGACTTTGGAAAGAGCATATCTGCATTGGCCTTATTAGAGAGGTCCATAAGAGGTAGAGTTCCAAGAGCAGGGGTGTTTTAGAGAAAAGTATTTTGTGCTTTTGGATTTTATCCACTTAGAAGAAAGTGCCATGATTTGAAGGGAAAGGTTATGAATTATAAAGAAATATTATTTTTTAGTACTGGGTATTATTTATTAGTACAGAAGTATAAAAAAAAATCCACAATTATAATCCTTTAAAGAAAATTTATTTAGCAGCCAAAAAATAATGCTTGTTGAACCCCAGAAAAAGACTTAATTACTGAGACTGGTTACCCTCTTCCCATACAATTATTTTTCAGTGAAATTCTTGCCTGTCAGAAGTGCTTGCCAATTTGAGCCCTCAGCATGTTGCCAGGTCAGCTCTGATTCTTTTTCTCTATTCATAATGAGAAATGTCTTCTAAAAAAGTATTCGTCAAGTTCTGTACTTCCAGTTTGTAAGCCTAAGTTTTGTTCCCATAACTGGTGGTATCTGTCCCCATTCTGTGGCTGAATGTCTACTTCTCACAAGGTACTGAGAGACCACCAAATTGAGGCTTGTTTTCTTTTCATTTAAGTTCAAAGAGCTTAGCAAGGCTGCCAAGCTGACATCCAATTGATGTTATATCATGAAATTAGTTTTCTAGTCACTGAACTATAATACAAACTTGTTCTCAGAGGAAAATTAACAGGAAAAAATTTCCATGCAGCTGAAGAAACTCATGGAAGTGGGGAACTTTTGCTCCACAAGGCAATCAAAAGAAACTGGAATGGCAGTGGCTAAATTTCCACTAGACTTCCATTGTCACTGAAAGGAGGAAAATAGTCCTGTGTTCATTGGCAAGGCACGTATATGCTCATAGGTGGAAAACAAATGTGGAAAAGACATCCTAAAAAGCTCCTAATAGGGGCAATTAACTCTTGTTTTTGGAATCCTTGCAGAATCAGAATGATCCTGAAAACTCCTCCAAATCACCTCACCTAATAATCTTATTCTTTATTGAAATGAAGTTTCTCATGACAGGAAAAGTAGCTGTTAAATATGTGTACATGAGACAACAGTACTTCTGAAAGTGAGTGTAGAATGTGTATGCCAGTGAAAGGGCAGAGATGGGCTGTATGGGCGGGCCTGGAAGTTTTCCAGCTGAAGATGAGTATTTCAGTTGCTGTGAGGAGGGTTACCAGGAGGCTGTGTTAATTGTAAAAATCACCTATCAAGTATTCCAGTCATGAGTGCCTTTTTTCATTTAAGAGAAAATTTAAGTCCATATAGTTCAAAACCTAACTAGTGGTGTTTCATTTGGCAGGAAAAATCCTGGATAGGATCCAAAAATGAAGCCTTTATGCATGTTAGTCTTCCCTAGGCCTAGGGAAATCAATGTTATTTTAAAGCATACGAGTTCATGCATTTTTATTAGCATGTGCTTAGAATACTATTTCACAGTTAGCAGCTACCAGAGACACATTAAACTTGCTTTAGAAATATGATGTCTAGTCATGATCAATGCTAAGGATGATGCCTGTGCTGTTTGCAGTTTGACACTTGCAAATTAGCTATTAATTCAGATGTGCTTACTAGCTTGTTGTGCAATGTCTGAGTTCATCCAGGCAGTACCACTGAAATTGATTTCTCTGTGGCAAAGAACAGAATTAAAAAGATTCATCACACGAATATCACACGAATATCACACAAGATGGTGTTGACATAACCTGACCGCCATGGCAGTGGTACTTCCAAAGTTAACTTGGACTTCTTTTAATTCCCCATTCATACATGTTCTGTATGGACCACTGACAGGAAAAAAGAATCAGCTGTCTATTACCCATATTCTGTACTGAATAGGACACCTTCAACTTTCACCTCAGATTGCATGTCTTTCAGACATGGATCTCCCTCTTCCTCAGACTTTATTATTTTCCACTAACTTTTACATACACGGGATGGTAAAAAAGGATAATGCTAAAAATACATTGAAATAAATTATGCTCTTCCCTTAGTCAGAAAACAATCTGCTCCCTATGAATGACAGTAGGGAAAAAAGTCAACTAAAAAGCTGTTATTCTTGACTTGCACTGAAATAATTGCTTGCCATACAGGTGATACAGCAATGTGTCCTGGGTTGTAGTATAGGATGTGCACAAAGTATTCTATCACCATCTTCATGGACTGTTGAATCCAGGTGGGGCAGTGTTTTCCCAGACCCCCTCCCTCTGCGCCATTATCTTCTGTTAATGGCCCATCAAATGCCTTGCCCATGACTCATAGATAACTCCCTCTGGGAGGTATCTCTGTTTAATGGGCCATTAAGGACCTCCTGCATGACTCACCATCTGGAGCATGTGAGATGCTCTGCCCAGGGGCAGGAACCAAGCATTCTCACCTGGATATAATCTGAGGTTTGGGACAGTACAGGGGGCCCTTACCCACTGGATTCCCAGAGGACCAGAGCTACTAGACCTTTCTACAGGATCACTGCTTCAAGAAGACTACCTCATCTGGACTGCTTCCATCACTCTGCTCAGGTAGTATTCTGACTCTCTCAGTGGTCTTTTGTATTATTGCATCTATTTAATTTTACTTCCCCCTCCCTCCTCCCCCCCCCCCCCCCCCCCCCCTTTTCTTACTAATAAATTGCATCTCTTACTTGGAGCTTCTCATTCGTTTTGCTTTCAAACCACTACACAATGTCTGTAATACTGTGGATGCAGATGCCTGATGTATCTAACTGTAATATGATAAAAAGAACATTTGGTAAAGAAGAAAATGAAAATTTTAAACCACTTGTTGCTTCTATATACCTGCAATTGTATGCCTGCCATAAACATGGCATGGCAAATCTCCTTTTCCCTCCTTTTTAGATTACGGTTGCAGCCTTAGAAAAGCTCTTTTTGGACAAGTCATAACTGGCAGTAAAAGCTGCTCTTTGAAGTCATCTGTTTGGGTCTTCTAACCCTGAAATTTGCTGAGATATGTCTAATGTCCTCTCACCATTTCACAAGGAGTGTGATACAACTCTGGAACTGGTGATGGTTCAGAAAAGGAGCTCACCTTTGTCTTTGGAAGTTCATAAAATCTCCAGACATAGCCATGGCTAGCATGAGTGAGTTGGTGATTGCCTGCCTTGCAGTGGAGTATCGGACTGCATGACCCCAGAGGAAGAAATAAATTACCTTCTTTTTACATCTATTTTTGTATTTAAGTTTGGAATTGAAATCTGCCTATAGGGCATAGTCAGAAAGAGATTAACACTGTGAAATGAAGATACATTCTTAAATGAAGAGCAAAAAGGAATAATGAACACTTTCAAAGCACAAACAATGCCTGGTACTGTGTATTTTTCAGTCTGTGCCTCTGAGTTGTGTCCAGGAAGGATGCTGAGATAGGAAGTGCTGGGTTCTGTACTGAATGTAACCTGATGTTTGGACAGCAAAATGATGCCAAGATGTTTCTCTGGATCTACTGATTATGTATGATTAAGAATTGAATTGGCATGAATGCAATAACTTAAAACTTTTCTTCGAGAAGTTCACAGGCTGCAGCTACAGTTTATTCATGAGTCTGCAAGCCTGACAACCTGAAAATCAGAGTTATAATGGCAAAGACATTAAAATGAGTCACAGGCTGGTGTTCACTAAGCTGAAGACATGGCTTTGCTTGTAGAAGGAAAATGAGAATGGAGATGAATGGGACAACGTTTGCACTGAATTTCTAGACAAGGTAGAAAGTTTAGGACTGTTTCAAGACTGGCTTCTGAGACAAGTTCTGTAATAGATTTTTACTCTCTTAGGTGGTATCTTTCACTACAGGAGCCATAAGCCACCCCACATTAAATGATATTTTAAATGGACGCCTATTTTTTTAAGAAGTCCCAGTCAAGGAGACAAGAAGAGAGAAAATTTTCACTCTGAATTTATCATGAAAGCTTTCACACTGCACTAACTGGACTAGACTAACAATCTTGCCACACTAGAAAAAAGGGGTTTAATTCCAGCAGAAAGTTGAAATGATGTGAGGGTTTATTATCTCTCCAAGGTCTCAGTATCTTTGTTGGACAGTGAGGAATCAAACTTTCAGTTCAATTTGAAAAGGTATCTCCTTACTGAAATTCAAAAGAGCTATTAGTAGTTTAGGTCAGTGTATAGGAGAAGTATAATTATGTGAGCATAACATTAAACAAGGTAAAGTTCTTACTGCATAAATCCTCACTCCAAGTGCGTCATTAATATAGACTTTCACATTTAGATAAGGAGTGGAAGTATCATTTCACAAAAGCATCAAACTCAACTGTGCTGTAAAATTTAACGACCTGCTTTAGACAGCAAAAATTAGAAAACAGCAGAAAATGCCTGTATGCTGCAAATCTAATTAATTTTTATTTTTTCTCTTTCGTCCACACAATTACATATTTATTACTATGACAGTAGAAAATCGGGTGAAATATCCGAAACTACTAGAGTGATCATCACAATGCTTTTTTTTACTGTGCTATTAGCAGAAATATCTTTTTTCCACTTGTAAGCATTTTCTGTAGAGTATAATTTCCTTGACATGAAGAAAGCCAGTTCTAATTTAATACTTATACCAATGGATTTTGAATGGATTTTCACATTAATTTTCATGGTAAGTTACTTATGTTTTTTCATGCTTATCTGAACAGACATTTGAGCAGTTATTGTAATTCACTTCTTGTTATTTGAACTGATATTTTTATTGTTGAGACAATTAGCAATTAATGAACTGGGAATTGAATCCACTAAAGATCAGAGCTGATTTGCTTTGAACTAATTTATGAGGCTTTATATATTTAGCTCAATGGCCTTTTTTATTGATAAAACGTCTTGCTGTTTCCTAATAACACTGAACAAATAACAAATCACAAATTGCTCATTGTCAAATGCTCCTGCGCACTTCAACTGATAAAGTACTGAAATGTGTCCTCACTGACATTTGCAGCTATCCTTTAAGCTGCAAATAATAACAATTATCACCATCATCATCGTCGTCATCATCATCATTGCCAGTTCTGAAAGCTAGATTTGGAAAGGGAGAGATGAGAAAAGCATGGTTGCTATTTTACAGAGTGGCTTGTATTTGTATATAAATATCTCAGGTGTATTGATCTACGTTATTCTAGGTAGTGCTGAAATTGTAATACAAGAGAAAATCCAATACCAAGCAACATATTGTAATAAAGAGCAGTTCTAGCTGATGAATGAAAAAACAAGTCAAGGTGGGTGAAGAGAAGGAGGAGGTATCATGTGCAAACAAATAAGAAAGATTAGATATTAATTTTTCCAGGTAGTTGAAGTGATGGTGCTATATTTTTACTTTTGGTTTCTAAGGAGAAAAGTCTTTTATTTCTCCTGGAGGTGGTGGGTAATAGCATGTTTTAGATCCATTTGTGCTGTGGATGTCCATTGCAGTCAATCTATTCACATGCTGTCACTTAAATATATCCATAGCACTGCAGAGCTGGAAACTAAGTACCCATCATAGAAGCTGGTCTGGTGTATTCTGAATTCTGGATTTTCTCTGTCAGTTCTGGGGAGTTCATCTTTGCATGGGCAGACACTGTGAATTCCAGACAGAATTAATTTTTTTTTTTTAATGATTACAACAGAAGGCTTTTTTTGAAATAAAATGTAGACCTGGAAATATGTGTGCACATGAAAATTTGGGTAAAAAATTTCAATGAAGATGAAGGATGGAACATGTCCTCAGATTTTCAGTTTTTTGTCTATTGCAGTGCTACCTGAGATCTCTAAACTGTTTGTGTTCCCATTCTGTCTGTGTAAATACAAGCAGATCACTCTTTCAAGAAGAGTAACATTTTTATATCACATTTTTTAGTTTAATTTTATTTGTTCTCGTGACCTTTCATAGAAAGTCTTTATATTTAAGATAAATTTCAGTGGCATTTTCCCCCATCCAAGACACTGCACCGGGGAGAGGTCAGCTCATGTCGTGCATATAGACATGAACAAGAGGCTGGAAAAAGGGACAACTGCTGTGGAAAGGGACCTGGGGGTCCTGGTCAATGGAAAGTTGAACATGAGTCAGCAGTGCCCTGGCAGCCAGGAGAGCCAAGCATGTCCTGGGGGGCATCAGGCACAGCATGGCCAGCCAGGCAAGGGAGGGGATTGTCCCACTCTGCTCTGCACTGGGGCACCCTCACCTCAAGTGCTGGGAGCAGGTTTGGGTGCCACAATATTTAAAAACCCCATTCAACTTCTAAAGAATGCCCAAAGGAGTGCCACAAGTATGGTGACAAGACTTTTGGGCAAATGGTATAAGGTGCAGCTGAGGTCACTTGGTCTGTTCAGCCTGGAGGAGACTGAGTGGAGACCTCATTGCAGACACAACTCCCTCACGAGAGGAAGAGGAAGGGCAGGCACTGATCTCTGCTCTGTGGTGACCAGTGATCAGGACCCAAGGGCATTGTCTGAAGTTATGTCAGGGGAGCTTTAGACTGGATATCAGGAAAAAGTTTTTCACCCAGAGGTTGAACAGTGGAACAGGCTCCTCAGGGAAGTGGTCACAGCACCAAGACTGGCAGAGTTGAAGAAGCATTTGGACAACACTCTCAGGGACGTGATGTGACACCTGGAGTGTCCTGCGCAGGGCCAGGATTTGGATTCAAATGCCTTGACTGGTCTCTTCTCATATTCAACATATGATTGCATGATTCTGTGAAGAATTTTACATAACTAGTAGAAAATATTTTCCTATAGGATTCTTAAAATTCAAATTTGGTTGAGGATGGCAGGGAAAAGAACTTGCAACACACAGCTAGATTATTTTTTGGTATACTGATAGATATTTATAGGTGCTTGTAAGAGAAGGAACACTACTTATGTAAAAGTAATCAATTACCCTCAGCAGTAGAAATGAGCATTGTTTAGCAGAGAGACAGTAAAGACACTGCTCTCTTTGCTTAGACAATATGAGACACTAAAAGAGAAATCATGCACTTTCATACTCTCAGTTGTACTCCAGCCTTTCCTCAGGAGGCAAAATGCTGCCATAAGGATGCTCTTGTGGGAATTCTAGCACTGGCAGTCCAAGAGATGAGTGCAAGACTGTGCTTTATCAAGAAGTTAGGACAGAGCAGGTCCTCCTCATCTCAGAGTTGATAGGGCAACAAAGTAAAGATTTTGGGCAGAGACTTTCCTAGAAAATGTACCTCCTAGAGCCATGCTGGATTATAAACTCAAAAAAGTAGCATAAAGCTATGTGCATTTTCTTACATATTTGGCATGGAATTTTTTTTCACAGCTTCTGTGTAAAGTGTTTATAGTTTCAGTGTATTTTTAATTTGTTTCCTCTCTACCTTAGACAAATAGCCAATATGTTTTGCCTTTACCTTTTTCTAAGACATTGTTTAGTAACTTTCCATTTTGTTTATCTGAGTATTTGCTTTCCAAATCAATGCAGAGCACGTTTCCCGTGTTTAATTATGGCTTTGAATGAGTAAAATCAAGAGTATTTTGGGGATCAGGTGAAGGATTCCTGTTCCAAACAAATGTTCTGTGCAGGCATGACATCAAACACAAAGAAACCACCAAGTTTATTGCAATTTGCATATGTGTTCTGGATTGAATTAAGAGGTTTGTCACCCCAAATTTACCATTTTCACAGCCATGGATGTTATCAACCATTACTTTCAAAAGCACATGGCATCTTGAACAGCTGTTGAAAGCAGACTTTATTCTTCTGTATCCAGAAAAGGGAAGATAAGAAGACATTTTCTGGCTTTTATGCAGTGGAGAGCAAGAAGCAGAGAAGACTTACCAGCAGGTACACGAGTCGTTAACCACATCAAAGATCGGAAAAAGAAACTTGCTATTGGGAGAAAAGGCTTTAAACCAGGAGATTTGGCAAGGACAAGTGAATAGCTTCAAAGCGACCTTGTATCTGGGAATGCTAAAAAAGCCAATGTGGAAAAACGCTATTTCTTATGCCAAGTGTTGTCATACTCTGCCTGTTTTGAGAAGAAGAATTCCTGTGGAGATATAAGAGGCCCTCAGACATGCCTGAAGCTTTTTGTACCAGTGGAGCAGGCAACAACCCTCCTGTAGGATGAACTAAGCTGAACAGACCCCATGTCCCTGTGTGTCCCTGTGTGTCCCTGTGTGTCCCTGTTTGCTGGGATGAACTAAGCCAAACAGAGCCTGTGTGCCTGTGTGTCTCTGTCACCCCATATTGTTAGCAAGATAATGAGATAAATCTACTCTTTGCATTTTGGCTGTGGTTTGATGGTTGCCCTGGTAACCTGTATGCATCCATTCAGGCACCTGCAAATGATTGTATCACCAAGTGGAGATCAGGAAATCTTGTGCCTCTTTCACCTAAAGTCACACACTTTAATTCAATGTCAGACAAAGTCTGCTGTACTAGTCAGTTAATTATACTATTCTTCACACACAATTGCATTATTCTCCACATATAAAAGTAAAACACTTGTTCCTCCGAAATTTACTACCCTTTTTAATGCATGGACCATAAATTTACTATGTAACATAAACTACCTAAGAATATTATTCATAAAAAGAACCAAAAATATTCAAAATCTAATGCATTTGTATATATTGATACCAAGGTTAATACAAGTGTGTTTCTATTCCATCAGCTACTACTTGCTTCTTGTTACCATGACAATTCAGTATCTTAATATCCTTAACAAAATCTACTACAGAAAATAAATCTATTCCATGGGCTAGTTAAAAAAAGATAACTCACCATCCCATGTATAAAATCAGAAAAACACATTTTAAGATCAAAAGCAGCCTGATAAATCAACAAAATACCAAGGTATATTAACATCTCAGGCATATTTGAATTCTCAAAGAGCAGCTCTTCAATTAAGTTCAGTCTTTAGACAGTTGACTTCAGATGTGAAAACTGACAACATGATTTGTTTGATTGTTTTTTTTTTTCAGTTGCAGGTCATCCACAAATTTCTCTAATTGTCTGATAATTTGTTCAGCATTATTTTATGTAGCTATAATTTTCTATCAATTAAAGCAAATCAGAAATTTCAGAAAAATTATTTCAGAAGGGCATTATGCAGGAAAGCTTTTGTATCAGGAGACAGGATGACTTTTCTATCAGGATAACTTTCCAAACTAGATAAAATAAAATGGCCAAGTTGCCTTTGGAAATTCACATATGTCATGATTTAACCCCAGTGAGCAACTAAGCACCACACAGCCATTTGCTCACTTTTGACAAAGTGAGCAAAAAAACTTGTAGCTTGAAAAAAAAGGGCTGCACAATATAATTGCTAACCATCCTCTCCGTGATGCCAAAATCACAACCCTGAATTGCAGTCAGCTCTCTCTTCCAGTTAATTCACACAGTTTATATAGTGGGCATGACATTCTCTTGTATAGAGTATTAATTTTGCCAGTTTGGATCAGCTGTATTCATTATGCTCCATCTCAGTTTCTTGTGGACTTTCTCATTGGCAGAGGGTAGGAAACTGAAAAGTCCTTGATTTAGGGTAAGCATTGCTCAGCAACAACTGAAACATCAGTGTGTTATTCAGCATCTCATAATGAATCCAAAATTCAGCACAGCACCAGCTACAGAAAAAATATGAATTATATTCCTGTGAAAACCAGAACAGAGTTCAACCATTGTGTTGGAGATGAATCATAGAGATTTTGGGGGGATTTTGCCAGCCCATTGCCAGATTTTAGTTCTCCATTTCTTTCTCATTTTCATTATTCCTATCCATTGCTTACTGCCAAGTAGCAATATGAAAGAGGTGGCAAACCAAAAAAAGGGGTTAGTTAAACTTGTGTTAGGTTATTCTCAAGGCACTACCAACCAAACCTGCCAAACAGCTGTTACAGTTTTAACATTTTTACACCATGCTGTCTTAAGTCCTACCTTACTCTAAAACAATTAGCTGCAGTTGGTGTTAGCAGAATATAGGATGTGGAATAGCTTGGTTCAATTTAAAGTCTGTTCCATCTTTTTATGCATGTGCTCTAGGATAAGATTGAACCTCCAGCCCTTTTGGAATACCATTGGCACTATGCTTTCACAGTCTAGGACATGACTATTAGACTGTTCCAGCACAATCTAGATTACATAAATCTTAAAAATATGAAATAGATGAGATTTAGATTACAGTTTTAGACTGAAAGCAATCATTAGGGTTTCTTTTATAAAATTCATATTTATAAGACAGACATTTCTTACAGAATTTCTAGAGCCACAGGTTTGTTTGCAAAAGTGTTGGAAGAAATCTTGTTGTATGTCATAGGGTAAAGTTAAATATGTATACCACGATACTGCTCATGCAGGGAACTGAACAGGCTGAAGAGTCCAGAAGCATATGGAAAAAACCCTAATTCATTTCAAAATTTTTCAGTAAAGATAAGCAATAGAAAACAAAAAATACGTTTATGCAGTTTGCAGGTCATTCAGTTTCCCCGCAGTTACCATTTAATTCCAAATGAAATACAGATACCCATGCTAAAATTTTGGATTCTGAAAATTCTCCTGCCTGTAACAAACCTTCTAGTAGGTGACTTGTATTTAGAGGTATCCAACTAGATGTCCATTTGAAAATACCACAAAATGTCAATGGAAGTTTGAATGAGTGTCTGCAAGATAAGTGAAGCCCTTCAGCTGATAAAAATTAAGGTTAGGTTGTATGGGGCTTTGAGCAACCTGGTCTAATGAAAAATGTCCCTGCCTATGGCAGGAGTTTGGAACTAAATGATCTAATTAAAGGTCCCTACCAACCCAAATCAATTTATGATTCTATGATTGACTACTAGTCAGAAGGGAGGATTCTGTGAATTAGAATAACATCTCCGGAGAAGGATATGGCGAGATATGCCCTGTTGAGTGTGCATGATGTGAAGGCCAAGTATGGGTTGAAGATTAGAAGACATGACTGGATAGGAGCCTCTTTTTCATAGCACTTAAAAGACTTTAGCTTGTAACAATAACCCCTACTTTAATTTACCTGCCAAACTAGAAAAGGCAATGTACAAGCTTGGAGAGTTGCAAGCTTGGATTTGCAAATGTTCTGGAAACAGGTGTCACTGCTGTTGTTGCTGCTGCACGGTGATGCGAGATTTTATTCTAGAGGCAGGTGAGTAGAACTTCTGAGCCATGGTTCTCCATCAGATGCATAGAATTTGTTTTTCTCCTGGCCCTGCCACCTGTGAGAAGGGGATCACACCTTTGGGACAGAGGAGGTGAAATATTTCCTATGTGACTGCAGGAATAAACTTCGCTAAATCAGTGCACTGATAACAAACCTGACTGCAGAAGCAGCTTTAGGGAAAATCTCTTCAGGATTGACCACAAACCCCCACAGTACATTTGAACAGTATGATTTGATGCCAGTGATGAAACTATCTTAACTGTAAAGTTGACACTGATAGATTGAATATAACCCAATATCCCCTAAGAGAGTCTCTACTAAGACAGAATAGAGTTGGGATTCATACTTATTTTATACCCATTTTTCCATCCCACTTATTCTGTTGCTCAAAAATATTGTTTTATTCTTTGCTCTGTCATGTTTCTGTATGAACAACTAAATTGTTTTTATTTCCAAGAATGTAAATGATCTGGGGAGCACAGTGAGTGCAACACAGTGTAATAGTTTCTTTCCAATCCTGTGACATTTCATAAAGGCTGAAGTCCTTGGAAGATATATAGATCTGCTTACCAAAAATTGCTCTCTCTTCCAGAATTTGAATTCCACCTGTTCTGTTCAAAGACACTCATAATGGAAAACAAGATTATCATTCAGTCTTTTTCTTTTCCAGTGACATAGTTTCCATTTCAAACTATACCTGTCTGTTGGTCACCTCTCAATCAGCTTGGCCAAGTTTGTTGCAGTCTTGCCAGTTGACATCAGAGCCATGATCCTTGTTCAGTTTAATTGTATGCCTGTAAATAACATCTGCCATAGATTCAGCTGATGTATTTTAAAGATGTGAATCCTAGCAATCCTCTGCAACTGCTGCTAGAAGAGTATATGAATTGAAAATGTGCTTTTGATTACCTGTCAACTTCCTGCCCTTCTGAAACAACCATTAGCACTGTCTCTTCACAGTCTAGGACACGAGTGTCTGACCATTGAACTGTTCCAGCACAATCCAGATTACACAAATCTTCGGAATAAGAAATAGATGAGGTTTAAATCACAGTGCTAGACTGAAAGGAGTAGCTAATACTTATTTTAAAAGATTCATGTTTTAAAAATAACACCAAGTAAATTAGGTGTTATTTAAGGAATTTCTAGAGCTACAATTTTATTTCCAAAAGTGTTGGAAAAAACTTCCTTGTGCCCTGGGATGGAGTTGCATACAAATATTAAGGTGCTGTTCACGGAGGGAATTGAATAGGCTGAAGAGCATGAAAACATGGAAAAATCCATAATGTATTCCAAAAGTGGTCAGTAAGAACAAGAGACAGAAAACACAAAAAATGCCCATGCAGTTTACAGCTCATCAAGTTTCCCTGCAGACACCATTTAATTCCAAATGCAATACAGACAACCATGCTAAAACTGTGCATACGACTGATGTTTTTAAGGATCTGAGTACTAATTGAAATGTAAAAAAAATCATCAGGCTTGGTATTTAAAGTCAGGTTATAACTTTTATACAGATTCTAGTGGAGTTTTTGGTTTTCTCTACTATGTACAGTGTGCATATACTCTTTTCTGAATTTCAGACATTCTAGGAGTGCATTGAAGAACATGGCTAGTAATTAAAATCCATTTGTTTCTTGAAGTTTGTCACTGAGACTGATTAGCAAAGCCATTTTTTCATCAGTTCCTTATTTCTTCATCCAGCAGATGAAAAAAAAAGTTATTGCCTTGGGGCTGTGAATTTGCTGGAGCCCATGATTCTTCCAAGTATAATCTGGTTCATAAGTCTTTCTGGTGAGTCTGGAGATTTCTTATCATTACAACAAAAAGGACTTGCCTAACAGATTATCTTTCTACTAGCTAAGCTGTGAATCATCCTCTGAAATATAAATGTTATGGGAGACTGTGCTGAATAGCACTGAGTTGAGCTCCATGGGAATGCTGATTCAGTGACCAAAGGACGAGACTTGCACTCAGCTACATGGATTTCCTTGATGTACCCAGTCACCTAATGGCAAATTTTGACATAACAAAGACAAAGAAAAAAAAAGCCAGATCCTGTAACACTTATATCCAGAATAAGCACTGAAACACAAAGATCCAAATTTATTTTCCCTTGAGATGTGAACCGTATGTCATGCTCTAGGCAGCGCTAGGCCATGACCTTTCCAGTTCTCATCACGAAATACATCAAAGTGTGTTACATTGTAATGGAGATGGCTTTATTGGCACTTTCACTTTGGACATATTTGATACAATTAACTCTCACTTTCATCTTGGGAAGCATGGACGAGAAAAGTGCACAGTATATTGTGTAAACAGTAGTTTGGGTATTGAAGGGATTTAGAAACTACATGTTTCTATTTTACAATCTAGTACTAGGTAACAGGACCCTGCAGCTTCTCTAGTTTTCTGCATGATAACAGGAGTGCAGAACAATAGGAGAAACGCAGGTTCTGATTCCACTTCTCCATCCAGCACACCAAACCTGAAATGAGTGTGATGTTCCTCTACAGTCTGCCTAGAATAGGACTCTACAGTTTCCGTAAAGGAGAGCTGGACAAGGAAGAAATGGAGAACTACCATCATGCTTTGCTTGAATTATTAGTGCTTAAGTCAAATTTAGAACAAAAGAGCTCAGCAAAGAAAATGTCTAGCAAAAGAAAAAGCTTACCATAAAACTTCCCAAGATAAAAAGACAGTAGAATGCACTCTCATTATGCTAGTACACTTTGATTAGTTGTATCCTTATGAGCTTTTTTTTTCAAACCAGACAAAAAAATGGATTTAGCTAATCTTCTTAGTGGATAATGGACTTCCACTGGGAAAAGAGAAGTTAGAGAGACTGCTCAACTGAAAGAAAGGTAATGAAAATATATTTAATGCTCAGAATGTCTTGATTAAACTAGCAAGTTATGTAAAAAGGTTTATTAAGTAGACATTACAACTTGGAGCATCTCATCATGTTTTATATAATGATACTCAGTTCCTGCAGACTAACTCTACTCTGTTGTGGAGAATAATATTTCATTTCAAGAATTCAGACTGGAAATATCCTGCATTCTGCCAGAAATGAGTTTCCCAAGATTTTGATGGTTTTACCTGATGCAAGAATTACATTTTTGTGCTTTAGCTTAATTTGTTTTTCTGGTTTTTTAAATATGAGAATTGGTTGTCTCCATATAAGCTGTGTTAGATTCTGCTAGAAGATGCAATAGAAATACTTATTATGTCAGATATTTAAAAAATGACTATCTAATAATAAAAAAAAAATCCTTTTACTGTGTTTATCTTCAGTGATTGTTACTGCCATTACTTTAATGCAAATACTACTTTGACCTAAGATATTTTTAAATTTCCAAGCTACTCATGGGAATTAATATTCCAACTAGTGAAATCAGAGATGAGCAACACTGTTGCATTCATCTTTCTTCTAGTTCCTGATTCCAAGAATTTAAAAATGTCCTAAGAGTTAGAGCTCTTGTGTATTGTCCAGCATTCAGCCAGATAACCATGCTACACAATGGGTGAGCAACTGGCTCATAGGTTGGGCACAAAGAGTTACAGTAAATGGGGTAACTTCAGACTGGTTACCTGTCACAAGTGAGGTTTTGCAGGGCCCCATCCTTGGCCCTGTGCTCTTCAACATCTGCTTTAATGATCTGGATGCAGGACTTGAACAAATACAAAATAAGTTTGCCAGGGACACTAAATTGGAGCTGTTGACTCCTTTGAGGGCAGAGAGGCCCTGAAGAGAGACACTGACAAATCAGAGAGATGGAAAATCACCAACCATATGAAGTTCAACAAGGAAAAGTGTCGAGTTCTGTGACTGGGGTAGGACAACCCTGAATGTACAGACAGACTGGGGAATGAGATGTTGGAAAGCAGTGTGTCCTGGGGTGACATTGTGAGTTTTGTATCCCCAATTGTCTGTTGGGTCTCTGTTGGATATTGCCCTGTGTGCCTTTGGTGTTGGGCCTGGGAGCAGAGGGAAGAGAGAGGCGTGTGGTTTGTTTTCAGAAACTTTCCTCTGCCGGCTGACCTTGAGAGTCGGATTCAGCAACACATGGCGAGGGACGGTGAGATTTTTTTTTCTTCAGTAGTTAGTTAGCTAGTTAGGAAGTAGCTAGCAGAGGAGGAGAAGCTTCACTTTTTTCCCCCCTCTCCTCCTGGTTTTGTTTTCTTCTTTTTTTCTTTCCTGTTTTTTTTTCCCTCTTTTCTTCGTCCTCCCTTGGAACTGTTAAGATCTCTCTGGACTGAGGACTCGGGGGAGCGCTGTGGGGGCCCGCACCTGGAACCCACCAAGATCTATCCTGCACAGCGTTTCCCAGCACCAGAGGGACTGAGACAGAGCAACCATCTCCAGGAAGGACTTCTTTTCTAATCTTGTCATCTCTCCAGAGCGGCATGAAATTCTTGTCATCTGGTATTGCCGAATTTATTGTGCTGGAGGGTACTTTGTCTGTTTAATAAACAGTGTTCTTTCTACTTTTCTCGGAGGAGGTTTTTTCTTCCCTGAACTGGTTGGGGGAGGGAGGGCCCCATTAGGAGGTTTCCTCCCAAAATCCGCCTTAAACCCCTACACAGTGCAAAGGAAAACAACTTGGAAGTCTTGGTTGATGGCAAGTTGACCATGAGTCAGCAGTGCCCTGGCAGACAGGAGGGCCAACCCTGTCCTGGGGGGCATCAGGCCCCACTAAACTGTTCGAGAGTGTCCAATGAGGGCAATGAGGATGGTGAAAGACCTTAAGGGGAAGCTGTATGAGGAATGGCTGAGGTCATTTGGTCTGTTCTTCCTGGAGAAGAGGAGACTGAGGAGAGACCTCATCACAGTCTACAACTTCTTTTTGAGGGGAAGAGGAGGGGCAGACACCGATCTCTTCACTCTTGCCTCCAGTGACAGGACTTGAAAAAAACAGCATGAAGTTGTGTCATGGGAGGTTTAGGTTGGATATTAAAAAAAGCTTCTTCACACAGAAGAGTGGTTGGGCACTAGAACAGGTTCCCCAAGGAAGTGTTCACAGCACCAAACTTGACAGAGTTCAAGAAGGGTTTTGAAAATGTTCTCAGGCACATGCTGTGATATTTGGGTTGTCCTGTGTTGGGCCAGGAGATGGACTCGATGATCCTCAGGGGTCCCTTCCAACTCAGCATATTCTGTTTCTATGGCTTTAACTCTCATAGATAATTTTTTGATGACCTGAGGGGCCTGCATTTCACAATAAAATTTTTTTGAAATACCCAGCCATTCACACCACACAGCAGTTACTGTTGAAATCACAGAAACTCCCTGTTCATGCACTTCAAGCAACTGTTAGAAGACTAGTCATTGCTTGCTAAATCCCCTTGAACTCCAGACCTGAAAGTGGTGGCTCATGTGGCAGACAGAATATCCTCTAGGAGTGACTTTACTGCCTCTCCTAGAGCTGTGGCATGACCCCTGTCCAGCAATAACATCCAAGTGCTGCTAGTGTATCCAAGTGATCAGGAACATGACCATGTCTCAAATACACTAGGTGACTCAGGCTTGCCTTTTTCAGCTCAAGGGGAAACCTCTGCCCTTTCACTAAGGGTAACAGCTCACCATGTGCAATATTCTGCTTTAACCTTCAGATGCATGCACCAAGGGAACAAATGCTGAAACAAAAATTGCTGATCAATTGTGTGCACTCATTATGACATGTCAGCTCCCTGGTGAAGACAAGCTGGCTGAAAGAGCTGAGAACTGGGAGGCTGGAGCACCTGGCTTTGCAGTTGATCTCGTGAAGAGAGATTCTGTCCCAGAGCTGAGACTTGCATGACCTTTGCCATGGTTTCCGCCATCCTAATTCTGCATCCCAGATATTTGAAAAAAACTTGCCTGTTGGCAACTGACTCATCAAGAGACATGGCTGCTCCACAACCAACTCTGTGGATCCTGGGGCCAAGTGTTGGGGGTTAGGTTTGTTCCTTCTTTCTCTAAAGAATTTTTTCCCCATAAGTTACTAAGGAGACCAAGTGTTGGATACTTGAGAGTACTTAACCGAAACAAAGAAGTAGACAAAGTTGGAAGGGGGAGATAACGCAGGTAAAAGACAGAGCTTGAGGCAGCTGCGGGCTCTTCTTTTTCCAGTGTTCAGGGAGAGAGAGAACGGCTGTTGCTGGCTGGAAGAGTTTCACTGTGGCCAAAGGGATCCAGTCCTGGGAAATCTACTATCACCGGTTCGGCCTGAATCCTGAGTTTTCTCTGCCACCCGCGGGAGCTGGGCCGGCCCTGCCTCGCCTTCAGCTTCTTCGGCGCTGCTCCTCTTGCTACAGTGTGACCCTGCACCCCCTGCGCTGCCGGGACATCCTGCCCCTGCCTGCCGGGACACCCTGCCATCCCAGCTACCAGCCCGGGACTTTCCACTGTTTCAGCTTGGTGCTCTGAAGATCCTGCAGGGACACTGAAACCAAACTGCCCTGGGTTTTGTGAAACAAAGCCCTCAAGGTTCTTGGTACTGTTTTCGTTTGTTATTAATGCTGTAGTTGTTTGGGGGTTTTTTTGTGTTTGTTTGCTTTGTAATACATACTAGTAAAAAACTGCTATTCCTATTTCCCAAATCTTTGCCTAAGAGCCTCTGATTGTAAATTGATAACTGAAAAAGAAAAAAAAAAAGGGGTGGAGGGGGGGATTTACACTCTCCATTCCAAAAGAAACTCCAGTTGTTTTTTTTTTTATTACCTGACAGATACCTGTCTTCCCAAACCAAGACACCAAGAGAATGCATTCTTGTCACATAGTTGGATGACAGTGTTCAGAGGAAACTATGGAAAAATCCCACGGTTCAACTGGTATGTTAAAACCAGAGAAAAAGGACATCTTTCCTGACATTTGCAGAATTTAAGTACTGCAGTCCTTGAATAAGGATTTAAGAAATTCATTAATGTTTATATATGAATATAAGGACCAAATTGTGATAGCAAAGAAGGAATTTGGTTGGGTTTTTTGGTATGAATAGCAGTGGCCCATGTAGAAAAAGAAGGGAATTTATAAGCTAGGAAACAATATTTTCTCTTTCCTCAGCCTGAACAACCCTCTTCTCTGTAACCTGTACTTACATTCCCATGGCATGTATTGTCTTGCAGAGATTACTCAACCTGTGCAGAAGTACAAAAATTTAAGATAAGTGATGGAATCTCTGTGTTTTTATAGCTCAGCTATCTATCTCTATACTTGGCGTCTGGGTACTCCTATCTCTTCATCAAAGTGAGGCCAGTCTTCTTTTCCACTGAACAATGATCTTTGACTGGTATTTGCTGATATACAGCTATTCCCATTTCAATTTGCTTATAGCTACAAGGCAGCCCCGAGTCCTCCTTGTCATCTGTCTCTTATTGTCTTAAAGTTGTTCCATTTCCACAGCTGTTGAAAATCCCCAGTGGCCTGATTCAAATTCCATTTATTTCAGAAAGCCTAAATTTGAGCCAGAATCATGAATGGAATTTCAGAGCAGCTGCACCTTCCTACCTACACCATCATAAATCAAAACAGCAACATGATCTAGGTGCATATGAACTTCAGAGATTTTGAAATCTAAAGGAAGATTAGCTAGATTTTGAGATTCCTCTTTCCTCTTCCTGCAATTGTAGGCATGTGCAAACATATAACATGGAGAAATTTCAGAACTAGAGGATCAAGAGCCACCTTGTCTTTCTAAATATATTGAAGATATTCAATTTGATTTATAACTTGCCTTGTAAACTGATAGCAAAGTCAAAAAAAACCACAGTTAACTCTCTCTCTCTCTTCTATCACCATTTTGACATGAACAGCTTGAAATGAATCCTCACTATATCCTCTGGAGACGTACAGCCATTGGGATTGTGACATTACATTCATGACTCCACACTTTTCGAGTAACTGCTGATCAGTGAAACTCATTTGTCTCTGGTAACCTCACAATTAAAGCTCCTGGCTGCTCTGATTTGCAGATGTCTGATGGTCATGATCAGGGCCATTCAGTCTTTCTCATTTCTTCTCGTTTTGATGTGACCTTGATACTTTTCCCAAAGTAAGGAGCTGCAGTTTTCTTGCTTTTGTTCTCCAAGACCCAATGTCTGATAATATACCAGGTTCACTGTTGATTTGCAAATCAGAAGAGAAATATATTAAAACAATATTTCCCTCACATGTTTTGGAAATGTTCTTTTGATTAATGTGTTTCCTTCTTTCACTTTCACTGTTTATAGAACAGACAAACAAACTAAGAATTGGTATTTTAACTCTCTTAAGCAATGGGTTGTTGATCAGGAGATGTTAAACTCTTCTTTTGTAACAGGTTTCAAAGATGAAAGCATTGCATCCCAGCTGGCAAACTGCATTCCTTTGCTCGTGTGAGAAGACTCTATTAAAAAACCCCCCAAAAACCCCAAAAACAACAAGAAAAAAAAAAGACTTCTGAAAAGAACTACTGCCTCCCCCCCCAAAAAAAATAGACAGTACTAAAAAAAATAAAACTGCAGTAAAGAGGAAGCTTCCAAATTTTACCAACTCTTTGTAAATTACATCACAATGTTGCTAGTTAATTTTTCAAGTGCTACTGAAGCACAGAGGCAGAATTCCATGTTTTAGTGTGGCTTATCTCTTGATTGTTCAGATGTGTGCAGGCTCTTACATAGCATTTCCATGTCCTGCAAAGCAACAAGTATATTACCCAGAATTAGAACAAGGTGAAGAAACAGCCTAGCTCTTAAAAAACAAAGGCAGAATACACCATGATAGTGTGTCACCTTCAATGTACAGAAAAAACTTAAAACACAAGCCAAAATGTTACATAGATAACGGAAGTTATTTTTCTGGAGGAATGGTATCAGCACTTCTGGTAAACAATTCCCAAATGCTTTAACTGCTGAAGAATGTGCCTAGCCAAATGGAAGCTATTTCCAGATGATATGTTCTACATTATGACTAACCATGGTAAATTACAGTGGAGTTCCTCATCTACATCACAGAGCATGTACACCAGATGACATTTATAGATCAAGGCTAACACCTAATGAGAAGCATCAGTGTAAAACAAGAAAAGAGAAAAAGGGAACCAACATCTATTTGATTGGAAGCAGAACATAAACAAGTCATATTTTGGCTCACAATCTTTAACAGTGTCTTTATACATTAGGCTGAAGATAACTGCTGAACAAATAATTAATGAAATGCCCCAGATGCCTTCTGCTATTTCCACTGACTCTACTTTTTAGGTAGAGTAGTAGTTTTTAATCTCTGCATATTCTAACTCAACTAGCTGGATTTTCCAGCCATAAGAACAAGGAAAATAGATATTTCACAACAGTTTTTCTGTATATTTTAATCTTATTTTTTCTTATTCACTCTTTCTCTTAGAACAAAAATGGTTGCCCTTTAGTCATACTGGTATGTAAACCACGAATTGTTGGAAAATGACTTTTCAAGTCTTGTCAGAACTGTTTGTGTCTGCAGGCTTTTTTTTTGGTTGTTGTCCTTTCTCTTATTTTAGATATATTTATGTTTAAAAAGATTTTGTAAACTGCTCTTTAATTTAGAAGGAGAGAGGTCTAGTATGTAATTTTTTTTACTTGATGTATTTGGTTAAATAAAGCCCCAAAAAAAGAGTGACCCAAGAAATGATCTAATCTTTTCTTTCTTACAGTCTTAAACCAAATTTCTCTTCCTGACTTCTTCACTAGTAGGTACCATTTTTTTTTCATAGTTTCTAAGTAATTATAGCCTGATCTGAAAATACTCAGTATTTCAGTCTAAATTGTCAAACTTAAAGCTGCTTTCTGATGTGCTGTTCTCAGGCACAGATACACAGAACATCAGATCCTTGGAAAAAGGAAGCTCTTTCCATTCAAACAGTTTACTACCTCATCTATTCATCAAGCCTGATATAACCAAATGGAAAACATTTTTTTGTACTGTTGAATACTAATGTCTAGTAAAGAATACTGGAACTCATTTTAGGGATATTTCTTGCAATATTGTTTTATAGAATATGCTTTTTATTTTTTTTTCTCATAGGGTCTTTGGGAACAAAATGTCTTTATTCGAGATTTAATGATCATTAGTATTCATATCAGATTGTTTCTCTTCAAAAAGCAGCCTTTTTACACAGCACCTTTTTGAGGGAGGAAACTGAATTAATAGCATTATGCATTTTCTGGAATAAAGCAAAAGTCATTAAAGGAAAATATTTGAAATTCAATGATAAGATGTCTGGCTTGGAGCAAAAACATTCAGCAACTATCACCATATCACTACATTTTTGGATAAGACTTATTAGGTTCAAATTATTTTTTTCATTATACCAAATAAGCCAGACATTTGGGAAAGAAAATCTTTTAGCTCAAAAGTGTTTTATAGAAAGTGAGAGGTTTTAAAGTATTGAGAAGAACATTTCCCAAATTGAGTAGTTGGTCTTTGAAGACTCAATCCTCTTTACATTCATTACATTAATTGCAATAATTAATTGCATTAATTTTTATCACAGTGATTCAAGTCACACACACATGCAAATCCAAAATTTACCGCCCGTTAGAAGGCTGTGAAAATGCAGGGAATAGATGCTCATTGCTCAGTGTGACAATGTACTTCTTAGTGATTCATGAACCAGCCAGCTCCTATGGATAAATGAATTCTAGATTGAAATCCAGGATTATAGTAGGTTACTAGGTGAATTAGATGGAGATTTGTTAAATTCATGTGGTATGCAGAAGCGATTATCAGTTTGAAAACATTATCCCCATACCCTCAATCACAACAGCTGAGGGTATGGAGGCCTCTTCCAGGTTGACTGGACATTCCAATACAGATCTGGCACTGATGAAAACTCTTGTTGTAACTGACCCACTATTTGTGTTTACCAAAAATGGCACTGAGACCTATTTCTTGCCTTCAACAATTGCCACAGGACGTTGCTAAGGAATAGGGGAACTATAAATGATATATTTAATCCTTATATCTTTCTCAGGGATTTCCAGTGCCAACAAAGAGAAACTTTTTTCCTTTTAACACCACCAGTCAGATTTCTCTTCTATGGACTTGTCAGACCTCTCTAGGAATTCAAGAAAAACTGTAGTACCTACAACATCCCCTGACAACAACTTCCGCAGATCTATCTTCACTTGTGGGAAGAACTTTCTCTTTGTGCTTGTTTTGAAAATTTCTCATACTGTTTTTATTTTATGTCTCACGGTTTTTGAACTGGATCCCAAGTGCTGTGCGACACTGCTGGTTTTGTCGACTTGTATCATATTTGTCTTTAGTTACCTCCCTTCCAAACTGATCAGTTGTACTTTGCTGACCTGCTCTTCATTCTATATCTGTGTAATTTATCATCCTTCTCTGAACTCTGTTAATATCCTTATGGAGATGAAAGAATCAGAATTTCACATTTTTCAAGTTGTTGGTGAACTATGTCACCTGTAGGCACCATTCAAAAATATGTAGAAATAAATACAGAAAAGATGATCGTGGTACTGAATAAACATTTTAATTGTATGATTCTTGTTTTCCTGACTGATAACAGCAATTCAAAGCTCATCAGAATTTTACACATGAGATTACACTGTTTTCAGTGTATAATTTCAAGCTTATCTACAGTGAAATTCAAATAAAAATTATTATCATGTCATTTATTCTCTGAAGTTCTGTTTAAAATTGGCCCTCTTTTTTGCTGTTCCAAATAATTTAGTATCAATAATGTATTTAGCCACCTCTTATCTTGCATTCTTATTTCAGGTTGTTCATAAATATGAGGAAGAGCAGAGATCCCAAAGCTGTCATTCTTTCCTTCCTTGCAAGAACAGGCTGGTCCCTCACATTGTGTATTTTCTGACTTGTGTGCAAGTAAGTGCCTTACCTCCTGGTTAACACGGAATAACACCGCTTAGTTTACTTCAAAGCAACTGGAATATATCCATTTGATTTTAATCCCTTCAGAGAACTCTAATGGGTTTAAGAAGGAGGACTTTGCTTTACAGTTATACTGTTGACTCTTTTCCATTGGGAAGAGATCATATTCATCCATGTGTCTATTATGTTAATTCTTCTCTTTGTTAACTTGCACTTTTACTCTCACCATAAACCTCTTTGTTTCAAAAGCCAACAGTATTTTTTTCAGGGCTAGAATCCCTGTGATTCTAATGGGGAGGTTTGTGGAGGAAGGAAGTTACTTGGAAGCAGGAGCAAAGAAGAGAAAATGATCTGCTCAGCTGATGATTTAAAACCCTGATTATTTTAAATGATGATTTAAACCTGTTTGGGAGAACTTATTTAACATCGAGCATTTGAAACTCAATCTCGTAATTAAGATGGTTATGTAAGATGAAAGTTCTTTTTGAGAGACAATGTATTTTTTCTCACAATACTAGTTAGTGTCATTAAAATCAACAACAACTCTATGACCACAAAATGATGAAAAGTATGACTGAAAATGAAAACAAGATCAGAAAGTTTCAATTTTTTCTGCACCGAAATTTTATCAGATGTTATTGTGTTTATTTATCTGTCAATCTGACAGTTTCAGAATGGTCTCCTAGCCTGAATAAACAGTTAATGAGCCAAGCCTTATGATCTAAAATTCTTTGTGAGGGCTTTCCTACTTTGATACAGATTTGTATTGGTCTCTACATTTTGCTGTGCTATGACAGTTTATGTTTTCTTGCTGCATGGATTCAGTCCTTCTAAAGTACACAGGACACTAGTCATTTACTGGAACTAGATGGAAGGCAGGAAAGATACTCCTAGAAGAATGGAGGTCGGGATAAATTGACCAGAATATCATTTACATGTGTGGTTAGGTGTAGTTCAAATAAATAAAGCCTCTGTACTGAAGGGCAAGAGGGAAAAAAACCAACCAACCTAACAAACAACAAAACTTTTCTCTGTTGAGATGTTTTGCTTCTCTTTCCTAGGTAGGAAAGAGGTTTTATTATTTTGTCACAGTGATTTCTTTTGCAAGGGTAAGCTAAAAATTGCAGAATGTTTGAATGCTGTTCTTAACTTCATTGCCCCAAGGAGCATGCTGGGGATGACCTCTTAACCTGACAAGTATATTTAATATTAGATTCAACTCTGAGCTGTTTATTTTTGTCCATATAATGATAATGTTGGTAGATGCGTAGCGAGTGACTCACAACACCAGCCTCAACTGTGTCTTCTCTGTAAATCTACAGGGCCTATTACTGATTGTGGTGCTGCAGCAAGAGTTCATGGACTGTGTCTGGGAGGACATCCATCAAAATCATCTATTAGAAATCTAATGCATAATAACAGCTAGGGTAGCCTGGAAGTCCTATGGTAGTGCAAAAGCAGTCTCACAACAAGACACTTGGGAATACAAGTATTGTGCACCAAATCGGGAGCACCCCAACCTCATCAGGGAGCCAGACCTGCAGACCTCCAACAAAGTATGAATAGTTAGTCTCCTAGAAGATATTGTACAAGGTGGGAAACACAGATGCTCAGACTTGTTCTATGCTCTGTGACAGTAGAGAGCATTCTGTGTGCCTCTGGGGGATGCCTGTCAGACTCACTGACAGGGAACACCAGAGTGTGTTTGTACATGAATGTTGGTCACACAAGTGTTGCATCTGTGCCTGTTGATTTCAGTGGGGGTATTTCTCTGCCTCAAGCAATTCATCTCAGCCTGTATATTTATTTAGTGGGCATGTAGTCTGGGGCTCAGATACTAATTAAGTGCTTGAATGTGACATGATCTACAATTCAAGTGAGGAAGCAGCTCATTGTGTGACTGTCTAGATTTGTTTGCTCTGTAAATTCATGTTGCTTCTTCCTCATAAACAATGCTGCAGTTCTGTAATCTTGCAAAATGGGTATTTTTATATTCCTTCTTTGCACCATCAATGCAATGACAAGCCTGATTTTTATCAGTAATAAAATGCACAGCTATTGATATCTTTTAATTACTTCCAAGATAGTTCGGTAACATTTTTCTTTAACACATTAGTATTTGATGAAGGAAAAAAGCAATTAATAAAGTGAATTAACAACTTAATTGAGATAAAAAGCTTCTGTTTAGTGGAGTTTTATGTACCTAGAGAGGTGATTTGTTCCAAATAGATATTGTCTGCTTGCTTGTTTGTTTAATCACCTTGCTGATCACTTTATATTATTGTCTTTGAGATGTCTAAGACAGGAATTGTGAAAGGGTCCAGCACCCTAGAAATAACTGTGACTGATGTATGTCTTATTTTAACAGTGAATGTAGAAATTAAATAAGCAAGAATTTCCAAGAGAAACTTAAAATCAGTTTTCCTTCTTCTCTCTCTCTACCAATTCCTCAAAAAACACTGAGGTGGCACATGGGCTGAAGAATCTACATAAGCTGTAAAATTCCATCAGTTCAGTTTAATATCTCACTAATGAGACTAAAAGAATGTAGGAAAATATACCATTGCTTGTAGAAAAAACCATTTATTCAATATCTTTTGATAAACTGAGGAATCTATCTGCAAAATGGCGCTTTCACTTAATAATCTAATGCTACCACTTGATCATTAAGTTTCTTAATTATTTAGGGTGTTCAAAGTTCACAGAAACTATAGGCTACAAGATTAAGTTTCCTGATTTAAGTTGCCTATTTTTTTTTCCCAAGTGATAAAGGAGCTTCTGAAATTCTACTTGATGTTCACATTCTTATCTGTCAATTACTTTTGCTAATTGAAATAGCCATGTAAGAAATATTTGAGGACCACTTCAGGGAAGAAAAAGGAGAATTTTAAAGTCCTAAATAAAAATTTCAGTCTTGAACTTTGTTAGAAAACTCAGCAAAAGAAAATGTCATCCAGTTTCTGATTTAATAATGGCCATTTATCTACTTGTTTGGTTCCAGCATTTTCATTTGATTTAAATTTGTTTTTCTTAGTCTGGAAATTCAGTTATAGTAGGATAAGAAACTGTTCGGTTATGTGGTATATTATAGCTTTGGCAGAAAGTTTTTTTCCATTTTTGCTTTATTTTCATGGCTTCACTTATTTTTCCTTCAAAATCTGTTTTTTGTTCCTGTTGGAAATACACTAATAATCCTGCAGTTAATAGTTTTTTCTTGTCTTCGTATATATAAATCCTGCATTTTTGATGTGCTGTGGTATGGTAGCTACTCAATTTTTTTTAGAAATCTTCATTGTAAGACCACAACACTGTGTTAATCAGAGAACTCTAGGATGATGGCTACTGGCTTCTCAAATAAATCACAAATATTCTTTTCTTCTATACCCATTGTGTCATAGCCAGTAGAGAAGCAAACATGCCTGTGGCTATTGCATTCAGTATCTACTGTCAGAGCTGTGAGATCCTGTGAATCAGCTGAATAGCAATATCTTACTTCTGTGGTAGGCTGGGACTTATTTCAGGATGCCTTCCATGTAACCCTGCTTGCATTGCTGTGTTTGAGAGACACTCTGCTTGGCCTAGCAGTGCTAGGATCACAGGTTCATCTCCAGACTGGCATTCAGATGCCTAAGGTGACATTCTAATGACAATTTAAATGCTCTGGGTATAAGTCTTTAGGTCTTTTTGTAGCGAGATCCATCTGGCTCTTGAGGCACATAAATTTCTTGAGAGTCTCAGCTTTTGGCATCACCATCCATGTTTCTCTTCTGAGAAAAAGAGCACTGAAAATTATCAGCTGTATCAGAGTTGCCACCATAGCAACAATGTGGCCCAATGTGTTCACAATTCTTACCATGGAGGTGGGATTTTACCATCCCTGTTAAGAATATCCTCAGGTAAATTATGTTCTTATTCAATCATTTGTCTGCTGACTTTTCTCTGCTGCCTTACTCTCCTAAAAACTGTATCGACTCACCTCAACCAAACAGGAAGAAATTCTGTCCTAGCTTTGTTCATACCTTTGGGATTCAAGTTTGTCCCCGACAGAGTCTGTGATTCAGCCTTAGGTCACTGCCCAGCAAAAAAAAGATAAAAAGCATTTTACTCTCTTCTGCTCCACTGCATGACTGCATAAAAGGGCACTTCCCCCTCACATGCCTTACATTTTACAAACAAGAAAGGGAGACTTCCTCCTATGAGTAGAAGAGACCAAACGCCCTACCTTCAGCAATGTCCAAAGACTATTCTAGCTTTTTATCTGGGCACACTGGTTGTGTTGGTGCACTCCCACAGGTGAAAACACAAAAATAAGAGACCTAAATTTTACCCAGCTCACAATGCCCATGCCCTTCTGAAGTTGTTTGTTTTTGTTTTTGTTTTTGTTTTTGTTTTTGTTTTTGTTTTTGTTTTTGTTTTTGTTTTTGTTTTTGTTTTTGTTTTTGTTTTTGTTTTTGTTTTTGTTTTTGTTTTTGTTTTTGTTTTTGTTTTTGTTTTTGTTTTTGTTTTTGTTTTTGTTTTTGTTTTTGTTTTTGTCTTTTCTTATGGGGCTTTCTTTGGTTTGTTTTTCTGACAGAGAGTTGGGTAGTTATTTGGTTGCTTTTTTCTTCCCTGAGAAGAAGCGGAGCCACTTGCAGATCAGAAATATAAAGCAAAAATCCAAATTTTCTTCCAGAAAATTTCTCCCAAAGAAGGGCAATTAAATATTGGTTAATTTTGGTTGGTTTATCTTATAGAAACTTGTTACTTAAAACATTGTTTTTCTTGGGAATCTTGTTTACCTTTAGACATTTGTATTAAGCTGCTGCAGGATTCTAAAGGAGCAAGGTTATAATGTCTGTAACACACCCCCATTATACAGGGCATTTGACTCTACAGTAATACACTATTACAAATAATTGCAGCTTCTATCAGCCCTGGAGTTAGTCCAGCCTATCCTGATTGTTCTATTGGCCGCAAGTTTCCAAAACTTCTCAAGCAATGTTTAGCCAAGCCCTGAATCCCAAATATCAAAACTATCCTCTGAGCATGCCACCCTTTTTTAGGCCCACTCAAGACAGTATCCTGGAAGATCCTTCTAACTTGACAGAAAAGTCTACTGTATGCTTTCAAACCAGTGTTCTAAAAGGCTTTCTTTTCATTCCATTAACCACATTTTGATTGTTTTGACAGGAAAAAAAGAAATTTGTGGGAAGGAAAGCTAAGTGATTATCACAGAGGCTTTGGATATGCTAAGAGTGAATGGTAAAACATGCTTTCTCTCAAGATTTGTTTCATATCTTTGTCTCTTCAACCCCTCATGTGTTTGAAATTATTATTTTTTTTCAACAGCAGTGTGTCTTCTAGCTTATAAGGAATTTAAAAAACATTTTAATCATAAATTGTGGTTTCTACACACTAATCCTCCTATCAAACATATTCTATTCCATAAATTTTTATGTAATATCCATCTCATTAAAACTCTTCCTAAATAAATTCTGAAGGAATGTACTTAACATGCGCCATATGTTTTTTCAACATTTCTCCCATAGGGAAGAATGAGTACAGTGGAATATTTTTCTTCTCATGTTATTTAATTAGACACATGAAAACTATTCTGAACTTCTGTAGCAGAAAGAACAAATGAAAAAAAAAAAAAAGATTTTTCCCTGATACAGGTTTGTAAATTCTGTAAAAGTCTGTTTTACATTATTCGGTGCCCAGTCTGACCCCATGTGAAGTGTGTTTCGTGCATGGGTAAGATGTGCTGTTCTTGTCAGTGATAAAGCTGGTGACCATAGCTCACTTCAGAATTATGGGTACACTTTTTCAGTTTATACCATTTTGATATATAGATAGATAACTATTTGTATTTCTTTACAATAGATGAAATCAACAGCAAAGTTCCAAATGTTGTGTCATTCAGAACAAAACCTCCATGAACTGCAAGAATTTGAACTATCTATTTCTGCAGCATTCAGTCTACACTTAAAACTTCAAAAAGGTACAGAAAATTCTTAGTTTTTCTAAGAGCCAAGTATTACACTGTTCAGAAAAAGATTCCTAAATTCAAAAAGAAAGTTTAAACAAGCCGGCATGAGGTGCTTTGGTTACCTGATTCTTTTTAGAAGATGAATATTGAATTTTTTGTAATCAAATCTTTGAGACTTGTTATAGCTATTTTATTCAACTAGTTGGACAAACACGCATTTATGTTTATATAACATTGAAGTGAATACAAGAACTGAAACCTATTACACCCTAACTCTAAATGCAACAATATCAGGGAGAAATTCAAACGAGATGTTGTTTAGAGACTATTACAGTGGTATTAACAAGGGTTAGTTAGAGTCAATCATTTCTTTCCCCAAGTACCCAACACCAGATACCTAAGTTCAATTTTATTAAGTGGAAAATATCACCCATCCAAGTAACATTTTCCCAGTGTTTTTTTATTACCATTCTCTTTCTTCTTCATCAATTCCAGGGACTGATCCTTAAGCTAAATACTAAAAAGAAAACCTTGAGTATTTTATGAAAGGTTGTGACACAGGAAGTTTAAAGAAGGAAATACAGAAACTTAGAGTTTGAGAATATACCAGCTAGAATGTTCAATGCAAAAAAAAAACTTTTCTTCAGTAGCTACTCCAAATCCTTTGCTTCTGTATTTTTCCATGAGTCCTTACCTGAAAAACTCTTTTATTTACCATGTTAAATGATTGTTGTTAAAGGAGGTTACTTTCTTTGCTGTCTGTTTCATAGGAAAATAGGATGAGTGATACAGTGAGTGTTATCTGACATCAGTGGTGGGTTCTTATAAATGTATATAAATACATGTATATAAACACATGAAGGAAGGGTGGTAAGAAGAAGCAGCCAGGCTCTTTTCAGTGGTGGCCAGTGACAGGACCAGAAGAAATGGAGCACACAGTACATGCCTCTTTGGAGAGACTCAAAAGCCATCTGACTCAACATGGTCCTGGGAAACTAGCTCTGGGTAGTTCTGCTTGAAAAGGGGGCTGGACCAGCTGACCTCCAGAAGCCCCTTCCAATGTCAATGCTTTTGTGACTACGTGATCAACAGATATTTATTAATCCTGTAGAGCCCCCCTAAAACAGGACATCCATGAGCAAATTTTCTTCCTTCCCTAAAACTTGTAATTTTTCCCCAAGAAAAATAATGCTCTCTAATCAAATCTCATTTCCAGTATATTTCTCACCTTCTGTTTCATTTTCTATCTGACTCATTTGAAATACTTCAGAAATACTCATCATCTAAAAATATTGGTTTTCCTTTTTTTTTTTTTCTTTCTAGCATAAAACTCAGGCAGCTGGAAGTCAAGTGGAACACAGTGAATGTGACAAGAGTTATCCACCTTTTCTGCACAGTCAGTATTTCAGATATCAAATTATGCTTCCTTTCTACTTAATTCTCTTTCCCCTTTGGCCCATTGGACTTGGTTGCTTGAAGGTCTCTGCTTTAAATGCCTTCTTTCCTGACAATGATATAATACAGATTGCATTGGGTATTATAAAATGTGATACCTGGCAAATTGCATTTTAATAGTTTGAAGGAAAGTAATGTAATTTCTCAGCATTCCTAGGCTATCAAGACAAAAGGAGGAATGAGAAGAATTTAACTGCAGCAATGGTTGGGTTAGTAAGCTTCCTTCGATTTAAATATGCTTTGAGAGGTTTTCCTTTTTGATGCCAAACTCCATAGTGCATATAGAATATAAATGAGATCAGGAAATTTTTTTTCTCTGTCTGATGAATAAGAATAGTCTTGATAAATTCCAAAGAAGACTCTTATAGAAAGTGGTGATAGTCAATTTGTTCATAGGTAATAATGCTGCATTATGTTTGACACTTTCTGATTGATCTTTGTCAGTAGTTGGTTATTAATGGGAGAAAACTAAAGTCAAAAATTTCTGTTAATACAGTAACAAAGAGAGTTAACTATTTGCAAAACCTGACTAAACAGGAAAAAATTACTAATTGTCAGAGAACTGTTATTTAAAGTGAAGGAAATAATGATTTTTCATTGTATTAATGTATAACCCTAACATTCAAACAATGATTTTCCGCTCATTGTTTTTGCTTGCACATAGTGTGCTCCAAAGCAGCACTGAAGTATATGACAAAACTAAATTATGAAAGCATATCAGTGTTTCTTCATAGTCTTAATATTTACCATCTGAAATTGCTCTCCCTCAAGTTGGATACAAATATGCAAATTAGTTTCTGTTTGTGATTAATTTCAAATGTTTTCTTTAGTTGATGAAATAGAATGGCATAAAATAAATTTTTGTGATGTATGGTAATGACAAAATATTATGCCATTAGTCATTTAATACAACCGTCATATTTTCATTCAAACTTAGAAAAAATAATGCCTTGCACCACATGAGGGATACTTTATCACTAAGGGTTAAAATGTTGATAGTATTTTAAATAATGAAGACGCTCTCTGACCTAGAAAGGGGCAGATAATCTTCACTGCAGGTGTTATGGAAAGCTTTCTGTGTTGCACACTTGCAGAATTTTAGAATGAATTCAACTGTTGCTCAGCTTTCTGCATACTAACTCACTTCTAGAAGGATTATTTTGAAGACTTAAAACCTCTGACCAGCTCCGAAAAGGCTTTTTATCTTATATTAGTCTTTGCTGTCATTCTTTTTCTCTTATCTGACTCTATCAATAAAAAATGGCCTGATGGTAAAGCATAGTAGTGTTCAATCTTCAGTCACGGACATCCTTGGTGTTTGCAAATCCAGTCTGGTTAGAAATGGGTGATTTTCAACAAATGAAGAGTGACACTTTCTTTTCACTTGCTCTTTTCTACAGCATGAAGCACTTGTTTTCATTCCTAGTTTTATCCTTTAGACATCAAAGTAGTCAGTTCAACATTATCAGTTAATGGAAAAACAATTTTCTGCAATTTATCTCTGAGTGGTGTTTTCTTGTTCATCTAAAGATTGCGTGGACAACGCTTGGGCACAAAGATAGCCTGCAAGTATAACAGTTATAGGTAAATGAGTGAAAACCTTTCTGGAAAATTTGTACTCTGAAAATCCTTCTTTCAGGAAATGACTGGATACAAAAGTATCTAGGGATTTTACTATGTGTTCTTCTCAAAAGAAAGTAGTTGAAGCTCTTCTTGGAATCTCTCTCAAAACACCTCTGAAAATTACCAACTTCTTTATTTGATGTTACTGTGACTTCTACTCAAATGGTCTCAATATGTACCTTTTCCCATTCTTTCCTTCACTAAACCTCCCTTTTCCCCTTTTAGTCAGAAACAACAACCTTTATGGCCTATGAAATGCCCCTCATAAAATCTGAATATATTCCCAAGAATTCTTTCAAACAACTGACACTCAATTCTTAGAAACTTTCAGTACAGTCTTGGTTTACACTGATTCTCTTCAGCAGAAAAAATAGCATTCCTGCTCAAAAAGACAAGAAAAGTTGAAAGCTTCATTTCGGACAATATTTGGAGAATGACTCCTGCATCAACACTAGTATTCAAAGACAAATAGACAGAATCATAATATGCAGTCTCTCTTTTGACAGATATATTTTTCATGGCTTAGCTGCACATTTAGGTGTGCATTTGACTGATTGACATTAGCTATTTGCAGAAGCAGGAAGAAAAATAATGAATCGTTCCAAAATGAGACTTGTAAAGGCCAAGCTCCATCTGATCTTAAAGCTATTAAACATGTGCCAAGACCTGGCTTACCTAGCTCTTCTTGACTTCCATGCCAAGTCTATTTTCCAAAGGTTTGCAAAGATGGCTCCTTTTGCCAGTGTTAAGCAGGAACCTTTGGAAATACAGAACAGGTGAAAGATGCAGATGTCACAACACACACAAGACTTCAAATATACAGGAATGCTTTTAGGCCAAACTTCCTATGAACAAAATGGAATTGTCCACAGAATCAGATCTTATCTGTCCACAGGAGTCACCAGTTTCTGTCCCAGTGAAGTATTTTTTAAGGCAATTTGCTGGTAGTGAAGATTCCAGATCAGAGTATGTGTTTATGCAGCTCATGAACGTGTAGCATGTAGTTATGGCAAACTAGAAACTTCTTTAAAAATGAAGAAACGTGATTTTTAGGGTGTTCTACCTGCTTACTAGGTTGCAAAGCACAGACATACTGAAATGTGGGTTTGAGGGTAAAGAGAAGGAGCAATTGTAGAATCAAATCCCTTACTCACGGTGTGGATTTAAAGTTTAAAAAATGTACTACTAAAGAAGAAGTATATGCAAGCTCCCTCTTGCTTTTAATATGTTCTTACTTGGTATGAGCTGCAAGGATCCATGGCATGTTCTGATTTTGCTGCCTCCCTCAGGAGATCTCCTTCTCCAAGAGTTTTGCCCTAACAATTTCATATTTATGCAAGACAAGTTGACCTAACACAGTTTGTATCTTCTTAATGGGGCACAATATTGCTGCTAGGAAAAAAAAAAAATAAAAAAAAATCTTAAGTTCTAGTATGAGCAGGTTTCACTAACAACCTTAGCCAAAACATCATCTGTATCAGCTGATGGAAGAATCCTTCCTATGGGCATAAAGAGTAACTTTGTCTTCCCTTGGATGACTGTACTCTGAAGTACTGCATTCCTACTGGGAAGCAAAAGTTTCAGAACAATCAATGAAAACCAATTGAGTGAGGGAACGCCTGCAGTCCTGCATACTGCAGTCACCAGAAATTTGTAAATCACAGGCAGAAACAAAGCTTTGCTTTTAACATAATTTGTTTCGCAGAGGAGAGATGAGAAAAATCTAAGAGGTGTATGAGGTTAAAAGACATGGTACAAAGAATGTGGAATGTATCTTTTGAGACTCTTATGTGACCACTAAAAATCTCTCTGAAAATTATGGAAGGAGGGAGAGGCAGAAAATGAACAATTAATTTTTGGTATTCAACTCCATAAAGACTTAGTTTATCACGCAGTTTGGCTGCGGATTTTACAACATTTAAAATGGCTTTTAAATGCCTTTGTTTTCTGTGGAGATTAATTTTGATAAAGATTGTATGACATACCAAAGTGGGGAAAGGCCGAGAAAGGAAAAGAGGTAATTTTTGAGATGGAATACAGATCTGTACAAACCAGAAAAAGAACTTAATGCAAAGCAGAGATAATGAAGTACTGAGGGCATTGCAGTGACTGAGAACTCTGAGAATAGCTAGTTGATGTTAGAAAGTTAATAATATGATATCGTTTGTGTCTGTAAGGAGGCAGAATACAGGGTTCTGGAGAAGAAACCTTTTATGTTTCCAGTGCACTGGGGAAAATAGGCCATAGTTAATCTACTTGTGTGTACACAAAAATTTGTAAAGGTTACCAGCTGAGCTGGGAGACATTGAATGAAGGCTTTCTGCAGAGGAAGAAGGGCGCATGTAGCGGAAAAGTCCCTAAGTCATACAAACTGCAGAAAAAGCCTTGAAAACATTCATAGTCACCATAGACCCACACAGAAAATTTTGACAGAAGAGAGGAAAAGACAGACATGCTTTTTACCAGACAGTAATCCATTGTAATTCCAAAATTATCAAGCTCAAAATGGACAGGTCTCTGTGATTCTGCAGAAGCTGTGATTCTACACCCTTGAGAACACTCAGCCTGAAGGAATATTTGAGAGTAGTGCAGAAAGAGAAACTGAAAAAAAAAAAAAACTAGAGCTGGAGGCTCTAGTTTAAGATTTTCTCCTTCCTGTTTTTGTCTTTAAATACAGTTGATCATAAAAAATTCTGCAAAACCTAGCTTTCTGAACTTCCTGTTCATCTGACATTCAATCCAGAGGTATGCCATGTTCAGGAGAATATGGAATGGTTCTGGGAAACAAGTTTATTTTGGTATTTATAGTTTTTTATTTGTAAAAAGCAAAATTTTTTGTTGATTGCATTTGGTATGAAATACGATAGGAAATGGAAACACTTTAAAAAAGTATAGGAAAAGCTTTCCTGCCTTCCAGTTGGTACGTCTATAACAAATCAATTGATATTAATGCTGAGATTCAGGGAAATTTATGTTTAGCCCAGCATGATATTCCAAGGGTGTAAAATGAACATGGTAGAAAATAATCTCTCTCAGCTCTGAGCACAAACCCCTAATTTATGGAAGATGGTCAGTGACAAATTTTTTGAAGGTGTCCATCAGGTGGGAGGTTCTTCAGCTTTTTCCTTCCCATCCAACATTTTTTACAGAAAATATATTGCTGATTTCTAATAGGGAAAAAATAAAAGAAAAAATCTAACCCCACTTTTTCTTATTTTCTTTCTGCACAAAGAAAAAGCAGAGTTAACTGCAAGAATAAAAAAGTATAAATCTCTTTTTTTATTGTTGTATGAGACAGCAAGACAGCAAATGACTTCCATTTGCTGCAGAAATGACAGCACAGTGGGCCAAATGGACTCCAACACAATATTGATTAGGACTATTATAGCCCATCAAGGAATAAATGGGACAGCAATTTCAAAAATGCTCGTGTAGTTCATGTGATAGAAAGAGAAAGACAAATTATTTGATACAGAAACAGCCAACACAACTGGCATTGCTGATGAAAATTATGGATATTAATATGCATATAATATAGCCAAGGAAACTATGAAAAATATATTTACAAATAATTTCTCTTAGTTAATTTGTTCTTTTATACATATTTTTGTGAGAATTAATTAATACATTCAAAAGCACTGCTAAAGAAATTTGAATATTCAGAACCAAATGTGTTTAGAGATTCTGAACAGCTGGAATATTCCCACATCCTCCAGAGGTGGGTGAACACTAATGTCTTTTTTTTCGGAAACACTTCATCCTACAGAGAATGTAAAAATTATCAGAAATACTACAATGCTTCCTGAATTGCCTCAGCTTCTCATCTTCTAAAAAACTGTTGTGATTGTTGTGCAGAGAGCTGAGGCTTGCATGGTGCTGCACCTCAGCTCCATCCTCAGGAGTGTCCTTCCCAGGCTGGTTGGGGCACCCAGCCTTGACTCCAGCCTGGGCTAAAGGGACTGCTGGGCTCAGGCATGAGGTGACAGCAGGTTGGAAGCACCCAACACTGTGTGTCAGGAGCCCAGAGCTGTAAGTGGTCAGTTGTACTGGCTGAGGTCTTACTCCAGCAGCAGGTTGAACTTCCAGCTCAGAAGTTGATGTTGCCTATAAAATGGTGCTGGTTAAAGCCAGTGGCAGAAAGCAGCCTTGCTAACAATGTGGGGCAGGATATTTCTTGCAAAATAGGCACCAGTAATGTGGTCTAGACTGTTCTTTACTGTTTCTTTGAACTCTTACCTCATTTGCATCAGCACTTTGAAAACTGTTTTCTGTTACAGGCTTTTTCATTTCTACATAGTACATCTCCAGTCAGAGGTTGTAAATTACTTTTCTGTACTTTCTGGTGGTTCTGTACCAATCTGCTTTGGATACCAATGCAAACCATAGCTGCGTTACTCATTCACACTTTTTCTGCAGAATTCCCTACTAGAAGGTAGCACTGCCACTATGAAGTATTTTGTACCATCTGAGATCAGCCTCTTGCATATTTTTGTTCAGTTGTATTAAGGTGTGATAAGGCTTGAGCAAAGTACATAGATAGTTATTCCACAGTCTCAGCATCATTTATTTCTCTCTAATTATTTTTTCATCAATTTTCAGCACACTATTAATTCTCTGAAGTAGTATGGAAGTTCGTATGTAACAAAACACTGTATTCATTAAGAGCATAGTAGGCTTTGTCCATTAAGAGTGTAATCTCTCTGTGTAACCATCTGCACTTTTCCTGTTCCGTAAGTGTAAATTATTGGAGATGATTGGAGCATGAACTATTGCTATTTGTCATCTCACAAAACACGGTTTGGCTGTGTTTTCAACAAGACTGCTGTGGAAAATAAATAAATAAATAAACAAATAAATAAATTTTCAGATCACAGATTTTCTTTCCATGAAAGGGAATAGAATTTTAGAATTTCAAGATACATACTACTCTTGATCTAAAAACAAGTGCTGCTGTTAGCTTCTTTTCCTTCAAATCAATACAAATCACACAATATAACCAGCTAAGAGCTGAAGATACAATCTGAGAGGTATTGGGCTTTGCACCCTCTTAGATATCAGATAAAAATCAATAGCATTTGGAATTACAACCACAAGCAGTACTTAGAAAAGGACAGTCAGTAAAGAGCAAACCAGGGGCCTGTTTTACAGCTAAAGCAAAGGTTCGCTGGATTTCCTTAGATTAGCTGAGACAACACTGCTTCTAAGCTCCTGTTTTATGAATATCCAGTGAGAGCAGATAGTTTGTTTGGAATGCAGCATGCAGAAATATATGCACACAGCTTTTTGGACCCTTTCAACCTTCTTGTACTATTGCTTGAAATTATAAAGGAAGCTAGCTTTTGGCCTGGTAATTTCAAGTGAGAGGAGTAATTTCAATTAATAAGGAGGTAGAAGCCATTCAAACAATACAGGAAATGAATATTACAGAAGGATGTTAGAGCAATGCAATAAGATATATCTAAAGAGAGGTAACTATTGGCAATATGGTTGAGACACAATATCTACTCAATGGATAGGCACAGAAGATCAAGGAGGTAGTCAATGTTCTTTCCCTAAATTAAATCTTTGACAAATGCTATAAAAGAAGCTACTTCTAAGGTAAAGACTGGCCATCCCACTCCAGAAAGGCATGTCAGCATCTCTGGGGGACAAACACATGGAGTGCTGTGAGTATGGCAATGGCCTCTCCCTGCATGGTCTGGAGCATGCTGAAGGGTGACAGCAGCTGGGTGTAGCCCAGGAGGTGACAAAGGGTTCAGCTCATTTAGGTTTGGCACTAATACACAGAGTTTTAGAGGAGAGGATGGGGGTATGCAGTTCACAGTCCCCCTCAGAGCAGCTGGGCTACACAGTGTTGCTGTTAAGTGTCCTCTACCAGGATGGACACAATTCCCACTTAGATCCTGCATGATTGTGAATTACCCCAAGCAGACTTTTGGTGGTTATTTCAGCAACAGATTTGTGCCCTTGTGATCTTCCATATTTTTTATTGTATCTGAAGAATAGAGTTAGAAGTAACACTTTCAGAGACTTTAAATCTGTATTAACACTTTTTCAGGACATTAATGATGGGTCTTGTGTTTTTTGGAATGAGTAAACCAGAGCTGGAATCAACAACTTTAGAGCCAAGGTTCCAAGCAACCTTAATCTGAATTTAAATTTCGACTAACCTTCAAAGCTAGTCCTGCTTTGAGTGTAGTTTGGATCAGATGGCCTCTAGAGGACCTTTCCAAAGTAAAGTATTAATTATTTTAAATGTAATTTCTGGGTGGTACAAGGATTATACTGTTTTACTATATGCTTTATATATCTTTAGTGTCAAGTTTAGTAATTCCTGGCTCACTTAGAAGAGTTTCTGTGATTAAGTAAGAACTGGCTGGGGAGCTATCTCAGGCTTTTCCTAAACAGAGCAGAGTTTGAGCCCCTAACAGACACTATTTTTTTTTCCTCACAGCTGCTATTCAAGGTATTACATTTAATTGTAACTCATAAACGTGTTAACAAAACAGAAAATAAAGTTTTTAATAGTGCTATTTTTCTAGTCCCTACTATATTTAAAACTAGGTGGTAGTTTTATAATTGTTTCTCCCTCAAGGAAACACCTGCACTTCATCTGATGTCATAAGCTTACTAGTTTTCCAGTTGCTCATGATGAATTCAGAGGGAAGAGGAGGGGGAAAAGTAAGAATATTCTGAAGATATCTTTATAGCATGCAAAAAATAATTCTTGTAATTTCATCATATAAAATAAAAAAGTATATAAACTTTCCCTTTTTTCTTCTTTTTTCGTATCTGATTGTCTTCAAGAAGCAATTCATCTACCAATTCTCCTCTTCAACCTCAGCATAAAGATGTCTTTCCTGTAATTCTGAACATTTTAGAAAAAGTATGGACTTTGCTTTTATGTCAAGCATAGACTGAAAACCTTTTGGTTTTGTGAATTTAATCAAAGACCTACTTTGACCCACTGATTTTCTTCTTGCTCTTGTTGTTTCCTTACTAAATTGAATGGCTTTTTCTGGGTGTGAGACTTATCTGCTCCTTTCCTTTCTCATGCCTAATCAATCACTGCCTGAGTGTAAATGCTGAGAGTGGCACGTGAATCCATCATTCTGCTGGTACTTAACTACGTGGGCTCTGAACTGCTGGAGGAAGAAAACAAGTGGCATGCAAGTAATAAATATTTTTTAGTCTTTGCCTTTGACAAATATTAATTACCTATACAACAGTTTGCTCTCTAGTTTATGGTATCTACAACCTGGGGTCAGATCTTTTTTTAGAGTGAAGTAGGGTGAAATTCCATGCAACTTTTGACAAGATTTAATTACATGAATGCTTGGGGAACAGCTGGGATGCAAGACTTGATTATGAATTACAATATTTTCCTGATCAAATTGAAATCATAAGCAATTCTCTCCATTTTGCATGGTTCTGTTCTGCTCTTTGCAAACCAGACAAATAAAACGGTGCACCTCATGAAAAACCATGAAGAAATCTTTACTCTTCCCATCATATATGCTTCCTTGGCCTGCCACATTCTACTCACTAGAGTGCAGGTATGTTGGACTTTACAAGAAGTTTTCCTGCCTGTTTTAGGTCCTTTTATATCACCTGGTAATAAAAAGAATATTCATAGTCTGGACTGCAGAGTCAGTTCTTTCACAAACCTAATTTGCATGATTAAATTAGTGTGTGAATTTTGCCTGGAATAAGATTGCAAGTACTACTAGGTCATCATATGTTATACATTTGCAATCACAACTTCTTCTCAAAGAAATTATGTTTGTAAGCAATTCTAGCCAGTGGTGCAACAGGAAGTATCTGACTGATGAAATAATTTCATTTGTAATTGCCATATGTCCTGTTTGGAGAAGCAATGTTTATTTTTGTTGAGTATCATCCTAATTATTTGATTTATTTCTATCTTTCCAAGCATTAGTAATCTTTTCAACTTTGGAAAGTCTCATAATTATCTCCTGAGGTCAGTGTAGATTGTAATATGGAAAACCCTGAATAGTTCTGGACTTAGAATGGCATTTAAGGAACCTACTGAAACATGACTTTTGGTCCTTAAGTTTTTTTCAAATAATTTCATATTCTTCTGACTTGTAAACCTTCAATTTTCATATGTTTTACTCTGTGACACAGCAAAAAAAATCTTGCTTACATTAATAATCTAGAGTTGTGTTATTGTTATAAATAAAAAATTATGAAATTTTATATCATTCTTCCTTTTTATAGCTCACTAAGGATATTATTTTTTTTTTAAATCAAAGAACGGATTTAAATGTCCTTGTAAGTGTTTAACCCTGAAGACTAGAAATTTACTTGAGCAATCAATTGTTCTGTTGAAGACTGTCTCCATTCATGGAATGTCCTCACACACTGTAGATTGCCCACTTTAAAGAATTAATGTAGAAAGTATCAATCTTTTATATTTTTTTTTCAGAGACTGACTGTAAAATTTAGTTGTTTCTTGGATGTGATTTGTGAAATATATCAGGTGATGTCATTAGAGCTGCCTCACTGGACAAACCTTCAGGTTTTTCTGGCATACATACCAGTTTGTTTTCTCAGTGACCATATTGCAAAGCTCCTTTCCCTCCTATAGTCATATATTCACCTTTTCTTTTTCCTCATTGAACTCATTCAGCAAGCAACCACTCTTTCTCCATGCACATTATGCTATGGTAAAATTTTTCCCATCAGCCTTCCCAGCAGATGGTTGCTCCTCTGCAGCATTTCCTTATGATTTCTTTGGACACCAAGGTTTGCTAAATCTCTTGGCAACCTCCCTTTGACTGCAATACTAGTGCAGCAAATATTAGTAGTGTTCATATTCCTTTCTTCTTCCTTCTCCCATCACAATTTTTTAAAATCAAAACCCTATCTGGTCTGAATCCTGCAACTGCTGACAGAAAATGAGATGTCTAGCAAAACTGGAAGAAATGCTAGCCCTCCCTCATAAACAAATAGTAGCTAATTATCAGTTTTGCTTAGCACTAGAATAAAATCAACAAAAAGAATATTCCCATAAAATGTAGGAAAGTGTTTTTTTACTCCCCTAAAGCCTCTCTATACTCCACCTATTTGTTCCCTCAACATGACATGTTTTTTTTGTTCCTGTATTTCTTTTCTCATGTCCTTGCTTTTATCTTTGCCAACAAAAACATTTATTAGTTTGACTAAAAATAACAAACACAAGCTTTTAGCTCAGCATGAAATGTTTTCCTCTCCCCCGAGAAAGAGCACAGCTCTCTCAGTCTTTTCCCACAAAATTTATTCCCTTTTGAGACTCCGTTCTGGCCAGCGATGTGTAGATTTACAATGTATCGTATATGAAGCTATCATCAGCCTGCATCTGGAAGAAAAGAGGTTGTCTTTGGGAGAGGGAAGCCTGGTCCTGTTTGTGTTCCAGTGATGCTGGAAGAGGCAGGGTCATGGCAACTCTCACTGCTCTGGGGAGGGCTGTGCCTGTGATGCAGATCTCCCAGGACATCCTCCTCAACAACAGGATGAAGACAGATGCCCCCTCTTACAGCTCTCCCTCATTTCTTTGTGATTGTATGTACAGTGGCACCAAAGTGTGGAAATGAGATGGAAAGCAGAAAGTCTGTAAGCCAGACTTGCAGAAAACCTCCGTATTATGAAATGTAGGAGGCTCAAGCATTAAATTAAGTTTGTTATGTACTACTTACTATGAAGTGAAAGAAATGAATCGACCAGAAATTATTGCTCCTCTGACACTTTCATAAGGGCTAAATCCTTGGAAAGCACATTAAGTGTTGCTGCTTGGTAATGTTGCACTTTCCTCACTTCACAAATGAGGACCCAGGGTCCTTTCAGCCTGTGTTATTCTGAGGGCTTCTTCCTGTGTAAATGACGACAGGGGAGGGAAAGTGAGGATGTGAAGTGGTTTGAAAGCAAAACAAATGAGAAGTTCCAAGACAGAGATACAATTTATTAGTAAGAAAGGAAAAAAAAAGTGAAATAAAATAGATGCAATAATACAAAAGACCACTGACAGAGTCAGAATACTACCTGAGCAGAGTGATGGAAACAGTTCAGATGAGGTAGTCTTCTTGAAGCAGTGATCCTGTAGAAAGGTCTAGTAGCTCTGGTCCTCTGGGAATCTAGTGGGTAAAGGCTCCCTGTACTGTCCCAAACCCCAGATTATATCCAGGTGAGAATGCTTGGTTCCTCCCCCTGGGCGGAGCATCTCACATGCTCTGGATGATGAGTCATGCAGGGGGTCCTTGATGGCCCATTAAACAGAGATACCTCCCAGAGGGAGTTATCTATGAGTCATGGGCATTTGATGGGCCATTAACAGAAGATAATGGCGCAGAGGGAGGGGGTCTGGGAAAACACTGCCCCACCTGGATTCAACAGTTCATGAAGATGGTGATAGAATACTTTGTGCACATCCTATACTACAACCCAGGACAGAACAAAAAAAGTACACACCTAAATCTCACCCTAACATTGAATCAGAATGCAGGCAGATTGGACAAAAGAGTATGGGAGCTGGGAGGTCTGCTTTTCCTGCAGTTTAGGTACAGCCTGTGAGTAAAATCTAAAGCTTCAAAGTACCTCTTGTCTTTCTAGTCTCCAGAGGTCCTTCCCAACCTCAATAATCCTGTAATTCTGTGAAGGTGTATAGAACAGCCAGCTGGAAAGTACACAGAATAAAATGAGACTTTCATTTTAATTCTCTTGCCTGCCAAGTGGCTTAGAGAGTCAGCTTCTTGATTTCTTTCTTCAGTCTTAGACATAATTAATATTTTAATTATTTAGAGAAAAAAATGAACACACAGAACAGCTCCAAAAATGGACTGTGAGCAATACACTGCAGGACATTCCAGAGCCTGGTGTTAATCTCTCAATTTATGGGATATATAGGTCAACATTTTTTCTTTTAATAAGGCATAGTGAAGATCTAAGCCCAGAATTATACTCTAAACATTGTTTAATTACATTTAAAAAAACCCACATAACCATCCCAGAAAGTTTTGTTCTGCAGTTGCTCCTTTCTCTAAGTAACATATCCTTTCAACATGCCAATCACCACTTGAGAATATCACCTATGCACCATTTGTGCCAAAAGTTGCCAGTGCCTAAAACTCTGCAAGAATTTTCTTAATGTTAGTGATGCTGCAGGATTGCATTTTGACATTAGTTTCAAGCTGGGTCTTGATGCTGTATGTAAACTCCTACAGTAAGTCTGCAACACATAAGGAACATGACCCAGAGGTGTCAGAGGTATAAATAGACACCCTTCCTTCTGAGTCATCCTTCCCAATTGGAAAGAGGAGACTTTGTCCTCCACAAGCATTGAAAAGGAAAGATGGGCAAAATGTACCATTCGCAAGTAATTATACCAGCTTTGTTAGTTTTCCTTTGAAACACTTAACTCTGAACAAAGTCATATTGTTCTGAGAAGAAATGGCTCATATTAAAAAAGCACTTTTTTCAACATTTTGCAACCATGCCTTTCTTCCCACTGTGAATGGGAACCAAATTTGCATGCTTGTCTCATGAGGTCTTTGGATGATACAGCTGTTCCAGTGCCCGGTGAATTGAGAGAATTTGGAGATACGTCAGTGGCAATATCTGCATTCAGAAAAAGAAAATTGCATCCATATTCTTTGAGGCAAAACTGAGAATGAAAAAGAAGTTCATCTCAGAGAATGGAAGTAAATTATTTTCTGTGGTAGCTGCATTACAGCTGTTGCAGATGCAGCACAATTAAAGTCTGAATCAGAATTTTCCATACTTACACTTTGTTTTCATTAGGATTTATGTTTTCTCTGCTGAGTTTAAGTAGATTCACACGTATGGAATGAAAATATTTTCTTCAGCTGGTTTTCCTAGCATGTTTATCTAGTCTGCTGAAGGTTCTCCAGCAGCCTTTCTGAAGTTAAAAGGAAGCAAGTATTTATTAACAGAGGCCTTTTTTTCCTTTTTTTTTTTCTGGGGGGGGGGGGGGTGTGTTTGTTTTTTGGGTTTGTTTTTTTTTTCTGAAACAACTTGAATAATTATCATCTACTTTACTTTGCCATCTACTTCATTGTTTTGTTTCCCTGAGGGTTTTTACATCTTGAGCCTTTGGCCTTTGTGATACCTTGTGAGCAGTGGTGGGAGCCTGATTTAGCTTACAAAATCTAGCTAAACAGAACAAACAGCAACTCTTTCTCGGTTCCTCACCGAGAAAGAGTTGCTATTGCTCGATTATCTACAGAGTTTGGGGAAAACAAGAGTTCTCCATCACTTGCAACATGGGAAACTTCCCTTTCTTCAACCCCCTTACTGAGTATACCTACATCTGCAGCTGCATTCCCCTGAAGAGAACCGGAAATAGCATCTAAAATGAAGAAATCAGACTTGTTTCTTGTTTCTATTCCCACAGAATATGCTTCATGCTATACATAGGATGGAAATGGAAGATCAGGTAGCAAAAGAACTAATTCCAAGAGGAGATTTCTGCCACTACGTCACTGAAAATCTGGACAGTCAGCAGGACAATGCTGAAGTTTCTGACCTCTGTTCTCGGCTACCCTACAAACACTCTGTCTCTTCCCCAGTACAAAGCAGTCCAAGCTGGCTTAGTTACAAGTGGAACATTTTGCATGCAAAGATTTTCCTCCTGTTTGTGCCCAGTTTATCCTCGAGCCAACTATGTGGGGCACAGCTGACCCACACCACTCTGAGCAACCACCAAAGGCTTCATTTTTCAGTAGGCAGGCTGGTGACATGAGAACATAAGCCCCCTCATTTACTCTTAGCTTTACTTCCTACTTCTGCTATCTCCCTTGATATGGCACATCAGCCAGAAGGCACAGATTTAATCCCAGAGCTCTTATCCTCTTCCTGTTGTATGAATAACCTCTCATCTCTAGGAGCTGCAAAGTCATGTGTTTGACTGCTCATTACCTTGAATTAGCAGTCCCTTCATCTTGACATTGACACAGGGTGGGAAGGGTTGAGAAATCAGTCTTTACACCAGTTCATATCAGACACCTTTGGAGAATAGTCTTCCCAGGATGCCTGCATACAGCATGTAACATGACAGGCTAAAAGGCAGATGAGTGGGGGAACCTTGTGTAGGTGTCCTGAACAACACCCTGTGTTACCTGTAAGCTCTTTATGGCTCTAGACCTAGGTAGATGAATCTCAAAAGTAGTACTCTTATATTGGAAAGTTAAATGTAAAATTCCTCTTGTGTTCATCATGAGTAATACCCCCAACATGCACATAACCACACCATTGTCTTGTCATTTAATTCGCATTCTCAGTCTCTTTCTGTGGCATTAAGTAAAGACATAGAATATTAGTCACCTGGCAGGTTTAAGTGATCTGAAGTCAAGCTGAAAAGTACTTCCTTTAAAGCACCAAGATTTTAGCTAGGATTTTCTCTAACAAATAATCAAATTTGGTTTGTTTTCCTTTTTTAATGTATTCATTAACAGAAGTCCAGCTGTGAAGCAAAAGTTCTGAAGTACTCTCTGTATCAAGAAAAAGCACTTTAAATAAGCATGATGCTTCCTGCTTACACAGACAACATCATGCTTGGCTGGTAGCTGTGGGAAAGTACCTCCAGAGAGGCTAATTAGGGGCTATCTGTGTGTAGACTGCATGGAGCTCCAGAGCACTCTCCCAGACAAATCTACAGAGAGGATGGTTGAATTCAAATGTCATCCAAAGTGCCAAAAACCAATTAGTGCTGGATGTCAGCAGAAACAGCTATGAAACACTTGTAAGAGTGCAATGGGATTTTTCCCCCAGAACCTAGCAGCACTATATCTGCTGAAAATGTTAATTATATAAAGAAAAAAGTAAGCCAGGCTGCTCTGAGTCCTTCTGCTAGCCCCCATGAATGGTACATATGGACAACATCCCGTTAAAACAGCCTTGGCAGAGCACAAAGTGTAGTTTTAACCTAGCACCATACCAAGAAGTCACCTAACCATGTGGAGAAACAGCAAGTGTCAGACAGGATCTTAAACACTACTTTTCTCAAAAGCCACTCAGAAGTGTGACTTGCTAGTTAATTAACTTCTTTTCCATGTTTGGAGGAAAACTGTAAGTGAAAAAGCACAGAAAACAGTAAGGTGTACCAACAGTTTAACATTAGAAAGAGACAAAGCATTTACTACTGAGTTCCCTGATATAGTAAAAGACACAATTTGGAGACTGATGTGACCTCTGAGAGGGGGGAAGTCTTTTCCATCTAAGCTAGTGAAGCACATTTCACTCAAATTGTCACCCACCTTTTGTTTTGTGGTGTAGCAGTACAGTTTGCAGTCAGCCAAGAGAAGCCCATGTAGGGCCAGTCAGTCCCTCTCAGACATTATGTATAAAACTCACATGAAAGGATCCTAAATAAGACAGGTAAAGTCAAAAGGGATATTTAACTTTGGTTCATCAGCTGTGTGAGTAACAGCCTTAAGTCAGAAAATCTTATATGATGAAAATGAATTTACTGTAACATCTACTAAATGTTATAGTCTGGGTTATTTTGCTATTCAGCAGGAAATTCTGCTGGTGTTTAAAACAAAATAACATTTTTCTATTATTTCTTAGATCATTAGACATAGGCGATAAATGTAATCACTAGGTTTTCATCATTTTTCTCTGGCTCTTTTTACTTTGGTGGTGATGTTAGGGTGATATTCTTATATTGCAGAATTTACACTGAAACAGCAGGTAACATTTCACAATGCTGTCAATCAGCTCCTTCCTTGATATTTTTGATTATTGACTTGAAAAAGTCGGGTGAGAGTGCTGAGATAGCAAAAGAACTGAAGGTGAAACATAAGAATTGTGCTTACCTTTCCTTGTTTCATTTGGAGATAATTTACCTTCTTGGTTCCACAGTTTCAGAAAAGAGAGAACATCTGTCCAAGACTACCCCAAATTTTTAGGTGAGCTGCTGCTGTCCTTTGTGCAGTGTTGGCAGCTTCTTCAGTTTGTGTTCTTGCAGGGGATACACGTGCTCCATGTCAGGATACTTCCAATTTCAGGTCCTTCCTGTCTTCATTGCTTTCTCACAGATATTTATTTAGGTCAAATAACTTTTTACAGAAGTTCAGGTTCTATTTCAAGTTAGTCCAAATATGCATGTTTTTATAAATAAGTAATTTCAAATTAAGTGTTCTTGTTTTTTTTCAGTTCTTAAAACAATTCTTTAACGTATACAGTCCCCACAGACATACATATAGTACGTAAAAATTCAGAAGAGGAGAGTATTGTCTATCATATTTTTGAAGGTCTACTGCATAAATAATGCCTTATAGCCAACTAATCCTCAAGCGAATACAAATATTCTTTATTCAAGCAGGTTTTCATTTAACAAATTTGAGAATGTTAACACAGTCTTAATAACACTTGTAACAACAACAAAAACTATATTAATGAAGTTTTGATAGTTCAAATTCTTTTTTTTAGAAGAGGGATATAGTTTCTTTTTAAATCTTCCTTGAATCTTCATTGTGCTTGTAAAAATAATCATTCTCTTTTTAGAATATTCTTAACTTTTAGGTAAGGCTCAAACTGAATTTTTCTGTTGTTTCAGAATGACGTGGGTGAGTAGAAAAAAAAACCTTTCTTCTGAGGTGGATGGCATTGAAAATCTGGCTGGCCCCTTTGGGATACCCTGAAAGTTACTTATTTTTTATTTATTAAGAAGGTAGAGAGGCTTTTCAGAGGAGTATTTTGCATTTAATTTAATTTAAGATTTTGCCTGTTTTCAACAGTTCTTCAGCAGTTTTTGTATTCAATTTGCAACTTAAAAACATGGTAAAACTTTAATTTTGAGGATTTGTTATAGGTAGAATTCACTGCCTTCTTTCCAATATGATGAAATTTTTTTTGTCTATTATACCATATAAAAAATTTTGTAACTGCTTTCCATTGCCTACAGCAGGACCTAGATTTAATAAACAGGGATTGGAAGACAGGAAAGACTTTTCCTGAAATCTGCTGTCACTGGAAACATTAGGAAACATTTTGTACAGGTTTCATTATTAGCCTGAAAATTTTGATTCAAAAAGCAAATATACTATAAATAAATACATACTGTTTTCTCTCAATATAATTCAGAGATATGTATTCCTTCAAATTTACTAAAAATGTAGGAGAGTCTGCGGCAACCCGAATTTAATTGAAATAATTTTTGCAATTATTCTTCAGGCAGCAATATTAAGCTTTATAATTTGAAATCTCTGCTAATTTGTGAACTCTTACAGAGCAGAGGCCAGAATTTGGTTCCTTTTAAAATCTCTACTCAGTTCCTTGGGGTTAATGTTTATGATACCGTTTTAGTGCATGACCATGAACTGCTTTGTTTGTGCCATTTCAGCTGCATGAGGGCACAAAATAGCTGATACCTAATTACTGATGAGCTCCTTGACCCTTTTAGTTTTACAGAGTATGGCCCCAGGTCTTATTTACTGCACAACATCCAAATCCTGGTAAAAGGAATAATATCTTCTTCTTAGGCTCTTCCATAAGAGTTGTTACTGTTATCTCTGAATAGTCACAGAAAAATCCTGAGGGTTTATTATCCTCACTTTTTGGCTGGAGAGCCAAGGCACAGATCCATTAAGGTAAAAAAACCCATTAATTCAAAGTGACCAGTTTGAGACTTCAGGGTCCTAAATTTTCAGAATATCAACACTATAAAGCAATGTCTTTGACACCCCACACCATTGGCTTATCATTGTGAAGAGTACCAGTGATGGAAACAAATTAAATCCTGTCCTATAGAATAAATGTTTATCTTGAAAGCAGGATATTGCAAACATGGTTCTTTTCAATACACGCTGAAATTTCTTCTTGACAGGAACATTGAATTTTGAGAATATCCAATGCCTAAATTGAGATTTGATATTTTTTTTTATGTTGCTTCAAATGTTTTAAAAGCTCATAGACTTCTTGTGTAAACTACTCTGTTTAAACAGTGTGAAATCACTTGTTCAATAAAAATTGACCCTCCAGAAATTACCTAATCTAAGGAATATACACTGATTTGGAACAAATCTGTTTCTCAAAAACTTTGAGTCCTTTAAATAATAAAACTCTCTGCAGTCTGACTTGTCACTATTTGGCATTTCTGCAACAAAACAGCGTGAGCCCAGCCATACTGATACCTAACAGTGGGTAAAAAACACAACACAGAACACCTGTGAGAAGTTTGGGTGAATGACCTGCCCAGGATCACAGTGAGAAATTTTTGGCAGATGCACGTTCATAATCCAGTCTCTTGGATGGAATTCAATATCACCAGCCAGGAGACCATTATTCATTCTTTCCCCCTCAATTTCTTTTCCATTCTCAGGTTTTAGCATTTGCTATAACTGAACCAAGGATCCTTCAAAAAATAGGCCTGTTTCATCACACACTCCTAATTCACCCCAAAAGCAGAATTTGGTGTGCAAATAGAGACTGGAATCCATGCAAAAAGTGAAAATGTATTCACAGAATTCAGATTCTTCTCATGTTGGTCATGTACAGGGATGATGTCCTCAATGAGCCAAGGAAACATGGTTTAGATAAAACTGCTGAAAAGCAGATGGAAAACTCATTAGAAATCTGAGTCTTTAAGACCCATAGTCTGAGTCTATAAAGCAAGACACAGTTTGGTGTGGATGAGTGCCAACTGAAGTAGGCTCAGCCAGCTTTAAAAATACAAAATGTGGAATGCTCCAGACCCAAGTCCTTGGGATCTCATTCCAGTTCAGGGCCAACCTGCACGCCTCAGACTTGTCAAACTGATTCTGGTTTGATGGCACAGCCATTCCCATTTCATCAGGGTCTCTGTCACAGGCTTTTTGTCTTTTCCACAATACTAGCTCAGGATTTTGTCCTTCCCTGAGTGCTCACGGTTCCCTCCATGTTGTCCGATTTGGTGGGTAAAAAAATAGTACACCCCTCATTAAAAAGCTGTTGCTCCTTCAAATATTTCTAGTCCTTACTCCAAAAATTAAAATGACTGGAATATTACAAGTAAACCCATATTGACTATTCATTACCAAGTGATTTTTTTTTCCTCTGATCTCAGTTTGAAATGTCCCAAGGTTGTCCGCTCTGAAGCAGATCCTGTATGAACATTTCAGGTTATATATTAAAAAAAATGCATGAACAACTAAACTGGAAGGTAATTTCAGAGCTATCCAGCGCACCTAGTAAAATTTACACTACATTTTTATTGTGCTCTCTGTTCCCACCTCTCAGAGCTTCCTAAAGACATATTTCATGTATTACAAGTGATTTAACTGCAGTGAGGGAGTTGTGTTCATACGCCTTTAGCAAATGTGTGGTGTAAACAGTGTGATGCTGATAGACATATTGGAGATAGAATCTTGAAATTCAAGAATTAAATTATTAAATCATGACTTCCTTTATCTTATACTGTTCTTCCTAGTAAAAAGAAAATTGTCATTTTTACCACCTTCTTGTCCTTTCATTCTTTGTAAGCCTTTCCTGAGCTGATATCCCTCTATAAATATGCAGCAAGAATAAGAAGGGTGATACTCACATCAGAAAGAATCAGCAGGACCCAAGAGAGCACAGCAGCCCCTTTAATTGACTTACACTGTAAGATGACTAATTCTTGGTCTTAATGTCTTGTTGAATACACAAGTCTGTTTAGTGGATTCCTCTTCTTTAATGTAACTACTGTGTCATAGAGAATGTGCTTCAATTTCCACTTAATTTACAGACTGGACACTAAGTGAATGTTAATACATTGCTGCAGTTCTCTACTCAGAGTTCAGTTGCTTCAAAGGCAGGCCTTTCCAAAAGTAAGTGTAGCTTCTCATAAATCTTGTTTACAGTTTTATGGTATACCCCAAGGCTTTCTGAAATAATGGTGGTATGTAATACTTCAGCATTCTTCTTATCCTTGATGGTTCCCGTGAATTGAATAAATGTTTGCATAAGCAATAAATTTGGTTATTTTTCCTGTTCACTTCTGAGTACTTCTTGCTGCTTCATATACTTTCTAGATAAAGTGGCCCATCAATTTAAGTGGTTTCTAATGTCTATCATTCACTCATTTTACAGTTAACTTATGATCATGTTCTTCATATACTGTCCTTGCAAGTCTTTTCACTGATTTATGAAATTATGCCCTCATCTTCTACTGGAAAAAAAAATAAAATAGATGTTTACTATATCTAAATCCTTGGAAACATCATAACAGTGATAAGATCAGTGGTTTTACTAGTTTTTGTCTCCCTCTCTCTCTCACACACACACACATCCCAGAATAATTGGTGCTTTCCAGTCCCTTAATTACAATGGCAATTTGTTTTTGGGAAAGTATCATTGGCTTTCCTTGTGCAGGTTCAGTTCCATCCTCTGGTTAATCTGCTACAGATTATCCTGTATTCTCCATCTCTGGTTAGACTCTTACAAAGCTATATGTCTGGAGAGCATAATGAATTCATAGAGCAATCAAAATTTTGGTTTTGTTAGGCACGCAAAAGAACCTGATGTAGGATCTGATTCTTATGCTGTGCAATGATTTAAAGAGCATATAAAGGATTTATGTTACTAACTGTATGGCATAATTCACTACCAGAAAAGGTTTTGTACTCAGACAAAAGGAAACTTATTCTCTCTTTAAGAAAATCAGCATGCTCAGGTGGATAATAAAAGCTGGGAAAGGTGCAACATTGAAGGTTTGCTTTAAAGCTAATCTGATTGGGCCATGTATACTTAATATTTGAAAGGAAGATTCTGTAGTGTCTCTTTCATCACTTTCAAATTACCCCAAGGCTTCTGTAATCTTTTTCTAAAAGGCTGGAAATGGAATAGATTGAAATCCCTGAAACCAGTGAAACTAGAAATTACAGCAGGACATATTTTTGAAGAAACTCAAATATTATAGATAAATTTTCATTTGTTTTTATTTCCTAACCTATTAAAAATATTTTATACTGCTCATATAACTTCTCTCTTCTTTTTTCCACCCATCCACAAATACCTCAAGATTGGCAATGGAAAAATACTTCATAATTTGTATGAATACAGGGCAAAGATTTTTCTCTCCAAACAGGCAAAGTTTTCTGTGAACTGATTAAACATTCTTTGCAGACAAGAGAAAAACTCAGTATATGATGAGGTCCTAGCTAATGTTACATGAGGAGAGAAAGGCTGTTCAGTGCTCTGAGGTTTAAACTGGGAGCACTGATGGTGATGCCAAAAGTTGGTGGAAACAGTGGTAGCTCAAGCACACAGGGATTAGGCAGCAAAAAGGAGAACTGCTATATGAGCTGGCCATACTTCCAGTTTGATCAGGACAGGCATGTGTACCAGAACAGGTGGGAAGTGAGGAAACAGCAGCTGGTGTTCATGACATTTTGATTCACTGGGAGAGGTAACAATATATTTTTATCTTTTTAAGTAGCCTCTGCTTCCACCAAACTCAGGAGGAGACAGGAGGTAGCTCTGTGGCTGGCAGGATGTCTCCAAACCTGGCCCAGTGCAGTGCCCCTCCTGGAATGGGTGATTTATGGCTTGTCACTGGTTGAGTGCTGTGTCCATTAAATGTCCATTTAGGAGAAGTAAATCAAATATATTCTGGTGAAAACTAATGTAAATATTTCATTGCAGCTTAATTGTATTTCATATCTTAATCTATTCTTCGATAGTATGTTTGTCTGACTACATTATAGAGCAAAAGTATAGATTCTCTTGGAGTAATTGTCTGGGTTACTTATTTTAAAGCCCAGCTTCATAAACTGACTAAATTGCTTTCCTCAGCTGTGTTCTCCTCAGGGCTTTTACTGCCTTGAAGTAGTTATAAAATAAAGTTATTTTAAGGGGGGATAAAGGCCAAGAAACAGGGAAAACAGACAAGAAATGAGAGAGAAAGACTCGTTAGTTTACTTTAATTGAGTACCTGAGTTTACTTCTATCCAAGATAATTGGGCTGAAATATCTATCATGTAATACATATCTAATGTTTTCAAACTTCTTGCTACAGGATTTTGTGAATGCATGAATTGAAAAAGCAATTGAACAGAGCTCTGAGAGAAGAGTCCTACTGAGACTTCTCAAAGACATCTCCCTCCCAGGAAGCCCCTGAGAAGTAGCTCACTGGAGGCTGAGACGATGTGATGGGAAAGTAACTTTATTTGTTGGCCTTGCTCTTGTGTTCCAGCCAAGGCACCTTCTATTGGCCACCACCATCTGCAGGAGCACCAGGGCAGGCTTAATACAGGAATGTATCATGGATTCAGGCAAACAAACATGCATATACACAGAGAGAGGGAGAGAGAGAATAAGAATTAAACAACTGTACCACAGTCTTAATTTTCAAGGTCTGCAGTGACTGACCAAAAGATAAGTCTAACAATGAACGATCAGTGGAAACAGAAAGCTTTAAAAAGAAGAAATGTCTTCAGCTAAACTTGAATTTTTTTTTTTTTTAAGAACTGATGGCAAAGCTGGAAGGGTATGTGAAAACTCTTTGGGTTTGTTATCATTTAAAACATGTCTCAAAATTAATTCATATCCAGCCTTTGTAAGATCACCGGCATATAGCTGAAAACCTGTGATGCAAAGGGACTTGTCAGGCAGGAAAGTAATGCAGGGCAAAATATGCATTGGGAATATGGCATGTTAGCTTTAGCAATTTAGGGAATAGATCAAATAAAAAGTTTAATGAAATTCACTCAAAACAAATGGACAGAAACTGAAAATAGCTCTGAGAGCAGAGGAATTGTACGCTGGGAACTAGAGATATGCAAAATGTGCAAAGATATAGAAAAGATCCAAACAGAAAACCTGTGAAGTAATACAATGAGAAATTAGCTGAAACTTATCTACTCAGTCAAAAAAAAGAAGAGAGAAATATTGAGAGAAGTGAATCAATCTGCAGAGGGAAAGACAGGTGCTGAACTGAACTCCCACTAACTAAAAAAAACCTGTTATTTTTTCTGTCTGACCCTAAGTTTTCATTTTGGAGTTCAGTCGGATGCTTTCTTGAATTAAAACATAACTAAAACAAACACTTCTTCCCACCAATCAAAATGTTTCAACTGAAAGTTGACAAGGAAGAGTGGACAGTTTAACCTTTGAAACAGGTTTATAGTCAGCTGAGCATAAGCTATTTTCCTCAAGTACAATATTTCTTTTCCACAGTAGTGGCCAAGTTGTGCTTGTGACACTGTACGCGTTGAGACAGAAAGACTTTTGCTTTAAGTAATCAACCTGGATACTCTTTTGTTTACTAGAGAACCAGCATAACTAGCAGGAGGAAGTACAAATTAAAATTTCCTCTGCATTTGAGAAATGGGGAGATCAGCATCTGTTTTCCATGTTTCTTGTATCATGCTCCTCTGTCACCCCAGCAGCTCCTCTGACATGAGCTCAGAGTGAGTTCATGGATCAGAGAAGGGGAGGAAAATGAGGGAAGAGTTTGTCTCATGTTGTCAAGAGGGCTGCATCACACAGGAGAGGCCACAGTGGTCCAAGTCCCCATTCAATTTCCTTTCAAGATATATTCTGTTATGATGTGCTGATGCTTGAGGCTAGATTCCAAATCCCAGCAAAAGCAGAGTCAAAAGAGACAAGCATCACTACCTCCAGCCTTTTGGAACTTCTGCATCCAAAGGTTGTTCAGCATTTGGATGATCCATGACTGCTGTTAATTTAACTGAGGCCATGCTCAAAATTACAGAGCTGACAACTGAAACAGAAATTTGCATTTTTTAGATCTCCTCCCCTGCACTTCCATGGTTCCACAGGATTTCCATAACTTAGAAAGCTCTAAAAAAAATATTTGTTTCATAATTCAAAGCAAAATAGTGAAACACTTGCACTCATTATTTCCTCCAAACACTCAGGTGGACAAGGACAAAGTGGAGAAACCTGCACTTTTGACAAATATCAAATTACAGCATTGTTCTTTGAGCAATCTTGTGAATCTTTTCATTTTAATTTTCCTACAAGGTAAAAATACCTTTGGGAATTTGAGTGACTGATTTCCAGTGTGATTTAATTCCAATTTGATGGAAAGTATTGGGTCAATTATCAGCCTATAATGAGCTTTTATGAGAAATAAATGAATCAGAGTTTAACTCAAACTGCTTCTAGTCCAAAAATTTCATCAATTCAACTCCATGATTTAAGAATAAAATTCATTGAAGAAATGGATGTGCAGATGACAGATAATCCAGTAAAGGCCTAGAAAATAGTGAATATTTACATTTTGAGCTAAATGACCTTTCAGACTCTTTCCTAGACCAGAACCAGGATGTCCTGTCATGACTGAGACACATATGAAGGTAGTGAGACAGTATAAAAAGATGGCTGCACATTGATCTTTCAGTGGTTAAGAACACCACTGGCTTCAAGGACTCTGTTGCTCATCCCACAAACCTCCTCCCAAACTTGTTTTCCTCTTTGAGTTCTGTACGTTGTCTCCAGCTCCATCTTCTGAGGATGTACCTGGAATATTTTGTTACCACCTCCACCTTCTCTTTGTGCTGCTCCAAGCAGAGGCTGCACTATTCCCACCTCTCACTCACTCACCCCTCAGACATTCCTCTATTTTTGCAGCCTGTAACATCTGACTCCTCTTTCATTTTCTCATTCCTAAAGCCCATTTTCCTGTCTTGTCCTATTTGATCCCTTTCAAGAATTTTGATTATTAACACTGTGTTGTGACCTCCCCCCTCTCCCACCAAAGATCTTGTATCTCTTCTGCTTAACAGAGATGGGGCTTAGGCAAACAATTTCACCATCTACATTGTGTTCATATACTTTTCCCTACTACACTCACTGATGCCTGCAAGACAGTGCTTTATACAGCATATTGATCATTCTGGAGAGATGAACAGAACTGAAAGTTTTCAAAAAGTACCGGCTGCTGCCAACAAACAGATCTATGTCTTGTTGAGAGTCAAAGAGGGGTCTAAAACCACGGCTCTACTAAGTACTTGCAGAGGCATACCTCTTTCAGAGGCAGACCTCATTTGATGTCTTCAGCATGCCAATTGACAAGACACTTTGCAGACTTCCTCTGAAAATGCCATATTGTCTGAAGTGTGGAAATGAATATAATGTAATTCTAAAAAAATATATCATTGTCTTTGTAAATTGTTGTATTATTATACAGAATTGTCACGTGTATTATAACAAAGTAATGCCACCCAGGTTATCATGATGCCTCACAAACTCTGCCAAACATCTACAGGCTCTTTCAAGCTTGTCTAAGCAGAGTTGCAGAACCAAGACCTGACATGCTCTGCCCTGGGATGATGTACACAGCTGAGAGTGCATTGCTCTAGAAATGTACTCAGTGTTGGGAGCATGGAAAGAAATAATGAAAGGGATTAGCAAGATTTTAGGGCTGATTTGTGAAGAACCTGAGGGAAGGACAGTCTGGACAGCAACTAGCAAGACAGTGTCTAATGGTCTAAAAAAAAAAAAAAAAACCCATACAAAGCACATTTGGAATAAATTATGGCAAGAATAGCAAATGTTAAATAAAATAGCTCTTTAGGCTGCCTGTATGCCTACTTACATGCATAAAATACTTGAGTTAATGTCACTCTCTATCAGGTCTAAATTAAAAGTAATCTGTGGATGCCAAAGTGAAGGCATTTGATAGATAAGATAGAATAAAATATTGATACTTCCACCATAGAAATAATTTTACAAGGCCACATAGATGGAAAAAATTATCCTAGCAGGTATTTTAAGATCCCTACAATCATGTGAACTAAACATCTGAAAATTATTCAGAGAAGATTTATGAGATTAACAGATGATGATTCTGGTTCTTTGAAAATTTAAATTCCTGTGACAAATATTTAGGTAAAAACAGATCCACTTGAGTCATTGATCTCTTTGATTTTATACAGGTTATATTACTTAAATTGATGAGGATGCATTCTTTTATTCAAACACGAAGCATAGGACATTATAGGATGTAATTTTTGCACAGTGCTAAAAAATTGTTCCCAAGGGATTTAGGAAGGTCATTTTGAAATTATACCATAATTTGCAGAAACCACTTACGTGAAAATCAGGCAGAACAAAACATCTAGGGGTACATTATTCTGAGACAATATGCAAGAAGAATAATAGATGTAGTATCTGCCTCTTCTGTTAGAGAGATGTGAGCATTTCACTCTTCATTCATTGTAATAAAAAGGTCCCTTAATGCCCACCACAGATGATTCTATTTTATCTAATTGCTTTGTTTTATTGGCTATGGAAAAAATGTATATTCTGCATTATTATTCCCATCAGTGCTTTAAGAAGGAATGTCAGAATAATTAAATTCCTCAATGATCAGTATTTTGTCTTTTTTGTCAGGTCCTTCCAGTACTTACACTCCCATGCACTGCCATGCTCTTTTTCAAATTTACAGCAAGGTCAGGTACCAAGACAAAATTTTGCTTAGTATGAAGCTTTGCTTAGCAGGGACTTTTAAGCCCCCAGAAATATGTGCATTTTTTAGAACCAACAATACAATGTTTCTTCAGACAAACAGAAGAAACTGCTTCAATAAAAGCCTTTGATAATGATAACACCATCCACAGAACCAAAGTATCACCAGGTTCCATATTTATAACACCAGTCTAACTTGTATACCTCAACACTTACCTGGGAGTCCTGCATGGGCAGTGAAAGCTGCAGACCTCAAGTGGGCTGAGCCACTCTCTAAAGAATCCTGTGTCGTGAAATGTGGCTATTAGAGGGGATGAATTTAAGTGAAGCTGCTCAGTCACAAATTCCAAGTAGAAACTACAATTTTTTTTTTTTAAAAAAAGACCTTCCAATTCCTGTACAAAACTTTCTGTGATGGAAAGTATGCAAACATAGATCAAAAACATATGAAAACTGCCTAACAGATAATTTCAGAAGATAAATATAAAAGTAAAACAAACCATTCAGGAAAAATCACAAGGCATGGCAAAATATTTTTCATCTTAGTAGATTTATGGATGATAAACACATTATATGGATGATAAAATTATGGATGTTGTTCTCTTAGATCAAGTTTGAGTATTCTTCAGGTGCCCAGTAGTTCCTGTATCTTCATACCTGAAGTACTCTGTGAAACTGCCTGCACAAGCTCTGCTCTTCACAGTGATGCTATAAGAATATAGCCCTTTTTTGAGATTTGTCAGATTATTTCAACCAATTTGATATTGCCTCTATCACACAAAGAAACCTCATCTTCTGTCTTGGAAGAGCTTGATTCTACTCTGTCAACACTATCTAAACCCAGAGTAAGAAACTGATAGATTTCTTATCCTTGTCTCCAGCCAAGATTCTGAATGTATTTGCAACTGCTTTAAAAAAGTTCAGTTTTTCTGAAGATTAATTCTATGATCCCAGTCCTATCAGAATGGGAAAATGCAGAGTAAAAGACAAAAAGCCAAAAAAAAAAAAAAAAAACAACAACCCCCCCCCCAAAAAAAAAAAAACAAAAAAAACAACCTTGGAACAATTAATATTAATTATTGGGTGGTCTTCTGTCAGGAGCATGAAACTCATTCTTGAAGGAAGGGAAACCTAAAGTACTTCTGCCTCCTGCTTTTTCTTTAATTTCAATAGTGCTTTATGTTTGTAATTTCCAACAAAAATCTGCACGCTGCAAAGTCGCCTGATAAGATCATATTGAAACAAAGACAGATGTATTCGTGTCTCTGTTTAATTCAGCCAAATGATTTTGGCTGACTGCTGGGTACAGGTGTGAGGATGAAGACACTCTACAGCCACCAGTCTGCCTGCTCCATGTGATAAATAGTCTTGTACTTCCTGCTGATTCTTGACACTCCTTGTGTACAATTGCTGATGGGAAGCTGGTAGAAAATTTATCTGTGACTCTCATCAGAGTGCATCAACTTGGAGATCTGCTCTTATGTTACTAATAAAAAGTTAAAATGTGCACATGCACCCATGTATACAGACCAACAGAATCATATTACTTGACTAGAAAGCAACATGTATGATAATGGTAAAAAAAAGGAACAAAATGTTGGCAGCAATTTCCAGCAAGAAAGGCAAAATTATCTCTTTGCATCTACTACCTTTTTGTGACTGGGTACGAGAGGGTAGCACTGAAACAGTAGTTAGTTAGCATTATCACACAAGAGCACAAAGTAGAATGCGCTACCTGCACTCTTTTTTTTCTCTTAAAGGTTTCAAAGAAACAGATTCTACAGATTCAACACTGAAAAAGAACCCCAAATCCTACAAGATTTCATTGGAGACAGGAGGAGGGTAAAGGAAGAGAAGGAGGAAGCCCTTCTGCCTCAATCAATGATGTTGCTTTTATCAACAAGGGAGGGCAACAGCACCACCTAAAACAAAAAGGGAGGCTGAGGACTCCATGCCTGCCACTGGTTGTGGCAGTACTAATGGATTTAACCATGAGGCCACTGTACCAGGAACATCAGTAGAGAATTTTTAAAATGTATATGCTTGCTCTGCTCAGATCTGAATCTTTATGTGAATAGATTTCATTTCAAAAAGCCAATCTGGATCACTCAGATCCTTGAGAACATGGGTTGAAAGAGAACTAAAACCACCACCTTCCAAGCAACCTGATAAATAGGGCACTCATTTCAAAAATAGAATGGTGTAACACTTTAACTGGACACCAGGACAAAATCTACTGTTGTGAGGTCCTTTGCACAGAACAAGGTGAGTGCCTGCACTGCACACTGAGTGGCCTGGTGGCTCCCAACAGGAGTGCCATAGGTCCTATCTCCTCCATGATCTGAGCTATGAGTGTGTTGCAGCTCATGCTTTTGCTTACCTTGTTGACCTTCCCACCAAGCGCCATCTAGTACATCAGCCTCATTGACTGGTGGATGCTTACATACTTCTGTGTAATGTATAATGCTATTTTATTTCAAATTGGCACTACTTAATGCTTAATGAAAGCAAAATTGCATAGTGCTAAAATCATCAGGAAGTTAAATGCACTACCTCTATTTACTGACATTTCGAGTTCTTAGACTTGGATATGCAGCTCATCAACTGCCTTAGAGGCTTTTTGCCAGCAAAAAGCCTCAGGCCTATTTCTCAAGTGTCAGTAATGCCTTAAAGCTCCTGTAGATGATACAGACTATGTTGCCAAATATTTATACTGAATGAAACACTAAAGATTGGACTGTTATGAATCAGGCACACGGTCAATGAATCTATCTGCCCCACAAGAGCCAGAAAACAAGAGTGGAATGAGGAACAGGGGCATGGCACACATATCCCTCAGCTGATATTGGCATAGAAAAGTTGCCATGGTTTGTTTTGGGTTTTGTATTAAAAGAGGACGCTGGTTGGGAGAAATGAATAATAGTTTGCCTCCAGTGCAGGCTGCAACATGCTGGTCTGGCCATGATAGGTACAGTTTGAGGTGAGCCTGGTTCATTTATTTTCTGAATGATTAGGCATACATTGAGACCAGGTGCAGGTAAGAAGTGATAAATCATGCTGGGTGTCCTAGGTTATGTACAGAACTTCACAGCAGTCATTAGTCTTAATTTGTTTTGCACAAACATAAGCTTCAAAAGTCAGACTGTCCTGCACACTGAATTATCTGTATTATTGATCACTATCATTGTGCAGTTATTTAGAATTGAAGAGTAGGACTCTTTATTCATTGATTCATTAAGGACTTTTGGCAATTTTTCATTTCACTAGTTTTTGATCATGCAGGTATGTCCTTGAAATGACATTATGGTAGAACTGAAGATGTAATTAAATTTCAGTATTTTTCTGATAGCTTCAGGCTACTATCTCAAGTTGATTTCTAGTACAGGATATTTTAATTTGACACTGAAAATACATTCTGAAATGTCTTTTCAAGGTAAAGAGAGAAAAAACTACTTCTTTATATTAGTCATTTCTGTTCTTCGGGTCACTGTAAATTTCTTTTCTTTATTCTGAGGTGATATTATATGAATTTCCAAACAGTGTTTCAAAGCAGATGAGAACCATTAACAATTGGACTATATCTCCAGAACTCATCTGATGAACTGGCAGATATCCCTGTACTTTTGAAAACGCAGATAACTTCCATTACTAGACTAACTTAGAGCTGTTATTTAAAACTTTTTGAAACCATTGGACAAAGCTCCCGTTGATTTCAAAGATTGGTAGAGTAGACACCAAAAGTCTTTATGCCATTCCTGAACATTTTCCAAACCAGCCCCTCCATGTGCCTTCATATGTAAAGAACACCAACACTGAAACCTTTGGGGAAAGAAACCTGCTGCTTATCCTGTGTTTCCTCCCTATATTGGGTTTGCATGGCCACACTTTGGTAGGAGGGGGATAGAGGGGTGGTTTCTGTGAGAAGGTGCTGGAAGCTTCCTCCATGTCTGACAGAGTCAGTGTCAGGTAGCTCCAAGAAGAATGCACCACTGGCCAAGGCCGAGCCCAGCAGCAATGGTGGTAACACCTCTGTGACGGCATATTTAAGAAGGAAATAAAGTTATCATCCTGATGTAATTGTGGCCACACAAGAGCAGAGCGAGAGTATGTGAGAAGAACAACTCTGCAGACACCAAGGTCAGCACAAAAGGAGGGGAAGGAGCTGCTCCAGGCCCTGGAGATAATGTTCTCATGCAGCCCATGGTGCAGCCCACGGTGAAGCAGCTGTGCCCCTGCAGCCCATGAAGGATCACAGGGATGCAGAAACCTCTATGGAGGAGCCCCATGCCGGAGCATGTGAACACCTAAGAGGGGACTGTGACCTCATGGGAAGCCTGTACTGGAGCAGAGTCCTGGCAGGGACCTGCAGACGCATGGAGAGAGGAGCCCACATTGGAGCAGATTTCCTGGTGGGATTTCTGACCCCCTGGGGGACCCATGCTGGAGCAGCCTGTCCTTGAAGTACTGACCCCATGGAACAGTGATGCACTTGGCAGCAGTTCATGGGGAACTGTTACCCATGGGATGGACACACACTGGAGAAATTCATGGCGGACTGTCGCCCATGGAGGGAACCTATGCCGGAGCACAGGCAGTACTCTTTTCCCAGGTAGTGGCAGGAACAGCATTTGATAAAGGGAGCATAAGCCCTGTACCACATCTCCCTGCCCCACTGCAGGGAACAAGGTAGAGCCCAGTGAGTGAGAGACTCCCAGGAGGAGGGAGAAAGGGATTTATTTTACTTCTCATTATCCTGCTCTGATTTTGTTAGTAATGAATTCAATTAATATCCCCAATTTGAGTTTGTTTTTTCCTGTGATGGTATGTAGTGAGTGGCCTCTCCCAGTCCTTATCTCAAGCCAGAAACCTGTCCAGCTGTGGAGAGGAGTGATAGACAGGCTTTGGTGGGTGCCTGGAAAGTAGCCAGCATCAACCCACTACGCACCCTTCTTGTTTCTCCTGTCATCAGGAGTGAGTACCAGAGTGCTCCCCAAGAGGCACAAGCACACTTCCATAAATTTCTTCAGGGGCAGACTGTGAGGTTCTTAAATGGATTTCTAACAGGTTAAAGGCATGGGTCCGGGAATTTTTAGCAGGCCAGTTTGTAATATAAAATCTCAAGCCTCATTATCCTCTCTCAAAAAATCGTCAGTGATAGAAGTGTATTTGCTGCGGAGTACAACAGCAATACTGATTTATTAATAATTGTAGTGGTTTGAAAGCAAAACAAATGAGAAGCTCCAAGACAGAGATACAATTTATTAGTAAGAAAGGAAAAAGAAGTGAAAAAAAATAGATGCAATAATACAAAAGACCACTGACAGAGTCAGAATACTACCTGAGCAGAGTGATGGAAGCAGTCCAGATGAGGCGGTCTTCTTGAAGCAGTGATCCTGTAGAAAGGTCTAGTAGCTCTGGTCCTCTGGGAATCTAGTGGGTAAAGGCTCCCTGTACTGTCCCAAACCCCAGATTATATCCAGGTGAGAATGCTTGGTTCCTCCCCCTGGGCAGAGCATCTCACATGCTCTGGATGATGAATCATTCAGGGGGTCCTTGATGGCCCATTAAACAGAGATAACTCCCGGAGGGAGTTATCTATGAGTCATGGGCAAGGCATTTGATGGGCCATTAACAGAAGATAATGGCGCAGAGGGAGGGGGTCTGGGAAAACACTGCCCCACCTGGATTCAACAGCTCATGAAGGTGGTGATAGGATACTTTGTGCATACCCTATACTACAACCCAGGACAATAATGAATCTATTCTTTTTCTTTGTAAGATTCGGAACCCAAGGGGTCATTTCAGATCAATTCCAAATCACACTATTTCAATGGTAATTGTGAAAAGTGCAGGAGTAATGTACTTCTTCTGCTTGGACCATCTGGCAGATTTCTGAGCTTTGCAGTTTGTTGATCTTCAGGGTCACTCTTCCAATTATAGAAAATACGTATTTCTGAACTCTGCAGCAGTTATATGATTAGTTAACATGTTAAAAAATAGAACAATAGAAATGCAGAGGTTCTAGTAATAAAGGCTGAGGTTTCACATTAACAACAAAATAATTAGGAAACCTAGAGAATGGAAGGATCAATTTAGTATAAATGAACACTTTTTTCCTACAACATGTGATTGGAGTTTCCATCGTCTGATGTTTTTCTGAGCTGCATCTCTGAAAACAATAAATGCAATTGGTCAGCTACCCTTTGATGTCTGACAGAAACACTGTAAAGCAAAAAATAAGGCTCTTACAGTGCCCTGCAAACAAGGAAACGGTCACTGCTGGTGAAATTGTATTAGACTTGCTTCTTGAAAATAAGACAAGCTGTACTGAAAGTTCATTGAGGAGGGATTTCCGCCAGACTAATGGCTAATTAGCCAGAATGGCTGTGCCTTGGACATGACACCGCTACATGGTCCCCCTGACAACTGTGACTAAAGACACAAACAGCTGTGGGTATGGTCCTTAAATCCCCAGGAGCCTTGAGTCAGTGCTCATTGAAGCAAGCACTCATTGGCTTTATGTGGAAAGACATTTATAGCTAAACAGTCACTAATGCATCCCCCCCTGGAATGCTAAAATTGTGATATATATTTATATACATAAGGTAATGAATTACTTTCAAGATTAAACGGCTGCTAATTTTTTTATTCGCATACAAGAAATCAGGAGAACATATTTGTTAGTCAAATCTGATCCCCAGGTATTACTACCAATATGCTGCCCTTCACAGACTGCTGGAGTCATTAATGTAAGACCCTGTGTGGTGGTTACTTCCTTAAGTAAAAGTTTAAAATTTTCATGAGCAGGAATACAGAGCATACTAGATGAGAACTAAGCACCCAGCCTGCAAACCCCTTTGCTAGCTGCCCAAAAGACCTCAGCCTGCATCTTTGAGCTAAGCTGAAGGTAGCTGATGACTACACACCGAGGATACAAGCTCACACCTGATACCTACAAGTTCTTAAATCTTGTGGTTTTCTAATTTCCAGCCCCTAAATTCATGAGAGTTTATTAATTAAATATTAAATGCTTTTTAATTAAATAAAATTAAAATGTGTTTGCATTTCTATTTTTCAAAACTTCTCCCCACAGTGAGATTGTTGTATTCATATACACATCATGACAATGCACAATCTAATAAGGTAAAAACTCATCAAAATTATTTCCATACAAAACAAATCAATATGCAAATAACATGTCCCACTCCATCCACTTAGCCAATACCATGAGTAATTTATACAGCAGGGCTGCAGGCCCTTTGAATACAAATGAAAGGAAACAGCTGGTGATACACAATTGCACATGGGCAAAATTTTTCAATAATGTATTTCTTTTCATCATCAAATTTCTCAGCAAGTACTTTTTAAATTTTGTTATGCTTAAGTCATTCAAACTTTGAGAGTAGCAAGATACTACCTGTAGCATTGATTACCACAGACATGAACCACCAGTGGTTTGTAATCAGCTCCATCAATACTGTTCTCTGGAATAAAAAGGTTTGGTTTGGATACCTTACACACAAACATTTAGTGACTTGTCTCCTTGAAAAATAGTTGGGCCACATAGCTTTGTGTAGCAATATTTTGGAGTAATCATTCCATTAATCATGAAAAGAACTTGTATCCATGTGCAAGCACAAAATTCCCCAATGATCACATGCTTTGAATGCAAATCTCTGCCAAAGCATTTCTACAGGTGAGTGCAAGGATGCATCCAGGAAAGGAGCTGGGACCTTCATTTACCCTTTGATTTGGCCAGATGGGTCCTGCCTTCATACATCTCCTCTACCAAACCCTCAGTTTTCCAGTTTTGGTTAAGCCCTACTATCTCGTTTTACTCTGTATGGACATAAGATACATCTGAGTCTACCTCCTTCATAGGAGTCTTTTTATACACTAAAATATTGTAAAACATGCTCCCAGTCATGATTTCTTTTTCCTTTTTATAACACTTAATAAAAGTGTTAATAAAAGTCATGCTTTAAAACAGATAAAAATCAGATAATTTACCAACTTTTCTTTTTTAAAGTTTTTGTTCTTTGTCTTTTCTTTGAAATATTATTCTTTGTGAATTTGTCTGACCTTTGTCCAAGCATTCGGATATCAGTATTCCATCTGAGAAATCACTAATGCTGAGAATATAAAAGGAGTTTCCAATTTCTGCATAGACATTGTGTTATTCAACTTGTATTTAGTCTCTAGTCCACAATAAACATTCACACCTTGCATACTTCCTGCAGTCTGACCAGTTTTTCCTCTTATTTTTAACTTCTGTCATTCTTTTTAAAAGCAGTACTTTGTACTCAGCTTTATGGAATATCACCTCAGTGGTTTGGGGCTATTTCTCCAAGTGATCAAGATCACTTTGAATTGGACACTTTTTAAGAAGTGCTTGCAGTTGTTTCCCCCTTTAGTGTCATCTGTACATTTTTGAAGAAAATTATTGTCCATCATCCTAACTTTTAATGCTGGTATTGCCTATTACTGAGTCAAAAAGAGAGACTTGTGGGCCCCTCCTTGATATGCCCTCTAGTTTGACAGAATCCTGTAATCACTCTTTGACAGCAGTTTGGCGCAGTGATGCACTCACCCCATAATAATTTTATGGGTTATGATCCATGTATAACTGTGATTAAGGTATTGCTCATAGTATTAAATTAGACTTTAAAAGTCTCGAGATTGGCATTTGCATTCTTCCTCCCCTGGCACCCCCCACTTGTGAGGGCAGTATAAACCAGAAGAAAGGTTGTGTGTATGCTATTCATCTGAACATAAGAAGATTTGCTTGTAGCAAAAACTAAATTCAGTTTTCTCTGGATTTAAGTGCTGATTTTAAGAAATTTCTAACACCGAGATTCTTCCTCATTCCCACACAAATGCTTGCTTCATTTTATCTGCCTGTTTTTTTCTCAGTATTTCTTCATCAGAGGGGAAAAAAATAACATGTTACTCCTTAATACTGAAAAAGAAACACAAACAGTACTGAAGTGTATTTCTGAGTGTGACAATGAAAGAATGATGATAAGGTTACTACATTTAGTTTAAATTATGTCGGTGGTTCAAACACCCAAGGCTGGATTTTCCACAGCAGAGGTGCACTGCAGAGCCTGCAAGTATGTGATGACTTTGGCAGAACTGGGAGGGAGCAGAAAGCTGTCCTGGAAGAAGCCTTTCACACCCTGAAGCAGCTGCTTCCACTTCTCTCCCTCTTTTCCTGCCTGCACATCTCTTCCATATGGAATGGCACTCACACCCTGGTTTCACCTTACCAGCATGGGGACAGGCATAGAAGAAGTCATCTGCAAACCTTGGCAGAGCAGCACAAAGCAGGCAGCCAAGCTATGCACTTTGGTTTAAGTTCTTGGGTTGGAGAGCTGTGGAAGGAGTAGCAAATATTCAAATGCAGTCTTTAAATATTTGGGATAGCTGGAGGAAGCGATTTCCCCGAACTTCTGGTGTGTGTGGCCAACTCTCATCATCTGACTGTGGTATTGTCGCTGAGAGCTTCATCCTAAGTTAGGGGTAAGCAAATGCCTTAATGATGATGGCACAAACAGCCTGTTTAACGTACACCTGACTTTTGCTCTGGCCAAGCCCATAGCCAAGTATCTGTGGTTCTCAAAATTGTGATCTGTGGACCACTGGAGTTTGTGGCCTTTCTTATAAGTACTCTGCAAACAATAACTAAACATTCTTCTCAGCACAAGCCCCACCAATCTATTGCTAGTAGCCTGAAATATGTCAAGTTGCAAATAAACCTAAATGCTTCACCAAGGTGTAGTGGAAATATTTTTAGGGAACCCACAAATGAGAAAAGTTGAACATCTATTACCCATTTACCATTGTAGCACCCTAGGTATCCCTATATAAATTTATCTTCATTTCAAACTTGTAGCATGTATTAATGATAATGGTTATTTTAAATGTCTTTGCTAGCCTATCACATTGATTCAGGGCAAACAAAATACTGACACAATTAAAACCTTTTTAAAGGTGTTTTAAGTTACTTGTAATAAAAAAAAGTAAACTAATTTGCATTTTCTCCAAAAGTTGCTTATATATTCAAAATAAATGCTCTTTTAAGAAGGGATAATGTAGAATATTTCCATTGGGAAAAAAAGCATAAAAATTTCCATGACATTTATTTCCAAGCAATCTCTTACTACTTATAAGTTTCCCTGGACTCTTTTACCTCAATTTATTTTATTTTATATATTAAAAATCTATGTTTAAAATTTACTGTGAAGACAAAACCAGCAAAGATCTTTAAACTAAAAGAAGACATACAAAGTAAACCAAAATTGTTTTCTTCACTGTGAAGTCACAACACAGCTGTGTATGTGAAATGTGAAAGGAAAACCACAAATGAAGTCCATAGTGTTATTTAAATTATAAGCAGAGCCTTGGACCTTGGACATCCAGTTAACGAAATGAGGGTGAAATATGAGAAATCTATCAAGACAACAGACTGCAAAAAAAAGAGTAGAGTAAAATATTGTAGATAAGTTTAGGGGCATGTTCTGCCATTCTAATTAAAGGGTGCAGAACACTACTCAGAGAGGACATCAGTTTGTGAGTAATCTCTTCCATTTCAGTTCATTCCTTGCATACTGAGGAGGGAATTTGTTAACAAACTGCTTCTCAGGTTTTTCTTCACCTGAGATTCAGGTGGTTGAGAGTCTTTTGCCCTCTGAAAGCCCTGAGCCAGTCGCAAGAATGAAACGGAGTCTTCAAGGTCTTGTTTCTCAAAGTTTCTTGCCTTGTTTATTATTTCATATCTTACAATGTTCTCTGTGCCCGGCCAAGGTCTGTTCAGCAGCACGGACAAGAGGCGACTCCCCCTCCGATGGGATGTCGCTGCCCTTTATAGCAAATTTTACGTGTTTCATGTTTACAATTACATGCCAATACCTATCACCTATACTAAACAGTTCATCTCTACTCTGACCCAATCTCCTTGAACTACTTTGTGTCACCGTCACAGCAGAAGATGGAGACAAAGAAGAAGAACGCAGGGCACTGCCCAGAATCCTCCATCTTGCTCTGCATTCACCTCCATTCTAAAACCCCAAAACTACACAATTTTCCACCGTGATAAGCTGATTGTCTTTCACACCTTTGTGACTTGCAATTCCACTCGCAGTGTTGGAAGCCTTTCCCATGGACTGAAATCAAAGACAGTGCCTTCCTGGGCTCTGTGTCAGGGTCTCCAACCCCCCTGGACAGGTTCCAGACACCCCTGTCCAGGATTCAAACCCTCTTGCTCAGGTCTCAGACATCTCTGCCGAGGTCCCTGACCCTCCAGGGTGACCAAAGGGATGCCCTAGACTCCGACAACTGCTGAACATCAGAAAATCTGTAAGAATAGATGCTATTTGTCCAGGTTGTCTGAACTCACAAAAGAATTCTGTTTATTCTGTTGCAAATCAAAATACATAGTTAGCTAATATCACTAATACATAGTGATATTAGCTCCCATACTGGAAAAACAAAGCATTGAACATTGGTCCAGTTCATGCAATTGTTTGGCCAACTCCAGAACAAAAATTTAGCTAGGAAGGATAAAACTTTAAAATGAGCATGATATACAGCCAGAATCATCAGGATGATATTTTTAAAGAAATGTATTCATTCACATGTAGATTTGAAATCTTCAAAGGCATCTCAAATGAGAATTCCCAAAGGAATATGATTTTTAAAATTTTATATTTATATGTGTATATGCATTTATTTTCTCTGAACACAATGTAATTGTTCTACTAACTGGGTCACAGTAAACACCTAATCAGGAGCAAAATCCTCATTGCCCCTGAAGTAATTCCTAAAAAAACTCTTAGGTAATTTTTCTGGGAATACAGGTGTCATGAACACAGCACAAATTGATGCAATTTCCATCGTATACATCTTAAACTCATTTACAAGGATTCAAAGATGCCTGTAAAAAATGTCATGTTCTCTCGCCACATGCATGACTCCCTTACACAGGTCTCTCGTATTTAGTGTAGCACTCTATACTGGTCAGAAATCTGATGACAAAATGAAGCAATAATCTGATTATACCATCTCTTACTGGTACATGCCCATGTGTTTCAAACACCCCCCCCCCCCCCCGCCCCAGTACTGCCCACTGCCCACTCATGCCTCCCGGCATCAGCTTCAAGGAGAAAATCTTATGATGGCCCATTTAATTAAAAGCATTCCAAAGGGAGAAAAGGGTGTGCAATAACATGCAAAGGGCACTGAAAGGTTCTGAGGGGGAGAAAGAACAACAAGGATTAAAGTGACAAGGCTAGAGATTATCCTGAGCAGCTAAGCTAGTTCAAAGGTGTACATGAGCAACTGCAACCAAACTCTTTCAAACATAGCTTTAGAAGCTTACAGAATCTTTTAGGGTACAGTGCATTTTTTTTTCTTCTCATGTTAGGCTTTTATTTTAGTTGTAATCCAGCAAAACAGTAGATTATTGGGGTTGGGAGATATCAGAGGGACAAAGAAAAGGAGGAGACAGAGATAGAGAAAAGAAAAAGTGGTATGTTCATGATTATCTTCATGAACCTCATTTCCATCATCAGAATATGTCAACCTTAAATCTCCATTAGCTTATCATTGCTTTTATACTTTCTAACCTTGTCAAGATAAACCAGAATTTTTTTTTAAAAAAAGTGTACAGCTCAATTAAATTTTTTTCTTTACATAATATTGAATGTGTATCTCACCCTGACTGACCCAAGAAAATTGCGTTAGCATGAATAAAGTAGATGTCACTTGCTCTTCTTTTGTCTTAGACTGTGTTTGTCTTTCTAGAAATACAAGAATTTGGGTTTTTGTAAACTGCCACTTTTTTTTTTTTCTCTCAAGGCTTTTTATAATACATGCTGATTCTGGTTTTAGCTATTTTATCCAATATTATTACTCGTGTGGCTGTGAAAAGAATAGTAGACCAGCATGAAGAAAAGAGATTTGTTTTTATTCAGATAGAAACACTGAGAAATAAAGACAATATAATTTCCAGACCAATCACTACCACTTGCCTACAAATTTGGTTGGCAAAGAAAAACTTCCTAAAATTGCTCAGCTGCAGTTCTTCATACACAGAGGCACATTCAGCAAATGAAATATCAGACAGCTGAAATATTAGAGTGATTTTATCGATATGCAGTACCTAATTTCGACAAATAAAAAGAGAAAACATTTTTACTTTTATTAAAGTATGCTGTCAATGTCATGCTGGCCAAAGCTGCTTCACTCTCTGTACCTTTCATTGATTTCTTCATAATTCATCCTCTCAGAGAAGCTGAAAACTGTTTCATTTAGGTAAAACTCCCCTTTAGACCTCCTTCAGTCTTAAAGCAGGTTGCTGATTTCCTATACAGAATCTTCATAACTACCAGTAGTTTACTCAGTGAAAAATCCTGGATGTGTTTTTTAATTAAAGCCTTTGCACTCAGGCTTTGCTTTTCCTTTTCTCTACTCCAATTTCTCCTTCCACATTCCACAGTAGCTGCCAACAATTTCTTTTTATCCAGTGGAGTAGACAAAGGGATAAATTTTCACAGTCAGACCAAATGTCATGTCCAGCTGCCTTCAAAAGACAGAAATTTACAGTATACATTCTGCCACATCACTTTATAAGTGTTGCACTTTTTCAAGAGCAAAGTATCGACAGGTTCCCATCAGGTGTTCTAGGGTTCATAGAAACTGTAGAAACTCTTCATGTTGCTTGGAGAAAGATTAAATTTTCTTGAGTGCAGGAGAGATCAAAAACTGATGCTTCCCTTTTGTTCTCACTTTATTTCCTACTGTAACCAACACAATTTTGTTGCCCAGTGCATGAGGAGTAATCTCAGATAGTAGTTAACTACTGGGAAAAAAAAAAAAAAGAAGAAACAGTAAGTTGGTAAAATTGATGTGGCCTTCAAATATTTTCTATGTGGAAATGTTTTCCCTATTGAGAAGAACTCCTTTTCTTCATAATCTGCATTTCCCCTCAGAGGAGAACTACCCTGTTTTCATTATCCACAGAAGCAAAGCCTAGTCATCCCCCATTTGTGTCTTTTCCCAGTAATAAGTTTGCGATTGCAAGTAAAAAGTGCTGTGCCTTTTGACTTCTGTAATAGATGGTGGAAGTGATATATTATTTAAACATAAGACATTAATTGTAAACAGGGTAATGGAGACCTGAAGATTTTTTCCTTCCATCTACCCAAAGATTTTTCAAAAAAGGAAGTGAATTGCTTTTATGACATATGATGACAAAAAGAACAGAAAGGGACCAATGGCTGAATGGCTGAGCCTGAGTCTTATTATTTTATTATGCTAGAGAAACATTTCTTCCAAAACAGGAAGCCTATCCTAAGGAGGAATTGCTTGTTTTTTGCAGCAGCACACCAGGGCCTGGCCCTGCCAGCTGCACATGTGTCGCAGGAAGAGCAGTCACACAGATGTCTGGCAGCAGCTTCCCACATGGGTTCTTGTAAGAAAAAGGAGTAAGGAAAGGAGAATTTGTCTGGGAGGCAAAGGGATCTGCTTACAAGTGTTCTGCACATAAGAGAGTGATGTCAGTCTTTAACATAATCTCTGTGCTTGTTCCAGAGCTGCAGCAATGGAACCACCTGATAGTGGTCAGCCAAAACAGCCAGGACAGCAACAGAATGCCTTTGCTGGCAGCCAGCGGGAAGGAATGCAGAGCATTTGGCTGTGTCTGGTGACCAGCTCCTACAACACTTTATGGCAGCTGCCATTTAAGCCCGGCTTGCTGCCCTGAGCTACAGTATCCACATGGAGATCCAAGCCTGCAAGTTGTAGCAACGTGGAATAGGTGGTGGTTGCTACTACCTTTTCCCAACAAGCATCTCTTCTGGAAAAGCCACTTGGGCAGGCACTCAGGCAAAGCAGTCAAGTCCACACACACACACAGCATGACCAGCACAGGGAGGAGAGGCAGGAAGGGTCTCCTGTGTAAGTTCCAGGGAGGTTTGTTTTGCAGACACACACCAAAGGGCTCAGGGACAGAAACACCCAGACCAAAGGAGTGCTCAGGGTCAAGTGTGGGGTCAGGGACCAATGATCTGAGGGCAAGGGGCGGTACAAGGGCAGGGCAAAGGGCAGAGACCTATAGGGGAAACGGGGGCAGGCTGGGATACCAGAAGCCATGGGGAAACAGGGAAAGGAGAAACCATGGGAACTAGGGACATACATGAACAACAGAGGTGGGCAAAGCCCACAGACCAATGGGGAAAGCAAAACTGGGGTAGATTGACACAGTATTGTAGAGCACCATGGAGGAGAATCTTTTCTTTCAGCCTAGGTGGGGAAACACTATGGTAGATTCTTCCAGGGAAAAGCCCTGGGGGTTTCCCTGAGGGGTTCAAGGGTTTCCACAGCAAGTGATGTTACCTTCCTGACAGTGGGGCAGGAAAGCAAACAGCTGGTCTGCAAGGTTCTACACCACAAAAAAACACCTTTCTGAAAGCAGGTTCTGAGCATTCATCTACCTTGTTTTCTTCATTTCTCCCTTTAATAACACATAATCCATTAAGTAAAAAAGATTACAGGTTGCACCAGAAGAGACTTAACCTCATGTAGCATTAAAATGTGAAATTTATATTTTATGGGTAGGACATGATCTGGCTTTTATTAGCAACATTTCTGAATCTTGTAAAAGCCATTACTGCTCTCAACATACTCCTGGAAAAATTGCTACAGATGTAAAGAAAGGGGTGAAGCAGGGGAATATGTAATTATTTTTTGAAAGGGAATTCAAGAAGTTAATGTTTTCATAGCCTTTTGTATTTTAATTCAATGTAAAATTAATATTCTAAACATTTTCATGCAGTCCTATTTTGACAGCATCAAAACCAAGTAAAAACAATGAATGCTCTGCCAGGAGAGGAATATTGTTCCAGGAGAGAAATGAACCGGTCTAGTCAAGCTCATATCCTACTCTGAGACAACCATTTACACAATTCAACTTTTAAAATTTACAAACATATATAATTAACTAAAAAAAGCTAACTGACACTTAAGTTTTTAATCCATAGATTTAGTTAGGCATCTGCAAGGAAATCTGACCAATTGTGTCTGATTTACAGGTGAAATTACAGACACAGGAGGGTTTTATTGCTGATGATGTTGCCATTATTATTTAGCCTGTATTAACAGTTGCAAATGTTTTTCCAGACGTTGTTTGCATCAATAAAAATTATTTGGAAGTAGCCAAGAAAGTTCAGTGATTTGGATGAATACATTATAGAGAAAGAATGAGCCAAAATTCTCTTTTATGAACCAAACACCAGGTTTTAAAAGATAGGAACTTCGTAAGAGGCAGCTTAATACATTTTGAAATATCTAAATAAAACTTGTTTTCAAAAGTATGGAGCATGCCACATTTCCTGCTGATTTCCCTAAGCACTGCCACACCAAGGATTCTGCTTCAAATAGATATGGGGGTTTGGGAGTTTATCTGTTGACACGGGAACTGTCTTTGGAGCTTAAAATTAAATATTGCTCATCTTCAACAACAGAGAGCACAGAAACAAATGCCAGCATTTCTAGGTACAGATACACTTAAAATTAGACCAAAACACAAACGACTGTAACATGGTACTTGGCAAAAACAACTGCTGTTTATGCTAGCAGCCTACAGTGAGTGGATTTCAGCTTGTAACAAATCCTGAATGGATTTAAATGACAAACTTTATATTATTATACTCTATGACAAGCTGTGTATCAGATTACAGGTTTTAACATTCTTTTTTTCACCCCATTTTGTGTAGTTCTGGCTGGCAGCGTATTTGAAGTTTTCCACCAGAACTGCTTTTAGCAGAAAGTTGGGGTTAGCTGTCATAGCAGCACACTTTTCTGCAAGAGATTAAATATTTCTTTTGTCAGAAAATATGAATATCTGAATACTAAAAAAAAAAAAAAAAAAAAATCTTCTCAGCACTGCTATAAAGTATTTCTTAGGAATTAGAATTTAACTGCCTCAGGTCTCCATTAGCAGTAGCACCGTGATGCCTTGGGAAGGGGGAAGACTGTGCTCTATCCCTGGATATATGGTATAAAGGTGTGCAACTACAACACAGAGAACAATGTGGACACTAAGCATCAGATGCAAAACTTCAATAAACATGTAGCCAACTTTGCCAGACAAAATTTTCCAACATAAATACTTCTATTGTTGACATATTGGGGATTTGATGTTTGGGTTTGTTTTTCCTTTTCTTTTGTTTTGTTTTTTTGGAGGGGTAGTTTTATTTTTGGTGTTTTGTTTAGTTTTGTTTGGGGGAGAAGGTATCATGAAGAGCAGAGTGCTGGCAAAAAAAAATAGCTGAAATTTCACTGAAAATTCATTTTAGCTTTTTTTCTGTATTAAAACCGGCTTTTCAGCAGCCATGGTAACTATTCTCTCATTTCTATATTGAATAAACCCTAAAATTAATCTGATTTCAAGCTGGTAAGTTTTGCCTGAGTCCACTTTATCCTTAGCTGGCTGTATATTTCTAGGGAGGGTTGTTGTTTAATTGCATAATCTGTGCTTAAACATGACCCAGGTTCATGTTTTCTCTGAAGGAGTCCCAACCAGCCTTAATCAATATGTCTGATTTATGGAGCAAGCCTGGGCAGACCCCGATATTAGAAACTTCTCTGAAATTCTGCTTGAATTTATACCCAACCATGTCATATTTTATGAGAGGCAAATATATACTCAGGGTTTTTTTTGGCAGGTATTTTCCATTTTCTGCACTCAACATTCTAGAGAAAACAAGAATTAAAAAGTGGGTGGAGACTTACACAAAACATTGTTTGGGGGAAATCAATTACAGTTGAAACTATTTTTATACTGCTTCGGGAATTCCAGGCACATTGATTGTGCAGTAGATGTTGATGTCAGCCTCAAAACCTCACTTCTTCACGCCTGAAGAAGTGCTGGTTATTAACACAAGTTCCCTATTGTCCTTGTCCAAAATACACTGTGCAGTCTTTTTTTCTCTTTAGGTCGACAGTGAACAGCAACCTGGAGCATCTCGCCAGGGAAGGGCTAAGCAACTTAGCTCAGATCATGTTCCATGAAAAAAAAGTTGGAGGATTTTTCCATCTTCCATGATCAAATAGGGATAGTGTACAGAATGAAATGCACTGAGATTGCAGTAAAAGAGAGTATATAGTCCTCCTGGTGAGCTAAAAGAAGTAGGTACCAAATGAAACTATCATTAAAAATGAAAGAGCAGCATGCAGTAGTGTGAGCTTTAATTGATTCTATTTGTTTTTGTGACAAGGATGTGATCAAATGGGCATTGATTTGTAGCTTTCCTTAATGAGAGGGACAAAAGCTGCGCAACCTGCTGAGAACAAGGATGACTGACTGCTGAAAGATACTGGCAATGTCCCAACTACTCCTTTTCATTTCAAATCATCAATAGTTGAAGTCAAGATACTTTAGCTGGTTAATTTCAAGAAAAAAAAGATCCTTTAGAAATGTTTTGTGCAAGCTTTCATGCATTTTTCCACCCCTGAGAGAGGCAGACAGTTCACTGTAGTCAGGAAGGGCAGGCAGGGAGCTCTGTTCATGGCTATCAGCAAGCTGACAGTGGGCTCCTAAAGGCTGCTTCCTGGAGCTGTGCCAGAGAGCAAAGGGATGTGTCTGTCCCCATGACAGGCAGGTGGGCTGCAGAAGCATGTTCTACACACCAGCCAGCATGTCTACCTGCCCCTCTCCTTCCATAGCCCCCACAGTGCCTTTTATCCCCAGCCAAGAGCCTGGTGCGAAACTTTGATAAGACACCTGCATGCTCAACTTTGATGCAGAAGAGGCTTAGTAGCTTTGACAAGGATCTCTTTTGCAGGATGATCCTGGAGAGGCAGGGTTGTGCCCCGAGGGGTGAGGCAGGCCCATGGCAGAGCATACAGTGCACCACATGAGGATGGAAGGATCAGCTGGTGTTTCCAACTGGGTGAAGCTTGGTACCTGTCACGATCCGCTAATGCAAGTGGGGGTCATGATGGTTCGTTTACTGATCTCAGAGTGCAAAAAACAACAACACAGAGGGATTTAAATATTCATCAGAACAAATACACATTTATTAGTGCCAACACCAAATGCGATAGAAGGATTTGAAGGGAAACAAAGGATAGCAAGAAAAGAGAAAGAGGGGGGGTTATAGCTGCCAATGGAGAGACGAAATCCTCGTGGTCCAGCCAGTAGATCCATCTTCTTCCGTGGGGAGATCTCAAAGTCTTTGGTTAACTCGGGGGTCCTTATAGTCCTCTCTGAAGCGACAGGCAGTTGGCCAAAAGGTAGGGAAACCATTATGGTGTGTTTGCTTTGAGAACTCAGAACAGGTCAGCCATCAGCAGGTACAGTGTTAATCAGAACAGGTAAAGCTGTCAGCAGGCACAGTCAATTCACCATGACTTGCCCATTGTTTCTGCTCAGGTTCTGATGTTCCGATGGAAGTGCGTGCTAGGTTTTTCCATTGAACACACCTGCAGGCAGCACTTGGCAAACATCCCACCTCAGCCAGGCCAGAACTCCTGTGTTGAGATTTTAGAGTCCTTTTAAGGGGTTTCAGTCTCTGACCTTGACGATGGTCATGAGGCAGATGAGGGATCTTTGGACCGTCTCTTACAGTACCTGAGACAGCATGGTTGGGGAGGGATGGGAAGAGGGCAGCAGGGGCTGTCAGTGGCTGCCAACACAAAGTGGCTGCAGAGACTACGTGCTGCAGAAGTCAGCACTGCAGTGGTACAGGTTGCCTGTGGGCATTGGTTTGCTATAAGGCAGGCAGCAGTGTTATGAATTATTTTCTTTCATCCAAACATTTAGGAAGCATTTGGAAGGAGTGATGTTAAATGTGGGAAATGTATTAGCTAAGATATCTAACATGACGAAAGTGGCTGAGGTTTGATTTTCTGGTTGCTGCTATATCTATATATCTATATCTATACCCCTTCATGCAGTCCTTGCAGTCAAAACAACCATACCTTTAACTCACCCAACTCAGGCACCTAGCCCACGGTGTTGTCTCCCAGCTTTTCCCATACAGCAGTTCTTACACCTTCCCATAAAGTAGATCTGAGTAGATAATGACATTTCATTATCTGTTGATGCCATGACTAATGTGTTGGACAAGGGCATGTTGATGTGGGAACACTAACAAACAATTGCGATTTATAAAATAAATTATTGTTTTCTATGTAACTTGATACATAACTTTCATACATTAGGAAGTTGTGAAATGTTGCATCACAGATAAATACATGATGTGCAAACTATATCTGAGAAAATATAAAATTCTATGTGCAATATGGTAATGTAAATATATTATGCAAGTTTTAGTATTAGAAAATCACAGAATCACAGAATTATTAGGGTTAGAAGGGATCTCTGGAGTTCATCTAGTCCAAATCCCCTGCCAAGGCAGGGTCGCCTAGAGCAGATCACACAGGAACAGGTCCAGGTGGGTTTTGAATGTTTCCAGAGACGAAGATTCCACAATGCCCTTGGGCAGCCTGCTCCAGTGCTCTGCTACCCTCAATGTTCCTCATGTTGAGGTGGAAATTCTAGTGGTTAAGTTTATGGCCATTGATTCTTGTCCTGTCTCTGGGCGCCATCCTCTTAATACCTGCCTTTGAGACATTTTATATATTGAAGAGATTCCTTCTCAGACTTTTCTTCTCCAGATTAAATAGGCCCAGCTCCCTCAGTCCTGACAAGGGAGATGCTCCAGACCCCAAATCATCTTTGTGGCCTCTGCTGGACCCCCTCCAGTAACTTCTTGTATTTTTTGGGCTGAGGAGCCCAGAACTGGACACAATATTCCAGACATGGACTCACTAGGCCTGAGTAGAGGAGCAGGATCCTCTCCCTTGACCTGTGGGTCACACTCTTCCCAATGCACTCCAGGATACCATTGGCCACAAGGGCACTGCCAGCTCATAGTCAACTTGTCATCCACCAAGACTCTCAGGTCCTTCACAGAGCTACTTTCCAGTAGGAAACCTACTCCAACATGTGCTGGTGTTTGGGCTTATTTCTCCCCAGGTGCAGGACCCTGCACTTCCCCTTGTTGAACCTCACTAGGTTCCTCTCTGTCCAGCTCTCCAGCCTGTCAAGGTTCTGATTAATGGCAGCACAGCCTTCAGGTGTATCAGCCATTCCCCTCAGTTTCCTGTCATCAGTAAACTGATATGTGTATGTATTATAAATGTATAGATGAATTAAATTAAAGTCATTAATTTAAGTAGCATTTTTCAGTGTTACTGAAATGAATGATTTTGACAACAATGGGAGATCCAAGCATACATAGAAGAGAACTAAAGCTGCATTACTGCATCCCTGCATCACTCCCTCTGAGAATCCAGTCTATGCACTTATCCCAACTATTGTACCTTCTCCCGTGAAACTTTTCCCTGACCAAGTAGGGGTGGGAACAGAAAGTACCTTGTTATCATCTTAAGCTGATAAAACTGATAAAAAGTAGCATCTGCATGCTACTTTTTGCGTATCTCTCATTTTTCTATTTTTTAATTTATTTTTTAGGATAAACGGATTTCAGAGTGAGGAAAGGAAAGAACATGCATTTCATTCATTAACACCTCTCAAAAACATAAAGTGACTTTTCTTTTTAACTTTGGATTATGATGAATAACAACAGCTTTCACTAAGTTATATCCTAAATAGAAGTAGAGAAATATTTTAGAAGTACCTAGAGACAGATAGTCTTAGGGACAGTCCCTTACACTTACTAGAAATGCATTACTGTTTACTCATTTTTAAGATCAGCCATTGGCTATGATACAGAAAATTATTCCAGGAATGCTGACTGTGAATCCTGCCATGATTCTCCTCCACTCCTTCAATGCTGAGCCTCCACAGTTGCTCTTCCACAGTGGCAATATATTAACACTCAGATAGGGATCTGCACAGTTCAAAGACTCTTACTTATCTGCAGAGTAAGAGCTGTGCCAACTCATCTCATCTGTGGATTGCCACAAAGTTTTGTAACATGCACTCAGCAACAAACACATAACGAGAAGGGTTAAGACTCTAGCTGTATTTTCTTCTTCTTCTTTTCTGAAATATTTACGTGGAACAATGTTGGTTTTGGGCTGGGTTGTCATCTTCCCAATTAATACAGCACTTCAGCAGCACTCATAGGGTGAGATTAAGATTTGTCTAGGAAATCAGACAACTCCTAATACTTGAATTTCATTCTACATCCCTTCATGAAAGGAAGATAGACTCTATATCATGAAATAAATTAATATTCACTGTTTCACATCCACATCTGAGTCAGCCACAGAAACTGTCAATTGCAGCTCCTGTTGCCACACATTCAGATCCAGAGTGATGCCTGTTACCGATTTCAAAGACTGAGTCTAGGCTAAGTGACAGCTGCCAGCCCACCACAGTGGCCTCTTGTAAAATGTGTAAATCTGAAAACTGCATATCCTTTGGAATGGAAACAGAGGGCAAACCCCCAAAAGATCAACAAGTCATGTTGAAACAAAACTATTTCTATGCAGACTTAAATGCCGCTGCCTAGCTGAAGAGCAATTACACGAGGAAAGAATGCAGAAGTGAAATCAGAGCTGAAATAATCTGGGAAAACAGAAAGTGAAATAAAATCAGCCTAAGTCAACACAGAATTGTTTCTCTGCTTGAAAACTTCCATGATTTTTCCATGCCAAATCATTTCTTAGAAGTGACATTTTCTTACAAAAGATTTTGATTTTTTCTGTTCCTTCAGAAATGTGCAACTGTTGCTTCCACCCTGCTGCAACAGGTCCCAGGGAAAAAAAAATTCAGTGCCACTGCTCTAGGATCTGCAGTGCACTGCTCCATTACTTCCTTTATTGTTACATGTCTGGAAATAACCTCCCCACGGGCCTGTTTGCGTACATGTTCCTCCGGCTTTTCACCTGTGAGACTACAGCTTAGCTGTGCCCAGAAATCCCCACTCTGGGTTTGGCGGACACTGCTATAATGAGGATATCTGACAAAGTCATTGGGCTCCCTCCTAAATGTCCCATATTTCCCTCACTTCTCTTTTCATTTTACCCTGAGAGTGGGGATAGCTGAGTGGCCTCCCTGTCCCTCTTCCCTGTTTTGTTGTGTGTAATGAAGCATGTTCTCTCCCATCACCAACATGACCATGGGTGACTCCTTAGCTGGGAATTAGGAGATTCCATCAGATAGACTGGGATGGGGGAGAAATATTTTTTTAAATAAAGAAGAGAATTATTCCAGGGGTTCTTTGTGTTTGCGGTGGGTGAGGAAGGAGATTTCAAAGGTCAATTATTCAACCTTTGTCCAGATGAAAGTCTACTGAATTTTGTGAGAGAACAACAGGAGACTCTATTAAGTTTATTTTAATTAGGGGGGGTTTGTGATTAGCTCCCTTCCAGAATAAAGCAAGAATGATAGAGACCAAAGGTGCGCAGAAATAATAATTTTCTGCAAATGAGACTTTATCCTACTGCTTCAGGCTGAGACAAAAATGTCTGCTGAAGGATATGCCACCCCAGTATTCACCATATCCCACTATTCAGCAGTCCAGGCATTTCTGAGAAGCCTTACTGCTTTTATCCCAGAACTGTTTTTATACTACTTTAGTAAAAATTGTCCTGTTAACCTGACACATGTATGTCCATCTAAGTACTAATGTGGGAGCTGCTGGAATATGGGAGCTGCTACGGAATGTATATTTAGGCCAATTCTTGCCATCACAAGCTGTCACATACAAAAATAATGTGGAAAATGTCAAGCAGGTACAACGTCATTGCAATATATTAAATTAGTCTGGCCTATCTTTTACATACAACCTGGTTAAACATCACATTTTTGAGAGATAGGGTGGAGAAGGAAGCCAGCCCAAACCATCTTCACCTTTTTCTAGTTTTCAGAGTAGAATGATTTCTTTCTGAGTTGCCAACAGCTGACAATCAACATAACTTCTGTAGGCTGAGGTTTGGTAATCTCTGTCATCCTCTGCTCTCAGAGGAGAACCTGCACATGCAGTCATGACTGCCCTGGACCTTTAGTCTTTAAAGTGTAGCTGTTCTTTACAGTGCTTTCTTGCTTTTGTCAGAAGATCTGAGCACAACACACACCCTGGGCTTGTCCCAGCTGAGAACAGACAGAGATTCCTTGACCAAACCAGGCATATCCAAGGTACAGATTAGTCCATATGAGGTCTAGGTGTTGGAGGCATCTTTCTTTCACCAGTCTCAAGAACTATATGTGATTAATCTCACAGTCCAGGGGTTGCAATTCATCATCACTCCCTATGCATCAACGCTGAGAGCACTGACTACTCCTGCACTCCTCTCCACCCTCCTGTGTTCGATCCCTTCTCTCTCATTGTCTTCTGACAGTTCCCATCTTTCTCTCTCAGGACTGCTGTTATTTATTCTGTAGTGGAGCTGTGAGAGGGGGCTGAAAGATCAAGGAGAGGGGGAGCTCTCAGGCTGTGGGACTCGGCAAAGCCAACCACACAGGTCCTTGGCAGCTGACTAAAGCAAATACACTACGGTGGGACTGTACAGCCAGATGAATGGAGGGTCAAACTGGGCTACAGGGAGGTGGAGAGAAGCTGTCGCATTCTCAGCATGAAATCTGGCAGCTCTGTAAACCAGAGTACATGAAACGGGCTGGTAAATTATTTCCCCACCCCCAAGCATCGGTACCCTGTTAGGAGCTACCTCACACAACCTCCACCAGCTTTACACCGCAGCCAGTCTTGCCCTGTGTCTGAAAACCCCACCTGCTTGTCACAACAAGAAACACCTCCTCAGTATGGGCAGCTGAGGGCAAAGCCTTCCTTCTCCTATGTTCCCGGTATCAGGCTGCCTCCAATGGCTGCGCTTGAAATCTTCAGTCAAACCAGGTGTTGCCTTTCATTTCTCAGTCTGTTTCTGCCAGCAGAAAAAAGTGCTGCTGGTAACCTCTGCCATTCACTGCCTTTGACAGCTGCATGGACTGACTACAATCTGCCAGATTGAATTTTACAGCAGCAGTTCACACCCACCCTTGGAAATCCACCCACCAACATCCTCCAGGGGCTTAGGAGGTCTGTTGGATGGCTCCCGGCAGACAAAAGAAAATCATGGACATGGATATTATGTTCATGCCTGTGCTTTACATTTACAGGTGTGTGGGCACTTCAGGCTTTCAGAGGAGCAGTTGTACGACTCGTTCCAAAGGCCTGCATGTGTCAGGAGGACTCCCTGGTGGGAAGTATATTGATTGGGTCAGAGACCACCGCTCCGCTGGTCTTGCCCTGAACTTCATTTGTGATCCTTTGTCCCTGCTTCTACTAAAAGCATATTAATTGCCAGCTATTCTGTATGGTTTACAAATCTTGATTCAGAGCTTTGGTTGTCCTTTTCCCCCCGTCTCTAACATTGTTATTATTATTTGCGTGTAGATCTTTTTTATGGGTCATTCACTAGAGAGCACATGCATTCCAAACTGACATCTTGCCACTACAGATATCCAAAAAAACTGAAGTGTTTTACAGTCTTGTTTTTAATGCCAATTGTCTCCATAAGAAAGAATACTTCTGGGGGGGAAAAAAAAATCTTGCCTCTGAATTCCCTATTCAAGGATCTCACATTACAGAGAGGCAAATTAAGGACACACTCTATACCATTAGAAAACATGCATTAAATAAAGCTAAAATTGAAGTTAAAATTACTTTCTTTTAGCGACTGCATTTTATGTGGCAGCATCACCCCTTGTTGAGCTCTCAGAATGGGCTGCCCATTGGAAATCTGAACAATGCCTCAGCTTAATCTTTAAACATCCAATGTTATCTGCCTAACAAACCAAGTTAATCTCTGAGTTATGTAATTCTTATTACAAAAGAAAAAAAAAAAGAAAAAGAAGACTCAAGAGGAACACAAGCAGAGTTTATAAAGAACTCCAAGGTTACAGTACTCTTTATGAAATAAATGATCCATCCATTCAGCTTGAAACAGGGTAATTGCAATGGACAGCACAGATAAAACATCAGAAAAATATGTCTATCTACTTTTAGATGCCTCTGCTCTATTAAAGCAATGAATAACCCTAGAAAAACGTACTAATTTTTTCCTTATTCCCCATTCTCTTATTTGATACTGATTATCCCCTTCTGTGGGACACAGCCACTGCACAGAAAACAAGTCACTGGATGTGCGAAAGACAATGACAACTGGTCTTAGCTTTCCAAGGACATCTGGTGTCACAGCTGGGTACAATCAGCTGCAGTCATCAAGTTCTACCTTCAGTAGGAAAGCATGGGTCCAAGGAATGTTACACAAGACTCTGCAAACAGTTTGCATGGTCTATTTGTTTGCATGACATTCTGACTTTGTAGCTTTTCCTTTTTTTTAGTCATTAATTCTGTATTTCTGTGTCCACAACCTCAATGTTTTTTTTGGTGTTTTTTTTTTTTTTGGGGGGGGGGGGGTGTTTTTGTTTTGTTTTGTTTTGTTTTGTTTTCATCCTAACATAAAAAGCATGAAACAGCATGGGGGTGAAAATAGGTTTCTGTGGAATCCTATTAAAAAACTCTCTCCATCCAAAGGAAAATTCTTTTCTAGTGACCTACCAATTAGCCAGTGTTAATGTGTTTCATTCCAGTGGTATTGTTGTATCTTTGCAGTGAAATTTCTAAGCGATAGCACATGGAATGTGAGAGAGGAATAACAGCACACTAAGCAATGTGTCCAAGTTCCTACAGGTTAATGGTTATTCCTTTCTCAAGGATCACAGCATAGTTCAGCTTACATTAGAATTTTCCTAATTATGTGCAGATTTATAGCATCCCAGTTCTGCAGGTAAATTTATAAAAGCTTGAGAGAGATGATGGACTGTTATATTTGCTCAAGTATTCTCACGTTTCCTACTGCTGAGATGGATAATGCTGATGTATATTTCTGCACTACATTATGGAAAAAAGGCTTGAAAAATCTGTGGGTTTTGCCAAAACTGTTGATGAGCTACAGCATGACAAAAAATTACAGAACACTAAAATATGACATGCTTTCATCCAGATTTCAGAGTTTGCTTGGACCTGGGTCAGATCTTTGTCTGATAACAGACTATGCAGGCAAAAATGAGACCCCACCCTTTTCTAGGGATGTTATAGGTGAGATGTGGAGCCTTGTGACATTTTTAACTCAAAACTGTCTTTGTGACATAAAGAATTATCTTTTCTGAATAAATTTCTAGGTCAGAGGCTATAGTTTGATGCCTACTTTTGCACAAGACAAGTTTTACCTCTCAGAGAATTTACGAATTTAATGCTCAGACTCCCTTCAGTTGGAGCCTTTCAAGCCCTGTGCCTTGATAAAACTGCTCTTTAATCTTGCCATGCCACTGTGCTCCCACCAATAAAAAGGGATTGTACCATCTCTTGTTCATCCTGGCTACTGATACTCAGACAACTGGTAGGTGAGATGTCACAATGTTCCCAGGTGCTTCATGCCAGCAGGGAGGGCCAGGTGTGGCTGGGCTGACCAGAGGGTGAATACATCCACTGGTGCCTTGGTGTGGGCAACCAGCACCACCCAGCAAGGACAAATTACAGAAAGGAAGTTCTGTGACCAGCTCATCCCACCTGTCAGGCTTCATTCAGCAGCTCTTAGCAGCTGGAAGCCTCAGTTAACCAGCCAGAACAAGTGGGATTCTGTCTGCTTAAAAGAGTTGAAATGTTGTAAGGGCATCTGCCATACACAGGTAAATATGCCCTACAAAGTACTGCAGTGTTTGTTGCAAAACCAAGGTGTACCTTTAATCTATTCTTGTGAAGGAAGAATTTCTTCTTTTGCCAGCTGCCTACAGATTCTCTGGAACAAAAATTATCCCTCGCAACAATTTGTAGACTAGGTTTATGATCTGTGTGAGATTCAAACTTATAAATAATTTCAACTCTTCCAACTATAAAAGAGCAAAAGGTCACTTACCCATCTTACCTACTGGCACTGGTAAGAAAGAGCTACAAGTATTCCTGCCTATTACATGGCGTGTTTCCTTTCGACCTTTGTAGACATTCCCCATTTTTTATTTGTTTGTTTTTAATTCTCATGCTAGGACTTGAAATCATATTTACCACCAATATTCTAAACTCTGCTTCAGTCTTCTTGGACTGAAATTATTTTGCGACTACATTTATTATCTTTAAACAGGCTTTCAAAATTTAACACTTGCTCAGAGTTAGGTAAGATAAATGCCATTTCACGTGCTTTCACAAAGATGAAAAATTCTTGGCAATCATCTGTTTTATTTGTTGATTTGGCTGAAGCAGATAGCATGACAAAAATACTGAACAAGAACATTTTAACCTTAAAACTTGTAGTGTAGATAGAAGCCTGACTGACGAACAATATTTGTCTTTCTTCTTTAGTAATCTAGGTTTTGGTGGGGAAAAGGTCATTATAGGCTAGTTACAGGGCTATTGATGAAGTTAATTTAAATTAATAACTGGTTAAAGTGTCTAATATTCTTGTAGAAATTTTATTTGTTGCAGTGAAGAAACCAGGAGTTTTTTCTCAGGCTGACAAAGCAGACTGAAGCCTACCATCTGGACACAGGGCTCTAACAAACAGAACCTCCAGGTGCAGTTGCCATTTCTGAGTCTGCTATTAGAGGGAAACATGATGCTTCACTGCTGGCAATTGCCTACCTTTAATGATAGCTCCGAGCTCACTACATTAGGCCCATTTCATTAGACAAAAACCTGTAACTCCTGGCCTAGACGTGCTTTGTTACTGCTAGTCAGCATGACATTTTTACCTCAAGAAACTCTTGTTTAACTTAGATTCCATGCCTAGCAGAGACTTGAGGTTCTTAGGAAAATAATCCACCTGTGAGGGGGCATACTTGAAGTTGTGTACCTCATGCTTTAGTTTTTATTAGCATCCCTTTTGACCCTCATTGAAACTTCATAGAACAATGTTTTGGAGCAGGAATGGGAGACCAGCTTGCAAGCAAGGCAGTGGTATCCCTGCTGATGATCACTATTTGGCCCCTGCAACCCTGGTATTGCTTTCTTTAATGAGGAAATCAAGAGGATATTAAACTGAATTTGTATTGACTGTCTGAGTAACCCTCTAGATGCTTTTCTTTGGAGATAATAATATATTATTTAAGCCAAAAGCTGACAGCAACTACTGCTCAAATACTGACGTAACTCACATTAAGAACTCCCACACAGAAACTTGATTTGCTGTTTTGTGCTTATGTACCAGGTCTCGGTGTGTGAGCTCTCAAGCATCAGTAAGAAACATGATCACAGAGAACAGGAAGAAAAAAATATCATTACACACAAAAAACCCTAAAACTGTGATCTGACAGTGACTTCATCAATCCTTGTCTCAGTCTCTGTCATGATGGATATGTATGTGCTTGTGCACATGTGCATAGGAGAGAGATGTGAGCCCAGAAACACAAGAATATACATGTTTTGTTCAAAAACAGACTACAAACAGCAGGTAGAAAGCCATAAGGCAGTAGTACAGCAGTTTGTCTTTTCAGCAGGGGCTTTTCATATACAGACACACACATATGAGTTATGTTAAAAAAACAACAGCTTTGAATCCCACCTGTTGTTGATGTTAGAAAATGTGCCGATGAAACAAATTGAATTCTGACCTGCTCAGCAGCACAAGTCTTTCTGCTTTTCCAGGAAAGCTTTGAGGGAGGCTTCTGGTGTTGGTTATAACAGCCAGCAAATGTTTAAATGTTATTATCTGTAAATTTTTCAGGTTGGTAACTGGCTGATATCATCACAGAGTCCTTTCAAAAGGACAGGAGTTTTTGATTGCTTGGTTATTAACTTTGTGTTTGTGAGCATTTAAAAATGGAACGCAAATTTTTAATAGATATTGAACTCTAAATTTAGTGCATGTGCTGAAGAGACATGGTGGATGAACTTTCCTCAAATTTCTATGTGTTTACTGAAGATTTAGGCGTTTGCTGCTTTCTGGTTGTGTTTTATCAAGCTCTACTATGAATTTTAATCATAAAGGCTGGGTAAGATTTCAAGATCTGATTCACAGATTTGTCTGTCATAAATAATTGTTAACATGGAGAATTGTGCTCACTTACCTACTATGTTTTCCTCAGAAAAATGTTTACCTTAATCTGAAAAACTACCAACATTCCGATAATGTTGTCTGTCCTAAGTACACACATGAGCCTTCTGTAATCACATTTTCATTGAGGAACTGAGATGTCCTGTCAGGTGGAGTCTGAACCAACCCAGTCAGAGATGACCAGAGAGTTCACAGGTATCAGATTTAAAATTCATAACCAGAAACCAGGTTTTGACTAGAAAGAGATATGATGGAGGCAACTGCAAAAGTGTCTGGAAGCTTGTACTGGAATAGGGGTTGGAGGACCACATAAACTTAGTGCTGTAACACACAGGGTAACAGGTGGGTGGGCTTTTCAGTTATGGTGGAGAGGAGGATTTCTATGCGGAAAGTAATCCCATTATCACGTGGACAGTTTCAGTTCCTGTGAGAAAAAATAAAAATAAAAAATGATGAAACGTTTGATTCCATGACAAGGAAAGGCTATTCTTTAAAAGGATTATATCCAGATAAGGAAAAACAGAAGTACAGATGTAGATGCACCCATTTACTCCCAGGGAAGAGGCTTGAAAATACCTCTGGTGTTACCTTGCATGGTGGCTTTTAATTATGGTATGTTAATTGGTGAAATCTAACTAAGGAATTCATATTCCAAAACCACTTCCAGCAAGCCAAGCTGCTAAATTTCCTTTAGTTTAATTTTTTACATAAGTGCCAACAACGGGAATAGTAGAATCCCCTCTTCAACCTGTGCTCTTCTGCAGCACAGGTTTATGTTAAGAGCAACTACTTTTTTTACTACTAGAAAGTATCTTCCACTCTAATCTGTACCTTAGGAGAAATCCTAACTCAGATTTCATGGGAAATCATAGGCCAAGGTGGGTTTACTATGGGCATGGACAAGTAATTGACAAGGATTCAAAAAAAAAAAAATGACCAGGGATGTTCTTGGGAAGTTATGAATATTTCTAGGAAATCCATATTTGGGGCCAAATCATGAGATTTGAAAACATTTCTACCCATCTGCATGGTATGAGATGATGGGGAGGTTTATGTCTGTTTTAGTACCAGACACATTTCAACATTTCATGGGATCAAGAAATCGCATAAACGTGGCATTTACTGTAAGCATTGACTTGAAGAGCACTGGGAGATAAATATACTTGTACACTGTGGCATCTGAATAATATCAGGAAGGAAGCTTCAAAGGGAATATAAAAGAGTAAAGAAGTTGATTCTTCTTTTCCTCTGAACAGACACCGAATTTATCACTGCAGAGCTTGGTGTTCCCTTCCAGGCTGGGGCTGCTTCCACTTACACAAAAACCAGGCAAACAACAAGTATGGCTTAGAAGACCATGGATGTGTGATGTGTGACTAAGATTTGAGTACACATTTTAAGTGTTCTGATTTGGAGAAAAGTGTTAGATGAGCACAAAAAGACAAAATTCAGGTCATGCTGACATTAAATACCTGAATGAGGCTGAAAATCCTTATTACCAAAGTTTGAAAGAAGACAGTAAATCAAGAAAAAAAAAAAAGGAAGTCAAGTAATATAAATTTGAGTAATGAACACCAGGAAAGGGATATACTCCCTACCTTCCCCTAATTAGAATCCAATTTGATAAAAGATAATTCATTAAATTAAATTATTTAAAATATCCAAAAAAATCACTGGAGAGGATAATATGTGATGGAATGTAAGATGGAAAAACAATCAACACCCATCATCTGAGCTTATTCTTTGTGTTCCAGATGATCAGTAAAAGATTATGTTACATTACCTGTGGAGAACTAAATAAGTCAATGGACAGGCTGATAAATCTGACAAGCTGGAAAAAATTTGATAAGCTGTCTGAATAGGTGTAAATCCGAACCGAGCTCAACACCAGTGGAAAGAGGCTGCAGTTTTAACTGGCTTAGATTTCCGCACCTGTGTTTCTATGCTCCAGCCACCACAACTATGTTTCTTCTTAAATGTTAGTCTCTTTGACAGCTCTCATGAAAAGTTTTGCTAACAAAGCTGTTTTTGAAGAAGTTAATGGAAAGGAAAAATGATTTCCTATGAAGATTTGTATAGGGATCATTTACTCCCATTATTGCAATAAACAACGGCATTGTCATGATACCAAACCAAAATGTTTACTATTGCTAAAAATCTCCAAGCTCTATATCAATTATTTTATCTTGGATAGATCACAATTATAAACAATGTTTCCATTGTACAGGTTTTTCACAGGGCCATGAGCTGAGAAAAGAAGACACTTTTCAGCACAGGAATATAAAAGCGATTTCTTCTGCAGCTTTCCTGTCATCTAAGTTTTATTTAAAAGTTGGGACTTAAAATTTCCTATCTATTTGAAATTTTACATTTCTTTCACTTTCAGTCAATGTCAACTGCTGTAGCTAACAAAAGTGAGAATTCATTCAAAACCATGTGTTTAGTGGATTAGGAAATATAATTGCTGAATCTTGGGCTATATTAGAGATTCACTCAGAAACACAGAATATGCTGAGGTAGAAGGGATCCATAAGGATTATCAGAGTCTAGATCCTGGCCCTGTGCAGGACACCCCAGGTGTCACACCATGTCCCTGAGAGTCTTGTCCAAAAGCTTCTTCAACTCTGTCTTGGTGCTGTGACCACCTCCCTGGGGAACCTGCTCCAGTGCTCAACCTCTGGGTGAAAAAATTTTTCCTGACATCCAGCCTAAAGCTCCCCTGACACAACTTCAGACTATTTCTTGGATGCTCTCCCTGGTCACCACAGAGCAGAGGTCAGTGTCTGCCCCTCCTCTTTTCCTCATGAGGAAGTTGTAACTGCAATGAGGTCTCCCCTCAGCCTCCTCTTCTCCAGGCTGAACAAACAAAGTGCCATCAGCCACCCCTCATTCAGCTTCCCCTCAAGGCCCTTAACCATCTGTGTTTCTCTCCTATGGACACTCTCTAGTAGTTTAATATCTTTCTTATATTGTGGTGAACAAAACTACTTTGTAACTGTTAATTACCTTCCATGATTTTTTCAAATCCAAATCTACTGTTGGATGAGGTTTGTGGATGAATACTTGGGAAAAAAACCCAAATCCCTAGTGCAAATAACACCTTCCTTCTGAATTCTCAGCCTCTAGGACTGGATTATGAGAATGCTGACAGTTACACTGAATCTTTTTCTGAAAATTACCATCTCTGCTCAGATATCATTTCAGTTGAGGAGTTACTATAGCACCTTCAGTTTAAAACTAATTACAGAAAGACAGACAGTACCACTATAGCAGTTTTCACACATCCTTAGAGGTCGGTTTTACAGTAAAAAATTTTATCAGACCTCACTACTGGCATAAAATCTCTCTTTCAAATTGATAGATAGTCAGCAAGGTAGAAGCTGTGATCAATTTCCCACAAGCAGAAAAGGCAAGGCGAAAAGTGTAAAAGTATCCAACCTGGATCTGAACAGCCATAAGGAAACAAAAGGTTTATTATTTCCCAGTACATCTCTCAGTGTGTTTTAACTTGCACCATGCAGTAGTCTAAGACCATGCCATCTCTATGGTGGATTTTTTTTTTCTTTACTAAATGGGGGAAGATAAAGGGGTACACACTCTAATTGGCTGTGGGTGCTCAGCCTGAGACTAGCCTGGAGCTAGTCCAAAACCCTCATGTTTAGCATCAGCTCTACAGACCTGTTTCTCTTGCTTTATCCTTCCTGCCAACAAGAAGGATATTTGGTATTGTCAAAATGCCACCGGTATGGTGGTGCTCCCCTGCTTGTGAGGGCATTTCCTCCCCCTCTGGTTAATCTGGTGCTGACAGTGTCACCAGTTAATTTCTCGCTCCATTCTGAGAAACAATCACAACTTTGCACAAATACCTGTTGCAATCAGACTGCTTTTCCCTGAGCTACTAGTTGGCTTGATTATCCAGGAGCTTACAGTCTGGATAGCCTCACCCTTGGCAGTTCCCAAAAAGCCTCTGCGTTCCTTTGAGTTTATTGACAAGTTTGCCAAGACTCCAGCCACATTCTTCTACATTTCTGTTTTCACTTCTGCCTACCCTTGCTTCTGCTGGGGCCGAAATTGTTGCCAAACCTCCCAGGTTTGCATTTTTCCCTCTTTGTACCATCCCAGTTAGAGAATGTTGTCGCATGGCAACACAATGCAAAGCATTCATTTAGTGACACAGAACAATCTAGCTAAAGGCTATTTCAGCCACACATGGGTTGATTTTTATGGAGAAGAGTAGACAGAAAAAAGGGAAAATGTCCAGAGATCCCACAATCCTTCTTTATTTGGACGAATGGCTTTTAAATGAAGTCAAGCAGTTATCTTGTTTTATCATTCATTTATTTAGCAAAGAAAGGAATGAATTCAAATACCCCACACAATGAACACATATTATTCCCTGATATCAAGATGCAGATTTGCTTGTGAACAATTTTAAATGAATCTGGATTTTTACTATTGAAGTCATCTTGTACTGTGCATGGATTTGTGCAGAAGCAATACATTTTGGGTTCAATTCTGTAAACACATAAAAATAAGTAAGTTGTTACATCTATACCATTGATCTCGGTGTGGTTACTTATGTGATGAGTAAAATTATACTCAAGAGCCTAGCTTATGCCAATCTAGGCATGGAAATGACACTGAAAATTAGAAGTATATAGCTCTAGGCTCACTGCAATGTTGGTGGAGAGACACAAGCCCTCATTAGGATGTAACTCTGCCCATCTAGGTATGATTTCCTAGATGAGACGTAGATGATGCTGGTGGCAGCTACAATTAAAATTGGCCAGACACCTCAAGCAGAGCAAGATAAGCTTGAAGCAAACTGTTTACAGAATTGATCTCGTACAGCAAAGCCATTATGCATACAATCAACATTAGGAATGTGCTCATGTTGTGCCGATTTTATTAAAACTGGTCCCACATTTAAAGAAGTGAATATATTCATTCTATAATTATGAGGAAAAAAAATACTGAAGCATTTAATCCTATTAACATTTTGCTTACATCTGGGACCTCTTACATTCTTTTCTGGTTTGAACAGCCATATGATCTGATGCTCTGAGAAATTTCTTCACTAACATAAGTGCTTCAGTAGCTCTTGAGTTGTACGTTGGTGTGGTATTTTCCCAGAGTCTGGTGTGGATCTCTGGTGGAGCTAACTAAAAGCACAGTATCCTACATCCATGTGAGACTTTAATCAGTACTGCTTAATAGCCTGGAAAGCAAAGCCATTTAAGCCCCATTCTTTCTTCCACTCTCTTACGAAATTCCTAATCCTAGTAAAAAATCTCCGGATTAGTTTTAGCCAAACCACACTGCTTCAACATCAGGTGACTGCAAACGACTGGAAAAGCTTCTACATTGAGTAACTTAAAAAGGCCATAAAGATCATCAGACTCAAATCAACATCCAAGATATATCTGCAAGCACAAGAGTCCATTTTCTAAGCAACCGAGGAACATATGCTATGATTCAGACATAAAAAATAAGCACAGAAAATGTACTCAGGCATAGAGGTACTTTGAGTTGGCCAATGAGTGTACACACCGTGCAGGATGTGACTGACAGCCTTGCTTCCTTCTCTCTCCATGGAGCACGGCTTCATCGAAACAGTTTTACTTAGAAAATTTTAATTTATCTGTTTGCATTCAAAATAGAGAAGCATTTTTATATTTATGTGATCAGTGTAAGCATGGTTATTAATATTAACTAATGGCATGAGGTAATATATTTATCCAAAATAGATCACTTTATCCAAGAGAAAAGATGAAGGATATTTAAGCATGGCATTTGATGAGCAAGGGACTTGATTTTCCCTTTCAAAGAATAGAACAATGCTTTCATAAACAAATTTTATCCTTGAGAAAATTTGACAGCTCTATTGGCTTAAACAAGGTTTGACAGAAAGAAAAAAAAGAGCTTTCAAGAAGAAATAGACATTGTTTAATAGGGGATTTAGCAGTGCTAGGTTAATTGTTGGACTTGATCTTAGACATCTTCCAACCTAAACAATTCTATGAAACCTGCTTTTTCAGCTTTATAGCCTATTTTAGAAAAAATGCTAAATAAACTAAGTTTAAAATTAATAGTGACTGTACTTTGCTTTGCTCCATGTACTAGAAAAAGCAGTATTAAACTACCTGGGCAGCTACACAGAATTCAGAAGGTGAAAATACTTATACAGGCAGTGCATCTGGGGTCCTTTAAAATTACCTAAGACACAAATATCTAAAGATTTTACGACCTGTTGTCTCCCAACCTAACTTGACAAGGAGATCTTTCCATCAAGTTTTTCTTATTTAAGTGCTATGAAATTTCCATGTTTACCAGATGCTTCAGAGTTTTGAATATATTTCTACCTGTGATATAGAACAATTAAATTTAGGAAACTAAATGACAAAGAAAAATAATTAAAAGATACACTTTCCTGACATGTTGGCATGGGAGCTGCTCAAAGATCTCAAAGTATTTCAGGAACACCTGAAATAATCCTTTAGGAGAGGGAAGTGTGAGCAGACTGAGCATCTGCTAAATGGATTTCTACCTATGACCATGCAGACTTAACCTAGGGTACTACTACCACATATATAACATGTATCTAACATATGTATTTATCCATGAAAAGAATGAAAAATAGATCACTATAAAGATAGGTGCGCCTCAAACTACTGAAGAGTTTAGGGGAAAAAAAGATAATTTCAGTAATTTTAATTAAAAAATGTAAAATAAAAGTATGTAGTTCAAATATCTCAAAGGTATTGGTCTCAAAACTAATAGTCTAAATATAAAATCCAGAAGTTGGACTAATGTGCTCTCAGTACGGGGCAGAATGGAACAATATTGTTCATATGTGTGTATGTACTTGTGCTGCTTTTTCTTGGCAGTAGCAACAATATAGATTCTATTTTATTTTATTTAAATATAAAATTTATATTTTGCCATGAACACAGTAATTCAAATACCATACTGGTTATGATTTGGAGAGCTTTTCTCCCCTCTATTTCTTGCAAAGAAAATTTTCTCTTACCCAGGGCAATCAGCTAATTTATTCCTGGGAAACCAAATCTAATGTACAGTGAAAAATCACAAATTATAGAGACCCAGCGTTATAATATTTCTGGAGATGAGCTGCTGTGAAGGTGAGGTGCTTTCATTTGACTGAGTTAGTAACAGGGAGAACTATTCAGCTGGAAAAAAATAGGCAGCTGATCTTAATTACTTTCATAGATGGTAAATGTGTGTTCATTTTACTGCATAGCATTTTAAAGACCACTTTGAATTTTTTCATTTTCCTGTTGAGCAGATTGGAAGCATAGTGCTACATTCAGATCTATCCCCATTCAAAAATGTAGCTCACCGCCATGAGTAGATACTGTATTTACCACTGCTATGGAAGTGTTTATTGATACTTTTTGATTTTTTTCATACATAGTTATGAATCATTATAATCTGTACATGTTTATTTTTCTACCATACCATAACCTAATTAGCAAGGGCTCTAAACAGAATGGAAACATTTCCACTATGCTTCTCCTTGCATTCCTCCCTAGTATTCTAGTGCAATGGTCTTTGCTTTTTGCAAGAAAATGAAAGCCTAGTTCTTCAATCCTCAATATCCACTTTTAATTTCTTCTCACAAGCTCCTCAGAATAGCAAATGCTTCCTTTCCACTATATACTCTGTAAAATCTGACTCAAATCCCTGCAATTTTCTTTTTAGTTATACATATGGAATTTCAGATACAAAAATAAAAATGTCATGAATGTGGGTGAAAACAGACAGGACAAAGAAAAATGGTATAAAACTTTGTGTTTCCTCATCTACCACTACAAAAGGAATTAAAACTGATAACTTAAAACTCAAATAGTATTTTAAATATTTACATCAACGAAGTCCAACAAGATCATCTCTTGAAACACCATAAGAATGTTCCTCTAGGGGCTGACTGATGCAGGTCAGACACGGCAGCAAGATGAGACAGCCCTTTGCAAAAGTATATATATTCTCTGAGCCGGCTTTTTTTTTGTCAGACACATGCATATAAAGTAAAAGCTGGAAAGAAAAAAGCAGACCTATGATTATGCCTACATACCCCCAAGATCCAGAGACAGCACACAGTACTTGGTGCAGTTGTACTGTTCTGTGGCCAGCCTGGTGGCCAGTGCCACAGCCACCAGAGACAAGCGTGTCCCACAGGCATGCACCAGGGAGAGGAAGCCTGGACCACATGGTCAAACCCATGTGCTACAGCAAGGCTGCTTTATTAAAGACACAGTGAAAAATCTCCCAGTGTGCCTCTCCCTTCTGCCTTCCTCCCTTGGTCTCCCTGTGGGACATGCCCTTCCACACCCTTGCAAAAATTAAACTGAACAAGGTGAAGGCTTTGTGTGACTGGGCTCGGCTTGCAACTGGAAGCCACTGACCCTGGAAGTGTCCTGGTTAATTACAAGATTGTATCCCTCTGTACAGCCTTAGTACTTCTCTGCACTCTGAGCAGCTGAACTGCAGTCAGAGTGATTTACAGCCCAGGAAGATCAGCCTACAGAGTCCAGAGCTGCTGCAGAGGATCGCTAAACCACCACATTTCTTCTTGTCACCCCCAGCACCTTGTGAGCTCTTTTTGGCAGTGTGAGCTTCAGAAGACTGCAGAGAGGGCTAATAGCAAAGGTCCCTTTTTAAACCCCAAGGAAATAAAGACAATGCCTAAAAAGAAAATTAGATTTGTACTCCTGGCACAGGTTTAAAGGGTAACATTATTATTTCTTTTTAAAACTCTGGAATTACTTAGTCACTTGTTAGAGAAATATGAGTGGAAATTTATGAAACTGAGTGAAGCAATGCAATCCTCATGACTGGTCCAGCAACACTGAGGGGCTACAGCTGCCCCTGACACTGAAGGCCAACCTTGCATTCTGCAAAGAAAACATCATGTCACAAACAGGCAATTTGGGCTTTTGGCATCAATGGGACATTGATGGCTTGGATCGTGCTTGAAATGTCTCTGAACTTCATCTCTGAAGCCTCAATCACATGAGCACTAGAGTAGCACAGGCCTTGGGGACTGGGGAGTTACAGGAGGCCAGAAAATACACAAGCCCATTAGTACTCATCATAATTATTGAAATCTGTAAAATAGGTATTAGAATAAGTCTTTGCAGTAAGATGTGGATTGAAGTATTTGTTTCTCTCCTCTAGAATCAGGTTGTTTTTGTTAAATGCCTGGGAAGAAAAAGAAAAAAAAAAAAGGAAATCAGAAAATGAAAAGGACATAGGAAAAGTAACCACTAAATGCTCTTTCACCAAGGCAGTTTCTGTGGCTGTGTATAGTAAGCCAGTCAAAAATGCATTGAGAAATACCTGTACATTTACAGAAACTTGCATTTGCAAGAAGTATCTTCTTATGTAATAACATTCCTACAGAAAGCAATTCTAATTAATAAAGCCAGGCACTTTCCCCCAGTATTATAAAACTAATTTTAAGATTCTATGAATATTTTTAATCATATATATGCAGTTCTTCCTATTAGAATGAGTCACTTACTATCTTTTTACTGAGTAAGTATTATTATCTCTTTATTCCTTAATTCCTGTCTTAATTCCCTGATTTTCAAGTGCCAGAAATATCTGAAGGCCCTAAAAGCATAAATCCTGTTTTTAAAAAAGTAATATGGATATTTAGAATACAAATTTTCAAAGGATTGAGTTTTGAGGTTTTTATTTCTGTAGCTATCTAGAGAGATGATGTGGAATTTGAAAAAGCTTTAAATTAGGTCCATATTCCACTGCTGACTAGAAGATCCAGGCTTTTCTCGCTGTTTTTAATGATTTATGATTTTCATTAAAATGTCTTTAATTAGAAAGAAAAATGCAGAAATTAAGAACTGGAGTATCCAGGTAGGATTTAAGAAAAATCCTCATTTACAAAAAAGCTTTGCAGCTGCATGAATAAACTTTGTAATCTGAAGATACTGAACTAGACATTTTCAGAATGCACATCCTTCCTTAATTCAGTGGATCTGAAAAGCAGAGTTATTTTAAAAGGTCATAAAAAGAAAACAGCAATTTGGAAATAATGATTAAATAGTATGGATATCATAGACTCTCAGTACATTTGTGCTGCTTTTTCACAGAGTAGTTTGGCTATAAACTCTAGCTAAGAGTATGACACAGAATATATTCACCAGATACATCTTCCATATAGAGACATAGTGCAGGAAGATGAAGAGTGCCCTTGACATGGGATCATCAGAGTCAAAGGATTGTTTTCAGTAGATGCCATGGTGAATGGCCCTATTTACTTCTTGAACAAGCCATGAGGGAACACCATTAGGAAAAAAATCCCACAAAACAACTTGAGTGATTTGCTTTTTTTCCTGGAAAACCTGCTGTATAAATTATACACACATGCAAAATCCAAGTTCCTGCCTAACAGGGATTGACAAGTGGAAGGATTTGCAATTACAGTACCTCAAGTAAAATCTACTTTTGTCATTAACAATCAGCATAATTTGAGCTCAAATGCCACTGTGAAAAAGTAGAAAGGAGAATTCTTTTAATACTAGAGAAATGTTGTCTAAGTGTAAAGAGTAGCTCCCAGCCCTCTGCTTACCTTGATGGCTTCTACAGAGTCGTATTTGTCCAGTTTGTTGATGTGGTTGGTGATGCTGGTGTTGAGTGGGGCAGGTGACACTGGGTGGATGACAGTGGCATCATGGGACTGCTGCTGGTAGCGCTGGCAGTACGTGTAAACGAGCAGGGTGAGAAGGCAACCAAGGATCGAACTACTCAACCCCACGGCGATCATGTGGAACATGTTGAACTCTGTGGAGCAGAGAGAAGGCGGCAATCTTAATTTAAAGGCAGTAGCAGTAAAAGCTTCAGCTCAGGGCAAAAATGTAGACAAGTGTTTGATTCAAATAAGGATAAGGGAATTTTCATGTGTTTCCCTGAAACATCTCAATTGAAATGGTTTAACCCTACGGTAGTAAATTCATTTTACCTCCCTGAAGGGACCATTATAAGAATCTTAGATACCCATACATCTCTGTAAGTAGAGATTGTTGAAAGATGCTTAAACAAGTTCAGAACACGAACAAAAGAAGAATTAATTGCATTCCGTATATTTGAATAGTTTGTCAGGTTTCTTTTTCAGACTGTAAAACACATTCTTGTTATATATAAATTATGTATATAGTGTACATATATAGTTTTTTCTTCTTTCAGTGAATTACAGTATCACCTCCTCTGCTGCTATTACAGTTTTTTCTCTTACACATAGTGACTCGTGGCAGAACTGACAAAATCCTGATATCTTTGAAGCCTGTTCTTGCTTTCTATAAACATTTTCCATATCCCTTTTATTGGATGCTTGTCCCAGAAGCAGCAGCAAATGTTTTTCCATCCCTGCTTTGATTCTTGCTGGTTGCCATTCTTTTTGTATCTTGGCCAGTTTATTCCCTTCCCTAGCTCTTGGAATTTTTTATTTATTTAAGGAGGAGTGAGGAAGAAATGGTAGCATTCTAGGTGGAAATGGGAAGTGGCAAGAGATGGACTCCTTGAATCTCAATACACCTTTAAGCATGGCAGCCAGTGAGTGCAAAGTCAACAACTCAGAGCCCAGCACCCTCCCATCTGCTCTGCTTTTCAAAGGTACAATGGCATCAGACCATGGGAAATCCTCTCCACCTGTTCAAGGATTAAAACAGAGGAAGCCCATTGCTGCACGAAACTGTAGGAGGGAAGCTAAAGCACAATCATCCCCTGATGTTACTGAACAGAGATACTAGATCAGATATGGCATCAGTAGGATTAGCTCAAAATAAACAAATTGCACTGCTTTTCATTGTTATTACGAACTGGAGCTGTGATTTTTGATTTACTTGAGGGAAGAAGTATCACTGAGAAGCTCATGCTGGAAATTTCATCTTAGCATGACTGAAAATTAGTTTGTTGTTGCCTAAATGTAAAAATGAAGGAATTTAAACTTATATACTGGTGCTAGTCTTAAAACCATCTCTTAGATCTTTTTCACTGTAATACAGAAAAATGGGCCAGTAGAAGGGTCTCATTTTTTGTAAAATCTAAGGTAGGACCTTTACATGCCTACTGAATACTTGGAAACACAAACTAATATTTAGGCGACTCAGCCGACAGTGTCAGTATATCAATCTATCACTAAAATATCCTTCTAAACCTTTATTAGGGCTTCCCGTTGTTGTAGAACTTGGCAAAATGTTTTCAGACTACCACTATTAATTAGCAAAAAAATCAAATGACATTATCTTGGCTCCCATAACAAGTTACCATTTGCACAAGTACCCTTGCATAACCTCTGTGTTTTCACTGTCCTTTGTTAGGTTAAAAATGCAGCTTATCTGTGCAGGGAAGAATACTAGAACTGACCAGAGCTATTACCATGACGACACAGACTAAGCGTGATAGTTCAGCACAGAAAAAATAAAGAAGTTCATTTTCCTTCTTCTTATTGTTTAATAGTTTTCAAAGTTTTTACTTTCAAGATCTATTTTTCTAGCATCACGACTCTCCAGAATGGAACCTTTTCTTTCCTTTTTAGTTTTGTCTCTGGCAGTTAAACTGAAAATGAGTCCCAGATAGAGTCTGGGCTATTAAATTTGTTACCAGGCTGGTTTTCTGCTGTTTATTTGGAGTCTAAAAGAGGTTCGTGGACTTATTATCCTGGAAAAGGCGGAGCAACAAATTTACAAATTTTGACCTTCTGATAACTAGATTATTATAGGTATTTCTTTTTGAGTACAAGGGTGACTGCCATGCTGACAAAGAAGAAAATACAGACAACCAATAATGCATGTTCTACTCTCAAAGGTCACCAATGACAGATGGATATTTAATGAGAAATCCTGTAATAATTACATTTTTCTGTACAAGTAACTACTTTTTTTTTCTGGACAAGTGTAAATAATGACAATGCAGCATTTAGAAGGTAGAATAATACTAAGAGAGTGCAAAAGGTGAAACAACAGCAAAAAAAATTGAGAATTAATATTTCAGCATTTAATAGACATCTTGAACTGAAAAGCTTACCGCCACATCGTTTCTCTTCTATGCTGCTGGATCGTGCCACAGATATTTCTAGAAAAATAAATAAACCACTTAGGCCAAAGAGAAAAAATACTGCAGAGAACTTATAGTTAGATTAACACAGTAAGGATTTAAAAAATCATTCTATTACATCCACCTCAAATTCAAGGTAAAAAATATTTTCATTATGTGGTAGAATTAATAGAAAGGACCCATAATATCTTCAGGTTCCTTAGTTTCCCAAGCAAAAACAGCCACTTATTTTTAATTAGTGTCTCAAAACATCTCTGGACTGAAAAGGATGATATGCACATAGAAACATTCTTTGTGGAGTTTAGGCTTGTGGAGAAAGAGTTCATTTAGCGAAGCAAAATTAACTACAGTTTAATTAACTTGCGTTCAAATGTGCTCATTACTACTAGAAGTCGCATCTAGCACTAATGTGAAAAGTGGGAATTTATGCATCTTCAAAAAGAAAATGACTGCCAATTTCATAGGTCTCAGTTGTAAACTAATGAAATGCAATTCCAGCCTGTATCCTTACCATTTTTACTTTGAAAATACAGAATAAAATCTGTTGGCAGTTGAGCTTTTCCACTCCTTACTTCCAGACCATAGTTTCTATAAAGGGAAGTTCTGCCTTACTAATCAGTCTCTTGAACCTCTCTGAAAGGGTCAAGGATCACCTGTATACAAGTGGGTTAGCTAACACAGTATACATGGAGTTCAAAAAAGCAGAATTTTAAGTTCTTTGATAACATCTTTCCAAGCAACAAATGAAGTGAAGGAAAAGATACAGAAATTGGCTAGTACCATGTGTCCAGTTCTTACAACAGAGGAAAGTTGCCACTTCTGCAGAGATTAGTCTTTTCAGCCAAAAAACCTCTGAGTTATAGGACCTGGACAAGTAAAAGAGAACCAAGTGGACCAAAGAAAGCAAGCTCAATTCCCTAAGGTCAGAGTAAGGGCCGTGACCTTTCCTGCTGTGTTACCGGTAATGTGAGGAGGAGCAGCAAACAAACCAGATAGGCAAGAGATGTGGTGGCATGTTTCAGATTCTGAAAATGCCTACCTTCCAAAACAAGATGTAGAATTTATACTGGATTAAGCTGCTGAGTCACAGAATGTGAATATCAATAAAGCTTCAAAAGCCTTAGAAAAGGGAAAATACAATGTAGGAGGTTTTGCTTTCATACTGACATTTTTCACATTGGTTTTAGAGGAAAATACTATTTGGGAGTTAAAGCATTATGTAGATCCATAAAAACTAAGTTTAACTTTGCTGATGTCTTTGTTACATTGTACTATAGTTTACTGCACAGTCACACAAAGAAAAGGTTGCTGCACTGAATAAACACAGATACATTTCAAATGATACATTAAAATGTAAACTTTTCTGTCTGTGAAAAGACCCCTAGCTTTTTTTAATGTACACAGGGAGAACGTTAACTGTTAACAGCAATGCAATGTGACCACCCATACTGTTGTGCAGATTTAAATTACTCCTGTGATTTAAAAACAAAAGTACAGTCATGAGTTTTAATAAATACTATAGAATAATACATAATGTGACTATCCATCAGGTACTTAGCAGTCATGGGAGATAAGACTGGAGGCAAAGCTAATAGTATTTGTCTTTCTGAGCAGTTATTAATGTAAGGGACTCTGATTTCCAGATTAACAACCACAGCAGTCAATTTGTACATGCAAACCACAAAACCTACAGCAACGTTTCTTTAATAATCCTAGTCTCAAAAAAACTTAAAATAAAAAGCAAATTATTTCTGCTTGCTGGGTGTACTCATCCCTTGCTACCAAGTAGAATGGGAGAGACCTGCAGAATCCTGTGACAGTGACTAACCAAAGTCCCAGGCAGTGACAGCAGGACAGCTACACAGCACTGGATGCCATGGGACTGATTTTTGTGTAGACACCAGATCTAACAACAATGTCTCTACACAGTAGACCAACACCCTTGTGTTGGTCAGTTCTGCTTCAGCAGTTCTGCTTCAGCTCATGGATCTGCACAGTGTAGTCTGGAGCAGTGCTATGCCTTGGTCCTGAAACCTTGAGAGATTTCACTAACCCTTCCAGAAGCTGGCTGATCTCACCTGGTATGAAGTTGGAGTCAGCAGCACAGGCTCGGCTCTCAGTGGTGTTGCCTGTGCACTGGCTGCCCACAGGGAACGGAAGGACGCACTGCCGAGCGCGGGTCTGGAAGCCAGACGAGTCGCAGCCAGACCACTCGGACCACTCGGACCAGCTGTCTGCAATAGGCAGAGAGGGACACACATGCAGACACTGTGATTGAGGAGCTCAAGTGCACTAAGTGAGAGAGAAATAACTTGTGTTTCTGAGTTAGAACAGAAAGCCTCCTCCCCAGCTACCACCATCTAGCAGAGGGCAGCTCCTTCACTCCGATGAAACAAAGGCAGTATAGCTTTGGCAGAAGTCTGTGAAATGTGGATGTAATGGCAAATTTGCCACAGACATCTCATGGTTTTGGCTTCTGCCATGGCCTTTGTGTGTGCCAAGTGAGAAGCCGGAGGATTCTGTGGAGGTGACTGAAAGAGTGACAGCTGTGAAATTAATTCCAGTCTAGGTCATTAGGGTAGACAAGGGCACTGCATTTTTTTTCTATACCTGAGAAGTAGCAATGAGAACTATGAGAGTATATATTCCAGTCTGGACAGGATGTGTATTTAACCACAAAAACAGAAGCATCTTGAAGATTTTTTAAGTTTTCTTTTTTAGCTTTTGCTATTTCAGGTTCATTTCTTGGCTGTACAGTTTCCTCTTCCCCATTCAGCTTGTCACCTTCTATTTCTTTTCTATCTTTCTTACTCTCCTCATGGAGCTTTGATTAAGATATTTTTATTTCATGCCTGTGATCTCAGATACTTTTCTTAAATGAAGTGAATTGATCTCATTCCCATGAGGTGGTGTAAGTTTACTGCACTCAGCATTCTTACAACTCAAGACCAAGCCTTGCCTTCATGGAAGTCTGAGTTTGGCAAATATAGGAAAGACGGAGCTCAGATAAACTTCCTTTCTTCTGTCAGCTTTCCCACATATATGGGTTTTATGGTTTTGATATAGAATAAATAGTGTCCTACTATTCCAAACCAAACTTGTTTCTGCTTCAAAATTTTAAGTGATTTTATGCCAATATAAAGCAAATTTATAAATTTCATTTTGCCTCAAATGAAAAGCTGTGTATTTTCTAATTTTGATTCAAGTTAGATTGAAGAACATTACAATTTGTGAATTAGTGAAGCTTTTCTACACTGTTATTAAGGTGGAAACTTAAGGAAGTTTTACACACTTTGGGGCCCCTTCCAATGCCTTGTATAATTCCAGAATACAAAGTGCACATTTACTCATTACTCCTTGTTCACACGGGAAAGGAGTTAAAACTCTCAGTCATCTAAAATTTAACAGACTGCAGCAGGAATAGTTGAGACTGCAGTCTTGAAAAATGCCAAGCAATAGGTGTTGTTTATTAAATAGATTTACCTAGTGGATCAGTTAAGAACTAGGATATTGATATTTAATGAACAATATTAAGGTCTGGATGAGGCCTTCTTTGAACAACAGGACAAATACCTTGATACAATCAGCTTGTAAGATCTTGTTATTGTGAGTAGCAGAAATACTCAGCTTTGTCCTTTGGCATTTCTGTTTCCCTAGGAAAGGTCCTGGGAGGGGCTCATTAGCAGAGTGGGTGCTAGGAGCAGAGAGGCAGATGCCAAAATATAGTTCAATCCTAATTCAGGGGGATAAGAGAGCTGAGGTGGGAGTCAAACAAATGGGACAGCTTCTTCCTGCTTACTTAGTGTGGCACATCCAGGAGCTGTTGTTATTGTCTCCAGTGTCAGCTGCTGGATCTAAGTAAAATAAGTATTTGGATCTTTACCCTTTTCAGTAACAATAAAGCCCTGCTCATTCAAGCTTAAGAGAATGTTGCCCATTATAAGTCTTTGTCCAGTTCTCACTGGTGGCAGAGAACATGTTTAAGCCAGAGCCAAGATTCTTCTCCAGTCCTGGTATAATTGGGATATACACAGGAGGTGCCAAAATACTTGTGGGCATCCTAAATGCATCTTGTTGGCTGGTGCACTCTGCAGCCCTGTCTTGTCCAATGTGCCTGCTGAAGAAGCTACATCCCATGATGAAATAGGAACTTCAGAGTACACAGGGATCATGCTAAGCCATGTATAGGTGACTGGGCAAGGTTACTGTTTCATAACTGCTCCTTAGGAGACCCATAAAGAAACTGTGTGTGTCCTGCAGTGCATTCAGACACTACAGAACAGGTAGTCTGTGGGCCTGGTGCCGAGCTGATCAGCTTCATCTGACACACAGAATCACAGAGGAGGAGAAGGGGCACACCAGTGCAAGCATGAAACAGAGGGTCACCCCTGCAGTGGTGGGTCCTCACACCAAACCTGTGGTTTGAGGAGGCTGTTGGGAGCTCAGAGAGCTGCAGAGAAGTAAGGCACCCAAGACTAACAGATGTATGACTTCAAATTGTCAGATGTGCCATCACTGAGAAGGTGATCCTATAGCATTTGCATGCTCTTCCACTGAGCCAGCTATCTAGTCTCGTTCCTTTGATTTCCGTATCTTCAAAGTATCTGAGGCTCTCTTGCACCTTGGGCAGGCTCTACTCAACTTGCTCCTCAGTCCTGTGCACAAGTGATGAGAATATAGAAGAGAGAGTGGACTGAAGAGGTGTTTAACCTGGCTTTTCACCTCTAACATGGCAAGGCTTAATCATGACATGTCTCATCTTCTTTGTACAGAGTCTTGGCTGGCCTTTGAAGCCAGGTTAAGATAAAGCATTTCCTAAGAAATCCTTTGGTGAAGGCAGCACTGCAGAACAATCAGATTAATCAATGTAACATTTAAATTTCTTTCATGCAGTATTACACCACCATTTCTAAGTGCTCAGCTGCTTTGTCCATTATTTGAACGTGTAAGTCACCAGTCCAAGGACAGAATGTATTTTCACCTCTTACCGAAGCTGTAAATACTTAAGGTATAAAACACTGTTTTATGCAACATATTGCAGACACCACTGCAACTGGTTACACTTACTAATAACCAGCCACTACTGATGAATACTGCAGTGCTTCCTTTCATATTGCTGTGATTGCATTTGGGTAAATTAAAATAAAACCGACAAACTCAATGACAAAGCTTTTAAAATGAAAGATGAGAAAAATTGATGTATTTTGTAGACACAAGCCTGTTACTTTCTTTTAAGTGCATATTTGAATACTTTCAGTTGGATTTGCCATTAAATCTCTATATCCTCAACAAATCCTTAGTATCAGGATTCCAGAAAGTTTAGTTTTCTGCTAGTTTCCTTTGGGGGAAAAAAAATTAAAATGATTTCAAATGCCAAAATATCTTTGCTCTTTTCACAACTTAAGAAATGTTATTAATCATTTCCATTTTTTGCATATTCATTTCTGTGCTGGTTGGTTGTTCTTAGATTCCAAGTGTCATTACTATTCTCATATACTGAGCATGTCACTCAAGCAGTGAATGTCAGCAGTGGTGTTTTCTGATCTGCACAAGGAACCACTCTTCACCTGGTCCTTACCATGAGAAAATGGCTCTGCAGGCATTCAGCATCTGTCCAAACTTGATCTATGAAGCACTATGGTTATTTTTGACCCATAGGCATGTGAAATTAGAGCAGTAAAAAGCAGTTTTGAAATCCATATTGTAAACATGAGGCAAGGGCCATTCTCACAGCTAGTGGATGATGTGTTGTTTCAAAAACCTATGGCAAATTTTCAGTGAGATTGAAACATCAATAAAATATTACCAAAGGTGAAAAATACATTTTAAGCCTCTGAAATGTTATTGTTTTACAAGGGTTTCCACTTTCTTGAACCAAGATGAATGAAACCAACCTCCTCCTCCATTCTGCATCTGCTCCAAAATTTGGGTCACAGGCAGGTCAAAACAAGATGAAGAAATTATTTATGAATGTTTGCAAACTATCATTTATAGGAAAATGGTGGTAGAAAATAAATGCACCACAAGAGAAATAGCTACAATACTAGCACAGTGAACACTCCAGCTCTGACCTTTCAAAGATGCCTTAAAGGATTTCAAGCCAGCGATGCGACTTCTACATAGAAATGTACATTATCTGTCTCAAAAAATGAAATAATCAACTGATGTCTATGATTGGCTTTTTTTTTTTTTTTTTTTTTTTTTTCCTTTTTTTTTTTTCCCAATCGGGGTTTTTTAACCCAATCTGCTTTAATTTTGACAAAGTACATACTTTTATTCTGCTGGAAGATATGTAGCACCTAGAAAAGGAAAGAATCATAACAAGTAATATGATACATCCAAACTCATGGGGCTTTTGTACTCAGTGCTCGGGGTTTTGCCATGCACAGCCTCATCATATGAGCAGAAAACCTTTGCTATGATGTCTAGGAGCTCTAAGTTAAGCAAGTAATACAGTGTGGCATTAGAGCCTCTTCTTTCCTTTTGCTGTTGCTTGCAATCCACTAACCAGCAATAATTGAAAGTTTATGTGGTTTTAATCTCAATTTCTCACTTAAATTTCATTAAAAAAAAGGAGTTTCCTTTAACAGGAGTCAAAAGGCAGAGTCAAAGTTACAGAAATAGACATGACCCATAATATCATACAACTAGCAGGCGTGCTGGGACATTTAATCTACTAAGCACTCTACAGTCATTTAAAAAGACCAGGTCTTTGTTCCTTAACATCCAAAGTTGAAGAAGGAATTTTACAAAGACCATGAAAGTTTTCTTTGTGTTTTATATGAAAACATGGCAAATATTATCTACTTGAAGGACCTAGCGATAACACATGTTGAATATTAACCTCAGCAATATGCTTGCTGTTAATGTTTGGTATTGTAACAAAAGCACTTTGTGATATTTTTATTAAAAGTCTCCTAAATCATTTGCATGGTCCACTTCAAATATTACACAATTTTACTTAATCCAGATTCAGATACAGTAACTTAGATTTTAATTTTTAAAGAAGGAGGAAGGAGGCAGTGTTCTGTAGAACATACTCTGCTAGTACTTGATTTACTGTAGCATTGTAGCACGGTAAGAGCTGATTGTGCACTTAATAAGGGAGAGGAATTATTTCCTTCTGAATAATAGATCAAGGACATTATGTTGCCTAACTGGGGACGCCTTATTGTGTGGCACATAAAGAACAAGAGGAATGGGCTGGCTGTACCTGGGCAGGGCTGTGTGTTGCAGAGTGCCTCCTCAGTGTGCAGCCCAAGGCAGATGTCCCCTCCGTAGGCTGGGGCTGGGTTTGTGCATGAGCGCGTCCTCATGTAGTGCCCTCCTCCACACGTTGCTGAGCACTTGGACCAAGATGACCAGCAAGACCAGCCTCCATCCACTGAAAAGACAAAGAATACTGTACTTTTCCAAGCTGATGACATGACATGACACAATCCAGCTCATCTTTCTCATATTCTGTGGATCTAATTCATGCCGTACTGAAATTACTGGATATTTTAGCTGCCACTGAACATAGTTCCCACAAATTTAATCACAATGCAATTTAATTTTCAAAGGCTCTGGTATGCTGGAAAAGCCTAACAAAATTACTCATACATGTAAGACACTTTTAGTGGGGATTATAACATCTTTAAGGGCAAAAATTTTTTTTTTTCTTCTTTTCCTTTTCTCAGTTTTGAGAAAACAAAATACCAAAGCTTGTTTAGCAGAAATATTGTAAGCTCAGAAGAGTTTTTTATCGATAGAAATAAAATATAGACAAATAATAGCAACAGAAGGATGGAGGAATTCAGAATTTGTTTCACAACCCAGGTGGACTGCCTTAACCCTAAAACCTATTTTAAATGATCTATCACAGTTGTAGGATTTGATGGGCCAATATAACGTTACAGTCTTAACACAGCTTTACCACTGATGTCAGAAGTAGAACAATGGCAGAAGTTTAAGAAAGCAACACACATTGACAAAAAGGAGTTGCAACTTTAAGTTTCTAAAACAAGTTTTTGAAGAATAAATATTATAATTTACCTTGCCCTCCACACCCTCTTTTGCATTTACTAATTCAAGTATGTCAGACTATTCTCCAGTCAGAGTTTTCACAACATTCTTTTGAAATGCAGGCTGGATTTCATGGGAGACCCATTTGTCATATGGTTTATGATACATGGCTATTAGATAAGATTTAAATGATTTTTTTGAGCCCCTGTCCTTAAAGCTACTGCTCCAGGATGTATTTCTGGTATTTACAGCCACATTGCAGCCCAGCAGCCAAAGATTTTGTACCTGTAGCCACATGACAAAGTAAGATGTATTTCTCCCACTCCCAGAGAAGTATTCTTCCAGCAAAGAATCTAGGTATTTTCTTCATTTATCTTTTTTTTTTTCTTTTTTTTTTTTTTTAAGAGACATAACCTTAAAGTTTCAAAATTTTCATATCCTTCAAAAAATGAGTTTCTCTTCACACCTCTATTTAAAGCATTATCACTCGAATTCTTATGGAAGTAATTTTTGATCTTTCCGGTTCAATTAATGAAACAGCTTTTCAAGGGATAGTTTCTACTGGTTCACTGAAATGTTATCCCATCATTATCTCTTACCATAAAAAAAAAGGTTACAAATCTTAAAAAAATTAGCTTACAATGAAAATATCTATGTGGTATTTGCATTCAAATTCTGTCTTAGATGGAGATGTAGAACATTAAAAAAAAATACTAGTTTTGGCTTTGCAGGATTACATATCACAAATGCACTTGGGGAGTTGAGTGATTTCTATGCAAAGTCTCCGACAGTGAGAAAATGAGCTAGGAGAATTTTTATATTAAAAGCTATACATGCATGCATTTTTAATGTCATTTCAGATACAGTATAGCTTCAGGTTCTCAACTGCTAATCAAACAGATTTTTCATTATTGCATACCAAAGACTATTTACTAGTCCTGTGACTGAAGTTGTTTAATATACTGCATTTTATTCCCTGTATTGTTTGTTTGCAACACCATCCTAAAAATCAAGAAAGCATGGACTTGGTAAGACCTGTAGTGGTGACACTCTTGCAGCTAATTTATCTGAACTCTGAAGCCTGATTTGACAGACAGGATTTCTATAATCTGGTACTATATTCCAAGTATGCAATTTAAATAAATTATTTCCATTATTAAGGATTTCAATGATTGTTACATTGTACAACAAATCATCATGCATAAGAGAGTTTTATACCACCTATCATAAATAAATACTGTATCTTAGTAGAGTAACTGACTTGTTCTCCTACTCATATTTTTCTTATTCATACTTTTCACTGGAAAACAAATATGTCTTTTTGCCTGAGCTAACTCTATTAATGCAGTATTATGCAAACTCATATCAAAGAAAGCCATAGGTTATTTGTCTTCAGTACAGATGAAATATACTGTGCAATTTTATAACAATTTCAAGACGCGGTATCTTTTATTCAGAACTTGCTTCTTTTCCCCTTTTTTTTTTTTTTTACATATGTCAAATAAAAGCAGAAGCTGTAACCCAACCTGTTTATTTCATACAATATTAAAGCTTTACCTTTCTAGATTCTCCCTTTTTTCTTCTTTTATTTTTTCTTTAAAGTGATCTTTGACTAGCTCAAATGAATGATCAGAGGCATGTCTGCTGCAGCATAGATCTTCATGAAACAGAATTGATTCTGCGTGAGATTAACTACACAGAACATAAACTGTCTGCAAACATTGCCAGTGCATTGTTCACTCTAATGGAGACAGTGACCTCCCACACTTTCCTACTTATTTTTCCATGGATCAGAGTGAGAATTACAAATGCACCTGCATTTGAAATTGCCATCGATCTACAGGTGGTCGAGAACACAGAGACCGATGTGACACCCAGAAACGTCCCTGTGTTCCACAGCTGCAGTGATCATGGCTGTACTGTGTGTCTTCAGGTGTAAAGGGAGAAGTGGGTCTGGGCAAGGTGGGGAAGGACAAATATAATAGACAGTGTTAGATTTGATCTTAGTTGAGCTGAACAGTGCAATTATAACTGATTTTTTTTAGCAACTATTTACTGACAGACTGCCTCTAACCTTTCAAGGACTATTGTAACTACCTCTTTCAATAAAGTCGCCAGAACTTTTTCTTTTCAGCAACAGAGGATAATAAGGTATCATCATGGTTAAATAAGATCAAAGGAGTGGGTATTTACTGCTTGAGTTTTTACAAGACCTAAATAGAGCTCTACGGTTTCTTTCATCTTTCTTTAAGTTGCTAAGCAACACAGCACCATCTGTTTTTTTGGGGTTTTTTTTACCCTTTTTTTCCTTTTGTCATGGAGCCCTTAATGTTATTTCTGCCTCTTACAGGAGGAAAAATACACAGCAGCAAGAAAAGTTCCAGTCACTACAGTTTCTTTACATAACAATGTTGTAGAAATGTTGGACAAAAGAAAGTCATTAAAGTAGTTCCACAATGAAAGATTCAGAGTCTTTACATCTTCTGACAATTGCTGAGGTTGGTCCCTTTAGGAAGAAGGCTCTTTTTAGCTACGAGGGTGCTATCAAACAGTGCTCTTTCCTTTGCAGTAAAGCAAACAACTTTTTGCCTACTGGCCGTTGTTGAGGTTAATAAGTATTTCTTCACTGTAATGAAAAAAATGCACGCCATAGGGAAGAGGATGTGCCAGGAAGAAACAGTGTACAGAAATGGGATCTCCTGGGGACACAACAAAACATCCACACAACTGGAGAATTTCCAAGAGACAATTAAGTAAACTGGATAGCCTGCTATGCACTTTGGGTTTTACAAGGAAGTGTGGGCAGACACATTGACATCACCTGCTTTCATGAGAACACAGATAGGATTGCAGGCTCCTTTATAAACTGTCTGCATGTTGGGCAGCCTCCTGCTCCCTTCCAGACACCTGGGGATCATCCCATTCCACATCACTTAGTCTACTGCTTTTTCCCAATCCTGTGGGATACTGCTGCATGTTTCAGTGGGAAAAGAGCAATTTCTACATCATAGTTTACAAAGGCAAAGTCTAATTTCCGTGATACTTTTTATTCATAAAAGCAGTGGTGGATGAAACAAACAAAATAGTGCGATTCAGAAACACAAGGCAAAGAAATGGTTCTAAGAAAAGAAAAATAACAAAATCTAAGGGTCTGCTTGGGTTTAAGTCTGTGACTGAGACTTTTATGTCAGAAAACCAACAGTTGCTTCACAGAGCAGTTCATCCCTCTTCTTGCTGGCTATAGAAGCAGTCTAGAGAGATCAGTGCTTGCTACAACATGGGCTTCAGCCTTCATTTACTGGAGTAATTTTCTTTTTCCTCCTGAACTATGAAGTTTCTGCAGGATAAATTTTACTCTTAAATACATTCTTGTTTACTTGTGGTCAAGTATGAGTTCAAAGAAAAAAAAATAGTAGGAAAGGAAAACAATAAAGGAGAAAAAAAAACAAACAATAAAAAACAATTGGCTTTAGGGGATGCATAAATAACTTACATAGTCTTTCAGGGATTTTTTTATATCTGAAACTCATTACTGCTTTTAGAAAGTTTAGTGATATATGAATTTATTCAGATTTTCACAGCTAAAGTTTCAGAACTAAACTAAACTGGAACTACTATAATAAAAACCTGAAATTGGTAAACCCCAAAATAATGTCATGAAGTATCAGAATTTCAAATCTAAGAGATGGCAACTGTCCTTTCCCTCTAATCCTCCACCATGCCCTGAAGAGAAGAGAGGAACTCCTATAGCTCATACTACTCAGTGATGCTCACACAGCTCTGCTATAAATATTTAATTAAGGCACATCAGCCAAGTGTCCCCATATCCCTATGCAAAGGAACAAGAAAGAGAAGGCAACAAGAAACAAAACAAAACACAAATGAAGGAAAGTTGTCTTTTCCTTCATAGATAACTAAAGAGATGTGCAATACTGTGAAATAGGACAGTGTTCTTTAGAGTTGTGTTATTGTCAGGCAAACAGATCTTATAGTAAGCAAATTCCTGTAATTTTTTTAGATTTGCAGAATTTATCATTCAAACACTTCTCTTTGTCATCTATTTCTTTTTGTAATGTAAATACCTTGCAGACTTCCAAGGATAACAAAACCTTGATATGACTGATTTTAGACTCCTTCTATTATTGACTGCAGATTAGTAACTCAAAGAAAACAGAAATGTCAGTGAGTATTCACAGATCCTTTCCATAGTTATTCAGACTGTTCAGTTCAGTTCTTGCCAGCTTAATGCTATTCACATCTCTGAGACATAAAAAAAAAGAGCTGAGGCACAAGTTCAAAGCATAATTTGCTAGTGCAAGACAATATTTCAAATTCTCCTACCCCTCAAAGTAGCTTAGCCAGATGGAAACAGTACTGAGAACATGTCTTTACCCTACACTGGTTCACTAACTATTTCTGCAGCTTATTTGGGAGAGGGATAGTTAGTTGAAGGCAAAATTGTATGAGAGATCATCCTAAAACTTGAATAATACGGACAAATAATCTTCCAGGACCTAGATACAATTTCTGGCAATTTTCTGGCACTGTTCAATTTACTATTATATATTCAGCCTTCAAATACTATGAGCAAAAGGCCCAGTGACTGCTACCAATCTGCCCATCACTGGACCATTTACTTCTGCAGGGAAAAAAACCAGTTTCTCTCTCCCCTGCAGGCCTAAAAAAGGTTTAATACAACTCACTGAAGGCAGAGTCTAGACGGCTTCAGCACTTGTTGGAAGTTCTGGGATCCCGCATCAATTTCTGTTTATTAATATATTAATAAGTATATTTAAGATGCTGCAAGACACTTAACCAGACAAGACAGCCTTGTACACTTTGATTGCTCCATGGGCTTTTTCACTGTGTTAGTCCTTTGGAGCACTTAGTATCTTCCAGGATGACACTGAGGCCAGGTTGATTCATTGAGAAGCATAAAGTCCTACAGACTTTCAGCATGGCTTATACTTCTTAGTATATTTCTCTATCACTCCCCTTTCTCAGCAGTTTACATAATGAGGGGTCGATCCTGCCTGCAAAAGGCAGAAGAGGAAGCAAAGCAGAACTGAGCTTGCAGTGGCAGGAGGGGCTCTTTATGGCTTCTGCCTGCTAACAAGAATATTTCTGGAAGTGTAATGGCTCATTACACTGGACTGTTACTAAGAGGTTTTGCGCCAGAAGGGAGTTGAAGTGAAGTTGTCCTTACCCCGGAGGAGCTCAGGAAAATCACAGACAGCATCAAATTCTTTGTTGCAATTTTAATTCTAGTACTATGGAAAATTCTTTCAGGTCAAGGTCAGAACAAAATCCCCTCACATTCCTTAGCCTTTCTGTCTCTTTCATTTAAAAAATTAAGAGAATTTAAATTTATTGGAGTGCTTCTCCAGGAAGAATTTACTTCCTTCCTACAAGTTTATAATCAGGTCTCATTTATGGATAAGCCTTATTCTGCAATAATATTTTACTCTCCCACATCTCAAAAAAGAAAAAAAAAATCATTTACATCTAGTGCTTGTGAATTTTTCCCTTCAGCAAACAGTAATTCTGTAGCTGAGGGACTTTAGGATTCCTTGTTGCAGGCTATGATACATCAAAATACTTCATTCATTCTCTACATCATTATTCAAATTTTCTTTGCACTGAAAACTTGTAAACTTGTCTTTAAATAAAATTATTAGATGGATTAGGGCACTGCTTCTTGCTTCAGAAAGGCCCACCACACTTTATATCAACTGATTTTTTAAAATATTTTCAAATTCAAAGCGCAGTTTTAACTTCTGCCTTAAACGTAATGTTTCTTCATACATGAACAACTAGGGCCTCTACAACAAACTTGTAAGTGTGTTTTACTGGTTAAAACAATTTCTTTCAAAAATATAACAGTGAATAGCTGTTATAGCTTATATTATTATAAGCAGAGCTTAATAAAAATACCATTTCTGGAAACTTTTGACTTATTTTAACTTTAAAAAAATCCCCCAAAATTCAAGACCACATTTAATTTGAAAATCAACAGCAAGGACAGTTACATGAAACAGAATTGTTTATTGTTTTATTATCCTGGAAAAAGCAAGGCGCTGTGATTCCAGTCTGGGAACTAATGAATCAGATAACGCACTAGGGCTGTGCCCACATGGAGAAGACTTGGACAACAATTTCCTAATTCTCTGAAAAATGTTGGCTCTCTGCTGGTTCCCTTCCACCTCTCTCCAGTAGTGCTTAGCGTAGAAAACATGGACACCCTTCATTTGCCATGCATCTATGCTCAGAAAAAAGCATCATCTCTTCCCTTGATCTCCTCAGATGCTCCCACTCCCACATAGAGAAGCTACAAAATGAGCAATTGAAGCCACGTTCCCCCTTGGATACAGCAAGAAAATTTCACCAGAAAGCACTGGCTGGTTATGCCCAAGTGCCTCTTTTAGAACTTCAGTGGCTCAATGGGCATTTCCCCAGATCAAAATAGGGATCCTCAACAGAAATTCCCCATGGATCTGCCCACCAGCAGGGCAGCGGGGGGCTTGAGTGCCTCAGGGGATTCAAGTTTTCAAACAATTCTACCATTCCTGTTAGCAAGAAAACTGCAGAGAAATTTGCTTTCAGTGAACAGCCAGAATGCTCACAGAGTTCTGGGTTTGTAGGTGGTGTGCTAAAACATATTGCATAGGTTCAATTCAAGATGGAAACTTGTTTCTCAAGAAAATGTGTCCTGCCGAGATGGAAGTGTTGTTTTCTGCATAGATCTTCTGCTTCAATTCTGATGCAAGGAATGGACAGTGACTGTTAGAGGGCTTTAAAAGCTTAGGGAAAGCATTGCAAAAAGATAGGGAAAAATACTCACATTATAAAAAAATAGTGTAACCATAATTTAGGGAATACAGTTTTAATTTGAAACCATATATGTATATGTTAATACAAATGTATGCTTTAAAATGGTGGTACACATATGTAGTAGGTATATTGCCATATATACAATATATATATATTGTAATGTATTTCTGCATTTTGTTTTTGAACCAAAACCTCCACACCATAGTAATTCTTCAGGTCCACATTTGACTAAATGACAAAAGCTCCAAGTCTTCAACAAGAAAAGATGAAGCACTGCAATATATAATTAATACAATTAAAGATGTATGAAAGCTTATTTCTAAATTTACTTGTTGCTGCTGGAATGAACTGAGTCTTTCAGTCTTCTTTCCTTCTTCCTCTCTATTGTTTCTTGCTTTGAATTCTCTCCTCCTAAACCAATAGCACCTTCTTTTCTTCATGTGTTCTCTTATACCATTCCCCTTTCTTTTCCCAGAAAGCCTCTGCAAAGCTCAAAAGCCTTTCAGTTTGAATGTCTGTTTTATGAAGGATGAGATGTGACTGAAACCAAGACGTTTTTTCCACTGTGTTAGAGATGCAACAATGATTTTTAATCCAAAGTTGTTTCTTGTAAACATATATTCTACTTGTAATCCCTTTCATACAGTCATAAAACAACTTTAAATTAAGGAGAAATTCAAGATTCCAAGAACAATCTTTATGGACTACTTGAATAACCATCTAATTTGGTTATCAGTTGTGAACCTTATTTGCTGGCAACTCTACACTTAAAATTAAACACAGATTTAATGCCAGCAACCACTGTGATGAAAATAATATTTTGAGTTTAAATAAAGACAAGTCCAGATTTCTCATGTCTTGCCAGAATTCTTATGTCTTTTTCCTGTAAGTTTACATACTAAATTTATAATTTTACAGCCAGTCTCACAAGTGAAAAAAGATTATTACTATCAATACTCTCGACAATAAATTTATTGACATCACATGGGAATATTACCCAAATCCACTCAAAAAGGTAAATTCGAGCTGCAATTGATTCAAGAACCAAAACAAACCTAAAACTCACCAGCTAAAATAGAAAAAAAAAAAAAACAAACAACCCAAACCAAATATTGCAAGGTATAAATTTGAGGATGAGCTATTTCATTTAAACTTCTTTAATTTCATTTGAAACTTACCTGGGCAAGGCAAAATGTTGCATTCCTGGTACTCTAAAGAGGGGCCAAGGCAAGGGAGTCCCCCATACTTGGGCTCAGGATTGCTGCAGACCCGTTTGCGGTTCCGGATACCTCTGCTGCAGTCACGGCTGCACTGAGACCACGGAGACCAGGGTGACCAGGCACCATTGATGGTGTGAGCAGAGTATCGGCCAGAACGCAGGAAGTCCCCGGACAATCCTAATAAAATAAAGATCAAAAGATTAATACTGAATTAAAACAGCATCTCATCCCAGAACAACCTTTTCCTCTTCAAATTTACTCCTAGGCTTCTAATAGTAAATATGAACAAAAGGGTCCTGTCCTTTACCCTCACAATCCAAACCCTAGTTTCACCTCAAGAATCTTTTCTTTAATAGAAATTTCATAATCACTTACACAGAACTCCAGTGAAGAGATGGATCCAACACTCCAGTTAAAACTTTATGGCCACATTGACGGAACTAGACAATTTAATCCAGCAAAGAATGACAAAAATTATCTCTCTCTTGCACAGGAATTACCATCAGAGAATCTCCAAATATATTACAAAGATATAATTGCCTCTGTTTCACAGGAAGAAGGTGACAAAGGAGACAAGACTGAGCATCCTGTGACCTCTCATTGAGCCAGCTCCCCTGGTCCTCCTGCAGGGGTCTGTCCACTCAATCCAACCAGCCCTCACTGTTTCTGTCTGTGCACAGAGGCTCATGGGCATCCCATGCACTGTACTTATCCTAGCCATATTCAGACTTTAGAGAGTGTCCACTAATAACTCCACAAAGCCTAGCAAAACTACCCTTTTATGAAAAGCAACATTTTGCCACTATAAAAACCAGTTTATTTTCCACTGAATTGCAGCACATATAAGTAAGCTATGGAAATCAGACACACATATACACACCCCCTAGAGAAAATTCTTTTTTAAAATAATTATCTGGCAAGTAGAAAACATATTTTCTAAGTAAGTTTAATACAGAGCAAAAGCATTAGATCAAACAGCAATGGATGAAGTCTGCTATTTACCAGTGAGAGGGAACACACAGATCTTGTTCACAGCATTCAACCAATAGACCTGGATATAGTCCTGAGTGAAGTTCTAATAATCTGCAGTTCATTTTAGTATCTCTGTCACTTGGAGGCTTGGTCTTTCATGGGAAAAAAATCCCTCAACTGTACTAAGCACAACACTGAAATCACTCTTGAGCTGTAACCTCACCTCTGAGCATCATTATTACTAAGCACCTCCACCAACACTACTGGGATTTCCTACTGTTGTTCCACCTTTCCCAGTGGAAACTCTATGATTGATGGACCAATACAAGTGGTTTTATTACAAGTACTTATTTAAGTACCTGTCATGAGAGAAGGTCCTGTGAATGGTACTTCAGCCAGCAGAGGATGTGGCTGGCTCTCTATGCTGGAGCTTCAGTATTGCCAACATAAGTACAGATGAACTGTATCATCAACAGTGGAGAAATGCAGGGGATAGTTTGCAGCTGTAACTGCAGCACAAATGTCTGTTCTTAAGAAATTGTTTTGCGCCCTATCCACAGGCATAGGGACACTGTGGAAGTATGAAATTGAGATAAAGAATCAGAAGATTTACTGAATGATGCCATGTAAACAGATAGAAATAAGACCATGAAGAGTCTGCCCAACAGCAGTCCTGCACTGAACAGGATCAGCATTCTGCATAACCATGATGGAGGAGCCTCTTATTTGCAGTGTCTACCCTATTTCTACCCGTGGTTATGGCATTAGTAACACTACTTAACTTCTTCCCCAAGAAATACATTCACAATCATCCCAAAGTAGAGGAGGGTTTGCACATTTTTATTCAACACTTGATAATGTGCAATATTGGAATGATGATGCATTGACACAGAAATACTGGTATTAAGAAACTGGTGAAATTAATAAGAAAACAGCAGAACTGCAATATAAAAATGACTGGAAATGGATAAAACCTTTCAGGAATTGTAGAGGGTAACTATTTCTCTCCTGCTGAGCCAGATTCTATTACACAGATATTAAAAGCTGCATTTCAAAAAACATGACATACATTCAAATGCAAAAAAGGGAGCAAGTACAGAGAAACAGAATGTGAATAATGAATACAGGTCCATTTTCCTGCTCCATGAGACTCTTTTTTTGCAATTTGGTATCACTCTGGTCATGGAAATTCTCAGCTTATGTACACAGTGAGCTGTGAGAACAAAATAATAGTATATTTTATAGCAGAATTCTAAATCAAGGGGTTTTTAAGTTATTAAATTAAGAGCAATGCAAACAATGAAAAAAGTATTAATCAGACCTGACTGCCAGTCATGCCATTCATAAATCACTGCAGGGTGTATCACTTTATAAGAATACTAGGATATTTTGAAGATATTTTTGCAGAATACGTGTAGCTTTTTCAGTCCTAAAGAAAATGTGTGACCTTATCTGACGTTATGGTATTAGATTTCTTGTGATTTAAATTGGAGACTGGGGAGTAGAATCTTCTAAGGGAAAGCTCTAAGGTAGTTTAACGCTGCAACAGAAAAATATTCCAAAGAATCTTTTCAGTGTGAGTTTGCTCTGCAGCAAGTGTTCCCCTGAGTTTTCTTCTTTCCAAAGCATTAAAAAATTTATTGTACAGACCAGTCTTTTCACAGTTTTACAGTAGTTAATACAGTGTTCATAAAGAGGCTTTTGAATTTTCGGTTCAGACAAACTACACAATAAGAAATTAACATTATGCCATTAACAGCATGAAAAGTGACAAGATCAGTTGGCATTCTGGAAATACTGTTCTATATATTCCTTGAACAATGTTTTAGCCTTTTACAATGAGGGGACAAGGTGCACAGATGAGGGGAGAACAGTGGATAATGCTTATCTCAACTTTAGTATGAGTTTTAACACTGACTCCCATAACTTCCTGCTAAACAAGTCAACAAAGTCTGAGCTAGGTAAGCGAACAGTGCAATGTGTTGAAAACTGGCTGAGCAACTAGGGCCAGAGGACCTTAATGGCTCAGTGATGAACCATTAAGAGGTCAGCTGCAGAAAATCACGAGGTTCAATCCTGCTTAACACCATCATTAATGACCTGGACAAGTTTGCCCTGACTGTGAAGACTGGCTGATAAACCAAACCTCATGGAGTTCAGCTGGGGAAAATGCAAAGTCTTGAATCTGCACAGGAACAACCCCATGCAACCATACTTTGAGGCCAGCCACCTAGAAAGCAGCTCTGCAGACAAGGATCTTGGGGGTCTGGAGGACAGAAAGCAATGTGCCTTTTTCCTTGTGGAAAAGGAGGCGCTTGGGTTACATTGGGAAGAGTTTTTCCAGTAGGTCAAGGAAGGATCCTTCCCCTCTGCACAACACTGGTAGAGAGTCTGTCTGGGGGCTCTGGACCCAGTTCCTGAGTCCTTCAGCTGAGAAGTCCTGTTTATCAACTGAGGTGGTAGGGGGGATGGGGGAAATATAAAACTAATCAAAAGATTACATTGTAGAGTTTGTTCAAGCAAAAATTCTTCAGAAAGTAAGTGTACACACAGAACTAAGTCCTAGCCTTATCACAATTTACATCAAATTTGACAGGAGAGGGCATAAATAGAAAAGCATTGTAATCTGTCAGAGCAAGTGGCAAAAACTGAGAACTTCAACTTGTCTCACTGAACTGTGGTTTTCTTGCCTGCTGCTTCTGTTTGCAGTTTGGATCACTTTCAGATTGCTCTACATCCAACTCCAGGGACAGAAACCAGATAGTACCACCCAACAAAATCCAAGATTAGGCTGCTTTTCTCAGCTTACTGCTCCCAAGATAAATATATATAAATATATAAACCAGGATGCTACCAGGATGCTACCAGGATGCTACCAGGATGCCCTTGGCATGGCAGCAGCGAAAGTTGCCAGAACATAATCTTAGTCCTCCTTATTTAAAGCCCATCTACAGAAACAGTTGTAAATCTGCTAAGAGAATGATTAGTCACAGCATTTATTAATCATCAATAAACTAATGAATAGTTTTCCCAAGACAAACAGAACATCTGTAAGTCAAATTCCGATCCGACCTTTATGACAGGTTCATCATTCAAATGTTTTAAACTAAATTGTTCTCCGAAAGCCTATGACTGACTTAGAGCGAGTCACACTCAAGCAATAAACTTCTGCACACTGTGTCTAGAAAGGGGGATTTAACTACTTCATCCCAGTGCAATTTTAAAAAGGCAGCTGTGCTTCTCAAAGGTGGAAAGTTCCACAAGTAAAAGCAAGTACTCCAAAACCTTCAGTAAAAGCAATCACAGTGGTTTTGTGGACAAAATATTCATCAACTTCTAAGATCATGGAAGACAGAAGTTATGAACTGACATCTAAACAAAGGACTTTTCTCTCACTTTTAGCACTTCTGTTTTGTTCAGAATCAGTAAAATTACAGAGAAATTAGTACTTCTCTGCTGAAGATTTAGTTATTTCATAATGCAAATATACCTAAAAACAATTTCCCAATTAATTTACATAATTCTGATATAAACTGAGATGATTTGATGATTTATAAGTAAATTTTTAAAACTTTTTGGTTGAACTGAAACAGCTTCATAAATCCACAATAAATTAATCCTGTTTGAAGACATGTTAACATGAAAGTCACCTGCCCTGACTAGCACAGGAGAAAAAAATCTGCCTTTGCAAAAGCCCGTAATGAGATTTTGGTTGGCCTGATTCTGCTTGAATACTGCAACACTCTCAGCCAAGTTCAATTAATTTGCCTTAAAAGTGAGGCTCTATTAAAGCACATAGCTTAATAATAATTCCCTAGTCTAGCCTGTAGCTAAGTAATACAGCCCTAAGTAAGAAAGAAGTAGCTGTGACACCTGATAAATTATATTACTTCACTGATTTATGACTTATGTCCTCCAGTTCTGACCTAACAAAGAAAATTCAATTATCCAAGCAGTCTAGGTTCATGACTTTAGGAAAAGATGATCTGAAGCCAAAATTCAGGTATCCTGAATCATTTCTAGATGACAGCATAAAACACTGCTTGAAGTGCAGATGTAACAAGGATAAGCAAAGATTGTTTCAGTGTTGTCACTTTCTGAAGATAGTCTGCAAGTTATTTGACAATATTATTGAAGCATAAAACTTACATAATTTAAGGCCTCAATACCTATAACTTATAAAAACTTTATAAACCTTCAAAACATAGTAAAATTGAAATAGTAAAATGTAATGGCAAACATTGATGCAATGCAAAGACGGCATATTTAAAAAACCCAAAGAGTATGCAGCTAGAGGATGTCACGTTAGCATGATAACTTTATTTCTAGTAGATAGCTTTTCTGTGTTTAAGTATTTAACCCCAAAGTTCCACTGAGCTGCACTTTGTCAATCAAACTTGAATTTGTCATCAAATTCAGTTCTAACTTCCAGAATTCATTTTGTTCTTACTCAGAATACCATAGCTTAGCTTCAGTACAACCATATAAGGGATAACATCTCAAAACGTACTCCCTCTGACTACAGGACATTCCTGATTATCAGAACATGTTTTATTCCGTAAAAAATTATGAATGAACTACAGATTTCCTGTGGGGAACACAAGGAAAGATTTAATCAATTTTTTCACAAGAGATCATAGCCACTAGAAGAGTAATTAAGACAAAATCACATCCTGCTTTCAAAAATAACTGTTGTTATGAGGTTTGAGACAGAGGAAGCAGCAACAACTAACAGTCTAGGTGCAGATTTCCAGGTGCCTGGGGGGGGAAAAAAAAAAAAGGCAAACGGAAGACTCTTTAAGACTGAAATGACTGAAATTAGAAGTATTTCCTTTGTTAATTGCCTTCAGAAGGTATTTTGGAAGTCAACCTGGTGTAATTCTGTCCGTGTCAAAGTCAAGTGTCTTGTCTAAGCCTATCATTGCTGTCTGCATTGTACACCATGGAGAGAAGGCAGTATCTATCTCCAGAGGGTGAACAGCACCCATTACATCAGATGCTTATCTTCAATGGATCTCTCATTCCTCAGGGTGCTGAAGTTCTCTGTGTAGACTACTATAGAGTCTAGACTTTGGTAAGATAAATTCAACCCAGAAATATCACACAACCTCATACCATGTGAAATATTCATCCCTGGGTTAAAAAATTATGCTTTCAATAAAATTATTACTGTTTATGTATCAGATAATCTTACAGAGAACCAGCATGTTTAATGTAGATATTTAATATGTTCATAAGCACAAACTAAAGTCTAGGGTAATGTGATTTCTATACTCTGAATGCTGGATTGTACAGACAGGGCATTAAGACATACAAAAATGTACACAGTCTCTTTCAGTTTATTTGAAAAAGCTGTCTCTTTCCTATCTGTGCACTATATGAAAACCCAGACGCAGGGAACAAGATTTTTTTTTTTCCCTCTTAATCAAACTTAAAATCAGAAAAGCATGAATACAATCTGCAAATGCTACTGCTTATTTGATTGAGATAGAAATCTTACCATACTCAGGAGGAGTCTAGTGGGTTTCTGGCAAGAAGTTTTACCTCTAAGCTCAGACTGCAAAGAAAGTTTGCTTTGCTAGCATCTGACAGTGAAACATGATTCTGTTTAACACAGCATGACTATAGTTGCACAGTGGGAGATTATAGGCAATGAGAAAATTTCTAACAAATGGCTCCTATCTGCAAGGAACAGAGAACTGATCTCTGCAGAACACATCTTTGGTAATGAGCTATGCCAAGCATTCTGTACCAGAATTAATCTTTCTGTAAAAGCCAGAAAATTGCTACAATTCAACATGGAGATAATGAAAATAATGTTTCACAGTATCCAGGCTCTGGTCAGGTGGAAGTAAATTATGATGTTTTCTTGCTATCTAGCCAGAAATGGTGAAGGTGTCTGCCACAATTCACTGTTTCCCATTCTCATGACTTCCCTCTGTTCCAAAAGCTACAGCTACTCTACATGACTTATATTCATGTATTTTCTTCCAGTGAAATCAAGAATCAGTAGAGTGGTTGTGTGTTGGCCCACATCTAAACCTAGGAGCAGGAAAGTGCTCCTGAATCCTGCAGATTAGATGCAGTCAGCAAGTTTCATCTCATAAGCAAATCAAAATGGTGCCCCCTCACCCCTCCCTCAACAAATGTCTCACTCCATACTGCTCTGAAATCCATAATCAGAAAATGACTAAGCAAACAGTCTCAAAATATAATGTGCTATTTTCACCAGAAGTATACTGGTTAATGCAGCCACTTGAAACACCAATCGAGTTTCACCTTTTATTCCAGAATAATTAAAGGCTCACTGGCCAAAAAGAATCAAAGAATGACTGCAAATTAATGACAAAGCCATAAGGGCACTCACTAGGAAGAACAGACAGATGTATAATAGTTTCTGTCCTGTCAAGTACTCAATAAAAAGTACCTAAATATTCAGTCGTTTTGGGATTAGTCAGCAAAAATCCTTCACCCAGATGAACATTTCTATTACTATGCAGCAGGGTTGGGGTCATGCACACACATTGCTCCAGTGATGAATTATTTCCAAATGAATCAAAGCAACAGCTTCAGCAAGATGCAACAAAAAAAGAACACCACCAGGAAATTCAAGGGTATTATATTCACAAGCAAAAAAACCCAACCAACCAACCAAACAAAAAAAACCAACCAAAAAAACCCCCCCAAAAACCCCCAAAACACAAAACTTCAAGCTAATCAGGCAAAGAATGCGCCTGAACCACCATCCCTACCCCCATCACTTACACACTGAAAAAATGCTTTATTTGACAAATTGTAGGGTTTGTTACTTCTGCCTATATTCTGCAGGAGTCAGCTTATGCATCCAGCTCCAGGAGAGGCTTTATGATCATGACTTCAGAGCAGAGAGAGGTGTCTCCATGCCAAATTTAAATTTCTTGCAGCAATGTGATCTATAACAAACTGGCTCTGGTTTGCCCTACTGACCTCCTCTCTTGTCATCCGTTGGCTTTTGTATACTCCTTTCTTACATGCTTCTATTTCAGCTGTCAGACCAGATTATACCTAGATTCTCCTTTACCTTTACTTCTACTTGTGACAACTTTCCCAAGTCTGCACCACTTGGTGAAAAAACTATTCTCTTTCTCATTTAATCCCAAGAAATTTTAAAAATGCATCATCCATGTCTAAGTGCTGGAAGACAGCAAAAAGCAGCATCACCTTGAAGTCTCATTAAAGACAAGACACAGGTCATACACCAGTCCTAGCATAGCAAAATCTTTGCTCAATACAAGTCTGAAATTTAGTTTGGGTGAAAACAGAATAGAAGAAACACTTGTGTCAAGACTTGCTCCATGACAAAATCTGCCTTGTTATCCAGACCTAAGCGAAACTCCAATATTTGATACTGTAGATTATCTGAAATGGGAACGACATAGAGCACAAAACTAAGTCTTATCTGGAGTACCATGGGTTTTGTTTTATGATTTCACACACTTCACTACTGTTTTATGATTTCACACTATCTTCACTTGAAGATATATTTCTTCAAAAAATTACTAACATCCTGCCCCCCTCCAAAGAGATACAGATGCCAAGTGAAACAATGAAGGTTTTGTACAGGATGAAAGGGGGAGGGGGAATATTATCACAGAAGCCAACTCTGCAGCCTCCCCCACTAGTAAAACCTTGGCATGTAAACCTAGTACAGACAGGAGCTTATAACTGACTTACACAATAGTTCATCTGTCTGAAAAATACTAAGAATTAGAAAGTCCAGGGACTCAGAAACTGTTCTCTCTTTGTAGTCTTAGATAAGCCAACTGCTGTCAGTTATACTTTTTTTTTTTTTTCAACTAATCTGGGTCTTATGAAGATAAAAAAGACTACGTAAGTGGAAAACAGGCCTATAAATATTAAAAAATAATAGTAAAAAAATCAATATTTTTAGATTATATCACTAAAATATTATACTTTAAAAGATAAACAGATACACACTTAAAACCAGATAATCAATGAAATGCATTAATAAAATTAGAATGACTGTCACAATTTCTCCTAGTTTAATTTTTTTTATTCATATACCAAACTATGTATTACTGATAGGAAGAGAAGAAAATTCTTAAACAAAGTAATTCCAATTTAAAGTCATCTAAATTTGAAAAGATTTTGAAGGAGTTTTGCTTTCAATCTCAGAAATAAATAGAACTTTAAATTACTATGAAAATCTCAACATAAACTTTTATAATAGAAATTATCCAGTTCATAAACTCTTTATTTATTCAAACATCTGTATGAATCTTATGGCTGTTACTTTCAAACTACTGAGCAAAAGTTCTTAGAATATTCCATATTCAAGCAAAATATTCGGGAAATATGTTAACACTACACAAATTCATCCCTAGTAAAAGCTCGGGGGAGTTTAACGGGTAACAGAATCTTACAAGAACAAGATTATTGTGAAGAGACTTAAAACAACCTGGCAAATGTCATAACTGATGAAAGACGCTTAGTCTGAATGACGATGCTACATCCAGAAGAAAGGCTAAGTTCCCTGCTGTGGGATCACTATGCCCTCCTTTTCATTATCAGTTCTGCTACACCGTTACACTGCAGGCCTGTCCCTGGCAGGGGGCATGGTGATCCCGCCTGGCTTTGCTCACCATCCGTGGAGCAGCCGCTGGTGCCATCACTGGAGCAGTAGCGCATTTCAATTCGCTGCCGGCCCACCTCCAGCAGATTGGGGTCGGGCAGGCGCGCCTTGCAGGTGTACCGGAAACGCTGCTCGTAGTGGCCACCGTTGTCTGAAATGTTCACCGGCGTCCACGGGGTCCAGGGAGTTGTCTTTTTTAACTCTGGGCAGGCGTTGGTGTTACAAGGCTGGTACTCCTGAAAGAAAAAGATCATCATAAACATAATCAAATAGAACTTTAAAAACACCCCAGAAACACTCAAAACAGACAAAAAGACAACCCTTAAAGAAAAATATCTTCTGATATGTTTTCAACATTTCCAATAGCATTGATCATCAACAAACTTTTAATACCAGTCTCAAGCTGAAAGTTTTTTTTCACCTTCTGTGCAAGCACACTGCGAAAAGCAATAATATACCGGTACAAATTAGATCTATCACACCCATAAAAACAGTAAATCAAACACTCTAAGTACCATAATCAAGCATATCTTTTATAAATTAATAGCCCCAAGTAAGGTGAAGCTAAATATGCTGAAGCTTTTAATTAAGAAGAATTCTGATAAACTGCAAGTACATGGCACAAACCAGCAAATAATTCCTTGGTAACATCTAGCAGCATATGAATAAGCAAACCACTGTCCATTTTGTATATTTCTTGCATACTTCAAAAGGGACAACAGACAAAATATGTTTTATATTACAGTTTCTGGCTCCCTGAGGCGCATGTTACTCATAGCTCCAGAGCTGCTAAACCTATCTTCAGAAGCAAATTCCCTGTGGAGTGATATGCACTAAAAGGAACAGATGACATTAAAATAACCAATGCAGAATTGCTAGTATTCTCACAAATGCAGACTTGTCAGCATTCTCAAGCCACACAATCTATGTCTCCTGATGAGTATCATCAAGGTCTGTAGGTCCTGCCTATTCATTTTCCAGAACAAAATATACTCCATCTGATGCAAATTGTCCATAAAATACATGGATGAAATTAAACACCCATAGAATATCAGAGTAAATTCACACTGACAAATGATAAAGATGAAAAAAATAGGCGTCAGTTTGCAAACTTTTAAGTTTTCCCTCTACTTCCTGCTTTTTAAGAGAGGGAAAATGAGCTCCTTCTGAAAAGGAGCCTACTAAAGTTTGCAATTCCGCTAAATACTAAAAAAAAAAGGAAAGAAATAATGGTTTTATCATATTGCATAACCTCCTTTTTCAATAACCTCTACCCTAGCTGATACCACCATGTTCCAACAAGAAATAGATTACCTGCTCCTCTCTTTCCCAGGGTAATAATGTCCTTTATATCTCATATTTTCCTCAGTCCACTACCTCTTCTCATAGATAGTCTAACTTATGAACACACCCAATTAGGTTTAGAGCAATCACTTTCAACCCATATGTTAATTTAAAGCCTGTGTTGCTATTTCAAATCTAAAAGAAGCTTATTGTCTGAAAGCGTCTCTAATTATTCCATCTGTTAGAGTGGGAAAAAAAAAATTCCCCAGAAATCCCTGTCCCACTAACACAGCAATACACTGGAGAAGCCACCATTATGTTCAGGATTCTCAAGCTCTGAGGCCACAGGGACTTACGATAACATTGTGCTTTCGCAGTTTTGTGTTACTTCAGAAATAAAGAGCTCTTAGCCCAAAGCCTTCAGCTGGACTACTCTTGTTCCCTCCTGAGGGATGTGCAAAGTCCTTTGCTACCGTGAAACCTGCTGATCACTTCTGTGGTGACCACAAGTCATACTCGGGCATCATTTAGGAAAGACGATCAACCTTTCTGGGATCCGACTGTCAGCCTGGTCTGGTTTTGGGCTCAGAAGACAGCAAAGAACAAGCAAACTATCTGGTCCTAGGTACAACAGGGGAAGTAATTTCCCCATGCCTCCTCAAGAGTCAACTCTTTATAAATCAGGTATGTTTTAGACTTAGGACAGAACATGTATGACTGTTCTCCTTACAGCACATGAACTGTAAAAAAAGAAATCATTAAATCTGCCTTTCTCTCTCCTTTTTTTTTTTTCCTATTTTTAAGACGTCTAGCACTGGTGAGTCTATCACCTCCCTGGATCAGCTGTTCTGCTATGTAGTAATCCACACAGCTAACAAATTGCAGATTAATATGAGGCTGCATTTTCCCCTTAATTTAATTTTCCAGTCAGTGAATTTTGCCGTGCATTTATCAATGATGCTGAGAGTGTTTCTTGTCCCAAACCTACAAAAAATTTTCATGCCGAAGTACCCATACATAATGATAAGCTAAGCTCAACTTGTTAAACCTACACAGGATTTAAAACCTGATCTCCAAGTCCTGTGCACCCCAATGTCTTCCATTTGTCCTATTTCCTCATTTTTATTAAGACTGGACACAAAAATTTGACCTGGCATTCTAGAAGCAGTCTTATCAATACAGCATGCAAAGGCAATCATCACCCCATTTGCCTGACAGTCTGACTTTAATATGCACATTATTGCATTAGTGCTTTTTCCTTCCACAACCTTGTACAAAGAATCTAAGTAGACCAAATTATCTTTGACAACCTGTCCTTTTCTAAATCACAGCTTAACAACTACATAGAGTTTATATCCCACACAAGAGGCTGGTAGTATTTGGCAATATTTAAATATGTTTTGTTAGCTTTTGCAATTATCTAACATATTATTTACTACCTCACCAACCTCTGTCCTGCTCAAGTTTTACTGAAAATGTCTTATATCACTGTCTAGACTGTTGATAAAAATGTTAAGTGCTATTGACCCAAGAACTGATTTCAGGCAGACTCTGCCAGATACATCCCAGTAATTTATATCTGCCCATTGACACCACATTTTTCAATTTGTCAATGAACCAGCTTTTAATCCATTTAACATTTGTCACATATTTCAGTTTTCTGAATCAAATTATTTTCTGTTGCAATGGTAAATGTCTTGGAAGAGGAGATGTGCTGTATTACTTTTAAACATCTTGAAACCCAAACTCTTTTTCATTAGTAAGTAAGCAGGGGAAAAAAGTCACGCAGTACAGTAGCTACTACAATGTTTATTTCAGTATAATCACAATAGTCTAAAAGTTTCAGTTCTTCATTTGCTATTGACTTTTGTACTGATATTTTTCAGTCAAAACCAAAAGCTGCTAGAAATATGAGGGCTTTCCTTATTAGACATGGCATAGAAAGGTCAGAGTCATGTAAAGCAGAATATGTGAGGTGTGTAATGAACCCTTTGTCAAATAAATATAGCTAGTAGAGGAAGAAGTTAATTCAGTGGCAATGTACTGAATGTTGCTTTGCTAACACACTTCTGAGATGAACACATCAGCTCCCTCGCTTCTAGAAAGATAGACTGCCAGTGCTCAGTATGCCTCAGGATGTCCAGTCCCTTCATCCACCCTGACAGAGAGCATTCTCCCATGCTGTTACCAGCATAGAAAGAAAGATGTTCCTGAAGAGTGTCTGTGAAGACCATTTGTTAGTTTTTCCTTTCTTCTTGCTTGCTGCATAGCTTATATGAAAGTTTGTCTGCTGTCATGATTGTCTATTCAACCACTGGATAATAACCATGAAAGGCTCAAAAAGCTAGGGCAAACAAAAGTACGTATAGTTAAATCAGAGAACATTTACAGCAGTAAATAACCTCTCGAAGAGGAAATTCAGAGCACTATCACCAGAGTGGATGACTCCTTGGAGTTCTGGTACTAATAATAACCTGGCAGAGCCCACTGGCTGCTCTCACAAACAGCAAGTGCTGCACTGCTCTACTGACTACCATGTCTGCCATGGAGGAATCAAAAACTGCAGGGTGTTTGTTGAGAGCATTGATGTGATCTGATGCTGAAAATACTGGTAAAAGCAGAACAATGAACTTGCTCCGAATTGCCTCAGATGTGGATGTGAGGAAAGGGGGAGAGAAAAGACATAGTTCAGATTACACATGGATATTTTTAAGTGCTGCTGGCATGAAGACATCATCTAATGGGAAAGATTTGAGAGGGAAGAGAGAGGGAATATGGAAACTTACACCTCTGCTTGGTTTATCCTCCTCTTATCACCTTGTCCAATGCTTGAATTATTTACCCGAGAGGGATTTCAAGAATATGACCCTCTCCAAAGCAATTGTACCAGCTAGAATCATGGGCACATAAAACAAGTAACCACATGTAAGTCTGAGATGAATAAAAGTCTCAGATGAAACACTGAGGTCTCCTCTCAGTGGTAAGACAGAGATAGAAAAGCAGTGAAGCACTCTGCTTCAATAGCGCTGCTGAGAGGAACTGAGACAGCAGCTGCTAAACTCCACCTCTGACATTCCACATGGACTGAAGGGAGAGATGGGGTCAAGCTCTCCTGGGGGATTCTCCAGATCCTCAGAGTTATACTTCATGGGCTCAAGTAATGGCTTATGCACATTAGTCCTTAGAGTATGCTTGCTGACTCAGAGCAATACTTACTTGAGGTCATTTACAGACTCCAAAAAAAACAATTGCAACAGTTCAAGCTTAACCACATTCTCAAAGTTCTCTTTGCAAGTTGCTCTAAACCTTGTGGTCTAATTCACCATACTGTGGCTTTTAGATTGTACTGGATTTAGCCAGTGGAGATGGTTGAATTTAGACCTGCCTATATCTGATAAAGATGCAGTAAGACTTGTAAAGACTGAATTTTAAGGGACAACTCAACATTGCATTTTTTTGGAGATCATTAGAAATTTTACACAAAATACACAAATAAATACATACATCACAAAATACATGTGTGTGAAAATGATAAATTTAAATAAATAAATTATCATGAAGAATAGTGGCGGTAATATGAGAAAAGGCATAAATTAGAAAGATCATTTGGAATCATAATATATTTGGAATCATAGATAATGATTATTCCATTAAGCAGCTACCTTGCTTCTGTCCTTAAATAGTATTCCCTAGTAGTTTTGCATAATGGATAAAGGGTATTAATGTCATGTTTTCTACCAAGATTTATTTAGAATTATGTGGTTATATTATGTTAGAAAAGGACAAGTAAAATGTAATTTCAAACTAGAGGGGACTATTGTTAAATAACACTGAACAAAACAAAACTCACTGTTTTCTCCTGGAGGACATGGAACTGACTGGGGGAGGGGGTTTTGTTTGTTTTTGTATTGGTTTTTTTGGGGGGGTTTTTTTGGGTTTTTTTTTTTTTGGGTGTTTTTTGTTGGGTTTTTTTGGGGGGGGGTTGGGGGGTTTTTTGTTTGTTTCTTTTTGGTGGTGTTTTTTGGTTTTGTTGTTTTTTTTTGTTTGGTTGGTTTTTTGGGGGTTTTTGGGGGGTTTGTTTTGTTTTGTTTTTGGTGGGTTTTTTGGGGTTTTTTTGGGGGGGGGTTGTTGTTGTTGTTTTTGCCTCTGCATAACTACTTTAGTCAAATTCCTAAAAAAATTTGAGAATCTCTGAGACGTTTACTCCTAGCTTAAGTTTGATTTTAACTAATTAAAAAGCATGCTACTCTGATATCTCCTAAAAAACTAGACCAAAGTATTAACTACATTTGAAGTACAATTTTTTTCATAAAACCAGAATTCAGATAGAGAGCTCTATTCCCCATTATATGTTTATATTATGAAGGGATTTCTTCTAACAAGCTCTTATTTCTTTGATGCATATAGTATGTCTATGGGGTATGCACTTCTTTAGTTCTCATCTGTGTTTTTCTTTCTTACCCGTTAGTGTGACAGACAAAGCAGCTAAACCAACATTGACAGTGCATTAAAATATTTTCAGTCCATGAGTTATCTTCTATGATTGTCTTTCAATATATTGTATTAATTCTCAAATATTTTTTGACCACCAAACAATCCATTGATTAAACAATAATTAGAAGTTTTTTCTTTTTGTTCCATTACATTAAACCTCAATTCAACTAGCTCAAAGTAATTTTTCAGGTATTAAGACACCAGTAGAAAAGAGTGTCGCTGATTCATAAATGGAATGGTGTAGAATGTCTGTCACCTGAGACAGGACAGGGCTGTAAGATATGAGAATATCAGTCTCTCAGTCATCTCTCAGTCTCTGAGTTTGCCACAGCAGTGGGTAGTTACAAGAAAGGATAGCTCTTTCAAGCAAGCAAAACAAAGGCCAAACCGAATGCAACAGGGTTATAAAACTCCAAAGAAAAACAGTTCCCATGTAGAGGGTGCCTTGTTTATGCCTTGTCAAAATATAAGTTTCCTGAAGAACTAAATACACCCCCTCTCTCTCCAAGAACCAAAAGATAGATAAAATTTATCTTCCTGTGGTTGAAAAACACACAGAAAAATCACTAACTGAACTTTAAAAAAGAAATGGTTCATTTATTTTTACTACAGAAATGTAAATTCTTGTCTATTTAAAGAAGCATTTTCAAACTAAAACAAACAAAAGGCAACTCCCTGATCATATTTCTATTTATTCCACAGTTTAAAAAGCCAGGTTCTTCAACCAAATACCATTAGATATATCTTAGCTGAAGGCAATTTTGCTGCTACAACAGTATTTCAAAAGCATGATATGAAAGAACACTCAAATCCCATTAATTTCAATCCCTTAAACAGAACATCTTCTACCGTGTAAATTTCACAGCTATAGTTGAAAAACAAACCCATAAAAAATTTCTGAGATCCCCATTGCATTTTAACCACACTTAGACATCCCAGTTTGTAGGCAGTGTTTTAGCTTCAGTTGACATCCATAGGAGGAGCTCTACTGATTCCAGTGGAACCAGGACTGAAGAGACTATTGCTCACTGAAGATGCAACCCTGCAGCAATGTAAATCAGGGAAGAGGTTGTGTCCAGAATGTGTTTTTTAAAATATTTTGATAGATAGAAGGAGGAAAATAAGTTTCTTTGAACCAAAAAGATGAGGGTTTTGGCTGCAAATGCCGACTGCCCACAACTTTTTTTTTCAATTTTGTGTATTTTAAAGAATTGGAAAAATCCCCATTGTTGTAAAGGACAATTTAAAAGGAATTAAAGGCTGGATTTGGATCCCTTTTCCCTTGAGGAGTCCAAGGCCCTGTGGGCAGATCAATGGATTAGGACAGTTCAGGACTCAAATCCTTCCTATATTCAATATCACTAATTTTACTTCGATAAGGAAAGTTCCTACTTTCATCACCTCTTCATAAACTCATCAGTTTTTGGAGTGAACAAAGCTGCCACTTTCCTTTTTCTACCAGCCATTTGTGTAACTGCTGGCTCGAAAGCTACATTTTATGTAAAACTCATCAAACTTTTCTGAAGGAAAATGCTACTACTGAAAATTGCTGTTTTGCAGGTAATTTGCTGCTTAGGAGATTGGTGTCCAGGGGTCATTTTCTTCAGTTCATAGTCAGGAATCTTATTGTAAATTACACCTTTTCTGTGGTTTTGTATGCAGTTTTACAATCTGGCACATAATAAACATGCCTCTTGTTCTAGCAGGTCCACTGTGAGGTGGGAACCACAAAAATGGGGGACAAGAAGCTGGGGATATCACCACTTGAACCCAGGAAAATTTGAGAAAACCAGAAGGGCCTGTCAGAAGACTAAGGATTCAATTATTTTTTGCCCTGAGTGTTGTCATTTAGACAGCTGCAAAGAAAGGAAGTATAAGATATTACTGACCTGATGAAAACAAAACACACAGGACCATAAATAATCAAGGCTGGAAGGCTGAAGGGTTTGTCTGCCTACAAATGACTGCATGGATTTACCAAAACTGACTCAAAAGTGCTTTCTATACTGCCACATAATGAAGGCCTCAACTGCAGTAGGAAAGCCAGAACCAGAATCTGAGTAACATCATGACAAGTAGATGGTGAAATATAAATATCATTAAAGGTACATGATGTGTTACTTGTAAATGAATCAAAATTAATTTTTTCAGCTTTTAAAATCAGCATGTAAATAGCAGCCTTGAAATACATTTTTATAAATTTAATTATAATGAGAAGGAATTCAATTTTACCTTTAAAACTAGGAATGTGCCATTTGAGAAGACCAGGAAAAGAGTTGTAGCTTCCCTGCTCACTCAGTACTTTAGAAGCGGGGAAAAAGAGGTTGTTCAAAATTCCATTTTGGGAGGTATGATCAACGAGTGGGAAAAAAGTGAGTTTCTGCAGCTTAAGGAGTTACCACCCAGTTGGGCCATGTTAATGATCTGTGCATGTGGCTTCATTCATTACAAATGCAAATGCAGAGGAAGGAGGATTAAGTCAGATAGAAAACGGGTGATTTATTTTGCTGTAATAACTCAATTGTTTGCAATTAGTGTCAAACACTCCTACTGAGAAGCTTAACATTTTTAATGTAGGCTGTATAATTCCTGACAAAAATCTTCTAAATTGCTGAAACAGTTATTATTAACTTAAAATATGTTTTTTAAACTGCTGGAAATCATGGCTATCCAAGTATTTATTAAATGAGAGTAAGAATTTTAGGAGATAATCCAATAGTCAAAAAGGCATTAAAAGGCTATCAACTCATCAGTTTTAGAGAGTGCTGCTTCATAATCACTGCAAATCTGTTATCACTCATAAATTACCTTCATCTCATGTTTTCTTTCATGTAGGTTTCTAGATAGACAATGAGAGCTATGTTCTTGTTGTAAAAGGAGATCTCTAACAACACATTTTTAAACATCAGAAGTGGATGAAAACCTGAAATTTCAGTTTCCACAGGCAACACTACAGTTATTTGGCTACGTTGTGACCTGGAAAAAGCTTGATTCTTAGATGCCTGATGCTTAGATTCACCCAATGCCAGCTACAATATTTGTCAATGTGGCAAAATGGCTCCTTTTTTTAACAAGGCAGTTTCAAATTAGGCACAACCGTGAAGTAGTTCTTGAAATCTTCATACTGAGGACACATTTATTCCATAATATTTAAACCAGAAAAATCAACTGTGTGAAAAGCCTGCTGCCAAGTAATGCAAAAAATTAAAACAGTAATTACTATTTTATATCCATCCAGAGATCACTCTTTAAGATACTTATTAATTTATCCTCTATCATTCATTATATAATCAGTGCAGTCTTATATTGCAAGTTATGCTTTTACCAGCCTACAGTTCATCATTGATCTTATTTTCTACAACAAGACAATCTTTTAGGTTCAGCTGAACTATCACATTTTAGGATCAAAATCTGATGGAAAAAAAATGCAGCTGCTAATCACTGGTACATCAAAACTGACCCGATAGTGTGAAAGTATTAGCTGCTTATCATTTACACACTTCGATCACAGCTCATTTACTTGTGCTTTTTAGGGGATTTCCCACATTAATTATAATGATCAATAAACTGTGTTTTATAAAAAAAGGGAAGCAGAATTTGAGAAAACTAATTTTGGGAAGAGTTGAAGCCTGGTTTTGCTCTGAAAAGCTGATTATCAAATCATTCTTACTGTTTTTTTCACTTAAAGGATGAGTTGCCAGTCCAAACCTAGGAGCTGCAGTAAAAAGCCGACGTGCTTGATGAAATGTGCTAAACTGTGGAAGTATTTAAACCCATTGGAAATTGATTTAGTCACACAGACACGACAGGTTCAGAGATTTTTAACACTGCACTTTCTGATGAGGCAGTAGAAAGGCTGTGATCTGCAGTTCTGAAAATGAAGTCACTTAGTAAAGGATCTGAGTATGGATTTGGAAGCCCAGTGAAGATTGCAAAATACAGTTCCCCGATCCATCCAGCACCAGAAGGTTTTTATCTCATCTTCAAAAATGCCAAATACCAGAAAGTTCCAATCATCTACTCAGAGGAAATTCAAAGACGGAAAGTTAATGTGCATATGAAGATCCATATCTTCATAGCTCAAAGGCCACTCCTCTGTATATAAGTGAAAAGAGAGAAACAAATACAACTCCCATTCCCCAAATTATTTTAAAGCAATGTTGAGAGACTGGACACCACCTATGGCGAATAGAAGGTAGGTTAAAAAAAAAAATTCATTGTGCTATAAACATCTTTTTCAGGTCTTGACCAAGGCCTCTGGAAGCAAACTGGACCAAAAATGCACTTAAGCACAATTTAATTCTTTATCATACCACAAACATCTGCCTTTCCCCAGGGCAGATATTACAGCTGAGCTGACAGATGTGACTGTGTGCCCACACCTCAATCACTGCTGCTATAGTCAAGTAGATAAACACAAAATCATCTTCAGTTATAGCTTGTAATCACTCGGACAAGGAAGCACTGCAACCAAAAAGCCAACATATTTGTTTCTGCCAACTCTGCTATGGGAAAACATGACCTTTAGTAAAGGGGGACACTTGAGCTAGGTAAAGTGCTGTTACAAACATCAGTTTAACACGTTAGAGTCTCCAGCTATGTGGGGAAAAAAAACCAAAACCACGAAAAGTAAAAAGACAATGAAAATAATCACATAAAATTTTAAAAGTTCCTGATTGAAAAGCAGAAACATAGAAACAGATATTTGAAAACTATGCCTCCAGTTGTGCTAATAAATGTAAATTCAAATTACCTACAAATTTTCATGTCTGTGCTTAACATGCTCAGTAAGAGAAATTGCACAGACAATTATAATTATACAACTGTCTGTCATTTTCTCATGAATAGGTATTAGTTTCTTGAATCATGTACACTTAACACAGGATTCAGTTTCCCAAATGTATGACTCTATTGCCACTAAATGCTGTGTGTTATCTCATCTAGCTTCCAAACTGTTCTAAAAGTATGTGGTTCTCTCACATGGCCTCTGACACATCTTCACTATACCTTTAACCCAGATGTTCACACTCCCTCTAGCTTCCCAACAGCAACACATGTCTCTGTTTAGGCAAATCTGCATCCTGCCTTTGTATCCACCAACGGTGCCTGTCATTTTTCAGAATCACATCAGAACTGAACCTCCTGTTTCCCATTTTCAATTTAATTTGTGCAAATCTAAAAACCTCCCTATAAATCAATGTCTCTCATACAACACTTCTTATTTTTAGACATTTTAATGCTCCTGGTTTTATATAAAGTTTATTTACAAAGTGTTTAATTTGTCTACGTTTTATTTTTGAAACTCTGTGTCTGCAAAGAAAAAAACTTTTTGATCCTTAGCCAATTCTTGGTAAGACAGATGTTTCTGGGAAAGAAAAAAGGCACTACTTGTTTGCTGACTTCATATTATGCTCTGTTTCCAGTATGAGGAAGATACAGCAAAAATCATGGTGGGCTTCCTTTGCAGCTCCTCAAATAGGAGCTGTTCTGTAGGTGGCATGACCCTGGTGTAAAACAGATCAGGTCTTAATTGACAATAGCCTGTGTGTTTCAGCTCAGGATTTCTGAACACTACGCTCTGCTGCTCTGGGGAAATTCCTTAGGATTAAAGCTCTTTCATTTTACGCTTTGTTTGATGTCTCAGCAGAAAGGCTAAGCACTGTATAGGGGCAAGGTGGCACTGCGAAAGACATTGAAGCCAGAAGGTTAATGAAGAAAACAAAAGGAGAAGGAGATTATAGACTGTAAAAAAAAAAAAAAAAAAAAAAAAAAATCATAGGAAAGAAAATACTGTGGTAATGAAAATAAACTGACCAGGAACAGAGTCTAGTTTTCTGATAAAACTAAATCAAAGTACAGTTCAAATGGAGCATTTTATGAGATTCAACAAGTTGGACATATAACAATGTATTTTCTTAACACAATACTCATGAGAGCTCTTAAAGAAGGACTTTACTACTTAATGTACACACAGGATTCTTATCTTCTATTTATACACAGCTATGCTCATTTCAGTCGTGTTAAAAATCAAATTTCTGCATGCCAGCTCTGCCCCATTTCTTGACATAATATTCACATAAACTCATTTATGAGAGGAAGAAAAAAAGATGAGCAAGGATTGATTCACAGTGCAGTGATCAAATTGGGCAGAAAAAAATCCCCAGTTTGTCAGTGAATATGACATCTACTAATTTTTTTCTCTTCAACACACCAGAAAAGGGACATAAATAGCTATAAGCTACAAGAGTTGAGTTACATGCCAGGATTGGAAAATTTAACTGTGGCACATGCCTCCAGGATGCTGAGGCTGCAGACTGCAATTGGGTACTTAGGAATGTAGTGCTTGCTTATCAAAGCAATATGTAAACAAACCCACATTAACTTATTGGAAAAGAGGGATGGGTAATACATGATGTTGTATTTCTAATATTCCTAGCAATGTGGAGAGGACTTACTGCCCGTTACTACGTAACTGTGGCTGGAATATACGGCTGGAATATACAAGTGAAACTCATGTGACAGAATTTTAGCTCAGGATCAGGATGGGTGCCCTGAATTTATAAACACTGCAGGGTTTGTAATACAGGCTTCACTTTGACAGGTCTGTAAGCATACCATCAACTCTTTGTCATTTTCAGGACAATGACATTAACAGCTCGAAAATATAAGTGTTAGTGTTATTATTTTCCTAAAAAAGGCATGTTGCTCTGTGTAAGTATTTTGTATTCACACTGTGATTTTAAATTTGAAATGTCTGGACATTTATAAACATTCTGGCCTATCAAACAAAACTTTCAAGATAAGTTTGATGAGAACTACACTGCTGGAGCAGTCTAATCCCTGAAGGACTGCACTGTGGAAGGGACACATGTTGGAGCAGTTCTTGAAGAAATGCAGCTTGTGGGAAGGACCCAAGTTGAGTAAGTTAATGAAGAACTGTCTCATGAGGCAGGAGCAGGGGAGGACTGAGAAATTCTACCCCGGAGGAGGAAGGAGCAACAGGGACGATGAACTGACCTCAGCCCTCATGCCCATGAAGTTTAGCCTGGAAAGAAGGGAGAAGTGGGGGAAAGGTTTTTATTATTTGGTTTTAAATCTCATTACCTACTCTAATTTGACTGGTAATAAAATAAACCAATTTCCCCAGTCAAGTCTGTTTTGCCCATGATGGACAACCTAGAAAGAAATCTCCCCCTGTTCTTATCTCAGCCCAATAGCCCTTATTATATTTTCTCTTGTCTGCCAGGATGAGGAGGGGAGAAACAGAGCAGCCTTGGCACCCAGCAAGCCTCAATACACAATACAGCAGGGGTGCAAAGGTAGCCTGAAGTTGTACATATGCAAAAATAAAATTATAGCTAAAGATTTTTGTGTTGTGGGTTTTTTTCCTGATTGGACAAGTTGGTAAAGCATGCTTCTCTCTGCCATCATCCTTCTCTAATACTCGGGAGTTCGTCACCAAAATAAAGAAGTTCTCAGGAAAAGAAGATTTTCAAAGACAAGGCAACACCAGTAAGACCAGTAAAGGTAGAAAATGGGCCAAAAATGGGACAGGCAGTCTGCTTTGTTTCTTACTTTTCCTTAAGAAGCCTAGGAAAAGATCCTTAAAGGAGAAAAAAAAAAAAAAGCAGTAAAGATAATAAATAAAAGATAATGATACTGAGGTGTTTGCATACCCACAAGTTCTTAATGTCACTACATAAAATAAAAGTAGTTACAGCTAAATAAATACCATTGATAGGAAAATGCAGGTATTTGATAGGAATCTGGGGATGAAAGTGTGAGGGTGCAAGCAGTCCCTGGGATCCCAAGCGAGGGAAGAAAGAAGATGACAGAATGGAATTTTCAATAATCTTCATGCAGATAAAATTCTCAGAAAGCCTCAAAGGGAAGACTCAAATGTGGCTTCCTAAATGCTAATTCACCTACTTACACTATTGCAGTTTTAAAAGAGCACAAGAAATGGTATATCTTTTAACTCTTAGTTCTGTAATTCATAAATGTGTTTATGTGGGACTTACGTTTTGGTCACATTTTCTAGTACATCTTAACGTAGTGGCTTCTCATCAAGGCATAGGTGTTTTTGTAAATATTTTAATATCAGTGAGGATGAGGTACAAAACATGCTGTTCAGTTAAGGCTTGGTTTATAAAAGCAATCACTCTGCAGACACTGAATGATATATGAACTCTCTGTCTTAATGGATCCCAATACTATATGAAACCTCAGCTACTCAACGCATTTTGTACCAGAGAGAGGCATGAGAGAGATGTCTAAAATAATTTCAGGAGGCAGGAACAGTACGTGTATGTTTACTAAGGATTTGTTTAAGGTGTACGAAATCATGTGTCATGACCCAGCTTTCTTACTCTTAACATCAAGTATTGCTTGGACAAATTGCTTCAACAGATGCTACTTTGGAATAGAGCTTTTTTTGCTTTGCCTTCTTTTATATTTCATACAAGCAAAAGAATATTTTTGTAGTTGTTTCACTCTTCATGTTTGGACAAGTCTGTGAGAGGTCACAACTTTGAATTTGTTTTTTCCTTGAACCCTAGCTGGTATAGCCAAACCACTTCTTAAATTATTGAAGTGTTTTTCAAAATCTCATGACAAAGGAAAAGAAGTTAATGTGATTACTCTGCAGGATGACAAAGAAAGCATCTGATTTTACAAAATTGAAAGTTTACTATCTGTTTCCCTTGAAAGAATCTGTGACAGATGCAACAGGGTAATTTTTTATTTTTAAACAAAGATTCCAGAAAGAATCAGTCCAATGTGTCAGGCCTTCTCCTGCTCAGAGGCAAAAAAACATTTCATTTTGTATGTGTGAATGTTCCAAAGAGCATTTAGCTAATGCTTGAACACAGGATCTGTAATCCTATGGCTGCTCACATGTCTCAAAGACACAAAACATTAAGGAAAACGCAAATTATTTTTGTAGGATTCAGTAACATTCAAACTCAACATTTAAATCATTCAGTATTTCAAGTTAAATGAGAATAACATCCTCAAATACTTTATATGCCCATCACTCCTTCCATCAGTTTAGCCTCAGTGAACAATTGTTAGCACAGAAGGAAACTGAGTGAGATACAGGAACAACATCTTCTGCTAGAATAATACTAAGTGTGATCATTACACCCTAAAGTTGTGTTTCATCTGAAGAGATACTTTCTTCTAGCAGGAAGGATAAGTGGGTGCAGAGATTGCTTGCATTTCTATCAAACAAAGCAATTCCTTGCTAGAGGGTGACATGGATTCACATTATGCCAACTTTAGATTTCCTTGAGACTTCTTTAATGAGGTCCCATGAGCCCCTTTTATACACTGAAGATTATTAATTTTAAAAAAATATATCATTTGAGGCACAGGAGCTAAAGAAATGTGATGAGAAGCAGAGCTGTGTATTTTATATCTACGTTAATTGATAATGAACAGAAGCATCTGGCTCAGAGGAGCTTTTGATCAGAACAGCAACACGTAATGTTAAGACTGTGTAGTTTTATCAGTACACTGTATCATCTTCTTTTTGGCAAAGTGAAAACAAATGTGGGCCTGCCTAGCATCACAGCCATTGAGATATGAATACACAATAGTTGCATTTGATCAAGGGAGTCTCCTACTAATCACCAGTTAAATGAGAATGTTTAATGTTCCCTATCAGGACCAAAATCCCAGATGTATCTTTGTTTGCCCATAGGATAAGGCTCCTAGCCTAGCACTAAGAATCATAAGCTCATGACATAAGTGATTTATTCTAGTGGATGTGAAGTCTACTGCATAAAATCCGGAGACAGCTACCCCAATCCTTAGCAGGAATGGGATTTCTGAAACACTGATGTCCATATTAAGAGATTTGAGGTTGAAAATCCAGTGTGTTGTGTTTTGTTTCCTTTTCTTTTAATGGGTATGGCAAGTACCATTAAATTGCCTGAGGAGCCCCTCTTGCATTCCAGCATGAATTGTCCACCTGAAACCTAAGCATAACTAAACCACTATCATGCTTCCTAGCTTTGTAGCTCAGTGAATAGGAGTATGTCCTGTTTGTATCAGGTTTTGCATTAAGCTAACAAATAGGCTAAAGGATCTGCTGGGCTGTGCCTGAGCTTGTGTTGGTTTGCCTGAAGATTTTTTTATGCAAGCAATAGCAATTATCTGATTACCAGATCTCTATTACCTGCTTTGTTTTAACTTTTCATCAGCTCTAGTATAATTGTGTATTTTGTAACTGATGGGCATTTGTACCACGTAGTTACTGAGAGCAGAACGACTTATTAGACCCCCTTAATAAAACACAGCACAAAGGAAGCTTTGAAAGAATTGACAGAGAGTAATACCTGAGGCCCAAGGCCCATAAACATCTCTGATGGCCAATTACTGATCATCAAATGAATGTAACCTCAGGAGCAAGGTCAGTCAAGCCATTCCTGTTAAGCCTTGGGGTAGCAGAGAGAACAAAGAGCCAGCACCCAACATATGTAAAACACACACAGTAAATTCAGCTTCAATATGGACTTGCAAATCAATAAACAATAAGCAAGCCACGAAGCCTCTTAACAAACATAAAAAAGTTCTCAACCATGTCCTAAATTGAGAAAAAAGAAATCCTAAACATCAATGTCATACTTCTGGCCAACAGCTCAGGATACTGACCAGTTCCTGTCACCCCCAGGCTGAAACCATCAACCCCCACATCGAGAGGCAGTCAAACACCAGAGAAAGGCAGAAACTAAAGAGTTTGTGTATTTATGTTACCAGCATGTAATTTAAATTATTTGATAAGGCGGTTATAAATGTAAGAAACACTAAGACTGTAATTAGATTAAGTCCTTGGCTTCACACAAATGGTGTATTCTTTTTTGCCTGTAACAGGATTACAAGTGTTAGTAAATAGGTGGGCATCTAAGCAATCTGTTCTCTAACTTAACTGCAACAAATTTCCTCATAAAATACTTCACAGTTAAGAATATTTTCAAATATTCATGTGCAGCTTTAACTCTGCTATTGTTACTAGATCCTGTAATGGAATTATTGAATTTGCAACTTCATTATATCCTTAAATCTAAACAAATAAATAAATCATGTTTCTTAGATTTATTTGTGATGGAGTCTTTACCAATATCAACCAACTTATTATGAAACGTATTTACCACTGGTATCTTTGAATTCAGAACCACGGGATGAGAAAATATGAAACAAAAATCCTGATGCTCTATATCTAAGCTGTCTTCGTTATCATGTGATATCAGCAAAGACCTATGAATGTCAAGGCCTGATTCTGATTATACTCATCTGATATAAAGGGTGCAAACAGGACTGTAAAATGGAAATCTCTTTAGAGTGGAGCCCCAGGAAAATAATGAGAACTACTGAAAAGGTTTAAAATTTGTTTCTCAGTATGTGGATACATTCCTAACAGTCTAGGAATTGTTTGGGGCAGAGACTGACATTATTTTGGGGTTTTTTTCATTGGTTGTAATTTTTTTCCACAGAACTTCAAATTTCTATTTTCATACCCTTTTCAGAAAAGAATCAAACTCAGACTTCTTATTCATAGCATGCTACCTCAATGTTGGAGTGGGAAAAAAACGTGACAGAAAGGAATCCTCATCAGCATCAAGTCATGGAGAATACTGTAAATCAAAAATTAAGTTCTGAACGTGAGGCCTTTATCAGGTAGAGCTACTGTCTCATCTGCAGGCAGTCAGTCATTAGCCCTTAGATTAGCAGAGGTGGGAAGAGAAGTTCAACATTTCAAGTCCCATCAAAGGCTTAGGCAGTGGTGAGTAAAAAATGGTTTCCCCTTTCTTCTTTTATTTTTCTACTTTTCTGAAAGGAGTGAAATTATTTACTTCATTTGCTACCTTGTGAAGATCTAGCATGTAATAATTTTTACCAATCAAAAAAACAGGCCAAGAATTTAAGAATTTTAGGTAGTGGGAAGAGGAGAACAGTAATAAAGGTCCTGGCACAATTCAGCTCTGATTTCCTTAGTTCAGGCCTTTATTGTGTCATAAGGAAGGGGTGACCTGTGAATCTGTAGGATGTGTTAATAGGGTAAAACTGCATTCATCATATACTATCTTTTATTTCACTTATTTCTCCCTCACCAATACATATTTTCAAGATTTTTTTGTAATTTTGAAACCATTTAAAAGATGAGCTGAATTTAGAAAAAGAAAAAAGATGTTGAGAATTCTTTCCTCGAAATTTGCAATATTCTTGCATTAATTACAGTACTTTAAATCCTTACATGGGCACTATCCATCCTTGACACAATGTAAGTGCAAGAAAATAGAGACATAATTCAGAAAGTCAGGAAGATGCTCTTCCATGCAACAGGCATTACAATTACTGCTCTTTGGCTCCTGATCTGAAAATAACAGCATTGTTATTAAACAAGCTCTTTAAGATGAACCTTTATGCTTTCTATTTTTTTTTTTTTTTTTTTTTTTTTTTGTTTTGTTTTTTATTGTCTACTCTGTCTGTGTAATCTGGAATACTGCCAATATGATTCAGAAGTCCTGTTCTGCAATGTTTTGTATCATAGTTGGGACTGTGCAGAACTTATGGTGACTGAGATAAAAATTGTATTGGTCATAATTCAGAGAAGCCATTTATTCTTTACTGCTTTTGATGAATGAAACAAACCCAGGCTCATGCAATGATTGGTATTATTCAAAGTACAAGAAATGAGAACAACACTTGAATTAAACCACTAAATGAAACAGGTAAAGTCATTCTTAACCTAAATGACCATTTCACAACAAAATGGCTTTCAGGAAATCTAGATGAGTGTGAGTTCTCCAAAGATGAGTCTGATCCCAGCAGGACCAACAGTGATTCAGTGAAGTCAAAGCTCAAAAAAAAACTTTTAGATATTTTTTAATCAGTTCCCTTTACCTTCCATATCCTTTACCTTAGGCAGTCACTCAGACAAACCTGGATGAAGCTGCTCCCCAGCACACAGGGGTCTGGTGTCTGTTTTGCATTCCTAACACAGCTGTGCTATTGATTTTTACTAAAACTTTACAATACACTCAACCACCATGTACATCAGCACCTATACACCTACAAAACTACCTATTTATAACCCAGAACATTCCACAGATATGCCTATATGTATATGTATACCTTCAGTAGTTTCAACACTAACTGGAAGTTAGACTCCACTGCAAGATTTTAATTGGCAAGAGTTAGAGGTGGCCTTTAAGGGCTTTTCTGCTTTTCTGAAGTTCAAAAAAGGTCTTCTGAGATGGCACAAACTCTCTAGCATTAAAAACCTTCAAGTTTCCTATTATAGAGTAAGTGTATCACCTCCTCATTTACCTCTAAAAACTCACACCCAGAAAAGCACTGAAAATTGCACTGTTTGTACTGTACACTTAAAAATCTACAGACATATGGTTTGTTAACTTTAATTAATAGAATTGAACAAGCACACATCCATTTAGGAAAAAACCTTCCTTTATGAACTTGTATAATCCCTTCACCACTTAAGAACACCAACAAACCACAGAGCCCTTAATGTTTTTCCAAGGGAAATGCATGGAAGGAATCAATTGGAACAGCTTTGTGTTCAAAATCATCTGTGAAGCATCAAAGTTATGTTTGTTGGCATCTGTGCTCCAGCTGCGGGGTTTAGAGCTTTTTGCTTTCTTAATCACGTTCCTTATTCCAATGACTAAGTACTTGGTTCTGTGCATTTACAGAGTTGGAAAGTTAATTCATCAGGGACTGCTTACACTCCCACAGCCTTTAAAGTCATTTCCCCAAGAGAACATGTCAAATCTGAAGCTTCAAAGGACTTCCTTTTTTTACTGGATTTGATAAGTGACAATTAAAAAAAATTAGCTAGATTAAATATATATATATATATACTCATTGAACTGTGTAGGGAGAAAAAGATGCCTAAAAATTACAATTATCCAGCCAACAAACAAAAGCCCCTTGCATTGAGTTCATAATAAATATCTCTTATGGCAACATTAAACAATTCTTTAACTGTTGGGAATCCATTTATGAGCAAGTACTTATCTGTTTTAAAAAGAAGTCAGAATGACAAAAAGTCTGAGGCTGACTCAGTTATCCATGAAGTCAGAGGAAGACTAAATTGACTTCTCTGCCTTTTGGGTAAGACCCTGTTTTAGCAGTGACAATCAAGCACTAAAACCACTTTGTGTGTCAGTTTTTGACTGCATACAAAATATATTATGATTTTAAACAGCTACAGAAACCAAATGCTGTATTTCTTCCATAAATTTCAAAGATCATGGACTCTGAGTCCTCCTGTTTGACCACCCTTAGGGTGGAAGTGTGGGGCTATCAGGGTGCGAGTGGGGGAGAAGAAGTATTTTGGAGGTTTTAAATGTAATATAACTGTTCAGTAGCTGCAAAAAGTCCCCTGCAGGAATTCAGCTTTTACCTTGACAAAGCAAATTAGGCTACTGGCTTAACTGCCCAAGGTTAAGAAATATGAATAAAATGACAAAAACACACATATTCTGGCCAACAGTTTTGGTGGTGGTTTTTTTTTTTTTTTTTTTTTTTTTTTTTTTTTTTTTTTTCCCCCCCCAGAGAAGCTTAAAAATTTTTTCTTTGCTGAATTCTGCTGCCTTGAGAGGTGACTCCACTCAAAAGAAAAGTATTATGGGGCTAGTCCCTGACCCCTCCTCTACAGTACAAATGAACAAAGAAGATAGCTGGGTTCAGTACAACCATTAATGAGGGACCTGCAGAGGGACGTGACCCAGCAGAGAAGCTCACCAGGGGCACTATTTTAGAGGCGGAGAGCAAATGCTTGCTGCCAGTCAAAAAATCTGAGGAAGGGCAAAAAGAAATCATCAGAACTAAACAATGGGGAGATGACACCACCCTTTGTTTTGAGAACAAACAAAGAATGAAGGGAAATAATAATGAATCTAGCAAAATACATGTATAAAACATAATGAGAGAGGCCAGAAGAGAATTCAAGGAGGTACTTCATGAGGTCTAAAGGCTAAGATTGAGTTCTACTTCAAGGACATTAGGATCAGAAACATTGCTACAGAGTCTGTAGGCCCAGTATACTGTGAAGGCATACAAGAGGTATTTAGAAATGGCAAGATCACAGCAGTCTGTGTTTGTTGAAGACATGATGGCACAAATAGATAAAAAGAGAAAAAAATGTCACCAAAGAATGTAACTACAGAAGCAGAAATAAGAAAACTAATACAAGTGACACACAGCTTCTTGCTTAAATTTCCCTTCCTATCTGAAGTCTGGAAGATGCTAAATGTGACATCACTTTTAAAAGATACTTCAGAAAGTTCACGGGAACTAAAAAAAAGAGCATGACATCTGAATTGGGCAAATCAGAGAAATCATAATAAAGCATGAAATTACTGGAATGAACAAATATGATCTGCTGGAGAACAAAATTATATGCTCTGCTTTTCTTTAAAAGGAAGCTACGAACCTATCAGAACCTCTGAAGGAGTCAACAAACTTATGGATACAGGTGGTAAGCTGATGAAGTTTACTTTGAATTCAGAAAAACATTTCACAGTGTATCTCAATGGAATTATTCCCTCTTAGGAGACCTGCAGCCACAAGCTAAATGAAAATCTATTATGCTTTCACAGATAATTAACTGCTTAAATGATGGTAAATGGAAGAGAGGAATGAATGGTCAGTTTTTCCCAATGAATGGCGTTCAGCATGGTCTGCACTGTAAACCCATGTGGCTAAAGTGATTCAACAGCAGGGAAAGTACTGTACCTAAGATGGCACATACATTTTAAAAAATAAAACCACTCTGGAGGGTGTGTTGCAGAGGGAAAAAAGGAAAGGGTGAGCATAAAGTGAAAAAAGCACATGCTCTTTATCAAGCTGCAGGGAGAATGCAGTTCTAAGAACTAAATTCATCCATAAATTTCCCCCAAATAATCAAAGGTACCTATCTCACAAAAGGCAAAAAATTAATAGCTCATTTTCATCTCTGTCTGACTATATTAGGCAAAGCTCCTCTGTAGCTTTAGAAAGGACAAACACTTTTGTAAAATCTTGTACTCTTGTTATTTAGATTTGCCTTTCTTCTCCACATTTCACACTACCTGCCTCTCACAACACAAGAAATTCTGCTCATATATATTTTTCTTTCTCTGAAGTTTACAGCAACATAAGCTAGTTTTCTTGGGACTATAATGGAAAGCCAGATTTTGCTTTAGAGATAGGGCATCTTACATTATTATACTTCTTCAGTTTAACTTAGAAAACTCAGGAAATAAAACACCAGTCATTCTGAAAACAAAGGAAAGAAGTGAAAACATTTCCCTAACTAGAGATACCAAACGACACTGCATTATTTTACTTTTTTTTTTTTTTTCCAAAATTACATTCATATGACTCCCAGCAAGATTTTTGATGGATTAATTCCTCTAATCCACCAACTGCTTTTTTCCTTGCATTCTGTGTAATGGATCATTTTTATACTTCATATAAAATTGCTGATGACAGATTTCACTATATGTCTAATATTCCTTTTATCCCTACATTTCAGAAGCAGATAATGTGCACTGCTATTACTTCTTTTTCTAAGGACTTTAAAACTCTTTAACAAAATATTCATTCTGCCAAGCTATCTCACACAAATGCTTCAATATGTGCATTGGGACTCTGGATCAGCTTTTCAATAAGGGATAGGAAACATAAATTAACTATTTTTAATAGGGAGCTTTAGTGCCTTTGCAAAGAGGTTTATGTGTTCCTATGTGAAAACATAGAGTATACTTATGGTTTTGTGAACTGAAAATTTCAGAAACTTCTGAATGAATCTCTTCTCCTTCTTTAAATAAAGTGAGCATATTTCATTTCCACTTAAAGCAGAATTGTGGGTTTTCTAGGTAGAGTAACAGCCATATCCAATCTCTGGATTTCTGCTTGCTAATGTCATCCCAGGTTGTGAAAATACTTAGCTAAGTCAGGTAATGCCAAGAGATGTGGATCTATTGATAAACTCTCATGTTTTTCATAGAGTTTATACTGAGAGGGTGGGGGCAGAATAAACTCAGCTGTGAAAAATGAATTTTTCGCTAATAAGTGGCATATCCACAGTAGTATGATATTACCAGAACAGTAAATTGACAAAGCCACATGCAGTGACCCCACAATGACCAACATGTAAACAGCCTTTTATAAAGAATCCTGGAATCTGCCACAACCTTGATATATAATCTTCATGAACTAAAGATGGGGCTGCTTTTGAGCAACAGAGCAATAACACAGGAGAGTGTCATGCTGGGCACTGCACAGATGTGGGCTGTGGAAGAGTCTGGTATCTGACCTGATGCCTGGCACTCCAGCCTGTGTAACTGGCAAAGTATCTGCAGTACCACAGGTTAGCTCTGCTATTCTGAATAAGGTTTTTTCCCACTTTTCCTTCTGGAGATTGATTTACATTACAAAGAGATTGAAGGGAATTCATCCTTCCTCTAAATCAGACAGCTGAAAACATAGAGGTACAGTCTACAGCTGTTATCCCCCATCTGAGGCCTCTCTGACAAAGCAAAGCAAAGCAAAACCTGCATTTTAGGGCTGACCTACTACTGAACTAGTCCCAGTCTATGTAGGGGCATCACAAATTTCAAATGATAGATAAACGAACATCTGTATCTTTACAAGGTAGTAACTTGTTTCACTGATCTATTATGCTAGAAATTGTCATAAGTAACAAGGTTGGAGATTTTCATAACATAAACTGAAAGGCCTGTTTTTATGACTTCAGCTTTCTGATGCTTCAGATGAAATAACAAGTATTGTTGAATTAGAAAAACTCTGTTCTGGAAGGATTAATATTTTTATTTTTGGCTGCATTTCTCTAGCTGAAAGAAATATGCAGCATGATGCTACTTTCAAGTAATAAAAGGGGTCTTGATAGGGTGACTGTGACACTTCATCCTGCCCTTCAACCTGCAAGGACAGATCACTGTGTATTCTGGTAAATGAGCTCAGTGTTTGCATGAGTTTATATTTTCAGACAAGAAGAATACAATTCCATCTACTGGAGTATTCAGAAGTAAATATTATTATTTCAGAATGCTGCAATAGACTGAGTCACATCATCCTGAAGATACAAAATATGTTATAAATAAACACAATAATGTATGTTTGCCTTTTTTAAGGCTTGTGAACATATTTGTTCAAGATGAATGTCAGAGGCTATGAATAAATAAATGCCTTTCATTTGGGACCTGCAGTATTAGTGCAGAAGTATTCTAAGTCAACAACATAACGTGAAAGGGAGAATGGAATGAACCAAGGAGGAAAAAAAAAAAGGAAGTTTTGATAACTCCATCAATAAACATTCGAAGTTTTTAAAATTATTTCTCAACCTCACATAACTTGTGTAAGAACAGGGCTGCCTGACACTATTTTCAATGAAAATTAAAATCCTACTAGAGCCAAATAAATAAAAAATTTCTATGATGCCCTGAGACTAAATAAAAATAAAAGTTGGCACATAAATATAATTAATTTGGATGGAGTTCCATTTAATTGCACTCAGATGGCTAAGGACTGCTGTCAGTCAGCTCAGCTAACAAATCAGTCTCGCACTCCTCAAGAGTTGCTGCATTAGTGAAGCTATAAATGGCAACAGTGCATATTACTTATTCAGGCTTCATCCATGCCTCAATTTACTGAGGTCAAACTGAAGAATACTGAAACAAAACTGCCTTGTGTTAAGGTCTACATGTGAGCAGACTTTTCGGTATAAAATGTGTAAACACAATTACTGTGTTTGCACTGTGCCATTTTAAGTAAAGGTGACCAAACCTGAAAGGAACAAAATAAATCAGAGGGACAATTTGTTGCAAATTGATTCAACACTCCCTTACAAAGAGGAACATTGGAAATGCCATTCGAGATCAGACATGCCTTCCCTGGTTATTGTCAAATGGCAGCACAGAAATAAGCAGAATCCAAAAAAGCACAGCTCTAAATCTGATTCTTATCATTCAGGAAAAAGATTTAAAACTTTAAAATTTGATTTACTATGCTAGCAAAAATCTAATTTCTATTGTCTATTATAATTCTACTTCATCCTGATATCCTGCGAAATTTTAGTTGTGTGGAGTTTTATTGGTTCTTAAGATTTAAGCCTCAACAATGTCTTGCAAAAAGTTACATCATTTAACAATGCCCTGGATAGAAATGAATTCCCTTCACTGGCCTCATATTTCCTTAAAACTCAGTATACTACAGTACAGAGTACACTGAAACCCCAATGTTTCCTCTCTAAACCTGTCATTAATTTATATTTTAGTCCTTCATACACTAGAACACAGCGTACTCTGATTTAAGAGAATCTCAATCTTTTCCCTTTCTTTGGAACATTTTCCTGAGCTCAGCCCACTTCCACCATGGGCCATATCCTTTAAGAACAGTAAGCATGGCCACAGAACAATTTTATGTAACTGCTCTATCAGATTTCTAGGGTAATTTTCAATGTTATGCTTCATGTACCCTTTTTTCCCATTTTGATTGCAACTGTACAGTGAAGGTTGCTACTGCACTGACTACAGTAAAATTAAGGTTTCTCCATACTTAACAAAGACATTTCTTCGTAATGGAAGAGACTTTGAAATGTGTAGATGAAATCATAATGAGCTTTCATGACTTCAGTCATTGACACAAAGCTGTCAGATAAATTCAGCTTCAAAATAAGCTCAGCTTTGATGATAACAGCAGTGTTGGAGAAATCACATTATTGCAATACATGAAACAAAAACTGTGATTTTATCCAGCTTCAGTCCAGACTGCTACAATCATCTCTTTTGAGATTAGTTTATATGTGAATCCCTAGACTACCTTTTTTGTCTCCCTTGGGAATATCTTGCTGAAACTTCCTAAATGCTATAACTGAATCTATTTTTTTTTCACCACTGCACAAACATTCTGGCTTACAGCTAGAATCATAAACAATTCACACACCAGGGCCATTCTCCTGCCTTGTTCCTTGCTGTGCTTCAAGGTGAAAGCAGGAGCTTCTGTTAAGTTCCTGACTGCAATTATGAACTCTTCATTTCTGTTACTTCAGCACTCAAAGACATCTAGTGCCTCCCATATGACATGCAAATCAGCTTGTGTATCGATGATGCCCCAAAAGTTCAGGTCACCAAAAAATATAATCCAAATTTTTCCTCCAAAATTACTAACAGCATTTATGAGTAAAATCTGTCTAAATGCATTCCTTTAGGAGATCTAAAGTAAAAAATCTTTTTACTTTAATCTTTTTGCTTAAGTAAAAAAATCTTCCAAACATCTGATGTTTCTCCTTCTAGGAGAAACCACTAGTATGTCCAGTGGATAAAGCTAACATCAATGTAACAGAGATATACAAACTGATATAACTAATAATAACTCTATGTAACCCCTCTATGATGAATTTAATATCATTTACTTCTAAGTCGCTCCATTTTGATTGTCAGAAACCCCTTTTATCTTTTTGAAGAACAATGTCAGAAATATATGAAGTATATCACCATAGTAGTAGTAGTATTACAATACTAGTAATATCCTGAGGGACTGCACTGCACTTTCCATTTACATCAGAATTATGATTTACCCTGGAGTCGTTCAGCAATTTGAAAATCAGAGATCAGGTGAAGCAGCCTGTCTTTACCTCCATCGATTTTTTTTATTTTCCTTAAATTTGGATTAGAGGTTTACTATCTTTACTTTTTTCTTTTTAGCAGCAAAACATAAGAAAATATATCCTGTATTAAATATAAATTTAGTTGTACCGAAAGCACCAGGATACTCCAAGACAGATTTTTTTTTTTTTTCCCCCAGCTCTCCCTGTTTATGTCAATTCTGATTTCATGGAAATACTACTTACATACCAAATAAAGCTACATAACCCATACAAAAAAACCTAGATCCACAAGCACTGGAAATAATGAAACTTGATTTCCTGTAAGTTTATATTTCAAGTCTTTTAAGTTGATCCATTTAATCCTCTCACATTCTCCTTCCTATACTCCTGCCTGTAGAATTTAGCAGCTCAGCTCCCAAAAATTAAGAGAAGCAGTGCCTAGTCCCAAACAACACGTGTGCTGATATGTACATTCACTGACCAGCACCTGACACCACTTGGACCAACCAATGGACTCAGATGCAAATCTGTCTCTCAGTGCAGAAACCGATTTAGTTTTTTTACCTCTACTGGGCCACTGTTTTTCATGCAACTTATCCCAATGCCATTTTGTCATCTAGGACCACTCTCCAATACACTTGATTGGATGGGGGAGTGGGTGCCTTACTTTGCAGAAGAGTAAGAACACCTGACAGACCCCAACACGATCCTCTAAGCCCTATTACTTGATAAAACTAAGCTAAAAATATGCCAAATACTTTTTTGTTCTGGTTTTCAGTCTTCAGTAACAGTTACAGATTACTTTCCAGAGATAACTGAATGCTCTAGGTCGACAGCAATGAAAAGAACTCAGGCTCCATGAAGCACAAGTCCTTCGGAAATATCCTCCAGTTTCAGTTTCGCTCATTAATTCAATTTCAAATTAATACAGCACAAAACTTTGGCACCCAAGCTTTTTTCTTCCTATTTTTCTCCATTTTCATTCACATTCAAAACTTATCCAGTCAAAGGAAGGTAGAAGTTCACATCTCTTAATGGTGAGTCCCAGAGTCCAGCACTGTGACTGCTGAGCACAGACTGAAGGGGGTTTCAGGTACTTCTATGGTTATCAGAGGCAGCAATGACCACCACTCAAACACAGGGCCTCATAGAGCTGGGGTACTATCATGTATACTATTAGTATTATGTCTAAATAACAATGATTAAAACTACATCTACAGTATAAGAACTGCTGAAAACTGCAACAAGTGGTGGCACCTGAGACAGGACACACTGCAGCGTGCCTGGTGTTTCAGGAAACAGTGGAGCAAATTATGGCTAAGGAAATCTGGTCTCCTATCTCTGATCGGTACAACTCCCTCACTGGATGAAGGCACTTGGCTGTCACTTGACCTTGAGGGACACACTGGCTGTTGCCTTCAACCAAAACCCTAAGAAAGCTTATGCACAGTTACAATAAAATTTGTTTCCTATGGTTTTTTAAATAGGACTTGGACTTCTGAATCAAACTTTCATATTCTGTATGACAGATACACATACGTCCAATACTAAGTTCTTGAATGTGTTCACTTTGGCAAACACTTTTAATTAGATTTGAAAGACATGACAAATCAGATGGCATTGGTCCATGAAAGAAGTTATTTTACATGACCTGGAAGTCCCTGAAAGAGCTTGCTACAGGAATGTCAGAACAGGACTGCAGCCAGTGTCAGTTGTCACAAGTTGAACTGAATAGTTTGAAGTAGAGTAGAGAGAGTTTCCTAGCAGCTAAAAATGTATTTCACAGCTTTAAGTCACTTTAAAAATTACATTTCTCTAAAAAGGGGTGCTTCACACTATTATAAGCAAGAAAGCAAACACCTTACAGTTTAGCCTTTTTTTCAAAATTAAATAAATGAAACCGCAAAATGATTGCTGGATGTGTGCCCAAATACTACCTCAAACAGCTCACAGTTGGATATATATGCACATCGGTTCAACCAGTTTATATTTCACTTTAATCTTGACCATGAATGCCAAGCTGGCAACTCACTTTACTGACCAAGATAAGCAGATATGTACCATTGATCAATATGTTTTAGCATTTTCTGAAACTATTTCTTATGAGTTTGTGATTTTTTGGTTCTACCCTCTTTAAGTAACTTGTTATTGCTTACAATTGCAGTAGCATGTGCAGCATCAAAAGAAGAGAGGTTCTATTTTGTTAAACTATGAAAACATTAAAAAAACCAGTTAATACTCAATGGAGTTTGCATTACATAAGAAAAAAGGATTGAAAAAGGAAATAAGCATAAAGTAGGTAAACATCATATAAATAGTACAATTTCTTATACATCATGCCTGTGAAATTGTTTCCTGGTTTTGCAATATATTATTTTTCTCAAGTCAAATGGAAACTTAGAAAGGAACTATTAAAAAAAAAAGTATAATAACAATTTTATTTTCTGGTCACTTTTCTGGACTAGAAATTTCAAACTTATTTTGTGAAATGACAAATAAAAAGGCAGATTGTTCTCTCTGATGGAGAAAGTACATCTGAAAACCTTCCATCTTCAAATTCTCTTTAAAAAACTGATGAAAGAAAAATATTCTGATTTTTTCTTTTCTTTTTTTATCCTGTTTTATTGCGAAAAATCTAGAATACAAATGCGCTTTCTGAAAAAAAAGTTTTGTGTTCAGAACAATTCCAGAACATTGAAACAATAACACTAATAATTAAAAAGAAATAGCTATTATTTTCTAAGAAAGAAAGAAAATTTCTCCCTTTTTTTCAGTTCCACAGCGAAACACAGCATGTTTTGTTCTGGTATGTGGAAAGTATATACCTTTTACCAGTCTCCCAGTACAAAAACTAAGATTAATGTATATGTTAGTAAGACTGAAATGAGAACACAGACAAATATATACATAAAGTGTGTCACCCAACTTGAGCCTCAAACTAAATTCCTCATTCTATTAATAATGCTTTAAAAAAGTTATTCTTTTATTATTGGCCTGAGACGAATTCATGTGAGATTATGCTTCTCAAGGGAAAAGAAAGCATTTTCTGAAGGAAACATACAGCTTATCTGAGTATGCTGTAAAATCTGATGTTTGTCCTCTGAGTCACATTAGCACAGCCCAGAGAATTCCACAGTTCCTTCTATAGTGCCTGTATCACCTGCATACACAAGATCATACCTGTTTTGTGAACTGCTTAAGCTTTCTATTACCAATTTTATCTGCTCTTAAATTTGGTTGCGATGGTTCTATCTCTTAATAGACAATTTTAAGCACTCTTTAGTAGCTTTGATTAACTTAAAGAATTTGACAGGTCCTTATGACTCCAGATTTTGATTTCGAACTTAATCTTTTTGACCTTTATGACTCTCTATGGTCTAATTCTCCTGTATCATATTGATTTATGGTTTTCTATATTCAGTGAAAATGCCTTCAGTCCCAAGTCCCTGGCCATCCATTTTCATGTACTGAGTGAACTTAAGCAACAGATGCATCTTTAAGATACCATCATGGTTTCTCCCTGTGGAATATTTATATGCACCAAAACATTTATCATTATTATTTTATAAAATAATTTGGAAATAATGGTAGGGAACTCTACTGAGTCCTGATAAAAAATATTTGAGTGGCTTGGCTGACATCTACTATAAGACAGATAAAGTCAGGGAACCAACTGATGAGAAACATGCAAAAAGACAAGCAGAGGCAGTAGCTGCCTGCTGTGATAGTGCAGCTTAGGAGCAATAAAATGAAACTAAAAGGAATAAACACTGTTCATTAAAAATTACATGGTATAAATCATCAGGTGGACACAGAAAATAGCCATTAATATGGTAAAAGCTGCAAAATAAGGACAGGAAAATAGATTAGGATTGGCTATACTGCAGTCTCACAGCCAGGTTCAGATTGGAACACAGAAGAGGCAGGTTCTCCTAAGAAATTAAATCTGGTCCCCTGGTACCACTGGAAAGCATACTGTAAGACTTCTTATCTTAAGTTTATAAAAACAGTTGTTGTTGGTTTTTTTCCCATGATTCCCTACAAACAAAAGTTCTAAAACCAAAGAATTGGCACAGTTGAAAGGGGTCCCGAGACAGTATTTCATCCATCCTACACCTCTGATAGATCAAAAATTTCTTTTCATTTCAAGATGAAATGAAGCCTAGCATAGTTACTGTCTTCTTAAATAATAAGTTCTCCAGTCCTCTACCCTTTTTTCTTCTCCTTTTCACAGGCCACAGACACTGAACTATTCAGCTGCAACTCATGCTGCTCAAATGCTGTGAAGATTTCTGAGACCATCCTCACTGAAGAAAGTAAACCAGAAACCTGGAGAGTCTCCTTATAGTTTAAAGCTATCATTCAATGGTTGAGAGAACCAGGCACTTTAAATCTCTGAGTCTACTCCCAACCATGCCTTTAATTCAAGTGCTAAATGTTTGGGCCATAACATTTTTTATTCCAGACAAAACAAACAATAGATAGCATAGATTATTACCACTTTCACTGCAACACTTCGCCAGATTCTTTAGCTTCTGAAGTACTCAGAGATATTCAGGATAAAAGTTTTTTGAAATAAACTAAATTCACTAAATACCTTGCACAACCTAAGCTGCATATCACTATAACCAGTAAACAATGGAAAGTAGTAGTAAGAGGACACATTGATCTCTCCTTTATTCAATATGGTAAAAATTTGTAATTTTAACCATTTGGAAAAATACATGCCTACTACAATAAAACCAAAAATTTGGTTGAAAGAGAAGAACAAGTTTCATATTTGGGCTCCTCATTCACAGGACTTTATTAATATAAATATTGAATCCATTCAACAATTACAAGAAGGCATAAAATTATTTCTGATTGCATTTCCTTAGATTAATGAAACAAACTCTAAGAAGAAAAAAAGTACTTTTTCTCCAGCTACACTTAGTGACTAGGCCCTGCTATGCCTGCAAAGCCTCTGAGTTAAGACAGGTAACTCAAAGTTTCAAATTCAGTGAAACTTAAACAGAACACAGACTTTATACCACAGTCCTTTGCCTTGCAAGGACACCAGGCTTCATAGAGGATTCCTACACTGGATGGGTTTCCATTGGTGCCTAAGTTTTCACAAGACAACTATGTACTCCAAAGCTTGAAACCATCAACACAATAATTTTCTAATTAATAAAAAATCTCCAGAACATTTCCATAGCTGAACTGGTAACTATTCTGTGGCGCAGCAGAGTTTGTGCTAAGACTGTTAATAAATTACAGACCCCAGTACCATTAATCTCAAAGTAGTTATAATAAGAAATTAAAACATTAAAGGTTTTCCTACTTTCCTCATAGAACTTTCCAAGAAAATTAGAGCCACATATTTTTGATTTAAGACCATGGGAAGATTCTGTGCAAAATAAAATGCCACTATATTTCACAAACATTTTTATAGGATAAATAGGAACAAATGAGGGAGAAAACCTTCATGTTGTACTCTTTTCAGTGCGAGTCAGGATGGTTTAACAATAGCTCTAGACCATATGTCTGCTTTAATGGTGTACCATCAGAAGAGACAAATATTTTGGAAAACTTGATAGAATTCTAGGTTATTGGGTTAATTCTTAAAGTTCAGCGGAAATAACAGAACAAGACCCTTGCATGTTTTTAATCTACTGAAAATGCAGTTCTATCATCAGAATAAATTTTAAAAAGAGAACAAATCCTGGGAAAATGCACAAAATCTTCAAATTAGAAAAAGGTAATAAATTTTCTTTAGTATTGAATTACTGCAAATCTAACAAACAGACCACAGATTATGACAAAACTCAGAAATAGGCCTCTCTGAAACTAAGACATGGTTTGTGTTTTAACTGTGAAAAGAAAAAAAAAAATTTCTACCTCTTTACCTACCCACCTCTATTTGTTCAGATAAAAGAAAAATCCCCTACATGTTTTCCCATATGTTTCTCTTAATAAACTGGGTATCAGTAAAGCACTTCTACTCATTCAAACCATCCCACTGTAGATTTAAAGTCTGACAGCTGTTAGGCTGCTGCTGTGCCAAGATCACCACTGCTATCCAATCTCACCTCAGCACTTTCCTGGTGCTTCCATGTATTCACTGATTGGCTCCTTATGTACTTAGATGTGAAACTTAGCTTTGTCTCTGCTCTACAAAACATGGCACACTGGAGTCCTGAGCTCATAGCTAGGGCTCCTATGCACTCTGATGATAAAAATAAAACCCACTATAAACCTGTAACGACATATCTACATCTGCACAAACTTTGCCTCAAGAAGCCTAAATTCTAGACGATATCATAAAAAGCCAAATTATATATATTTCTGATTGATAAATTGTGTGGATTTCAGCACACACAAGCAACGCAGAGACAAAAACAGTCTGGTGACTACTGATGTTAGTGGTAGAGCTTATATAGATGCCTTATGGGCATAGAGCATTAGTGTTAGGACAGGTGGAAATGGCTTCAAGTTTTACCAGAGGAGGTTTAGATTACATATTAGGAAAAATTTCTGCACTGAAAGGGTTGTCAGGCACTGGAACAGACTGCCCAGAGAAGTAGCAGAGTCACCATTCCTGCAGGTATTTAAAATACGCATAGATGAGGCACCTGGGAATATGGTTCAATGGAGGAGTTGGCAGAGCTGGGTTAATGGTCGGACTTCATAACTTTAGAGGTTCTTTCAAACTTAAATGATTTTGTGATTCTATAACATAGAGACATCCATGGCATATGGCCATAGATATTTGATGAAGAGAAAGCTGAGAACTGCTCACCACGCTGCAGCCAGGACAGTCAGGACCATTTTCACATGTCCTGCGCCGTGCCTGGATCCCTCCTCCACACTGAGCCGTGCAGCGCTCCCACGGCCCCCAGCCTGTCCAAAACACATGAGGGGGGCACAACAAATGCTCATTGCAGTACCTGTAAGAAGAGAAATAAGGAGACAAAGAATCCACTTATTATCAAGACAAGATCTTCCCTAAAACCTCCCACATTTGCATAGTTCAGATAGATATTAGTACAGGGGAATATTTTATACAAAGGGCCCCTCCCTGCTCATTAAGCACTGCACTAACAGTTGTCACACTGTCACACAGAGTGTCTAAACATTTGAGGTTTTTTTTTTAGGTTGCAGTTGTGTGGGTGGCATTTGTTTGCTTTATTCAGTGACTTTATACATTCCATGCAATGCAGCCACGCGATTGTACTGTGGTCACGTAAGCAAGATTGCAAACTACTTTATTAAAACCACTTGTGGCTATCCCTCTGTGGCAGTCAACCAAACAGCAGGCAAACATTCATGCAGGAAGTCTTTTATCAGTCTCCAGCTAAGAATTGATTAGGATCCATCTCTCTCATCTTCAGACAGCTACACCTGCTTTTTTCTTTTCAAAGCATCTCTGCTTCTATGGGCAATTTAAAAGTTAAAACACTGATGCTAGGCCTAAAGAACTGCACTTGTTTATAATGTTATTACGTTATCTTTTAAAGGGTGTTTTTAGTTATTTTAATCTTTGAAGGCTTTTCCTGTAGGCTGCAAACTGATTCCAGAGGCAGAGTAGGTCTTGAGGGAAGCCCTATTCAATTGTTATTATTGTAACTACACATTCAGACAAGTGGGAAGATCCCAGCTTCAGCTGAGTTTTTTCAATTTTTGTAGAAACCTTAGAATACTGATTTTTTGAGTGTGCCATCCAATAAATATGGCCATAGCACATGCTGCATTTTAAGGAACCTCTACACAGGTCCAAAGGATTTAGGTCATCAGCAAGTGTGACTAGGGCTCTCTAAGAGACCAAGCTCTTACTTAGATGAAGCAAACACACAGCATAGTCAGGAAACAGATAACCCTGAAGACATTCTCTGATATTTTATGGATGCATCTGGGTAGCTCTTGTTACAAGACTATCCCGAATGAACAAATCAATCTGATACAGTATTTCCTCAGTTTTTACACCATTCATCCAAAATCCAATTGTCTTCTTGCCCTTCTAACAAGTTTTCATTTCTTGGCACTCTTCTACAGTGAAAACTGATAGTGAAAGTTTCACTACAGTGAAAACTCTAATACTCCTTAGTTGTTCATTTTCCACAAAAAGAGAAATTACAGTATGAAGAATTGTCATTTTCAACAAGAATAACCACAACAGGGTTTTTTGTTTGTTTGTTTGTTTTCAGAAAGCCCCAATATCTGCAAGCTCCAATTCTTCATTATCTTTCATTATAAGGAATTTGAACATTTGGAACTCTGTGAAGGGCAAAAAAAAAAAAAAAAAAAGGTTGGTGGTGTAAGTAACATACAAAAGTAGATTTATTGCTTATGCTGGAGCCTAAAATTCAAACTTTTTCCCTAGGTCTGGGCAACTCCATTAAAATCTAAAGACTGGGAGTGGGGTTAATAGAGGAGTGACATTTAGTTTTCTGCTTCTGTAGAGTCAAGAAAATTATTCACAGCTTGTATTCACCTTTCCTCTGGAAACAGGAAAAAATGCTCAAACCCTCAATATTTATGAATCTGGTGTCAGATTCAGTGCGTGATTTGGGTACACACATTACAGTTCACATTATGTCATCATTAAAGATACATTGGAATGTTCTGTGCCTGGATATTCTTCCCCTAGAACTCTGCACACATTCGTTGTCACATGCAGTCAATTATGTGAGTGCATGTAATAGTTTCTTCTAGATCATTTGTTGCGAATGTGTAGTCTATCAAATATAGATGTAACATCAGCATTTAGTCAAATTAGTTCAAACTTTGCATAATTTCAGTTCTTAATGAAGATGTGTTACGTTAATTTGGGAGACACACTGAGGCTAAAGCAAATCTGCCATGAAGTTGAGAATTATCAATATTCAGCCATGCAGAAGTAAAATTAAGGAACATGTCTTGCCTAAAAATAAAGGCACGTACGGCGTAGCTATCTAAAAATGAAATAGTCATCTAACTTGAGCAACAGATCATGGAAGGAAACAGCCCAGTTAAAAATATGATTTATGTCACCCTAAAGCAAAGGTCATATAAATACACCCCTCAATGTACAGATCGATTTTCTTTGACTATAAATGCTACATGAGAGACAGACATCTAAGCAGCCATTAAAGGCAATGGAAATCTTGTCAATACAAACTCGGGAGACCAGAATGATTGATCTGAAGATGTTAAAGAATATACAGCAGAAATACATAAATTACCGTTCTCCACAGCCTGTATTGACTAAATTTCAACAGATCACAGTGGAAGTTCAGACACCTGACTCACACATGAACATTCACACTCATGAACGCCTGAAGTAAGGTATGACAGATCTCACTTCGAGAACAGTCATGCCACTATGGAGTGGCTCTTCTAGTGTCTTCGTGCCTGACCTCCCACTCTCTCACTTGAGCAGGAGACAGAAAAGAAACCTATTAACAGTGACCCTTCACAGTAAGCATTTCAAAGGGCTGGAAATTCTATTATCTAACTCCAATTAAAAATGCAGCTGAAAAAAAGCCCTAAAATCTCTATGCAAAATACTTCAATTTAGGAAACAGTTGTTTTTTCTTTTAAAAAAGTCAACACCATCCAGATTCCTTTTTTTTTTTTTTTCAGGGGAAAAAAAAAAAAAGCAGAACAAACCGAAAACTAATACAGCATACAAGTAGAATCTTATTTTCATTTCAGTCAGCCAGCCTCTGAAAACATCAGGTATGTTTTCACAGCTAGAGACATCCCTGCAATTGATCTTTGAGAACTGTGCTACAGCACAGGGCTTTGAGCCAAGTTTCATTATATCTGTTCTTGGCTGCATTTCAAGTCACTCAGCAACCCTTTTTCCCTTTTGCTCTTTCTTCCCCTCTTAATTTCGTTCTCAGGACCCACAGGGCTAACGTTTTACAGTAATTCAACTAAACATGCAATCCAAGAAACTTGAATCTGTGAAACCACTGCCGTCCCCCCTAACCTAACTGCAGTGAGGTCAGAGTGGAGAACAGCCTAGAGAAATGTGGGTTTTGTACAGTGACCCTTCACATTTCCCTTGAAGTGAATCCAAGATCAAATGCCCTAATAAAGGAATTGTCATACTGGGAGAAGGGTGAACATCCTCTGTCCAGTTGCATCCACAGGTATTAGTGCCTACAGCAAATTTTACAACTACAATTTCTGTGCAACTGGCATTATTATTCTTGTTTCTATAAAGATCTCAACCTTTAATAAGACATCAATTTATTCAACTTATTTCAGTGCTGCTTCCCAGCACTGAGTACTACAGTCTAACTGCACGACAGTTACAAATATGCCCTTTTTATTCCACAGAGAGATATTTAAACAAATAGTTTGTAATTTTGAACTATGTTATACCACCCTGTGTTTAAGGAAAACAAACTAAGTTTCATCCCTGTCTGCCCCTTCCTGTGCAATGTACTGTTCTGTGGTGGGTAGTTGTGATTAGCTGGTAGCTGGTGATTTTCTGGGATGCACAGACCATACCGAGGCTGATGGGAATGCCAGATTCCTTTAACGTAAGGCAGGCACATGAAACACATGCGTCCTGCTGGACTGAGATTGTTACACTGACAGAAATACCCATCCAAGAGACTGTGGAAGGTGGCATGTGGTCCCAGGGGCTTCCGTGGAAGAGGAGGGAGCAGAGAAAAAGCAAGGAGGGTGGGAACAGACACTTCCCAGCAGACAACATCCATGGGAGTGCAAGCAAGCCTAAAGCCCTGTGGTGTTTAAGCTGCTCTGCTGAAGTGGACTGGGCTTGTTCGCACTGCTCAGAAACAAGCAGTGCTACACAGAGTAGGCACTTGACTCTCGGCAGTTCCTCTTTCTCATGGAAACAAGCCCAAAAGCTGAACGTTTGCTGAGAACTGTGTACAAAATAATGCAACAATATGTCCTGCTTCTAATCATTTTATACACCCCAAAATATCCAGGGCTTTTAAATGTTTACTCCTTGTCTGCAGTCAATGTACTTTTCTAATAGCCATGGGGTTTTTTTCTATTTTTTCCTGTGTAATAAAAGATAAGTGCATCCACTGAAAGCAAGTGATTCTCATTTTAATGTCCCTCATTTCTGCACAGATAGGAGGGGGGGCAGTGGACTTAATCAAGCCATATCTACAGCATCATCCACAGAAAGGACAAACAAACATTCGCACTCCATGATAATGCCAAGACAGGATACTGCAGACTCTATAAACTAAGATCTAGAGAATTTCCACCAGCTTCAGTGAATATTTCTTTTACAGAAAAAATCAGAAAAATTAGCCCCTGAGGAATTCATCAAAATGTCTTCCATCTGAAATCTTAACTATAAAATTATTATCTGATTAGGAAATTTTGTTACAATGTTATTTTTACTCCCTCTCTGTAGTCTGTCTAAATGCACATCAGCTGCACTTTTGACCTACTTCTACAAGGGGGATTTGCTTTGTAATATAAGTATTTGCTGTTATCTCTCAACTGCTTTCCCCCCTTCCCACACACCCCTTTAGCAGCAGAGCATGAAACAGTTTAACCTATCTTCAATGCTTTAAATTGGCAAATATTGCCATTGATTTCAAGGGGGAATGGCCGGCAAGCACAGAGCTGCCTGATACATTAGCCATGATAGGATCATGGCTTTCATGACATAAAACAAATATATCCTAGACAAACAATTAACACATGAACAAATACTCTCAAGCTGAATATGCGTGCACATCTGGAGGTAAATTTACCTCAGATATACTCTGCCCTTTTTGTGTTTGCTTTCTATGGAGTTATGTACTGGATTTCTACTGAAATCACTGCTTGTTGAAAAGCTCTTTCAAAGTTTGGCATGTAGATGGCTGTGGAATATGAACCCTATTTTTATAACCCTGAACATGTGAAGGTGTTTAGAGTACACACGTTTACAAAGTCAAATGTACTCAATGTGTAAATCAACTAATGCAAATTTTTACTAATACTAAATTTATATTAATTTTACATATGAGTTGGGTCATCAAAAAAGCCAACAGTTAAGCTATTTATAAACATTGGTTGATTTAAATAAGAAAATCTGAGAAGTTGCTTCTTGGCTCTTTGGATAAAAACCCAGTAAATGTTTCTCAGGAGTTATTGCACATGTAATACTGGTTCAGACTGCCTAAATGTTATGGGCTCAGAGGAACTGTTTCCATTTGGCGCCAATTTAACTCAATGAGAGTGAAACAGTGAAATAATACTACTGTAAATGCTGGTACTCCATTGCCCTCACAGTTCAAAACTCTCTACAAGCTGGCAGAGAGCCATGAGGATGCTCATGAAACTCTAATGGCCCCAACCAGCTTCCCCTGAGTCCTCCATCCACACCGAAGGGATGAGGAGCTCTATTTAACCTGATCCTAATCCTAGCCTGTGGTTTAGCTTCCTACCTGGACTTCAGACTTTTCTCATTGTCATGATGTCACTAGGATCTAGACTCTTGGTTGGATCTGGTCGCAATCTCCAGGCTTGTCCTGTTCCCCTGCTGTGGGTGATGGGATAGGCCCTGGATGGCAAATATCCCAGGACTTTCTGCTTTTTACAGCTCTGAAAAGATTTATCCAAGTACTTGGCTTAACACTGACAAAAATCCTGGCAAATAACTGATGCCTCATTCCTCTAGCTGCTTTACAAATTACTTGACAAAATTTCCTAACTCACCGCACCCTCTGGAAAAGAAATTAAAGGCACTTAAAAAAATAATTAAAAGTATTAGGACATAACATGGATAACAAACAAAACCAAGGCAGAGGCAGGAAGGTCAGCTGTGAGCAAGCTGTGAGTGAGAAAGGTGCAGAGGTTTTGGGAGTGAAGGGTCTTTCAAAGAGACAGGAAAGAGAGACAGAAGAACTCTGAGAGAAAAAGGCATCCTGCAGTAAACTCACAGGCACATTCATCCCAGATTGCCGCTGAACTGGACGGAGATAGAAATGACAAATAAGTTGCAGGCTACAAAAGCAAAGCAGCATAAGGTAATTGCTCCTTCAGAACTGATGCATACCAAAATTCAATCCTGCTGGACTGCTATTATTTCAACTCATCATAAGTCACTTTCCAGTTTGTAACTGCTTTTACAGTGCGCCCATTATCTTAATGCTTGCATAACTAAGAAAGTATTTCTCATGGTTTTCTTTATTTCCTTGAACCTTCTTATCAAACTTTTATTCCATGTTAAACTAAAATGAACAATTATTATTACCATCTTTAGTCCATCATTCTAAAGCCTCTCCAAACTGATTTTTTTTTTCTATGTTTAGTCTTGTTGTGTCCTGCCCTGGACTGACCTCTCAGTTCAGGAAAATCAATAACTGTTATTCATGCTGGGACAGAGCTAAACAACAGCAGATACAATCTATGTTTGATGGTGATGGCATTCTGGTTGGGCAACCTATTTTCAGAAAGCAATTTACAAAAGAACAAAATCCTGTCCTCTGGAATGAAATGGTAAATATTCATGGCCTTGAAACAGTGAGAAATGTTCACATTTTCTGTGATACTGATCCTTTACATTTAAGAGTTAGAAAGACCAGGTCCCTGGTGATCTATTAATACGTGAATGTGTCATGCAACCTTGCTTCAATGAACCTCTTAACCTGAAGAAATGCTAGAGTTGGTGTTTAATTAAACGCCTCACTGAAACTCATCATAAAGTTTACTGACTTTAGTTTACATCCAACAGCAATATAGGATACTACATCATCCATACAGAAACACTGAAGTAAGCTGTAAGTGCATATTGGGAGGAAACATATCTGCATACATGTCTTGGAACGGATGGCTACAGGACTCCAAATTTTCACACCAATGCTAGTCTTCTGCTATCTAGCTTTCTGGTATACCTCTGGAAACAACATAATAATGCATGCAAGAGTTGCAGTTTATCAGAATATATTCTATCTTGATTTAAAGAAATATTTAATTCCTGTTAAAACTGCGAACACAAAAATTAGAGATGCGTGTAGGGTCCACATAAATTAGAGATATAATTAGGGTACATGTAAAATGGAATGAAAGGCCTGAACTTGACATTCTGAGCTAGTGACAAAATACTTAGTCTGGTGCCAAAATAGTACATGGTGAAATCAAAATCTGAGATAACTTGATCTGCTTGGGGGTTAAAAAATATATACAAACAATTTTAAAAATCCCACCAAGCTTGAAACCTTACTAAAGACATTTGAGTTTAAGGTGTATTATATTTATTGAATGGAAAACAAAGCCCTTGAAACTTCCTTCCATGTTAAAGAAATGCTTAATTTATTTACAACAGAAAAAATGAACTCACAGCATCAGTAACATAGTGCTGTGACCTTATTATATTTTGTTCTGAATTCCAGGTCTTGAGGCTGGATGAGTTACAATTCAAACACAGTGCAATCAATTTTCAAGGAGAATCAATTTTCAGGGTCTCAAGGGACAGCAGCACATTGCTTCAGCACAATTCCCTGGCACTACCAGGAGCTCTCAGGTGGCTCGGGAAGGATGAAGCTAAGCGAAAGATGAAAGATCTGCTGTAGACCCACAGCCTCATTAATGGGAAAACTGTACTGTACAGCAGTGAAGTTAAAGAGAGAGTGAAAGGAAAGGGAAGGGAAAACTAAGCAAAGAGAGGAAAAACTGTTCTGTGGAATACAACTGCACAGAAGAAATTAAAACAGAAAATAGAAGAAAGACAACTCACCTCTCCTCACGATTCTGTCCCACACAGACGCGTCCTCCGTGTCGAGGGGTTGGATTGCTGCAGGAACGCTGACGAACTTGAAAGCCTATGCCACAAGTGGTGCTACAAGGTGACCAAGAAGTCCATGGTGTCCAGCCTCCATTTCTGGTAGAATAAAAAGCTCAGGCTCTGTCATCTGTTATACATAGCGAATGGCTGATTAGGTGTGACTGACAGCAGAATCTGGCCTATTAATATTTCTTTAGAAGTTATTAATACTGCATCGTGTTCCATTTCTTCAAGAATACTGAACCAAAATAAAGGTGCTCTGATATTCCATATTCCATGCTTTGTAATCAGCAACTGCTAAAAATACCTCTTCACAGAAGAATTACAAAGATATGAAGATATGTAGTTACTTTTGGTCACTTTGTTCTGGGTAAACTACATATGCAAACTCCTGTATCAGTGTTCAGAAGCTAACTTTAAATTACATACCATTTTCAGGGAGATTAAAATGTCAAATTTTGCTACCTTGTCTGAAAGAAAAGTGATTAAAGCCTGGAGGAAAAGGAGGCTCAGAGGACACTATATTGCTCTCTACAACTACCTCAAAAGAGACTGTAATGAGGTGGGGGTTGGTTTCTCCTCCCAGGTGTTGATCTCTTGATTTTAACAAGGGATGGAATGAGAGGAAATGGCATCATGTTGTGTCAGGGGAGATTTAAATTGGATATTAGGAAAAATTCCTTCATCAAAAGGGTTGTCAAGCATTGGAGCAGGCTGTCCAGGGAAGAGGTGGCGTTACCATCCCTGAAGGTATTAAAAGACTCACAAATATTGTACTTGGGGACATAGTTTAGTGGTGGACTAGGCAGTGCTTATTAATTGTTGGACTCAAGCTTAAGTGTCTTTTCCAGTCTTACGACTCTGTGGCACTAAAGTAAGCGTTAAAATGCATTAGTTCTCAATTTCAACGGGTTATTCTGATAAGACGTCAATGTAATGTAACAAAAAAGCTAAGAGAGTTCACATGCTGTACCTTGCATTTGTGAACTTTCAGAAAGGACTCCCACCCCCTCCAATGCACTCTAGAAAAATGTTATAGATAGATCTATTATCTATATCTTTATATAATTATATAGATGTAATTAAAATATTATATATAGACCAAACATCTGAAAAGGAATTTCATATCCTGTCCTAGGCAAAAAAAAAACAACAAAAAAACCCCAAACAAACAAACAGAAAACCCCACCCAAACAAACAAAAAAACAACCCCCCAAAAACAAAAAACCCCCCACAAAACAAAACAAAAAACCCTTCAGCTGTTATCCAAAGCTTTCATGGCTACCTTGCAGTTTTTGTACTGGCAGAACATAAACAGAAATAAAGAAAAATAAAACTAAACTATATTGAGCTTTTGATTTTTCATCATAAAAGCAAAAGTTAAAGTAGTGCCTTACTCATATAGCAGTGTTAACAGAAGTAAGAAGTTAAAATAGTAGTGTAATAATGACAAAGGTAGAATAAGAATCCAGTCCCAAATCACATTCCAAATTCCCTTCTAAACCTGACAGCTATTGTTTGATAGTTCAGTAACTCACAGCATATTTGTCTTTTCTATCATTCTCCAGACCTGATGCTATATAACATATTGTTAGATTTTTAATAATTTTCCTAAAATAGACTATTTTCACTTACAGAGCTTGCAGTTACCTTGTGCAGAAGTGTAATCAGTTTTATTCACTATCATGATGTGATTGTGATGTTAAAAGAAAAAAAAAAGACAAAAAACCAGAAAGAATCACTGAAAAGAAACTGAATGCACTAGTATATGTTTCATCTTGCAATTAAAGTATGTGTAATAGATGTGTAAAATGTTTTAAGCATGAACTTCTGTTGCAGTTCCAAATACATAATGTTCTGAGTCTGTTTGAAATTATTTGCTCACACTGATTTTCTCTGGGAGTGCTTAAGTTCCTGAAGAAGACAAAAGAGCAGCTAAAGAGTTCTATACAGACTGATAATAGAACTTGCTGTCGTGATACAACTGAAAGATACAATGAAAACATTTTTCCAGCACAGAATGGGGGACTACAATGGTAATATGAGACCTTAAAAAAAGTAAGCCACTGTAACTTCCAGCAAAGAATTACAGAACTGAGAAGAAGTATCATACTTTGGATATTCTTTAACTCTGATTTTTTTTTTTCTTTCTGAGCTTTTGTTAAAATTACCTGAGGACAACATTATTTGGTACACAGCATTTGAAATGACTCTTTGCTCTTTTACTCATTCTCTCTCCTACAAAAGTCTGAGAGAAACTTTCTAATGTCCCATTCGCCCTTTCATGCACAGAACAGGATCAGTAGATTTCAGGGGAGATTTCAAAGGGCAGGCTTCTGATTAAGTTAAAAAATTTTAAACTACACATGATAGAACCTGAAATTGTCTTGCATACCTGGAACAGTTGGCAATCTCCATGGTTGGTCCTTCACACAGCCATCCTCCACACTGAGGAGCAGGACTGTCACACACACGTGTTCTGCAGAGGCAGGAGCCAACACTGGCACCATCAGTGTGGGTGCAAGGTTTCCACTGTGACCATGTTCCAAAATGTCCATCCACTGTCAGATTCCTCATCTAGAAACAAACACAACAGTTTGACAGTTCCTTCACACAACTGCTTTATTCTGCTGTGCGTGAAGGTTTAGCCTTCAGCCACCAACAATAGCAGCCTCCACTGGAGAGATACATTTTCCATACAGCAATCTCCCTTTATAATTCCTGTAACTACATACTTTCCACAACTTCTGACCAAGCCAAGCCACTGGATGCCACAACCATAGCAATAACTGAAATCACAGCTAACTGTTACCTTCCACAAGCATGTTTGCCCACCTCTCAATTGCCCTCTGTGTTTCCAACTTCCTAAAATTTTCTGGTGAAAATGGAACCTGGGAACTGACTGTAAAACCCAAGATCAAAAAGAAGACCCAGCAGAGGATAAGGAAGAAATGAAGAAGAAATTCTCTATGACGATGATGAGACACTGGAACAGTTTCCCATTAGAAACTGTGAATGTCCAACCTGTGGATGTGTTCAGGGCCAGGTTGGATGGAGCTTTGAGCAACATGGTGTAGTGGAAGATGTCCTTGCCCTCGGCAGGGAGGATTTAAGATAAATGATCTTTCAGTTTCCTTCCAAGGAAACAATTCTGTGATTCTAAAAACAGATGCTGAAATAGTCCAGGGTAACAAAACTGGATTGATCAAACTCAAATCCCCATGATGAGTGCCTTTTTTTGAAAGCAGCTTTTGAAGTTTATGTCATACCGTACCATTTCATAAGGACAAAATGGTTTTAAATATGACAGTCTCTAAGTGTTATATGAAATTATATGTATAAATATCCTCAAAATATCGCCAAAAACTAGCACCTAACCCTACATGATGAAAGAGTTTGCTCCCACAGAATTCAATTCTTAACACCTTTGGCTGGAAGGTTCAGACAGTTCTCATCTTGACTGGAATGTTTCTATCAAGCAGCTGTAACACATTTATTATGAAATATCTTCATTGCCTAGCTGAAACAAAATGAGCTAGAAAATGAGCTTTTCTAAAGAAAATTGAGCAGGACATGGGGAATTCAGCCCCCAACAAACACAGATTTTCATAATATTCTTTTAGCAAGGTGTTAACCTTGACAAATCTGTGATCCTAAATGGAAATGATGGCCACTTTTTCAGTTAAGTATTAAGAAATTTGCCTTTTGTTTGCCGCATGTTAACTTTCAGTCAGGACAACAGCACCAACAAGTGCAGGCTAAGTAGCATTTAAACTCACTCTTAGTAAGAATTAATATGCATCACTTGTAGTCATGCATTTTTCACCCAATGTGTGAGAACATAACATTTTAATATTTGCTTATATATTGAAATAGGAATTACAGCTGTAGATTGCCATACCTGATCTGAAATGGTATCTTCCTTTATTATTTTTAGTATTTTAGTGGTGGTGAGAGAAGTGTACATTTCACAAATACTTTGAAGATACAAGAGATTCAATTACAACATAAGGCATGTTTCCACTGACACTCTGGATGTTGGCTGACTCTTTCCACTGTGGCAAAGGTATCATAATTTCACTAATTATAATTTATTAGTAATTTATCACAAATATCACTTGTGCAAGAACAGCTATGTGTATATTCTGTCAGCTACAACCAACAACCCTAATTCATAATTTCAAAATGACAGCCATTTATTCAAAAAAACTCACCAACCTTTGCTCACATAGAGTTTACATTGTTGGGTTTTGTAAGACAACAAGAAATACTTCCTTTTAGGTGACAAGCAGGCTCATTCTCTCTTACACTGCTGGCCTAACAAATATTTATAGTCCATAAACTAACAATTCTATGTTCCCAATCTAATTATGTCAGAGACGTGAAAATGCCTTTACTGCTTTCTGTTTCTGTGCTGCATCAAAATATCTTTATTGTTGCACCTAAATTATACCCTAAAGCCTGTCTATGGTTAGACAAGCTAACAGTTGTCCATGGTTACCATAATACACATTAAGTGGTAGAGAAAGTACACATAAAATGTAGCTGAAAGCCTGAACTCAGAAAGATAAATTGATGACAAATTCTCTTTCTTCATTATTTTTCCCTGCTCCTGCTAAGATTGTCCCACTGGGGTCTCCGCCGTTCCCATGACTCACCTGCTCTGTCCCTCTGTACCTCTCTTTCAGAAGTGATATCAATTTCATCATACAACTGCAGGAAAGCAAAAATGTCCTGATGAGGGGCCTTTGCGGCCCTCACCAGAATCCATGCCCATTAACCTTTCACAATCTGACACCTCAAGGGCAAAATCACAGTTAGTCAGACTATCTGGGAACTGGTACACTCTGCTTTCCCTCTCTACCACCCTGGTATTGCCACCCTCTCCCTACTGCAGATACCTTTAGACCTTTCTTCCTTCTTAATGTCCTCCAAACATCCACCTTTGTCTCAAGTCTCTCTGCACCTACCTCATCTACCTGCTTTGTGCCTCTGCAGTCTGAATAAAGGTCACAGTTTTTAACTCTGTCAAGAGATCTTTGGTTTGAGATTCCTTTTTGTAGATTTTTTTGAGTCTGTAGAATTTCCTGAAGCTCCTAATGAATTCAGACACCATACTACACTTTCTCTGAAAATAACTGTAAAAATAAAGCCATTTCATGTTGCATACTTCTATTAAACAAACAAACAAACAAACTCAAAAACAGAAGCAAAACTGAAATCCTGAAAAACTTTTTTTAAAATTATTTTTACTTTCCTTGTAAGAGCTCCTAGATAATGTCAGTATATTTTTAAGTGATGGATTGCAAGTTGTACGACTGGAAAATACTTCAAAAAAACAATGAACCTTAATTGCCATAAAAATTATTGGATGAATAATAGGGATACATGACCAACTGGAAAAAGATCAAATTTGCCATAGCAATAATTAGTGACCATATTTATGCACAATTGCTGTACTTATGCCAACTGAAACAATAACCTAAAAATCAAATTGAGAATTAAATCACAGCAAGATAACCAAAATAACCACATTTTTCAAAATTGATCTTCAAAGTCCAAAGATGATAGCACAGATGCACATCTATCTCTCCTATTCACCTCTCTCCTCTCCCATGACATGCCTATAAGTACTCAGACACATGAGTAATTCTGTAGGAAATAATTTCTCAAAGGAAACTGGTCACACTTTTTATCCTCGACTAAATGATTGTATAAAGAGACCCCTCTCTGATCTAATTTTAGAAGTAACTGGTCATTCATTAATCTAAAAAAAATTCTACAATGTTAAAAAACCTGAGAAATTTTGCTAACAATTAAGATATTGTAAGCAATTGGGACCAAAACAGGGAGAGTAGGTTTTGAATATTCTGTTATGTTCCGCCTGCAACAGTGTCTTGAATATATCCAGCACATGTTAAGGATGCACATAGCTCAATTGCCTACAAAATTAAATTAATTGCATCTTGGCTTATATATCCTGTGAGCACAGCACATAAAAATGCTATAAAAACAAATATTTGAAAGCCTCATTAAGCAAAATTGTAATTGATTACAGTTTGCCAGAATACTGTGTTTTCATTAGAGGAAAGTTTCTATGTAGTTTTCCAACCTGTTCAATATGTGTTACTTAGCGTATAAGGCTTTAAAACAGTAAAGGCATATACCCACACTCTTCAATTTAGATAGATAATTCTAAAATCTTCCTTATATTTTGCAAGATCAATCTGCTCAAGGACAAAATTTCTTTGGAGGTTCACTAGGTCTTCGAATTTCAGATCAGCAGGATAAGTCTCACAGGTATGGATAAATTTCTAAGAAAGACTTAGGTGATCCCCTGCTTTGACTACACTGCCATATGCTATGCACATGTCATATAATAGATACTGAATAATTGTTTTTCCAGTTGAACAGAACAGAATAGCATTATGCTTTCTAAATTATTCTTCTCTCCACCCTATCTTGGCCTTGTGTTCTATATCTACGAAAGAAAATAAGGCCTAGTGCCATAATTCAAAAACCAAGCACAGCAGGCTGACTGCCTGTGCAAATATCAACAAAATAAAGTATTTCAGTAATCACAGTATTTTCCCTGAAAGTTGCTCCTGATGTCAGCTCAAACGCTAATGCAGATGCATCCAATACCGGACTATTTTATTAGTCCTCTATGTGAGAAGGTGGATGCAAAGGACAAGACAAGACAAACTTTTTTAAAGTTTTGAGATTTTGAAAAAATGTTTCAAAAAAATTGCAATTTAATGTCAAACACCATCAGAACACAGGAGCACGTTCTCAAAGCCCTCAGAATCAGCATAGTGTTTGTATCTCTGAGGCTGTTGCAACACATGTAGAGAGAACAATCAAAGCTGGAAGAAGTTTATACTGATTTTTCACATCTCTAGTTCACTAAACAAAGTTCAGCTTAAGAGAGAAAACTGTCATCAGGATGTTAAAGGGAGCTTGTAAACACATGGAGATTAGAACATGAAAGCCATGTGAGCATGAGTTTATAGATGCATGTGCCCCACTGGTGAGAGGGGCCAAGATCAAGAAGTACTTACTAGGAATGAAAGCAGAATTGAGTTGGAAAGGCTCCCTCTTCATGGGCAGAACAAAGCAGCAAGGATCTCAAAAAAAAAAAAAACAAACCAAACCAAAAACAAAAAAAAAAAAAAAAAAAAAAACAAAAACAAAACCAAACCAAAAAACCCACTTCAATAGCACAAGAAAGATACTTCTTAACCCTCTTTTGGCATGCTTTGGAGTGAGGGAAAAGAATGAATATTATAACAACACCAGAATAAATTTAAAAGTGAGAGATACAAATCAATTTGGTTGGTGCCTTTTAATATTATACTGAATTTATTAAAAAAAATTCTTAAAGAGAAGTGTTAAGCCACTGTAAATATAAACCCTGCATTTATAGTAATTATCACCTCTGTCGTTAATATGAGTGAGACTTAACTCATGGAAGTCAGCCTTACAATTCATGGACTCTAGAAGATGTTTGGCTTTTCGTATTAGCAAAAATAATCCTAAAAGAAAATATTATACCATTAGTGATTAAACTTTTTCAAAGCACACAATGGAGAAAAATTCTGCAGAGAAAAATATGTTAATATCACTAATCTTAGAAGACATTTATTTTCAAGGTGGGAAAATAGACATTGCAGATAAAAAACAACTACCCTTTGAAATTACTCTAAATAATTCTATCATATAAGTAGTTTGATAAGAAATAGAAAAGAAACTAGGTATTCTGCTAAAACCTAAGGAAAATGGCATTAAATGCAATATTCTGATCTTGAAAAATCTATGTCAACACATTTTCATGAAATTCACACAGAATCAAAGGTTTTAAGAGACAAATGAATGCATTTGGACTTACTGGACACACGGTAATGCTTTGCTCCCATTGACTCATGCTCAGACTTTCTTCCAGCGCTGTGCATTTCTTCATCACCATGTCCCAGCCACAATAAGGGTCTTGAGATCCAATGCATGCACTGTGGGTGAAAACCAATCAGAGATAATCAGGATATTTATCTTCATTTGCAGTGACCAAAGATTTCTAAATAACTATGTGGCATCTCTTGGTATTTCATAGGCAGATAGTGAAATTTATCTCCATTGTGTTATGGCACTGACAAAGTGACCAAAACCAGCGGAAAGATTAATTTGAATGCCTACACAAAGCTAGGATTTCTTTTAAGTGCATAGCTGAATTTCTGTCTGCATGCATGGTATGTTGTCTAGGCTGATTGTTGTACTTAATTACTAGAGAATTACAGAAATTCATGAAGAGGGTATATTGGGTATATTGTCTACTCCAAGTAAAAATTTCAGGAGTTACAGTTCTTAGTCTTTTCTGTCATTTTTGGAATTGTAGCTATGATCTTTTTCAGAAATCAGAGGACAATGTCTGCTCTTTGAAAATTAATTAGAAAACCATCTGATCTATTTTCTGCAATTGTATAAAGTCTCTGAAAGTTAGTTCAAAGGGGCACTGGTGGCTGCCATCACACCTCTTACATTTCACATGCTGCACTCAACACTCCCTCTTAGTTGCCTATGAGGAGGGAGAAAAAAGGATTACAGAGAAGGATGGTAGTCCCGTTTCATACAGACTCTGAAAGATCCACTGTACAAAACTAGAAGTTCATTTCTCTAATAAATAGCAGGTTTCTCTTGCTAAGGACTAATACTAACAGTCCAGGCAATAAGTCTGCATCTTCACAGCTAAATGTCCATAAGAAAGGAGGTGGAACTCCCATTATAGTGAAGCACAGTATAATTGGTTTAACACTTGTAAGGATACTTATAAATTATACATAAAAATAATGCATTCAAACATTTTGTCTAGACTGTAAAAAATGTTAGACCAATCATTTTTGTTCAACTCAAATCCATGGGCATTATCCTTCTCTTTTTAATTATCTGTTCCCATCACATCTGTTGACTGAAGGGCCACAGAGATGATCAAGCAACTGGAGCATCTCTCCAGTGAGGAGAGGCTGAGAGAGCTAGGAGAGCTCTTTGGCCTAGAGAAGAGAAGGCTCAGAGAGGATCTCATCAATATGTACAAAACCCTGAAGTAAGCATGCAAAGAAGAGGATCCAGGGTCTTCAGTGGTACCCAGTGACAGGACTAGAGACAATGGGCACAAACTGAAATACAGGAGGCTGCAACATCTGGAGACACTGCTGCAGAAAGGGTGACTGAGCACTGGCATAAAAACTCTGTCGCTGTAGGACACGAAAGAAAGATGAAAGACTCCAAATATTTCAGAAGGCAAAGAGCACATAAAAAAGGTTGTTTTTGCCTAATTCTTACTACCTTTTATAAGATGTTCCCATACAGACTTAACATGATTGGTGAATAGGAAAAACACCTCTCTAATCCCATTGGTTAACTAGAGAAACAGCAAAACACCACCTGGAGAAAGATTGTTTTGAGAAAGGAGTTGTTTGCCAAGATTGTTTTGAGAAGAAACTTTCTTGGGAATTTCTCCTTGGGAAAAAAAAAAAAAAGTTAGCAGTGGCTAGCAGGCTAAAATCTCTCAGACCCAGAAATATCTGGCTTACAATACCCCAGCTTCTGGAATCTCCTTCCTTGGAGATATTCAAAAGCCACCCAGACAAGGCCCTGGACAACTGGTTCTGGGAGGCCCAGCAAGCATTGGACCAGATGACCATCAGAGACCCCTGCAACCTCAAGTGTTCTGTGATTCTGTCCTAAGAACTAATTTATTGACTATTTTACCAACTGTTTTATTGATATTTCTATTTATCTCTGGCATTTCTCATGTACTTTCATGTTAACACCTAACCAAAGCAGACTTACTAATTCTCTGGAGTGTTACTCCAAAATACCATAATTATAAATTTCAAAGAATTCACATCCACATTCCACTTGGCAATGTGGATTGCCAGTACCATGTGGGGGCATAGTTCCCATCTGAAAAGAGGGAACAATGTAAGAGGCATAACAGTCAAAACTCCATCTGTACCCCTAATCAGGATTCCAGCTCAAAGATAAAGCTTTTGGTTTAGGGAATTCACTGTTCAGAAGAGAGTTTCCACTGTTGGCTCCTGCAGCTGTGAACACTTTGAATTTTTGTAACTCTGGCTACACATTTCTATTTAACTATCTAGAAAGCGAGAAGGAACATTAATGCAAATTACGGAAAGTTTTAAGTGTCTTGGTCTTCCAGTGTTTGCAAGATGTGATGTCCAGTGTTCTCCTTCTGAGTATCTCTGCTAAAGCACGTGTTTTATCAGAAAAGAATACAAAAAAAAAAAAAAAAAAAAAAAAAAAAGGAAAAAAAAAAAAAGGCTGACTTAAGGAACAACTGGCAATGTTAGCAATGACAACATTGAAATGAAAACATGTGCCTCAAAGCCAAAGTGCTCAATTTTCTAACTTCAAAGTGGTCATTACTATGCTTTAGAAACTTTTTATTAAAAAAAAAAAAATTTCAAAGTCTTTTGAAATATCATCTCACTTAGAACCATACTCCCTCTTCAGTGGGAGTAAGCTGATCTTTCTCCCACTCTGGTCTTAGACACCATTTCTTCTGTTGCTTTTGTTTTCACTTTACCTTTGATTCAAGCAAATCAAAACTAATTGCACCTTTCATTACAAGTCACTCAGAAATTTTAAGTAAGGTGCTAGAAACATATTTTGATCGTCCTTAAAATTTTCTGGTATTATAACAGATCTTAGTCCCATAGAAGAAAAAATAGCTCTAGTACTGCTACAACAAAGAATGTTTGATCACTCTGTGAACACTGAACAGGGTTTTTTCAGTAGCTGACCATGTCTGGAGTGCTCTGCAGCAAGGTATAATGAGGTGAATCTTTTCAGAATTTAGTTAAGAAGATCTGCTGAGCGTATGAAAGTTATAATTTTGAGAAGTTAGTAACTCAGCTTACCTCATGCAGATGACAAGAGGATAACTTCCTCCACAAATTAGAGTTATTACCATTCTTCAATGACATATTTCTTTACACTACAATACAGAAATTAACCCTCTAAACATATGAACTATTCCAAATAAAGCAACAAGAATTTTTTTCAGAGAAATATTCCTCACATAAGAAACTCTATTTTTGTTGGGATTCTTTCACTAATGTGCTTATTCATTGTCCCAGTCATTATATCTAGGTCTCATATTGAAAAAGTTTAATTTTTTAATTCTTATATCCAGACAGAAAAAAAAACCCGTCCTACAAAACTGTAGTTCAGTATCATCAACCTCCTTCAGCTCGCTGTGTCAGACATATTCATGAATTGTGGCAGGACCTGATTTAAACAACTGCCCTGTTCTCAGGTGTCGGCACAATTATTTTCCGTTCTCCACCCCGCCTCGCATCTCAGAAGGTTTTCTAATTTATTTTTTTACAGATCACCTGTATCTCTGAAAAGTGGACATAGTTTCTTTAAAATTAAAAGGGAGGTAATATGAGGGTAAGTTTTTATCCTTACTGCCTAATTATGTCACCTTTTAAAACCATTTTCTTTCCTTTGAGGGATGATTCCTTTGATTTAATGTGTTAATAACAGCAGCTAATTATTTTTATCTACTAGGCCTAGAGAAAACAAAGAAACATATAACAAAAGAAGTTAACAGATAGAAAATTCAGATAGAATAAAGCTTGCAAGTATAAAAATATCAGAACTTCTATCTGAAATAGGAAATTTAAAGGGAATATTCTTGACTTGCAATTATATGTTCTTAGGAAAATTTCATACTGTTTTAACTCTTTTTTTAATGAATCTCTCTCCCAAGACACATCAGTAAGAGGACTATCTTAAATGTGCACACAAAATAACAAAATAAACTATATAACATGGTTGTCGGATTTATGTCAATTTTATGTAAGTAAGGAAAGTCAAAAATCAGATACCACTACACATCTTCATCTCCTTTTCTTCCCAAATCTCTGTCTAAATTAAAGCAATTTTAGATGCTACTGTTGAAAAATTAGATAAATTTTAAAGTAGGTATTAGGTCTTTGATTTGACAGGGCCCTTTCAGACTGTCACACTGCAAACAGCAGAGCAGGATAATATATTTTGTCATCTTTTCTCTAAAAGTGTACCTTACATCTCAGTTTCAGCAGAGAATAAATGTTTTGTCTGTTAATCCCAGTACGCACCAGCTCACATCTCTAAGACTTCACATGATTTGTCCCAGCACTGCTAAAACTGGCAATTTTGTGCAGGAAGGAAATTCTGGAATAAAATTAACCTGGTTCATTCGAAGACGCTTGATGTCACTCACCGTATCGAGTCAGCACTCTCTGCAAAAACATTCAACAGCTTTTGACTTCTCCTGACTGATTCCAATTTTTCTCTGTGTAGTCCCTTCACATTTTTTTACCAAATGTAAAGGATAGGTAGCAGAGTGTGTCTCCTGCAAGGCACTCATTTGGCAATGATGGCTCAGTGTGCCTGCTGACAGTGGTGCTACTCTTTAGCAATGGGTTTTGACTGACTACTAACACAACCTTGAGCCACCTCACTCTAAAGCAAGTCAGTAAGAGCAGGTTATTTCTTCAGCTATTTTATAATTATCACCAAGTAGGCCAGCAAAATTGTCCTACTTCAGTTATATTTGAGACAATTTATTGAGTTAGAAAAAAAGGCAGAATTGAACACAATTCAGAGTAAAACATGTTAAAGATCCCATAGAGTTTTAGACTAAAAAGAAAAAGAATTAGTGTGTTACAAAAAACAAAAAAAACCCCTTAATTAAAAGCTGTATCATTAATTACATATTATTATAGATTATATATATTATTATAATTATATATATTATATATTATTGTGATACCATTAATTTCAAATAGATTTTTAAATTTCCTTTGAGGGGGAGAATACATTCCCATATGAATATGAAAGTTCTAATCAGGTATCCTCTTGAGCTGTAACATTTTATTCATGCAATATATATAAATGTAAGAGATGCATCTTCTAAGACTGTTCAAAAAACATTTTTGTCTTTACTTAGATACAACATTTCTAAAAACTTAGTCTCCTGACCCTTTTTATAATTTCTACTGAAATATCCATGCTTACATAGTCCCAATTACCATCAAATGTGACCTGACACATTGTCTACCAGGAACTGAACTGGGGTGTCCATCTTATTTTGCAGAAGACAGATTAATCACTGCAAATTCAAACAGAAAACTGAAGCTATAAGCCTGTCTCATGTTCCAGATGCACAGTTCTATCCATTCCTGAACAAATACATGAACGTGATACCAGACAAAGGTACCTATCAGTGTTTTCATTACTACTGGTTTTGCATCTATATACATATACACGTGTGCAATAAAGAACTGGCATCCAAAGATACAGATGAATGATGCAGAAGAACATAGATGGTAGGGACACAGCTTATAAAATCCCTAGTAGCTCAAGCAAAGATGCATGTCAAATATTCAGAATACTGCTTAACCCTTACCTGTACTGGTAAGAAAAATCAAATCCTTTGATCATTTCAGATAATCTGAGTGCACTACCATTGCTTCCTCTTATTTTAATTTTTGTAACGTAGTCATAATATATTTAGGTACAATTCAATCACTGAGAATATCAGCCTTAAACCCACAAGGTCCTTCCATCAAATCCGGAATCAGAAATTTATGTATAAAAGTTGTTTACATCGCACAATTCGCTGAATGTTGATTCATCCAAGTGACCATTTGGTCCACAAATCAAATGTGAAAGACAACTTTCAGAACATGCACTCCATCCTCTCGACACTCTCCCCTCAGATATTTGTATACATTGATAAATCTCTCAGTTTTCTCCTCTCAAGGCCGAACAGGCCAAAATCCCTTAATCTCACCTCACAGAAGAGATGCTTCAGACCCTCATCTTTGTTGCCCTCCACGGGACCTGCTCTAGGAACTCCATGTCTTTCTTGTCCTGAGGAGTCCAGAACTGCACACAGCACTCCAGATGGGGCCTCACCAGAGTACAGGAGCAGGGTCACCTCCCTCGACCTGCTGGCAATGACCTTCCCAATGCACCCCAGGTTACCATTGGCCTTCCTGTCCCCCAGAGGACAGCTGGCTTGTGGATAACCTGTCCATCAGGACGGCCAGGTCTTTCTCCACAGAGCTGCTTTCCAGCAAATCAGCCCCCAGCCTGTGCTGGTGCCTGGGATTATTCTTCCCCAGGTGCAGGACCCAGAACTTGCCTTTGCTGAATTTCAGAAGATGCCTCTCCCCCCGTCTCTCCAGCCTGTCAAGGTTCCTCTGAAGGGCTGCTTAGCCCTCTGGAGTATTGGGCTCTCCTCCCGCTTTGTGCCATCAGCAAACTTGCGGGGGGTACATCTGTCCCTTCAGCCAAGTTATTGATGAAGGAATTAAACAATATTGGGCCCAGTACTGACCCTTAGGTGATGCCAGTAGGCCTCCAATAGACTGTGACACTGATCACAACCCTCTGAGAGCTGGCATTCAGCCATTTCCCAATCCACCTCACTGTCCACTCATCCAACTGCCAATTCCTGAACTTGCCTGTAAGCAGCTACAGTTACTGAGAGTAAACACACTGAGCTTAGAATTCCTGAATCTTTTGATATTTTTTCAAGCAACAAAATTAGTTACATCATGGTATATGAATACCACATGCCTGTTTTAAATTTTTCTTTCTTAGGTCACTTTTTTGTTTAAAATAATATTCTACTGATAAAATCTGAATTGCAAATATGTAGTCAAGTCTATCTGGTTTACTTATATCATTGCAAACTAAAAGAAAAACACATTTTTCATTCCCTAAAACAGGAGCAGACTGTAAAATTCTTGTTTGACAAAAATATCTGCTTACAACACAATACATACATACATACATACGTACGTACATACATACATACATCACACTTTGAAGAGTTGTCACTAAATATTTCAGGGGCAGCAAAATGTAAATGAACAGTTTGTCCCTGATGCATTTTGCAGGACAGAGACAGGCACTTTCTGCAAAAGCTTTCAACTTCACAGAGGCAGAAACAGTCAAACTATTCCCTCTGCAGTATGAGACTAATATTCTACTTCTCCTGAGTGCAACAAACCTGCAATTGTGCTTATTTCATAGTTCTGATGACTTTAATAGTGTTCAGAAGTTGACACTGACTGAAGATAATTTTTCAGTGTATCTAATACCCAAAAAAGAATTGCCCTTTTTAATATGTGCTTATTATCTAGACTTGCAGATAGGAGTATGGTTTATCCCAGCCTAGAAAATTCATGAGGATTCTGATTCTGGAATATTACTCTGGAATCACTAATTCAATTAGTCCTCATGTGGTTCTGACATTATAATGGAGCAGCAGATTTCTCATATTTTAAAAGGAACAAAGCCTGAATATTTTGAAATCAGAACATCCACCTGAATATCCAAAAATAAATACTTTGGAATGATTATTTCCAAATAGCAATTTCAATTCCATTTGTTGGCAAGCTCTTCTGGACACATGAGCACCTAGTAATAGTTTAGACCACATCCTTGTTATATGGTTTAGACCATACGCTTGTATAGTGTCAGTATATAGGAATAATTATTTTATTTTTTAGTGCTATAGAGTGTTTATTTCCAGGAAAACAGGTTCCTACTGAGTGTGAGAGTACTTCTGAGAATGCAAGATCTGCAGCTAGGGCAAAATAAAGGAATGCAAAAGTTGTTGAAATACTTAATCCAATAATCTTGCAGGAGTTCTAGGAATGAAATAAAGTATATTGTTTTCTTCTGTTAGTTAATTCAGTACCCTTTTTAGCACTGTGCTGACAGAGTTTTCTTGTGTATGTACAGATTGCTTAACTGATCGCTCACAAAGACACCAAAATAAAAATAAGTTCAAAGAGCAAAACGTTAGTTACAGTAGAATAGTTATGATAACATTACTTAGCAAGACAACCTTGTGACCCAGTAGTATCTTCGGCATATTTCCAGAAGTTGATTTTTTTTTTATGTCAGAGAAGCCACTATTTGTACAGCTTTTAGCAGTTGGCACTATTTATTTACTTAGACATAACATCATAGAAAGATTAGTTCTCAAGCCTTTCAAGTGTGTGAAACCTATCTCCAGTCAGAAATACCAATCCTTGACCCTTGCATGGTAAGATTTTAAAGAACATTGGGCTGATGCAGCCTTTCATTGTCCTTTCAGAACTAATGCACTGAAAATGCCAGTACAAAGTATAACTTAGACAAATTTGCCTCCGAAAAATCACTGCCATCTGGGGTTACTTTTGAAGGCTACAGCTGCCAACAAAAGCAAGCTGACTGTTTGTTTCAGGGGGCAGAGTCTCTACCCCCATACTACCCCCATATCATATTCCCATATCCCTTATTCCCATATCTCTACTCCCATATCTTATTCCTTATTACAGATGCACAGAACCTTCAAAGTGAAACACAGAAAATGAAATTTTAGAGAGTTTAATAGTTATCTTCTCATGATATTTATTCTATTTATCTCACTTTATAGTTAATTAGCAGATATATAAAAGTCAGTTGTGCTTCACACTTGGCCTACTCAACTCTGAAGAAGTATGGAGAGATGGAGAATTCATCTGTGAAAATAGCTCCAGTGAATATCATTGATGGACTTCTGTAAAAGTTTGATAAATGTGTGAATTGCAATACCCAGGTGATAATAACCTGATCAAACCTTAAGGATTTTCCCCAAGGAGAACTGAATTTACGAAACTGCTCTGCTGCTTTCTGCACCTTGAAGATGGCAGAGTTTTCTGGACAAATGATTCTCCAAAGTACTGACACACCCCTAATTACTTTTCTTTAGCTGACTTTAAAAACCAGCACAATTATGACAGGATGTTCAAAAGTATTCAGGCATTGGCAGAAGTCTGCGTGAGATACCCTCTGCGTGTCCACCATGGAAACTGGCAATCCAAATAACTGGCATGGGCAACTCATGAATGATGGAAACATCCAAGCATAATGAAAAGTGCTGAGCAACCCAAACTATGGGTGTGACAACAGGTTTTGCCCATGGCAAGGTTTGCTGTCACAGCAATAAATTGCAGCAAACTGCACTTAAAACACCAAAGAAAAAAAATAAACATAATTACCCTCCAAATGGATTTTCAATAGCCTTTGTTAAGAGTGTTTATGGGAGTAGAGTCATGACTGCAGTGTGCTGAAGCAGATGGAGTATCTGCCAGAGCAGCAGCAGGTCACAGGGTTCCTCCACCACTGAAGAGTGCTGGAGGAACAGATTTATGATATACAGAACACTTTAGAATGATTATTGAGGAGACATAATACACAACAAATAAAAGTAATAACCACTTGCTTTAGAGGCTACTGTGGGAAGATAAAACGAGGAATAATGAAAAACAATTGAAATGGACAATCTCAAGAAAATTATTTTGACATTGAGATATTAGCTCAAGAAAGAGTCTGCTCAACAGAGGGGCTGAAATTGTATCGTCTGAAAGCTGAGCAGGAAACCTAAAAAAAAAGATTAGATAAGATTAGGCACTGAGCACTGCCACTTACACAAAAAGAGCAGGTGAGGTAGCAAGTCTTCAACCTTTTGAGTTTTTTAAGGCTGTTATTTATACACAAGAATGCCCTCTTCCTCAACAATTACGTGGATACTGAAGAGTAGGCATCCTTGATCTGGGGAAGAGACTCTAGATATCGTTGATGGAAATTCAGAATGTAGTTTTGGCACAGTTATACAGCCTAAGTATGATAAATGTGAATAAATAAAATAAAATATTACACAAAAAAATGAAACACTATGCTCCAAGGCATTGCCTTAGGTAAGGTTTAACCATTATTCCGTTTACCCATTGCTACAGGATAGAAATAATAGTTACCAACATAATAGAAGAATGTGGGTATTAAAGCACCCAGAAATGCAGTGTGCAAGTTTAAGATGTTTCAATGCTTGGATAAATGTATAGTCCCCAAGTAATGTACTTGTACTGTCTCCACATGCAAAAAGAAAAAAAAAAAAATAACCAAAATGCAGCATAAGCCAGGAAAAAAACTAGTCGAGCTAAAATAATTAAAATTAAATTTTAGGTGAAAGAAAGATTACATCTGCATTCTCCTAATAACCTGAATCCCTAATGATAGATGACAAGGAAATTTCTTTTTTTGTCTGGATCACATCTGTAAATCCTCTCCTTTTTCACTAAAGAGAGCTAGAATTGCTGGTGAACTCTTTAACCAAGAAGAAAGCAAGGATGGCAATCCTTTTGGTGCAATGAATATTTAATTACTACAAGAGAAATCAAACAACTACAAAAGACATGCTTGAAAAACTCCACAAGGAATCATTTTATCCCCTTTTAAATAAGTCATTCCACTGGAAGATGAGACCTCATATACCTCTGGGCAGAGGAATAAATTATTATTTGAGCAGTATTTGAGGCATTTAACTACTGTTCTCTGTAAAATGGGAAATGAACTACTTTTTTGGTTTGTTTTCTTTTGTTCTAAAACAAATTTTAAAAATTATACAATTAGAGTCCACTGCTCAAACAGTGAGAGGAATGAATAGCCTGCAGCCATTCATGGGGCCTGTGATTTGAAACAGCAGTCCTATCCTGCAAGGGCAGAAGCATGTTTGGGCCCTGCAGCTGGAATAACATTGCCATACCTTGGAAATTGTCCTGAAAGAAGCAGAGGTACCAGGGATCTTGGGCATTCCCATCTCACTAAAAACAAAGTGAAGCATCAGCCTTGAAATGTCCGAAGTGGACTACAGGCTTGGTGTAAATACCACCACACACCCTTTTTCAACTCTCTGAAGCAAGGAAAGATGAAATTTCCAAGGAAAGTGGAACTCAGTCCTATGTAGGCCACTAAACCAACAAAAATGCTTGAAGCAGAGACTTGCCCATATAAAACTTTTCCCTGAAGTAATCTGTGCAGGGCTTCCAATGGGGCTTCAAGTGTTCTTCTATTTCAATAGAAAATACCAAAAATACGTTACATAAGACAGCATAAACAAGAAATGGGCTGGTAAAAAACTGTAAAAGGTAAATTTCCTCCTTTCCCTGGTATACTTGTTTTCTAGGGCACACCTTTTCCTTCAGTCTTCAGTTGCCTTTCACTGGCTTCCTGCATGATACCAATCCCCATGGTGAGCCAGGTCCCTTGGAAATGTCCTTCCACTGTCACCAAGCCACAGCTTTATGACACCTGTACCCCATGGCCACTTCCCTGCTGTGACCAACCGTGTGGTCCCTGTGACAGTCAGAAATGGCTCTACCTGCCAATGATCATGCTGCCTTTTATGGGAGGTATATTATCTCTGCTGCACAAATAATGTCTCTGTGAGCCTGAGTGTAACAGCCAAGAGAGGCAACTGGCAGCCTTTCTCCCTCCTTTAACAGCCCAGCTTTTCAGAGGAATGTATGTTAATCAAAGTGAAGCTAAAACAAGGCAATAAACCAACCACATGCCTCTGTCACAGTTCTAAAAACCTCATGACTGGTTCAGTGTCTATCTGATGTAATACAAAAAATATTTATTGAATTACCAGGATCACACATCAAAGGGAAGATACAACTAACTAGATGAAATTAACAATCTCTAGTAGCACATTTTTCAACCCAGGTACATTTTCAGATAGCTTATTGAAAAAGCTGTGTGCTGAATTTGAAATTCCTTACCTATCATAATACAGCCTACAACCAGGAGATAATTTGTAAGTTATCCTCTTTCTTTGGCTGAAAAACTGTTGGCTGCATAGGCTTTTTACCTAGCAGCATATTTACATTTATTACAGTTTGCTGATCCAACATTACCTTTAAATAGGTACTTTTCCAAGTACTCCTAATTCTCAGTTCATCCAACCCAAATCTCTTTCTGAATCTACAGAGATATGGTTTGCTTGTTATAACACAGCTTAAAAAAAAACCAAAAAACAAACCACCAAAAAAAACCCCCCCAAAAAACCAACAAAAAAAATTCTTTAATTTGTCCATCACAGGCTTTAATATATTAAACCAGCAGCTGTATTTTACTTCACCAGATAACTGTTTTCTATATAAAACATTTCCTACTGTTTCACTTCACAATTCAGAACCTGCATAATGACACTTCAATATGAATACAACTCATTGACAACCTCACCTAGTCCTAACAAGTTAGTACAAGTAGTCAGAGACACTCATGATAAATAGTATACACAGGAAGTCATTGTTGAGAGACAATTAATTCGGATTCCTACTTGCAGTCATTTATCCTTCCCATTTTTCTGCAACCCCCTGCATGTATTTTTCCCCAGTCAAATAAAGCTAGCTGATTCTTCATACCTGTATGTTTTGTAAAAGGGACATCTCTTCAGGGGGACTTTAATCACATGTTCCTGAAGGCCCACAAAAAGGACACTCTGGCTGTGCAGGATCTGAAGGCTCCTGATGGGCTCTCGCTGACTTTTCGGCAGGAGTTCAATTTCCTCAAGCAGGCAGCTGCTTGAATTCTGGTTCATTGGGGCAAGTACTTTCTTAATAGTGCCATAGTCTGAAAAGGCAAGAGGAAAATGAGTCACTAAAAATCACACTAGCAATTCTACCTGCTTGGTGTCATTCAGTGAAAAAAATCTTTGTGCTGGATGTTTTCAATGAAGCCTTGGCATGCAGGATTATTTTGACTGCAGTTTCCTAAATTGATTATAGTGCAGCGAAAAGAACTTACAAAACTTAAAAGTCTGTTTTTATGTGATGTAATACATTAAAAAAAAAAAAGGAAAAAAGTTAAAAAGTTATTAGTGCAGAACAGCCTTCACAGCAGTAGTTGCGAGAAAACAAGGTTTCAAAGTCTGGCTTTAAAAATGCACACTCATGCCAAGGGTTACTGATTTCAGCCTACCGGATAGTCCTACACTTTATTATATTTAAAGCAGTTTAAAAATAATTAAATTCCATAATTTCTCCAGTTTGTTTTAATATTCTTTGGGTTAAAAATTATGGGGTTTAGATATGCATCATTTAGATATGCATTCATTTAATAAAGCACATGTATATGAATATATGCAGGTCTAGAGTCCAGGTGAATATGAATGAATGAAGCTGAACCCCTTCTTCTTACTTACCTTGATTTTGACCTCTGAAAAATCATAGCTTTTAGCATTCACTCTTCACTTCTATTCTTAATATGATTTCTTAGGAAAGACAGTTACACACTGAAAACCAGTGTCAGAATATATGATAAGATTCATGATTCACTCCTGCAAAGTTTTTAAATAATTTAAAAATATCAAAGTACATTTGTTCTGAACAGAAAGGATCACACTCTCACACTAATAAATATTTTAGGGAGCCGCACCACTATGCAATCTTTTATGTGCCAGCAATAGTAGGTATTAAGATCCAACACTGCAAACACACACAGAGATAAGCCCCGAAGTCTTGAAAGACTTCCCTTTTGAGTTGATAATAATGGCAAGAGGAATGTTTGTGAAGGCCTGTTGTGCTGGAAAACAGTGGGTTTTCCAGCACAAGGCCAGAGGTTTGGCTCAGAGTTGGCAGTGCAGGCTCTCAGGAGGTATCTGGCCCTGGCTTGGCGAGTACTGGTTTTATCCATAGCACAAAACACCTGGTGGCCACGTGTCTGCATCCTCCTATACCACCTCCACCCTGGGAACACCTGAGGCCAGGAGCTGGCACCCCTACACAGTCACTGCACCCTCCAAGACAACTGGGCTTGGCAATATGATATTCCCAAACTTTGCCTGGGAAGTGGTGAGGAAGAGCAAATAAGCAACTTTAAGAAAATACAAAAAAGCAGTTTCAAAGAGACTCCAAAACTAAAGAGAAGAGGGAGAACCAAGAAGACAGTTACTGTTAAAAGATCCTCATTTTCCTGAGAAAGACTGAGTATTCAATCCTAAGACCTGGAGTAATACTGGAAGGGAGAGCATACATCAAATAGCAGGGGAAGTTAATAGGAAGTTTATGTGTAAGATATAATATTACATAATATTATGTAATTCTATTAAACAGTCTAAAATAATTACATAAACCATAAATGATTAGCTCAGCTGTAGAGAGTGGTTTCCCCAGGGAAGAGGAATACTCTGGACTAATGCCCTGGGAAACCCCTTTCTAAGTATAGTAAGCAAGTTCAAGTATGCAAATTGTTACTAGAAAGTTCCTAGTTCTTTGTGTTACCACAGATTGATTTTTGGTGCAGATATTTTATTCTTCCTAATCGTTCTTCCCTATTGGATCCTTCCCTCAGACCCCGCCTTAACTCCTCCCCATACTAGGATCTATAAGTACCCCTGTCTGACCCTGGACCCCGCCATTGGTCCCCTGTTACTGCCTTGGTCCTGTTCACTCAAAATATAGTGTACACCTTATTGTTTGTTATTTTTGCATTATTAAAATTCTCTTTCTGGACAATAGGATCAAGGCTGCCTCTCTCTATCAAGTTGCCATCAGGGCAAAGTCCCGAGGATACTCAAAGGAGTCCGATCGTCCCCTGGGAGTTTCACTTAGTGTATAAAATGGATTCCTCTAAGTCCATAAAAAAATTGATCATATTAAATCATGTATGCATGTTAAAATCTTCTGCCTAGCCTCTCAAGTTTTAATATAACCCCTTCATGTACCCTGAGCATTTTTCTCCTTTCTTGATATAAATGTGCTTGACCATTTTTTAGGAAAAAAGCTTCCAGTAAACTGCAATTTTAATTTTTATTAACTGTTTTGATATTAAAATATATAATTTTATGATCAATTTTTTTAACCAAAAAACCTAAAACAGACTCGTATTTAAAACCTTATTAAATTGTTGCCAACAGTCAGCTTTGCCCCTAAATTCAGCAATAACCAGCTCAGCTGAAGAACATAACAAGCAGTGTTTCCACTGATGACTACTGGATGCAAAATCTTGACTATAACTACAGCAATTTTCATGGTCAAAATATGGTCTGAGACGTGTCCCAAAATTTCAGTGCCTGTATGCGCTTGTTTCGGCTGAGATAGAATTAATTGTCTCCACAGTGGCTGGTATGGGGCTGTGTTTTGGGTTTGTGCTGACCACAGGGCTGATAATAAGGAGATGTTTTTGTTAACCTGAGCAGAGCTTGCTCAGAGCCAAGGCCTTTTCTGCTTCTCACATTGCCATGCTGGAGAGGAAGCTGGGGGTGCTTGGGAGTTTGGGAGGAGACACAGCCAGGACAGGTGACCCAAACTGACCAAAGGGATAATCCATGTGACATCATATTCAGATATAAAGTGGAGAAAAAAGGAAGAAGGGGAGGACATTTGGAGTTATGGCATTTGTCTTCCTAAGTCATTGTTACACCTGATGGAGCCCTGCTGTCCAGGAGACGGCTGAACACCTGCCTGCCCATGGGAAGAAGTAAATTAATTCCTTGTTTTGCTTTGTGTGTGTGGCTTTTGCTTTTCCTATTAAACTGTCTTTATCTCAACCCACATATTTTCTTCTGATTCTCTTCCTGATGATGCTGGTGGGGGGGAGTGAACGAGGGGCTGCGTGGTACTTGGAGGCTGGCTAGGGTTAAACCACAACACTGTGTTAATTACTGAGTGAAAGATGAATGATTTTCTTTTGAGCATAGAAGTCAGAAAAATGTACTAAGAAGAAGGAGCAGTGAGATCATTTTGCAGATGTAAATTAATTGGTACTGCTTTATAGATCAGTCAGTGCAACTCTATATCACTTGCTTAATTGGCAGACAACAGATTCAGTATGATTAATGACGCATTGTCTTTGGCTTGTCACAGTTTTCCTGCATGGGACAAAAATCAGGTTTGCATTCAGCATGTGCTTCTTCTACAGACCAATATTTCTTCTTACCACTGTGCTGGGCCTGGCATCCACAGAGTAGATCACTTGCTGTCACCTTCCCCAAGAGAAGAAAAAATACATGACTGCAGGCCTCTTTCCCCTATGCCTACATACCCATTCAATTTAGAAATATAGTTTTAGACAGAATATGATCAAACACAAATACTTTGTGTTTCTTGGGGCTTGTTTATTATTATAGATGGCAAACTCACAGTTCTTTGAATTCAAGTCTATGACCTGGAGATCATGGTTACAGCAGCATACCCCCCCAGAAAGAAATAAAATATTCTCACTTTGAGAACTGCAGCACTAATGCCTTCCCCAAGACATCTCTCATTGCTCTTGTTCTTCCTTCTTATCTTGGCATACATTCTCCATTCCTCATATTTCCTTTTGCTCTCTTTCAGTATCTCCCAAACCATTCCTTTTTCATTTGTTGTCTAAGAGGATCAGAAATGTTGAAAGTCACAAGTGACTGAGCTTCAAGTGATGAAACAGTGCCTGAGATCTCACAGATTATCAGGAAGAAACATTGCTCTTCTCAGGAGCAATGTGGGTTATATGCAAACTCAACCGAAAGGAATAGAGTGTTACTTGAGACCTACTTCTGCCTCAATAAACTCCCCTGCTTCTGACTTCTCTAATCTGTCTTCTCTGCCTTAAGTTCCCCCTGCGTATGACTTTGATTTTGCAAGGACCACCTGGGAGGCCAAACTAGGGTGAGGATCTGGTTTCAGTCCACAACTTTGAGACAGGCACAGATTGAATTGGTGTTGTGTTCACCAGTCTACGGTATGTAGCAAGGCTGTGTAGATATCAGCATCCTTAAACTATCCTGGTGTGCAACATGGCTATATCAGGCTTCTTTACAGTAGAAAATCATAGCCAGTGATTCCAGTGCTTTCAAAAGCCACGTGTTTTGCTCCAGTGTTTCCAATTCTACTACAAGGTGTGCAACATTATGCACAGCCTCCAGCAAAGACTGCAGATTTCCTAAAGAATTTGTAGGAGTCTCATCCTCAAAAGTGTTGTCTGTCTGGCCATTTTCACACCACAGTTGCAAAGCAAAATAGGGTGTAAAAAAACGTAGGGAAAGAAATAAGTCTGGAACATGACTCTAGGGCATGGAGTTTTTCAGACCTGTCATAATCTTTCAAGTGAATATTTAATTATATAATCAAACTAAGTGTCCACTTCTGCCAAGAAACAGCTACTAAGGATAGTAACCACAGAGCATCTTAATGGATGTAACTTTATTGCCATGGACACAGGAAAAGCTGCAGTTTAATCACAAATGTCAAGCCTGAGCCTAACAGCTATTTAAGAATTCAAATGAATGGCATCCTTGCATCCTGACTGTAAGCAAGACATACTGGGATAGATCCAGACACCTGACAGCCTTTTTTAAAGGATGGCCAACTATATACAGGAGTAGTAAAAGATAATGACATTGGCCAGAATGAGTAAATAATGTGCTTTGCTAGCTTGTACTGCAATAGTTTTAAAGAGACTTGGAAAACCAGCAACTGAACTTTAGAAATCTAATCACTGTAAATGAAGAGAAAAATCTTGTTGAAATATTGCTATGTAATGCTGTGAAGTATTGTATGGAGAACCTGAGATAGAGTTTTAGAGAACATGCTTGGAGGCAACAAAGTCTGTAAAGAACAAAATTACAATCGGACAAAGTAAAAGGATGATTTCTAAAAGTGCAAAATAAAGTTTAAAATGTAAGTGGTATAAATCATAGCCAGCAATGGAAAACACTGCAAGAGTGCAGGTGGAATCATTAAAACATCTTTGGTGACACCTGCAAAGCAATACAGAAAATGAACATACAAAACAAACAGCAGATGCAACAAACTAATAAACCCATAATTTCCTGAGTTTCCTAACAGAAATAAAAACACTCAGCTTCAGCAAATTCTTGCTATAGAGAAAAATAAATATTTACATGAGCTGTTATGTTTACAAAATATTGCTGCTTTCTTCAAGCAAACACATCTTTAACAAATCATCACAAGGCAGTAATGTAAGTGTATTTCACTTCTTCAAAAGAAGGTGGAAAAAAATCTCTACCCATTCCTTTTTGAGAGGGAAACCCTCCCAATCTTAACTCTTGCCACAGTACCTTGGAGAGTGGATTGGTCTCCAGAAAGCAACTGAACCAGCACCAGGAGACAGAGTCCAAACCAATGGTTTTCAGAAGAGAAGCCTACAGTATCGTCTTTCATTAATACAGCTAAAAATCATTGCTGTCTTCTAAGCTATATGAGTTGTAAGCAAAAGAAACTTCTAATAGTCTCAATTATGTCTCCAGGACAGTTGTATGCCTATATTTAAGTCTTAACAAACATTCCTGCACTTTCTGAGCACAACAAGGTGCCTTTACAGATCTGAAAATCTTCTCACATATACCAAGAAAACCTCAAGAAACAGCAAAATCTATGCTAAAATATAAACTGTCAATGTAATTATGGGCCTGTTTTTCAAAATTCCCACAAAACATTCTTCAGAATAATAATGCATCTTAAGCTGATGGAAGGATGTGGTCGACGTGATGGAAAGGGGCAGTCAACAAAACACACAGATGATACAGCAACATCCAGAACTTCAGAAGATGCTTGTAGCTAAACTTGAATAAGATACCACTTATGCAAGAACTCTATTCTGTATGTCATAAGATGTGAAAACAGACTCACTGATAAACTTAACAATCTGGCAGCACAGTGATCAGGGAGTTTAATAGATGGAGACTTGAGACAGACATTTTAAAGTGTAGCTGAAACAAATATGAATTATATATTTTTTCAGGAAGTCTAATTTGAAACAGACTTTGGAAAATTATATTCAATAAGTTCTTTAATTTTATCCATTATACACTGGTTTTGCATATTGTTCATTGCATACAAATTATTTTTCCCATTGGAAAATAAAAGCATTAAGACAGTATTAAGACTGTTGAAATTAAAGAAAAAAAATCTGTTAATGTTAAATATCTTGTTAATAATATCCATATGTACATATAAACATTGTTTATATTAATCATATAACATTTGTATTGAACACCATAGAAACAAAAAGAAATAGGGTATTAGAAACAAAAACAAATAGGGCATCTTCAAGGCAGAGGTCTTTCAGAATAATAAACTGAAATACCAAATATAAAATTGATTAGCAGAATGTGTAATAGTAAAAAATCAAAGAATGTACAAGGTGATTGATAATTATTCAGCCCCATGGAAAAAAAATATATCATCAATATTTGCTTTCCTCTACCACAGGAACTGGAAAAAACCCTACCGCAAAGTCAAATGTGCATTTGGCCAACAGCAGAAAATTATTCCAATGAACAGAAAGTATTAGGTTGCATAAGGGCTTTAGTGAGCTCAACACAGAAAAAAAGATGCAGGAACAGCTAATGGAGCAGCTGGTTCAGCCTAAGAAGGGGAGGCCCAGGACTTATGATTTAGCAATCTATGTAACATGAAAAGAGATACATAGGGGACACAGAATGCAATGGGATTTAAATTGTACTCTTCTCTGCCTTTTCTAAAAGTAACTTTAAAATTAGTTAAATCACCATTAGAATATGGATATAATTAAAGCTTTGGCTATTATGTGTTTTCCCACATGGGGGTGGGGTACAGTTTGGTTTAAAGCAAGGATGTATTTAGAAGATAAGATAATATAACCATGCTCTGTAACTTTCTTTTTCTTTTATCTTCAGGTTTCTGGGATACATACTTATACTTGAAATACAAGAATACATTTTTTAATCATGCTCTAGTCTAAAGGACAAGTGAAAGACTGAGCTTCAATTTTTCTTCTTTAAAAATGAAAAATATACTATGGGTAAGCATAGTACTTCTAGAACAATTCAGAAAATGTGAATAATATCGTTTGATTTTAAAATTCCCATCCTAATTTACAACTTTAATTTAAATTTTTTTAATATTTTTAGATGTATATTCATTAATTCTTTAGGGAAAAGAGTGAACCTCAAAATGAATATGGAATTGTGATGCTTTATCAAGACATATATTTTAATTTTTTAAAAAAATTTCTTGTTTTATTTTCACAGCTGTTTTATATTTTTGTCTCTCCATTTGAAGCTAAACCACTGTTGGAACAATCTGATTAGTATGATAGATAATTTGTCCTTTTTCTTTACTTTTAATATATTTTCATGGTGTAATAAAATATATAGATATTATTTTTCTACAAGTATCAGACAAAAATGGAGGTCAAAGATCTGATTGTTCTGTTTTGTGAGCTTAACAGGGAATGAAATGTGATAAGCTTATGAAGGATTTAAACAATAGCCCATTGTGATTTTCTTAGTATTACAGGTAATTATCATTGTGATGATAACAAGGCAAGGGTGGAAATTAAGAAAAATAGAGATATAAAGTATATTTATTGGATCACAAAGGCAATTATGTAACCATATAACAAAACCTTCTATGAAATAATGTAGCTGGAAATAGGAAAAAATAATTTTGTTGCATTTCCTCAGAAATGTTGCAAATCGTTCTGCCTTATCAATATGGAGATTTATTTTTAAACTCCAAAATGGCTAAACAAAATGTTGGTTACCCTCTGTGCCACCACTTGCAGGAAACAGACAAGGTAAAGTTTTCCCTTATTTAGGTCTCTTAGTTTTCCTTAGTCCATTGCAGGATACTTGAAGAAAAAAAACCCAAAACCCTCATAAATCATTGCTCATTGAAATCTAATAAAATTTCAGTAAATTAAATTAACTGAAGCACTAATAATAATAATAATAATAATAATAATAATAATAATAATAATAATAATAGTAATAATAATCTACATTCTGGGACTTGAAAAATCTTGCAATTTGTTCATGTGAGACCTTAGTACAAAATCATGACTATTTTTGGTCTTGGAGTTTCTGTCCCCATGAATTAAAAAACAGGCATAAAAACATGTCTGTTCTAGGTGTGTTCCAAGAAGAAAAACAGGGTGTGTCATTTTTTATCATTCCAGAATTTAAACCAAGTCATTCTTTCCCCATGCTCATTATCAAAGGGCTTTGCATTTCAGAGGTTGTTTATGTAGTACTGCTATTGCTGAAGAACAACAATAATCTAAGGATCTTTGGCCATATAACAACATTGAATTTTACAGGTTAAAAGCTTTTAGGAAAGTCCACTGTCATTGCCGCTCTGCTGGTATATTATTAGACAGAGAAGTTAACAAAAATTAGTGGGGAAATTGAGACTAAATTTAAGAAAAAGCAACTATTAATGAAATAAAATTTCTTGCTTTGTGTCAAACCATATGCAATACATAGCAATCTTAAAATGGGACATTCAGTTGTCCAGTGTCTTGGCAATTAGAAAGGAAAAAAATAAGAAGTGTTAAAAAGGTACATGCATAATTTAATATATTTATTAAAAGAGAATTTTAAATGATATACAAACAGCTATACTACACAGTGCTTAGGGTATTAATAGTTTCAAATACTGAACAGCTGCTTAGGGAATTGGAAAGGTTTGACTCTTTCTCAGAAGAAAGCTTTGGAAGAAGTAGAGGAAAAACACAGAAAAACTCTATATTAAATTATTGTCATGTAAGTAAGACCCTGAGTATTTCTGCAACCTGGTGCAGTCTTGTTTTTCAATTCTTGGATGCAACGACAGCAGTTTTAAAAGATAGTCTATAAAAAGAAAGCACATATAATATTTTAGATTTATGATCTTTATCTTTGGCTCCGACTCCTTCAAATTCCCTTTCCTATTATATTTCAAGTAAATATTGATTTTCTTCCTTATAGTACTGGAAATTATTTTAAATCAGCACTGAAATGAGATACATTTTTGATAATGCTTGTCAACAAAGGAGGTCTGATGGTCTATTACACATCCCCAGACTTCCATGTAGGAGAGAGAATTTGACTTATTTATCCACTATTAAGAATCTGAAAGAATTTTAACCAGCAACTATTTGCATGCCTTCTAAAGTTATTAGCAAGCTTTTCAATGCCCCAGTGGCTATTCCAAGAGAAATTCAGTTGCATCTCTTCAACTAGAGGATTTTCTCATGGCTGTACGTCAAAATTTAATATGTATTTATGTTATGAAGGGAATATTTATGGGCTATTCTTTCTACACAGAAATTTGAACCATTGACTTCAAGAACCTTTTGAACAAAAAAGTGTTGATCTAGGTACTAGTTATTAAAAAATGAAGACCTTTCTTTGAAGCCATGTGTCTGAGAGGACAGAAAGAACATATAATTAATAACATATGCAGCCCAATAATGACTGCAGAACAAATTCCCTCTCTAAAAAAGAATAAAATCAAATAAAATAAAGTAAAATAAAATAAAATAAAATAAAATAAAATAAAATAAAATAAAATATTAAAATAATTATTTCCATTTAAAAATAGAACCATTTTAGGCTGTATCTATCAATGGAAATCAGGAGAATCACCATCTCAATCCTCTCTTTACTGTTTTCCAGTGAAAAGGTTTGTAAACATACAACATTTTTTGGAACACTTCTTTTCCCTATAGATCTAATTCCCATATGTTATGTGTCTCAAAAGCATCAAGGATATAGTCAGTTTGCAGTTGAATTAGCAAAGCTTTCTACCAGTAGCTACCATGCAAAGAGTTAAATACCTGCCTTTAAGACAGAAAATATCCACTGCTCCATTAAGTAAAACAGACTATAAATTGGTACAAATAACATTTCCACTAGTAGGATTCCAAATAAACCAAAAAGTTTAGGAAATAGGGAAATTTGTGTACCATTCCTTGGCAGCCATTTCGCACCTCAAATTGCAATTTAAATCCAGCTCCAGTCAGACTCATTCAAAAATCTTTTAAATAGAGAATTCAAGCTCTAAACAGAAATTCAGATCTACTTGAGAGTAGGATGCAAAGCAACGGGTAGGCAAACTAAGCAGTATGCCTTTTTGTGGAAGACTATTTCTATAAAGTTGAAGCTTCTAACTCCTCAATCTTCTGGAACAGACCAAGCAAAAACCAATACTAAATAACTAGTACATGCTGAATTACATGCTTCAGCCACCACATCAATTATGTCTGTTTCTTTCGCAAAGAAAATTAAACTATCTCAGATTATTAGGCTGATTCTCATATACTCTAGTGGCAAAGTTTTACCCTTCCTAGATCGAGACCAGATGTTTTTTCTTGCTCGACCAAAAAAAAAGTAATTTCAACAATCTCCAAATACATATATTTTTAATTAATCATGTTCAGAGGCACACCTTTATCTACTTCTTGTATTTCCAATTTTATAGAGATTTTTCAGCTTGCCAAAGATGTGCCTTAGAGCACATCATAACATTTTGTCTACGTTGAAGATTGATCTACCCATAACAGTTTATGCACTCAACTTAGAAGTAACATGTGTTGGTAAAATACCTATAAGTGAATGTTATAGCAGCTACAGTTTCTTAACAGACTATAGCTGATAAGAAAACATTTAATAATATTTCATTCTGTGATACATTCTTTTTACTTGCTAAGATAAATCATCACCTATTTTAAGGACTTATGAAGGGGTTTCTTTTATCTATCTTTTATTTGCAATCTCATCTAATTTTTTTTCAATTATAAAAGTTTTAGTAAAGAAAAAAAATAAAGAATAACATACAATAAAAAACCTTTTTCTAATAAGAAATTTGGATATTTGTGAAATCTGGATTCAATTGCCAACTTTTTTTCTCTAGATTTCATGTGTGAAACTGGTATTCAGAACTGTAATACCACCTAAAGTGAAAAATATTAAAAATTGGAACTTCACTTTTTCTGAAACTGTTTCATTTACTATAACAATTTCTCATCACAAATACTTTAACAGGTACACTTCCCTTGTGAAACTTCTTTTATTATGGTGTTTCCTTGGCCACTGACTTGATTCCATGACAAATTCAACTACCAGTGACAGGTAGTTTATTCTCCCTCAGTATTTAGGAGACAGTTGGACCAAAGACAGAAAAGTCTCAGTTGCAGCCAAGAAAAATCACTAATCTTTTTTTTTTAATTTATTTTTTTATTTTTTATTTTTTTTTATTTTATTTTTATGCCCTGCAAGGAATAGGTATCTTCCATGTCTTTAGGGATTTTTTGGGAAGTTACTGCTTAATGAAAAAGTCATTGGAAAAATATTGTAATTGCTCTTGGAGAAGGGAGCAAAGCATAATCTCTCTAGCTGAATTCTCTACCAACTTGGTTTGATAGCTGCATGGCCACATGAACTGTGTGCTCTGCATGCACAATTAAACAGCACCAGTGAGTGCATTTGGGGGGGCTCCTCCCCATCCACAGCAGCCCCATCTCTCCTGGATCAACCATTCAACAAGGAGGTGCAAGAAATGCCTTTGAACTCTCAACATTGTGAGGAATTAAACCTCTGTGCTACATACCCCCCACAAATGTTGCAGCCATCCAGATGATGCCATCAGCAGACTGACCCTTCTCTCTTGTGTTGTGTTTATTACAGAGAATAATCCCTGAGAAATGTATCCAGTTTTCTTAATGCATAGCTACTTGATCATGTCCCTACACAGGGTATCACCATTTCTAACCCCTTCGGGAAGTCATATTAAAATGTCAATAAAAATACTTTAGGTATTGCCATTGGTTTAAGAAATGCTATTTAAGCAGAGAAGATATGGTTAAAACTACAGCATAAAATCTTTAGATGAGGCTTTAATGAGTTAGGGAAAAGAATTCTGTTTCTCAGGACTTGGCAAAGAGATGATGGACAAGAATTTCAAGCTTGGCTCTAGTACTTCACACTGTTTCTTTTTTTTTTTTCCTCGGGGAGGTGTCAGGAAATGTCAAGTAAGCTATGTAGATCAAGGCATGATTTGTAACAACTTCAAGCAAACATTCCTTGATTTTATGAAACAATATTCTCATTTTGAATTCTTATTTAGATTACCCAAGTTCTGTCTATAAATGTACTCAGTAGTAAAAATAAATACAAGGATCATGAAAAATGATATCAGCATCCTCAAAGAGGGCCAGTAAAACTTTTTTTTTTTTGGGTCTGGCATCACAAAAATAAAACAACTTGGCATATAAAGACACATTCTTCCAGCTTAGAAAAGGAAAAGATTTCAACAATGTCAGATTCAACATTACATAGAATACTGAGATCATTTTGGGGCATCAAACCTACAGACAAAGCAAATTGTACATATTTATCAGTGTTGATTATACATTTATTATTACATCTGAATCAAACAGATGCTGCCAATATGCACACTGACCTGTCAGCATGTGCTGTGAGACTATCAGTACCAAGATTTCTGTCAGATGTCTACAGAAGTCTCAAATGTTTTGGTCTGTCAGATGTGAATCCTCCTTTTAAATCAACACTATCAGAAGAAATGATTATATAAGGGCTGCTTAGGGCTGTACTTCAGGTTGTACTCACTAGATAGTGAGTTACCTAGTTTGTACTTCCAGACAAACTAGGACAAGCTGGGCAGCAGTTCAGATACAACTAGCTGAGTAAACTGTGACTGACAACACGCTTTTATTCCCAAGATTTTACTTCCTAAGTACAGTTAGATGATAACTAAACAGATACAGTATCAAGAGCTACATGTGAATAACACCTATCCCAGAGAATGCCCATCTGGCAATATATTGAAAATGCAGTCCCTTTTTTTTTAGTAATATCCAGCTTTTACTGCACTAAAAATGACACAGACACACACAAAACCTGAAGCCCTGAGGCAAAGAAGACACAAGAATTCTAATGGTTCTAGATGGGAAACATTACATTTGTTAAGAGACGTGCAATTTCAATATCTTGGATTCTAAAAAGAGAAAGAAATAAAACTATAAGACTGTTACTGGGGACTAGTTGCAGCAATTGACGATGAAACAAACAAAGAAGTCTATATTAATTTCCCATAAACTTCTCCTGAAGAGAAAGTATTCCAATTTTGAAGAGATCTTCTAAAATGTTTAATCAATATCTAGGACTGGGCTTCTCAGATACTGGAGATAAGCACCTCTGAAGAGTTGTGTAACCTCTAACTAAAGTAATAGAGTAGGTAATAAACATAGATATTAATCGCAAGATGAAAGGATTTGTGGGATTTAAGGCTTGATACCTGACACAGAGCAGCAGTGAAGAATGCCACGCTGTGCATGAATGAAAAAAATTACTATCCAATAGAGGCCCTGGATCCGTACCAGTCTTTCAAAGTTGAGATATATAAACTCTGATTGGATCTGACTGGACAGGGAGTGCTTACTGCTCCTATTATTTTTTATTGCCTTACTTTGTACCACCAAAACAATAAATACTTTGTAGGACCCAACACATGCTATGAATATGACAGTACTCTCCCACTGAATAAATTTTTCTGTACCCAGATCAAAGAAGCATTTAGATGCAGAAGTGGAGAAAACTGTTTCTCAGATAATAACTCACAACATACCTTGCCTGATTTCTTAACCTAGTCATATGTGATTATTTCCACTGGAAGTGTCAGAAAGACAACTGATTACTGTACGGATCCAGAAGCATCACCAACTTGACTGAAGAGAAAGTTTCAGGAACTATCTCATTTGTAGTTTGCATAGCACATGCCTCAGTCCCTAGATGAGTCAAATCCAGTACATATATCCATATGGAATCTCAGCAGCAATTTCAGCGTAAAGCACATCTTTTGTGAGAAATACAGAAGCAAAGAATGATGCTGTTTTTTTTCCTAATAATAGTAAATAAGAAATTAAATGGACAAGAAACAGAAACAAAGCTGGAATTAGAGAAAAGACTCTCAGAAGTTCTCACCAGAAGTTGTTCATCTCATTACTCTCCCTACTACATTAAAGTAGCCTTAGCCATAGTACATAGCAACGGTATACAATACATACAATCATATTGCACTATATTCTTTGTATAATGCTCTAGGAGCCACAATATCTGGCAATAACCAGAAAGTCTCACAGAGCTTGTTAGCTGAAAATCTTTGTGTATTTCCTAGGTAAGTGATGTAACCATTATTCTGGCTGCAGTCATCGCTATTCCTCCTAAAGGTGTGTAGCCATAGAACCAAATTTCCAAGGTTTATGGGACAAGAAAAAAAACCAAACCAAAACAACAAAAAAAACCCCTAAAAATTAGAGGAATGAATCTGTAAACAGGTAACTCTTTGCTTCAAATATTATGACTCTTACACAGTGACTTGATTACAGTAAAATGCATGGAACCTAATCCATCTTTTGTGATATAACTTGCAGGTTACAGGACTCTTCATACAAATACCACAAAATAATATAATAAAGCATCTTTACATTTTGATGACTTACAAGACACATATGAAAGTAAGTAAGGCATATTGATCTTGAGAGATTCTTTAGCTTGTTAAGATTTGCCATGTCCTATAACCAGAGCTAGGTAAGAGCAAGGGGAAAAGAATCACAATGATTATTAATGCCACTGCTTGTAAATGCTTGGTTATAAACCTCTGGATTTACTGAGGTTGTCCAGGAAAAATGATGCAGAATGAAGCAGCTCAAAAACATCAACAAAACCAGGAGTTCAGTAGAATATCCCCTTTAATGACTGCTTTTCTGAGAGCTCACACTAAATCTTGTACTAATAATGGAACAATATTTGTGATCCAGCTTTGGTATTTTAAGGGTCAAAGTTGAGTTTCATGTAAGGTTCAAACTTTTCTTTCTCCCCATGATTTAACTATTCCACTTTCTTCTTTGGTTAGCATGGGTTTATTGAGACACTCCTGTGCATGTCCACCTTTAAAGAAAGGGGTTTTAAAAAAGTATAAGGCCCTGCAGAATATTCTAAAGAGGTTTCAGCAACATGTGACAAAGCCAAGTCCCTTCAAAGGGAAAGCTTCTTCCCCACATCTCTCAGGAAGAGTCCTGATTACTGTGTACTCACACAAGGGTTACACAGTTGGTACCAAGATCAGATTTCATCCCAAAATAAGGCTAATTCTAACACTGTTTCCAAAATTAAGACCAAGCCTGTTGACTGGCAGTGCACGTATTGGGGCAAAATGATATTTTTGATGGTAGGCATAGGATAATAGATCTTGAAGACAGCAGGACAACACTGAGCATCATGTAAGACACCTCTCTTGCTCACAGCTTCACACTTTGTGCATTGGAATTACACAATAATAAATGAACATAGGGGTTGTCAAGTCTAGTTTCTCCTTCAGGGAGAAGAGGTGGTATTTCCAAAACAAAACAAAACAAAACAACCAAAAACAAACAAACAAAAAACACACAAAAAAAAAGGAAGGAAAGGCTACTTGGCCATTCTAAGTTTATAAAGTAGTCAAACAGGATTTGAAAGCTCAGCATCACTGTGATAAAGAGGAGCTGTTCTTTTTTTTAATGGAAGGTTGAGACTTTGTCTGCAGCTCTTTACAATCTGTTTCCCTCCCTGGCCCATGCATTAATCTCACTCCCATCCAAGCAGAGCCAGCTGTTCTTCAGCCAGTAGCTTCTTGCAGCAATTCTGATTTCCAGAGGCAGTGCAGAAGTGCACATACCGTATGTTCTTCGGACATTTATTATAGTCTTTATCTGACAGAGCTGGGCAATTATAAAGACATAATGATAATTTGTGAACAGAAAAAAATGGCTTCTCCTACTTAAATTTGTCCCTTGAGCAAACAGAACACCATCTACTTGCAGCAGGCAATTCATGAACATGATAACCAAAATATGAACAAACTCTGTGAGCAAACAGCAGCAAAAAACTAATCAAAATCATCATCTATTTATGGGTTGATTATAATAACAAAAAATGACTCCAAATAAGTGCTGGGTAATTTGTGAACCAAATAAAGGGCCACAATTCTCACAAATAAATTGCTGTCAATGAATAATTTAACCAGCCCTAGTTAGAGTCATCTATTTATTAAGAAAGCTTACCAGCTGGATCTGGCAGAAGGATTTATCTCTATACACAGTGATAAAGCCAAGGGAAATCGGTACTGCTGGACATTTTAAATGCCCTGTTTGATCTTCTGGAGCTCCACAGTATCATTTATAACTCTGTAGCCCTGACTTTAGATGTAGCCACTCTCATTTAGCACCATTTTAAAACCACTTTGTGCAGTACACATGACACAATACATAAGGCAGGGAAAAATCAACATTTCTTTGTTTAAATCACTTAGAAAAACAACAAAGGTTTGCATTGTCTTTCTTTGCCTTTAGAGATATTCTACATGGAAAATAACATAAATATGCTAGCAGAAATATATAGCAAGCCTTCTTAGAAAAGCTAGGATAAATCCCAGAGTGATCATTAGACTCTTTAAGACAAAACCACGCAATATTTTACATCTTTTTTTGAAATTTGCAGCAAAATGTTTCCTGAAAAGATGAATAATATAAACAAAGTATGAATTCAGCTAGGGTTTACCTTTATCAGAGATGGGTGTAACTGCAAAAGCAGAAGAGAGTAAGGTTATTAATTTTATGGTTCACTGTTTGACTTCTTGAAACAAATGTTCAAGATCATCATGTTGCTGTTAGGAATGGCAACACGCACCAGTTCCAACATGCATCAGTTTTCCCCATCAAAGTAACTGATGAATATCCTTGCTTCAAGCCTCTTAAAATGGCATTGTGTAAGGCCAGAAGGTAACAAGTTACAGGGAAATAGTTTTAAAATCACTACAAGGGTGCTTTACAACTCTGTAAAAGCGCACTATACCTTTGTCAAGCAAAGGCATAAAAAACAAAACAACTGTGTTTTCTGTAACAACAAAAAGAAACAGTGTTAAAAGTGTCAACTGTGTGCCACAGTGCATATGTTCCATTATCCAGCCTTACTCTGATTCCACTGTTTCTGGTTTTGAGCTAGAAAGAATTAATACATACGAATAGACTGCCTATTACTTTCATAATTGACTTCTGGTCGAATTACATCTACTTTGGTACTTATTATTATTGCATTTATATTGTAATTTCTAGGCGAAGACAGTGGTTCTTAACTGAGATGAAAAATCTGTATCTCCTTTCTAAAGATTGCTCCCAAGAATCTCAAAGCACTTAAGATAATGCATTCAGGAATAGCACCAAATTGGAAAAAAATGCAGCCAAATTTAGGCTTTGTTGCTGTCTTCACCATGCATGAAACATATATAAGCACATATTTTTGCTTATAACTTTCAGATTGGCAACTGCACAGATACAACATATTTTCTGACACCATGCAGATTAAAATGTGAAAGTTGCATACTTTGATCAGAAGCTGTAGTCTGAGAGGAAAATGACAATATTTCATCAGAGACTTTTAAGTAACAACACGCACAATTTTTTTCTTGCTAAGACCTTGGGTTGTTTCCTAGAAAAAAAATGTAGTGTACTGATTACAAATCAAAATGTACAAGATAGAACTGTAACAAAAAAATCACAGAGGAATCAAATCAAGGAGTATTTTGCATCAGTTTACTCCCATCTAGCAAGACAAAAGAAATACAAACTGTTATGATGGCATTCCCAAACTCAGTTTCAAGCAAACTTCCAAATCTCTTCATTAGGGTGGGACTAGTTTCTGTATAATCTACAGTTTCAGGGCTTCATGAGAAAAAAAATGTTACGTTTGTGGAGATTTAATACCTGTTTCAACTCACTTAGAGGCAAATGTATGAAAATTCCGTCTGCATTTTCCAAAAATACCATTTGAAATTTCTTCATGAAACCTCCCTACTTGTTCATTATAATTGCTGTATGTGTTTCATCAGAATTATTTTCATCGTTCTTCTCTGCATTGCTGCCTGCAATTTTTAGAACTTCTGGGAAACCTGTAGTAACATCCTCCAGTGACCTTTAAGCCTCAGATAAAACCTGGATTTATGGCATAAAAACTGTGGTTCACTTCAGTGAACAATCCACTCTTTAGAGACATTCAATGTAACCAACAATAAATCTTTCTTCAGGTTTCATACTTTCTTTCTAAGTCAGCCATACCCCAATTTCATCAATGCTGTACTATAAATCCCAGTAACTAAGATCTACCACTGGGTATATACCATTTCTACTCAGGATATAGAGGGGACATTCTTTGTCCAGTGGGACTGAAGAACAGAAGAAGACACAGGAGATTTTTCAACAAGCAGTTTCTAAGGATGGCCTTCAAGTTTTTCACCAGATAGCACAAGTATTATCTTTTCTGAAACCCCAAATTTATTATATGCTCATATTGACTTCAAACCAGACATTATATCCAAGAATTTTCTTATTCATTTGAGTAAATAAACACATTTTGAAACAGCTCTCTGAATAAGGGTTAACTGCTCTTGCTGCAGCATCCTATTTTGCAGAAACATATCAGCAACATTTTTAACCATGGGACACCTAGGCACTTACAGTGTAGGAAAGAAATAAAATGGAGGAAAGAAATATGAAGAGAGGGAAGAAGGGACAAAAGGGAGGGAAACAAACTATGACATATTGATTGGATTTTTTTTTTCTTTTACAAAGAAAGAGCCTTTCAAACTTTGAGTTTTAAGAATATTTAGTGTTTCTATAGCTTGCTCTACGTTTCATGTATTGTTATAGATGATTTTTAGTTCAGAACATCCATGCATGGTTTCCTTAATCTTCCTTTTTAAATCATGGAAAATTGTTCCAGGGATTTCTTCCTGCCTAAAGCCAGCAGCTCAAAATGTGCAGGAATTGATATATCCTTTCATTCTGTGTTAGAAGTCAGCACAGTGAAAGATTAAGATGTTTCTCCAAAGTAACAAAGTGTATTTTTTATATAAGCAGTAGCTGCTAAGCCCTAGCACACCAGAATCTCCTAGCAGAATGATGACTTGGCAAAGGTTTAGGAAATGAAGACTGTTGACTCTGCAGATCAATGCATTTGTTTGCTTACTCCCAGTCTCTCCTAAAGTAATACTACATCAGTAACACTACATCTGTTGGAGGTTTAATGAAATTAAATTATACTTTTATACTCCCAGGGTTATTCTCCCTGTAATATTTGTTTTCTACCAACAGGGTGGGTAGGTGAGGGGAAGAACTTTCTCCTAATTATAGGCCATCTGTTTCAAAAAATGGGATTTTTGCTTTGAATAACAAAGACAGTAGAACATTCATTTTTATTAAATCAAATCTATTCCTACTTTTCCACTGAAGCTTTGTACATTTTAAACCACAATTTTTGCAGTGCATTGGAATGAATTATAACTACAAAAGTTATGTGGTGTACATATCTCACAGCATGGTTTGAGTCCATCCTGCTTTACACTGCTAAGTGCGAATTGCTTACTGACAGAACAGAGTTGAATGCAATTTCCTTTAGGCAGCAGAAGGTACAATGACATCTATTATTACAGCGTTGAATAAAAATGCAATTTAGCCCAAGCAATTTGACATGATACTGGCATACTATAAGCACAGGATAATTTAGCTTGGAAAGGAGATCAGAAGGTCTCAAGTCCAACCTTCTACTCAAAAGACAGCTAGCTATAACAGACTGTGTTGCTGTCTGGTCTCAAAAACCTCCAAGAACAGAGCCTGCACAACCTTTTGCTTGACTGTCCTAGAAGTGAGAAAGTTCTTCTTTATATCCAGTCTGAAATTCTCTGCCTGTCATCTCTTGTCTTTCCACCAAGCACCAGTGTGAAGAGCACATCACCATTCTCCATGTCAACTCCCTGTAGGTAAGGTTCCCACAATACCTTTTCTCCTCAAGGATGAACAAGGCCAGCTCCCTCAGCTTCCCTTCCTGGGGCTTAGGACTCCAGCCTCCAACAGAAGGCGGCCCTCCACTGAATTTGCTCCACTTTATCCATGTCGTTCTTGAACTGGGGGAGGCCAAAACTGGGGAACAACCTTCTTCCTTGATGTCCTGGCTGTGTTCTGATAATACAGCCCAAGATGCTATTGGTTGTCTTATCCCTTCAGCATGCCTGAGTCCTTTGGAGGCGCATCCTCCAGTGCAACTACTGGTATCCTAGTGGGATGTCACCTGCACATATGATAGAGGGTGCTCCTTGTCATCTTCCAGGTGATTGATTAAAAAAAATGTTGAATAGGACAGTACTGGGCTCCTTATCATTTCTATACATCACATAAAAACTACCCTCTGAGCCTGATATCCTAGCAGGTTTTGTAGATCCAGCTGCCCACCCATATAGATCCTATATCCTAATTTGGATATATGAATATTGTGGCAGACAGTGTTAAAGTCTTGCTAAAGTTGAGGTACTACTTCCCCCTCATGCACAAATCCAGATGTTTTACCACAAAAAGTAATCAGATTTTCAGATGAGCTTAACCCTTGAGTAATCCATGCTCAATGTTCCAAATCACCTTTTTCTCCATCATGTGCCCAGAGAAGTGTGCTCCAAGGAGGTGTGCTTCCTGACTTTCCCAGGGACTGAATGCCCACTAGACTGTTGCTCCCCAGGTCATGCAATCATAGAACTGTTTAGCTTGGAAAAGACTTTTAAGATCAACAAGCCTGATTGTTAACCCAGCACTGACAAATCCACCACTAAACCATGTCCCTAAGCCCCACATCCGCATGTCTTTCCAATACCTCTAGGGATGGTGAGTCCACCACTTCCCTGAGCAGCCTGTTCTAATGCCTGAATATTGTTTCAATTAAGACATTTTTCCTAGTATCAAATCTAAATCTCTTCTGGCAAAACTGGAGGCCATTTCCTCTGGTCCTATTGCTTGTTACTTGTGAGAAGAGACTGACCCCAACCTGGCTACAACCTCTTTTCAGGCTGTTGCAGAGAGTGATAATGTTCCCACTGAGCCTCCTCTTCTCAGGGCTCAACTACTCCAGCTCCCACAGCCACTCCTCTAAAGACTTGTGCTCCAGACCAGCTCTGTTGCCCTTTGTTGCACACCCTCCAGCACCTCAACATCCTTCTTGTATTGGAGGGCCTGAACAAAGATTTCAAGGTGAAGCCACACCAGTGGGTGAGTACAGCATGAAGATCACACCCTGGTCCTGCTGGGCACAGTACTGCTGATCCAGGCCAGGATGCCATTGGCCTTCTTGGTCACCTGGGCACACTGCTGGCTCATGTTCCGTTTCTGTCGATCAGCACCTCCAGGGCCTTTTCTGCTTGTCAGCTTTTATTCCTTTGTCTCTTTTTAGAAGATGGAGCATTGTGTGAACATTTAATTCAAAACTTAATTTACCGCCACTTTTAATAATGCAAATAAGTTAAATCAGAAAATATATAACAACATTTCTCAGACTGCTAGTAACTGTCAGCCCAGTCTTTCATCTCTCCCAAACATACACATGCTCTATGGTGTTAGGAGCTTGGGGTAGAGCACATTCTATGTGGAAGTAAAGCTGGATACTGGGGAAATTCAAAAGCCTTAAACTTGGGTTGTTTCCAAAATTATTGTTTATTTTCATAGTTAAGGCTGCTGCTGCCTTTTAGTTTCTGTTGTTTAAAGAAGTAGTGGCATTTTTCTCATTAATCTTTTACCATATTCAGTTTATGATGAAAATTCAAGGCAAACTACTCCACAATTTCTACATAAGCAAAGGCAAGGCTCAGGAGAAATAAGATACTGCACAATTAACAATATAATGAAATTAAAATTATGATCTTCACCCCAAAGAAGACAAAGTACCACCTTTCTCCTACAATCTTAATATATAAATAAATTATACTGTGTAATTTGGTACATCCTGGGATTTTTAAACTACACTTACGCACTGTACCTGTGGTATTTGTACATAAACACGTCATAATTTCAAATTCTATCAAAAGTGAGGGTTAGTATTTCTTGGAAAATAAGTCTTAAGACTTACACTCAATTGGGGTAGAAGAAATGTTAAAAAAATCCACTGTGATTCAATGAAATACACGTGAAATAGAATTGACTACATCAAGAAAACTGTAAAAATAGAACAGGAGTTTTATCATATGCTTTCTCACACTTATAAAACATATGCTGGCCAGCTACAGGAAGGCATCTGCTGAATTTAGACTGAAGATCCAGCTAAGATAAGTACCCTGCTTCCATGAATGATCAAAACTAGATGTACAGAGAAGAATGAAAGTGAAAGGCAAGAATACATCACAAGGAGCATAGGAGCAATATTTTTTTTAGCAGCATGAAAGGAACACTAACTCACTCCCAAAAAACAATTCATTAATGAGCCATGAAACATAAAATTTTAGATCCTCATTTACTGACTTGTATGTAAAAGATAACACACCAAGGGAAACTGAAACCTGAAGACAACCAGAATTATGACAAAGGTCATTATTCTTGGTGCTTCCAAGACTGTAAATAATGTAAATATCTTACAATGCAGTGAGTGATAGTCTGTCTCTTCTTATAAAACCAAATCAGTGCATCTTTCTGTAATTCAGGTTTGGCCTGACATACAAATTTCAGGAGGCCTCTACAATACAAACACCACTAAGTACGGACATGATTTTGCTTAAAATGCACTGATTTACCAACCAGGCTGTTTTGACTAGAACTGGTCGAATCCAAGTACAGTTTTAACCTATCAAAAGCTTTTCAGTTACTGCCTAGCTTTCAAGGAGCACAATGAGACAAACTGAAGATTAACAAACCCTTGCTTTGATGAGATATTTTCTACTAATGTGCAGAGGCCCAAGTATTTAAAAACTATCCTAGGTTTTAGACCATGAGGCTTTAAACATAGTAGCCCAATCTAGTATTTCAGTCTCAGCTGGGAACATCCTTGTTCTGCAAAAACAGTTCTCCAACACCCTCGCTATTTTTAAGGTGATTAAAATTTTGAACCAAGAAGGCAATAGCTGTGACCAAAGCAATATGAGGTGGAGGGTTGTTTTTCTTTCACTGCTATGGTTACATATAAATGAGCAAATAATAAGAAAGGGTATAAAATAGCATAATGAATGTCTTAAAAATGAGATTAAAAGGAAAGTTAATAAAATATATGTGATAGAAAATTCAGAAATAGAAATAGCAGTATCTGTATTTGCTATTTATGAAGTTACTTCATTATCAGAGGGTCCTAAACAATCTTATCTTGGGCCCTTAAATTTGTACTTTTAACTGAGTAAAAAGAACAAAGGACTGTGAAAATTGGAAAGTCCCCTCTGTAAAACTTCCAGCATTTGATTACCTCAAGAGCACACAAGCTTCACAGCTTCAAAGGAGAATAGGAAACAGACACCAAAACTGGAGTTCACAAAATAACATAAAAGACATTGTAGTGACTAAATTAATCTATTCAGAAAATGTAGAAGATAGACAGGTGATTGTGTCAAATAGGAAAAGTTGATGCTCAAGGTGCTGTACACGTATTTTATAAGTAATTAACAGAACATTAAAACTCAAAAACCTCATAAATTTTTGCAGTTATCACAGCAATGAAGATTCATACCTGTGGCAAGATAGATGATATGGAAAAGCATGTCCTTGCCCTGCACAACATCCACAACCACATGGGAAAATCGGCTGTTGTCTTCCATGAAGTACGGAATTGGAATAACTGGTTGAACAACCTCATGCATTAAGAAGAATTTTTGTGCATCTTGAAGATTTCTCTCAGTCAAATTTACATACAAACCCTGGTCCATGGTGCCACACTGTAAAGACAGAAAAGTAGCATGACTATATGTGCTAACAAAAACAATAGATTTGTTGTTAAATTCTATGCACAAGACAATAAAAACACAGCACAAGAAAAAAAAAAAAGCAAGAGCATGTCTTGTAATGACGATGTGGAATTCGACTTTCAGGTCCCATTTTGGTGCTAACCAGACTCAGGAAGCTCAGTTTTCCTGGGGCAGTACAACGGAGGCTCTCTAATTCTAAGCAATATGAAAGACCACCAGACTGACCAGCACAAGTGGATTATGGAAATATTTTGCTATATCGTATGTTCACAGGGCAGGAAGGAGAAAAGCTACCATTCAAAAACGCAAATTATTTTCTGACAGGTTTTTTTTGTAATTTTCACAGACCTCAGTGCTAAAGACACAACAAATTTTCAAAGGAAACCCCATGTCCTACTACAGTCAGGGTCTAACAGGAATCCCAGGTGAAAGAACAGCATGCAGTTCTAGAAGCTTCTTAGGACTCCATTCTTAGGTAGCAAAAATGGACAGTGCAGAGCTCAATTAAATATTATCCACAGCAAAGACTTCTTTTGTTTTAAAACTGACCATATTTTAAATCTAAAAATTGTGCTCTTTTCTTACAGGAAAACATCCACTAGCAACATGGACAAGTTTCAAACACAAATAAACAAAGCAAAATAAGTGAGAGTTAATTTTAATATATTTGTGTTCAATTGAGGACACAAAAGAGAAAGCTTCTTAATGCATGGGAATATATAAACATTCACATGTTTACTCAGGTGTAATTGCATCAGAGAAGTAAAGCACTACTTCACAACATTTATCAAATATTTGGGTGATGTGAAAGGCATAACTAAGTCACCATTTTTATTCTGCTTTACTATGTCATAAATTCTGCCATGAAATACAGAATGAGCACAATAATAGTGTGCAAAATCCTACCAGTTATTTTAGTATTACCATGTTTTCAATCCAAAATTGAGTGATCCTTCCAGATCCACAAATGCTAAAAAAAGTCAAATTATTTCATAATGGAAGATCAGACAATGAAGAAAGACAAATTAGCAACTGTCAGGAAACAGTTACTTGCTCAGTATGTCAGACCAGTGAAAAAAATAAACCACACCAAAGAAGCTGATCCTTTATGATAAGGGCTCTAAAAAAGATAAGTCCTTTCTTGGAGGGAAACCAATGACTCAGCCAAGAAATATATTTCATCCATGTGAGGTGTGTACTCTAAAGTCACAAAGTCAAGTCACAAAAAACGTTTAAAGCTCTAAGCATTGGACTAGTTTCTAGCATGCATCATTGCCGCAGTTATGGAGCCAGAAATGTAGCAGAAAATTGTTTAAGGGAATAAAAAGCAGCATCGGCAAAAGATAAGAAATTGGACATCACTAGAGATACCTAAAGATTAGTTGACATCAATTGCCTTCAATATTGTATTGTAAAAGGCCACACTGCAGCTTTTAACACTAGTTCTGCCTTCAAAGCTGTTTGTAGCTCAGTGAGATATGATAGAACTGTTGTCACTGTTCCTGTAAATTGGATGAAATACCAGCTGTATTGAAATCATCCAGGCCATCTAAGAAATAAATTTCAACACCTGTCTTGACTAGGACTTGGAGACGTGCACTAACAGTACAGCAGAGACTTAAACTGTTTTTACACAGCCATCAGGCTGTCATCTTTCTTTGTAAGTACCATTCAGTATGGGCTGCTCTCACAATAATTAACACCACATTAATACAAAGTTTGTAGGGAGAGTTTAGTAAGTTTTATTGGATGTGCTTACCTAGTCAGAAAGGTGGTAAGATTTTTACATAGAAGCATTTTTCAGGCTTTCTCCTTTAAAAATTTAGCCTCTCTTAGACCCTCTTCCTATCATTATTTTGACAACACAAGTATTGTACTTTCTATGGCTGTATACAAATACTGCCTGGTTCTGTAGGATTCTGGTGTACTTAAGAGTGTCGTCACGAGCTGATGACGAACATACTACTTAGGAAAGATAACATGGCTCTAGCCTGTAAACTGTACCTTATTTTCCTTCATTTGCAAAGATCTGGAAGTAATTTACCTACAATCCCCAATGGGTGATTCTTTTGCACGCTAGCAAAGGTCTTACAACTCTTACAATCTAGGGAAGGCTGTTCCAGGAGCAGAAATGAGCTTGTGAAAATGCATTGAGATTAAGGGAGGGTGAAAGGTGGCTAGAGGTAACTACACTTAAATACCCTGATGAAAAGCATTGTTGTTAATCACTACATTAATGCTGTTTTTCCTTCCATCTCCCTTGCAGAAAGCACACTCAATAAAATTGTCCTAGTAGGAGTGGTGACGTTGCAAAAGACTAAAACAATGCATATGTGCTTGCTGAAATACCCCTTTCTTTTTGTAGAGTTCCTCTAAATGACCCACCTTGGACTAAGTGGTTTTACTCTGTCAGCCAGCTGCAGATTATTATACCCTCTGAGGCCAGCAAGTTCAAATGAGGGGCAGAACACATCGCAAATTCTTTAAATCTGACTCTTCAAGGAGTATGGACCACCTTGCAAATGAAAATATATTAAATTCTGACCACTCCTCCTTTACCACCTCCCTCTCATTTTCTTTTTTCTGCCAGACGCTGTTCCATTTTTTTAGTCCTAATAGCACAAATTAAATGTAAAAGAGAATAGCAGTTTGATCATGCTTCAGAGCATGAAGTATGTCACCTTGACAGATAACTACGGTGTTTTATTGTGACAGAAGATTGAAGCATTTTTTCTCCTACCCTTCAAAGTACATCTGTTTTTCAATCCAAATTATTTTGTGGAGGGATAAAATTAAAATTAAATATATTAAAATAAGGGGCTCTCCTAAGCACTTTTTTTTTTTTTTAAATTTAGTGGGGTTTTTAAGGTCTTAAGCTACGACACAGTGCAAAACTGGATTTGTAATTTATGAACCATACAGTAGTTAGAGGAAAGCTCACATAAAATATTGTCCTTCTCCCACATATCCATACCTGAAAATTAGGGTTAGGATTGGGATATGGAAGCCAAGCTGAGCGAGAGTTCTCCTGGTATTTGAAGGGTCCATTAAAGGCCTGAGTTATGGCACTCAGATTGAAAACACAAACTGCTGAGGCTGCTATGCTGTTCCTGAAAAAGAAATAAATACATTAACCTATGTAATAACATTAAAAAGTCAAATTGCTGAAAAATAAATAAAAAAGGCAGTAACTCTTCAATCCTTTAACTAATTAATGAAGCAGATATGATCAGCCAGGAGATGATGTCTCAAGATAATGATATATGATTTAGCATAATCATTGCATTTAAAATATTTGTCAGCCTTACCAAGAAGCTGGTCTATGGAAGAACTCAGAACTTCCCACTTTCTGCTGCGTCTCTATACTATACTTCTAATACCATACTGCTACACTTCCACACATAATCACAAGCACTACGGACACCTCTTTTCTCAGAACAATGTTCAGGATATTGTTCTCAGGGTTCAATAAAGTTTCTTCCATACAACAAATGACTGCATGATATAAGTAAGGATTTTCAATGACAGGTATGTCTCTCGATCCTATGGAATCCCTGGATAACAAACGTCCACAAAAATCCTGTCCTCCAAGAGATGTTGTAGAGCAATAAGAATGCAAGTTGCAGAAACCATCAAGAGAAAACAACTTGGACTGCTTACAAAATATCATGTTAAAAAATAAAGATCAATAAATGGCAGCTGGACAAAACACACAATTTCCTGGGTTTGCCTTGAAAATTTGACATACAAGGTAATAAAGTAATTCTGCATAGTGTAAAGAATACAATCTAATAACCATGAAAGCTCCTAATATGGAAAGCTGCATTGTTCTTTTCCTCATTTTTAGATAATGGAAGAGATAATGAAGGTGTCAATTGCATGGATTTGCAGCTAAAACTGCTGGCAATTGATCCATACAGGATTCTTCTCTCTTTTATTTTTTTTTTCCCTATTTTCTTTTTTTTTTTAAGCGTAGCCTGGAATCTACAAAAGGCTTAAGAAAACATACTATAGAAACTCCATAATGATGGGGGAAAAAAACAAAAAACAACAACTGAAAAAAGTTAGGATATGTGGATTAAATACAAAAGAGCAATTTGCTGTCCTATGCCTGTCTCTCTTATTTCAGAGGAAGCCCAAAACTTGAAGTCCCATGCTTACAACTTCTGCAGAAGCAATCATCATTGGAGCTGATAAATCCTTATTTATATCACTAAATGCATCTCACTAATGTTATTAACTGTACCAATGTTTTCTTGAATTTCATGAAGTCCTACGAGGACACGAGAATCATGTTTATAGATTTTTTAGATAGTCCGAAAGAAACAAAATCAGCTTTTTCATGAAGCACTGGCTATAGTGGATTTGATAGTCAGCCACATATAAAAGGTGCAGGTTTGACTGTTAGAGAGAGGTTTCAAATTTTTCCCTTCACAAGTATATTAAAGTATATTTAAAAAAGCATTAAGGTCTAATAAAGTCATTGTAATTCTGAAGATACTGAGACTGAATAATTATGAATGCCATTAAGTTATATCTGATGCTGTTATATGAACAGAAAGGAATATGTTGTTGTTCCCTGTCATAGGAAACCCTTGCGTTTCTCCACCATAACTTGCAGGACAAAAAGGATTATATGAGTTCCACAAACTATGAACAGGTAGTCAGCATGGGGGAAGTAATCCTAACCCTAAAATATTTCAAAAATGTCCAAAAAATTTAGTTACACTATTTGATGGCAGGCATTTAAATAGAGCAACTGAAAAACCCTCAAAGAGTTATAGGTAGGTAGTTCTTCTTTGAACAGTCCATCTCTCTTGGACAGTCAGAACGCTGGGCCATGGGGAAAGAGGAAAGTAGCAGCAAGGTTTAAAATACTGTCTATTTTCATGTGGCAAAGGTAGTCTTAACAATAGCAAGTCCATTTTCAGGAGACCCAGGAAGCATCAGGAACATCATTCCCCTTCCATGGCCAAAGCCCCATGGATTTTCTAGAGCAGAATTCCTCTGCTCAGGCTTTTCATGGCAGGAACATGCCCTGGCTACTTTGACTTTTCAAGAAAGATCTAGTTGAACAGTGTATGTGGATGCCACCTGACAAATACCTGTCTTTTATGAACTAACTAGGAAAACAGAACAAAATTAAAAGTACTGATCGAAACAACAGCAGGTTTTCTTACCCCCAGTAATCTCAAAGTCTCTGCCACTGTCTTTACACAGACAGTGTTTAGATTCCCCACATTACTTCATTGCAGAAACAGGCTGAGCTCAGCATCCAATGTCCTGATCTAGGAATTGCCACAGCCTGGTGCAAGCATCTCATCGCTAGCCTTGTTCACGACCTGAGCTGCCAGTCCAGGGACGAGCCTGAGGCTGGAAGTTGCCTAAATGAGCTCAAATTCATGCTCACTGTCTAGAATGCCTAGGGATTATAATTTGTTGGCATTAACTTTTCCACCTGGTTGATAGGTATTTATAAAGGGTAGGTATCCCTGTGTTCAAGGGTGCCTTACCTATGTTTTAGGGGCCCAAGGACCTTTTAAAATTCTAGATAAAACTGATTTACGAAGCAAGACAGTACAAGAAGGTTGGAGAATCGGAACTCGAAACTGGAAATTATTCCAGTGGTCTGAACACTGGGCTGCACAGCCATAACACAGAGGCTGCTCTCGCTGAGCAGCGTTTGAACACCAGTTATCATGTTCAAATATAAAAAGGACATTTCTAAGATAAATGTCTCTTTCTTCATATGTCCATCCAACTTTTTAATATTTAAAAAATTTGAATTTTTAAGACCAAATTGTACTTTTTTTTTCTTTTCTTTTATGTTATTGATATAACAGGTTCAATTAAAATTAGGTTAAATTCTTGGTTTGACTTTTTAACTCACAAAAGGATATGTTAGGACTAAATTAAAATACATGAGAGCACCTCTTATACTACTTTAGGTAAGATGGGTTTTTTTATGGCATGGTCAAATTCCATCATGTAAAATTCATTATCGTGTCACATTACAATTATATATGATTTAATTCATAAACACATATGGCATTTATGTATTACAATATTAAAAATAAAAATTATTTACATTCTAACAGTAAGTGAAGGATATGACAGAATACTCTTAAACACAACTGGCTCCCTGCAGTAATGAAATATTAAGAATTTATTCCTTCTCACGTGTTTTCAACAATTCATGTGGGAAACATTTAGAACTATACTTGTTCACGGAAAACAGTGGATTGGACAAAACAGTCATTTGAATTTATGATGTTTACTTGGCATATGCAGAAGAGAGTAGCTCAGAAGTTCTAGGTTTCGCTGTCACAAACAGCAAGAAAATAAAATATAACATTCAGTTTACTTACACATTAGTAGTAAAAATCCCATAGATCAAGTCCAGTTCTGGCAGGAAGAAAGTACTCTGAAGTTCATTATAGTAAAATGGAATTTCTCCAGGGCGAGAGCAGTTCAGACGAGCTTTCATGAAAGTAGTCCAAGTATCCTCCAGCACAAACTTGCCACCAATATCATTTTTGCACACCCGAGCAGCACGAGAGAAAACTGTTTTCCCACAGTCATGCTCCACTGCATTTTCCCGGAAGAAGAAGTAGGTAAAGTTCCCAATGTCATAAGATGACACAAAATTTGGTTCTGAAAATAAGAAAAGGTAAGATAATTTATTGCCTTCTTGTGATCTATGCACTCATACTAATGTGGAAGTTGGATTTATCTTCAAGCATTTTATTTAGATAAACACACTTTTTTATATCCTTTAGGGATATGACATCTGAATAAACCAGCTCGTGTCCAACTAGGATTATGAGATACATGATCATGATGTGCTGGGGTTGGCTGGGTAGAGTTAATTTTTTTCATAGCAGCTAGCATGGTACTGTGTTTTGGATTTATGCTGGAAACAGTGCTGGTAATTCAGTGATGTTTTTGTTATTGTTGAGCAGCACTTACACAGAGCCAAGGCCTTTTCTTTCTCACACCACCCCACGAGCACAAAAAACCAGCTGAGCTGCCATCTGGGGTCAAACCACAACATGTGGCCTGACAGGTTTTGCTCCAAGTGTTTATAGTACATGACTCTGCTGGGCAACCTTGGCTCAGCTCACTGTATTCCATCATCATAAGTGTCTCAGAGTTTTCATTCTTCACATAAGGGCACAGTGAATTCTTACAATGCAATTGCTTTATCTTTTAACTCTGTTTCTACTTTGCCACCATGCCATTACTCCAGATTAGCAGGATAACAGGTGGTAATTGATGGTGAGTAAAAATGTGCTCAGAGGCTGTAATTAAAAGAAAAGAGACCTACACAAGAATATTTGACGGTAAGATAAGTGCATTTCAACGCTATCTTGCTTATGCTTTTGAGAGCATTACAGATTCCTTTTGGCTTTCTTTAAAAAATTGATTGAAAACTGATCAAAAAACTGATCAAAAAACCTGATGGTGATGAAGGAGAAATTAGAGAACATGTAAAAAAAATCTGGAAAGCAACAGATGGCAATTCTTCTTGAAAAAAAAAGAAAAAATGGAACAGTGGATACCACAGAAAATAAACATGTGGCCCATTTCCTGTAAGGATTACTAGAACTGAGGAAAGTCCATGACCTTAGAAGAGGCTGACAACTCGATAAATTCTTAAAGGAAAGATAAATTTTATACACAGATTTGTGAAGAACAGCCCCACTTGTGCAAGGAACCATTTTAGAACACTGATATCTCTGAGAAACAAGAAAACTTTTGTTTCTCGTTTCTAAATTTTATTCTGAAGTGGGAAAATAAATAAACAAAACTGTTTTAAAAACATCTGTTGTGCGGAAGCACTTCAAATAAAATTAATAGGTGAACATTTTTTGAAGCACTATTGTATAGAAAAAGGCTGCCACATTTTGAGCATTTTACAGGAGTATCTCAAACCTATCAGAACTTCGGAGGGGCACTAGAAAGGCAAGAAAGCTGGCACTGCCTCACAGCGGTCCAAACTGTCAGAAAACTCTTTTTCAAAGACAGACCAGATCCCAGTTAATGTGGCCTCTTGTGCTGCTTCCATCTCTATCTGCTGCGCTGAGAGTTCCCAGAGCAGGTTTTTGGCAGAAGTGATTATGAGCTGCCTCGGATGTATGAAGCTGAGCAGATCCAATAGTGCTCTCACTCCTCCCTGTAACTTTCACTCTCTATTTTATGAAGTGCTTCCTTGAGAGCAGTCTGGAATACACTACATTTTCTCCACACTCGGAGCTGCACAGGTATTTTGCTGGCAGATCACAACCCAACAATTTTAAGAGCTTTGTGCCCTGAGCCTTCACTGGTTACATTTAATCAGTGCATTTGCGTCTTTTAAAAAAAATGGAAAAAAAAAAGGCAAAATAGTTGGACAGGACTTACGATATCATAAGAAGTAAAATTACACTGACAATATACAAAGAACTAAACTTTTAGTAATAATAACCCTACTAGAACTTTAAATCTTCATTCCACATCTGTGTAAAACTTTCATTACAATAGGGATTTCACTTCAAAGGCTTCAAAAGCTTCAAAAACCTAATGTGCAAATACTCAAAGTGAATTTGATCCACCCACAAAAAACATTTTGTACAAACATTAAAAAAGGATGCCCTGCCTTTCAATCAGGCCTGAAGATCCTTCTCACTGGAGGTCCACTGATATAAAAGGCCTCTACATTAGCACTACAGGATCTCACTGCAGAGTTAAAAAAGCACTATTGGAAGCACTCAGCATAAAGAATGATGAACTACAAAAATAAAACAAACTTCACAAATTATAGGAGTAAAAATAATATGAAATGCATTCAGAACATATTCAGGGTTCTTGAAAATCCATGTCAAACCTTTCAAAAGACAGTTTTTTAAAGCTGCACTGATAATCATAATACATGTATAAAAAATACCTAGTATTCATATTTCATTGTTTCAAAAATGAGAAACAATATATACATCTGCAAGCACCTATCCTTTATTGATTCTGAACTGATGAAATTGTGACCTGCTGTTGAAACTTGTGAAAACTGCTTTCATTTGTATTAAATGTAATAATCTCAGAGTTACCTTAGGGAATTCAGTGGATATGGAAGGATTACCATGTCAGACTTTATTTATTTCATTCTCTCTTTAGGAAAAATGAACAGGGTCACTTCAAAATTTCAAAGGAAAAAGTATCTTCTCAACTAGGAAAAATCAGTTCTTATGTGTCCAAATACTGTGCTGTGAACTGCTATTTGTTGACATGGAGGTCTTACCATGTAAGTTTTTAATGCAGCAAATGAAGTGAATCTTGTTTCATGCTGACTTTGCAAATAGCTCTTGGAAGGGCAAACACATCTCATTTTTGATTTCTGATCACCACAAGTGCAAGCATTCTGGTATGCGACACGATACAGTTAGTACAAAAATATCAACCTGTAATAATGTTACAAGTATTGTATATGACCTTTATAGGGTTTTTTATATACTCAATTTATGGACATGTCAGGCTGACTAGACTTTCCCAAATTAAATGGAACCAGTGGAATCAGGAAAGCAAGAAAATGACTTTGTCAATGTGACCCAAAAAATATCTCCAGTGTACATCACAGAGCAGTGCTACACAGAGCACATGTCCAAGCACTGGGTGGCTAGCTAGGTACTGCCCCTGGGCAAACACACTACTCTGCTCTTTCTGAAGTTTGCTTACTCAGCACAGATCCTGGGAATCTCTACCATTTCCTTCATAAAACAGTGTGACTGGCCAACAAGGATATTTCCCCACAGACTCTTCTAAGTTACTGCAAAACAGACAACTCAACCATATGAAGCTCAGATAGTGCTTCAACCAGATTTATGATTGTTTTTCTGGAGGTTGGAGACAAACCTTCATTTTCTGGGGAGCACAGTCTCTGTTCTTAATGTGAAAGCACTTAAAAGGAAGATACAATTATTCCCTTTAGATTATTCTCCCTTTCCACCCACCAAAGGTGTCATGCATAAGCTGATTTCCTGTGCCTTTTTTATTTAGTGATGTGGATACCGTCTGAGTGGGTAAAAGGATGAGAGGAACTGTATAGGAATTTTTCTGTGGATGTAAATTGGAAACAGGAGTCTAAAAGAGCCCTGTGAGCACCTGAGGTAGTTTTGGCCACTTCTTGCTGTCTGAACTTAGGAGCAAGAAAGTTTCCTTGTGCCCTTTAATCCATGTAACTTCACTTCTTCTGAAGCAACCTAACATAGCTTAATTTACATAGTTAGTGGATGCTACTGCTTCCAGACTAAACCAAATGACAGGAAATGATTCAACTTTCTTTAAGGAGGTAACAGCAATTAACCTTAAGGATTTAAAGCTCCAAAACCTACTCTAAGTCAGTAAGAGCTGTGATTTCCACTGGCCGTCCCTGTGAGATGTGACCACTCATATCTGAAGTGCAAGGCATTCGAAGACCCAATCAAAAGTGAAATTAACCCCAGAAATGTTAAAAGAAAGCTTAACTATTATTTTTTTCTGATTTAGACTCAGATCAGATTATATATGTATATATGCACACATAATAAGACACACACACACAAAGATATATGAATACATAATATATTCAAGAACTTAGGAGTCTAGATACTGCTCTAATGTTGAATGACACCTCTCTGGAACTTGTTCACTTGTTCACTGACCCCATGAGATCAATGAATCACACCATATTGCTGATGTCTCAAGACCCATTTCTTCAAAATAATTGTATTCAGGCAAATGCTTAATAGCATTAAATTCTAGAAAGATGCATTTGAATTTTTTTGAATAAACTTCACATTTCAGCTACAAATGCTCTTTAAAAGGGACACTTAAAGTAATGGAAAGAATTTATGCTTCAGAGGTGCCAGTCTGTATTATTTCCTTTCATTTTATTAACATAATCAACAAAGTCCAGTTGGAATTGCATTCTGCCATCTCTGTATATTCATTTAGTTATGGCCCTTTGCAGCTGCTGGAAAAAAAGTACAGACTTTGCTATAGGCTGATCAAGGCATCACTGCTCATGAAGGTTTAGGGGCAAATTTTACTCACAGAATAAAAGTTTCCTACAGCATTATATATCTCAAAAGTAATACATAACTTGTGGTCATCACAGCTATATCCATCCTCAGGAGCTAAACTGTAAAATGTTAAGTCCTGTATGAAACTGCTGGAAATGGTTTATTAATAGCTATTTTTCCTCTGTGTTTCACAATTACCTATGATGCGTGCTAAACATGTCAACCTGCCATAGAGTAGCTGGCTACCAATCCATTTTGACTATTTCCTTTGCAATGCCTTAGCTCTCCAAGATTTCTTTTACATTCATTTCCTTTTGCTAAATTGAAAATTTTATAGGTATGGAAGAGCAAGGACAGCAAAATACACTAAAACTGTGTATCCCAGAAAATTTTTTTCCAATCTTCTCTTATATTGCTGATAGATTTTATAATACAATTCAGAATAATCATAAAAGTGGATGCACTCATTACTTTTTTATTGAGGTACTCTAATAAATTCTGAAATGCAATTATTTCTTTTCTGAAAAATTGTTTTCAGATATAGTATTACAAAATTCCTTGGTTTATTTCCTGTTGTTTATTTCAAATAAATCTCCTTCATTTTCAAGATAAAGTGTTCTTACATGGCATAATACTTTGCAATTTATTATATCATTTTGCTGATGCAAATTTGCCAGTAACAAACTTAGTCAAAGAAGCCATTCTCTACTCTAACCTAATACTTACAGAAGGCCTTGAAAGTCGCACCCGGAGTTCAGTGGATTTTGTCACCTATATTCACTGGATAGACACCTTGCAAAGCCATGCAGGGGCAGGGGGGCAAGGGTGAAAAATACATCGGGATTTCATTAATTCACTCAAAACCTCTAGAAATTTGGAGTATGGGGATCTATCGAGAGATCCAGAAGTTTGGATGGTAACTGAAAATAGAATCCAGAATTCCACATATACAGGAATCTAGTGCTCTTTCATGAGATTTTGCCAATCAGCTGTTATGGTATGGAAAGAAAATCCAATTATGATGGCTTACCCATTTCTCTCCAAACATTTTCACTGCCATTTTGTTCTTCTTTTCTCTGTTTTAGTTTTGTAGGAAGGAAGATAATTAAATTACTTTCCCTGCAGACTTGTGTATTTGGTTTGCATGGCCAAGCTTTGGTAGTGGGGAGGGGCTACAGGGGCGGCTGCTATGAGAAGCTGCCAGAAGCTTTCCCCATGTCCAGCTGTGCCAATCTCTGGCAGCTCCAAAGGATGGACATGCCACTGGCCAAGGCTGGGCCAATTAGAAATGGCGGTAATAACAGATTACAGATAACCATTAGAAATGGTGTTATAACAGACTTAAGAAGGAAGAGTTATTGTGCAGCTCTAGTTGTGGCCACAGAACAGAGGAATCAAAGCCTGTGAGAGAAGCAGCCCTGAAGACACCAAAGTCAGTGGAGGAGGGGCAGGAGATGCTCCACATGCCAGAGCTGAGATTCCCCTCCAGCTGGAGGTGAAGACTGTGGTGAAGCAGCTGTGCCCCTGCAGCCCATGGAGTTCCACGGGGATGCAGAGATCCACCTGCAGCCTGTGGAAGAGACCCGTGCCAGAGCAGGTGGATACCTGAGAGGAGGCTGTGACCCCACGGAAGCCCCATGGAAAGAGGAGCCCATGCTCAAGCAGCCTGTCCTTGAAGGACCACACCCTATGGAAGAGTGACCCACACTACAGCAGTCTGGGGAGGACTGTTGCTTGTGTGGTGGACTCACACTGGAGAAGCTCATGGAGAACTGACTCCTGTGGGAGGGACCCCATGGTGCAGCAGGGAAATTACTCCTCTCCCTGGGCAGAGGGAGAAGCCATGGGCGATGAACTGACCATAGCCCCCATTCCCTGTCTCCCTGCACTGATGGGGTAGGAGATAGAGCTGGGAAGGAGGCAGGCATGGAGGGGAAGGTGGAAGGTTTTAAGATTTTATTTTACTTCTCATTATCCTGCTCTGATTTTGTTAGCAATAAATTCAATTCATATTTTTAATTTGAGCCTGTTTAGCCCATTATGATATTTGGTGAGTGATCTGTCCTTATCTCAAGTCATGAACCCTTCTTTATATTTTCTCTCCCCCATCCAGCTGTGGAGGGTAGTGACAGAGAGGCTTTGTCGCTGAGTGCCAGGAATACAGACAGCATCAACCCATTACAACCTGCTCCTCTTTTCCTTTTTCTATTTTTTTCCTTTCTCTTTTCATAACAAAAAGGAAACCAATTTCATAATCATCCTCTTCCCCCTTCACCTTATGGCTTGGTGTAACTGCTGTTGAAATTCCATCCAATATTTCTGTCACGGGATGACACAGAGTCACAGAATGAGTCAGGTTAGAAGGGTCATCTGATCTAACCTCCCTGCTCAAGTCAGGTCATCCTAAAGTGCTTTGGACAGGATTGCATCCAGAGTGTTCTTGAATACCCCCAGTGAAAGACATTCCACAACCTCTCTGGGTAGTGTGTTCCAGTGTGCAGTTACTTGCAGAGTAAAGACATTACTCCTCATATTCAGGTAACCTTTCAGTCCCCTCCTTTCTTTGATAAATGCTAGTTTTCATGCATTCATGTTCCCTGAAATTTGAAATTTTCCACCTTCCCCTGACTGAGATGCATCTCAGTCCTAAGTTCTTCCATTCTCTCTGGGTCATTGTTATCATAGTTTCGTGTATTAATGAGGCTCACTCTGCTGTTGTGCCTCTCCGCAGTTGGGAACAGATGATCTGCTTGCAGAAGTGTCCTCCTTCCTCATTCAGCCTCTCTGACTGGCACCTGACATAAGCAGGCTAGATGAGATATAAAAGAACAGAGTGTCCTCAATAGCCCCCTAGTGTTTTTCATAAATGTTAGGCGGACCTTGCTGTTTCACCTAGAGTAGATAAGAAGTAAAAATATCCTAACTCCATGGGTGGTGGTTCTTGTCGACCATTTCAAACAGGTAAGGAAATGCTATGAAGGTGTTTTGTAATCACAGATTGGCATTGGAAAAAGGAAGTCAGAGGAGGCACCTCCACTTCACACCAACTTACTGTTTTCCCACTCTGTCACTGCCATCAGGGAGAAGATTTCAAAACCAGTAGGTATTTTCTCTCCTATTTTAGGATACTGGCAAAAATGATGATACACGCAAAAGTAAAGAACCAACCTTATGGGTGGCACAATCAAAGAAACACAATTATTTATCTTCCTGCAAAATAAGCAAAACTGGTAGAATATGCTTTGCACATTTTCAGTCAGGTTTCTTATCTGAAAGAGTACATTGCACATGCAAGCACACGCTGGTTTTGAGTTACATGAAATATTATATAATAAAGAAAAGCTTGCACTAGGTAATTACAAGGCTTTTCATTAAAACCCAGAAAAATGAAAGGATAACACTGAATTATTATAGCCATTTCCATTAATCCTTAAAGACAAAATTGAAAGAATTAATTTTTATTCTTAGATCATAAATTCTCTCTACACACCCTACTAGCAGCAAAAGTTTTAATAAAAGTCTGCTAACAAACAATAACAGGCACTGATTCAAAGCTGTACTAAATGCCACTAACCAAACCACCTTTGTAATAATTTTAGTCTTACTATTACCTGTGAAGAGTAGAAGTATCTGCTCTGGATTAATAACCTTTTTATTAATGTTTTTAAGAAAGTGATCTCAGAAGAACCATAGCAAGAGGAAAAATGGTAATATCATGTCCACCACTAAAGCGCAAAATTCCAGACACTCATGTCCTCAGCTGGAAAGGCTTCTGATATGAAAGAGATTTCATTTTATGTTATGGCATGGCATGTTATTTTATGTTATGTTATTTAATGTTATTTAATTTTATTTATTGCTACATCTGATATAGGATTACATTTTAATCATCTATGGTCTGATGAAATGATGTGACATTTAGAACACAGTTTTTCTTTATTTAATATGTTACAGCAGCATCTATCACTGGAAGTCCAAGGTAAAGAAAACAGCTGCAGCCATTTCAAGATAGTTGGAGACCCATGCAATTGCAAGGAAAGGCATTAGACAAATTATGAAACCAAATGTCGTAGTGTTTCTTTGTGTGATGAAACAGACACAGGGATTTCCTTTTTATTTTTCTTTTTTAATGTTTTGCCCTTTTATTGGCTGAGGGAAGCAAACAGACATTACAGACTAAGGCCAACTTTCACACTGAGATATCAGATCACATTTAGTAATTTAAAGAGGTGTACTGAAAGGAGAAATACCTTTACTAACTGCAAATATTGGACTACAAAAAAGGTTTCTAAGTTTAAAGAGTGAAGGCTTTTCCTTGCCAATCTGGACACATTGCAACAGTGGACTGCAAATATATCTATTATATTTATTTCTGTTCTCTAGAGCAAACTGTGATGAATTCTGCCCCTGCTGAACTTTGCAGATCAACTCTACAGTAAAGTCTAATTAGAAGCATACTCCAGATTTGACTTAAACATAGTTACACTGAGAGCTTAAAGACACTGAAATAGACAGCATGCCAGCTTAATGAAAGAATAATTTATTTTTTTATCACTTAATAATGTCCAAAACAGACTGCTAAGGCAGACTATTCTTCTTATGAACCACTAAAAGGGAAATTTTAAGACATTCCAGAAACATGCTGCCCTTTACTGACCTGAGCAGCTGGCTGAAGCTCAGGGCCTTGCTGACTGCTTTGGTCAGAAGATATCAGTGGGAGAGATGTCTGCTTTAGACATAATCCTCAGTGTGTGCTCCATCACCTCAAATTATTTCTCTTAAGAACAGAAACACTTGAACATGGATTCAGAGAGAAAGAGAGGGTACACAGCAGAACAGGACACCTTGCAGAGAAAATTACTGGTAAGCAGTGCTTCAACTTTCTTCATCTGTTTGTGCACATATACATATTCAGGTGAGTAACTTCAGGCAATACATTTTCCTTTACATGGGAAAAGTGAAGGCCAAAATACGACATCATGGGAAGGAGAGTTGGGTTCTCTATATCAGATTTGCAGGCTTGCTATCATAGAGCCAGCTGGGCCATGGATTGGGAGAGAGCTGGTTTGCAGCCTTCGTTGACTCCTCTGGGTGGTCGTGTTCCCTTTGAGAACAGTGACATGGGTACAAAGTACCAACAGGGTTAGCAAGACGATAACACAGGGTCTGTTTCTCCCTGCATTGTCACTTGATGAATTCTTTGTGAGCAGCCCAACCCCTGTTGAACTAAGGTGAGTGCTCAGGTCATACCACTACAGTAACCCGGTGCTTCAGGGGCATCTCATCATGGAGACAAGCAGAATTTCTGCACAGTACAGCTGTGGTCAAAATCCTACTCATTGCTTTGGGCCAGCTGCATTTGATCTTGTCCATAAGAGCACCAAGAAGACAGAAATAGCATTGATAAACAGAACATCAATTTCTTTTTCTAGAAGCAGAGGGATGTTCTGAAGTAAAAAAAAAAAAAAAAAATGTAACTAGGGATCTTATTCAGAGATATTCAAGAGCTGAATAGATTACTACTGTAAATCTTAAAAGAGATTAAGTTAAATAAGTACCACCAGATGCTTCTTTCCTCCATCAATGAAGACAGCATGACTGCACACTCTAAAATTTTCCAAAATAGGAAAAACTTTAAGGAAGTGTGCAGATATCTGTAACATTTGCTGAACTGTCCTTTCTGCCAATAAAAATTTTTAAGCACGACAAAATTCATAGAGTCATATCCTGTACAGTAGGTGAACAAATAGTATGCTCAGAGAGGCTCAAAGATGGCTCCACAATAACTAGCTCCAGTCAGAAATAGGGTTTCTGAGTAGGCAGTGCTGCTGTGTGCTGTCCATCTAAAGTTTTGGAATTATGCCCATTCAAAATCTTTGTGCTTTATATTAATTTTCCTTTTCCCCTTCAGTTATATTCTCTCAGCATACTTCTGTAGCTTAATTTAACGCATACGTTGGATAATTAATACTTTTAACTGAACTAACCAACTCTTTGTCCCCCCAGATAACTGAGTGTTGAGTGCATCAAGAAAATGATAACTCAGAGATGAAAGTTCCCAGATTTCTAATGTTCTAATCTTCTAATGTTTAACATAATCTTCTAATGTCAAGCAACTGATCAGAATGATGCTCAGTAAAAAGCTGGTAACTTATGTACTCGGCTGATGTGGGTTGCTTCCAAGCCTACCAAGCCCCCAGTAGAAGGCAGGATGTGACAATAAATACGTAACTCTGGCTGAACCAGAACAAATGGGGAGCTTGGGTCAACAACATTAATGTGTTTTATTTGTGAAATCTATGATTCCAGAAGCTGAAATCACATCATGGTAATTACAGATTACAGACCTTCTGACAAGCAAGATTAGGAACAAGTTTCCTCCTGTGATGAAGACTCAGAGCTTTCCAAGTCAAGATCTTGCACCAAAAGGCGCAGTGAACACCAAGAGCAGACTGCCTAGGCACAGAGTCATGTCCTTTTTCCCCAACTGATGGGATTGAAGACCTCCGAATTTGCTGTGCTAGCCACTAAATTAAACAATGTCTTTATTGCATAGCAATAAAGCACAGAATAAGACAATCAGCTGTGTTTCAGAGTACAACCATCACCCCCAGAGATGATTTGATTTGGTCCAACATGATTCACAGAGCAGAAAATCTAAATGAGAAAATACAGGGTGCTTCCGCGGAAAACTTTGAATTGGAAACACTGACAGACACATGCACATGAGCACCACAGATGAGGCTGATTACAGTAACTGTGAGCTACTGCTGCATAACAGATATTGACTAGGGAGCTTCCATTCCAGTTGATGACTTACTTTTCTTGCAGGATTATCAATCTTTGTTACTTTGTCACTGAAAGAAGCAAAATCTTCCCTTCAATCCAAGCACTGAAAAACTAATGTGGTTGCTTGGCACTGAATCAGAAAAGCATGTAAATTGACATAAAAGCAGATGAATCCCCAACTCAAGCAGATGAATCACCCACTCCTAGCTACCCCAGAAAACATTCCCCCTTCCTTTAATATAGTTAACTAGGCTGCTTTTGCTCTTTTATTGGACTTACTTTATCTGGCTCCAATTACAAAAATCATCTTGTTCTTCCTCCCCAAAGATAAAAGCTACAGTTTCCTGGTAACTTAATTACAAACAGTTTTGAGTCAGAAGAATGAACTCTAATGGAGAATGTATAAGTACATCTGAAGCTTTTAATAGACAAAATGTGAATACAGTGAATATCATTAATTAGAGAAGCCTAGTGTGAATTTCAGGGTGCTTTTGGCATAAAAATATCCAGTAAAGGTGCAAATTCTGTGTGAAGACTTTTTCCCCTTTGACAAAAGCACACAGGTGTGGCACAGCAATTAGTTCCAATACCAAGCTGAGAGGAAAAAGTGTGCCTGACCAGGGATATAATTATCATGAGTTTGTTCTTCCCTTCACTTCTTTTGCACTGCTATAATTCTGTTATGTTCCACACAAATTTAGGACTTTTTCTGTTGTTGTAATTAACATTCTAAAATCATCCAACCTTGAGAAAAGGTCACAAATTTCTGTGAGCTACCTCTGATGGGTTCATTGTTCAAATAAAATATACCAATCCTATAGGCACAATTCAGCATTCACATTATATGAGAACTGATATATTCAAACTAAAATCTGTTACTTGCAGCTGACCAGATGTTCTGAAGCTAGAAGGATTTATATATGTATTTAATTTCTAGCATGAGAATAATCCCATCATAACATGAAATGTACTGTAGGAATAGTGACTGTTGTGTCACATATCATGCATTATGATTTTTTTTTTCTTCTAGAACACCATGGGCAAACTATAATATACATAATTTCACACTTCATGTGTAATAATATTTTTCATTTTAGAAGAATCTGTTTCTTTTTTTTGTAATAAACAAAATGGCAACTCAGTCTGTCACATCCCAGGAATACCTATCTGTTTACAGCTTCTCCCAGCTGGAAATCCTCATCATGTGATTAATGTCCATGAAACAAAATTGACTGCTAAGCACAATTTTATGATATGTTTTGTAAACTATTCCGTCCTTAGGCTATAATAAGTGTCAAAAATGTCAATCTACCACCTAAGCAGCTTGAAAGTCAAACTTTTTTCTGCTTGTCAAGGCTGGGACCTGCAGGGAAAGCCAGGAGAATTCAGTCCATTCTAAACTGTTTATCTTCTGCCTTAGGTTTTTGAGGGACTTTGAAAAGAATGCTCAATGCAATCTGCTCTCAAAGCTGACTCAGCTTTGCCATGTAAGAGCACTGTAAGTGCATCTCATCCCTGTGCCTGCAAAAATTACTTATATTTAAGGGCACATCTACAGATTTCAGCTATATTAACTAAATTCCATAAAACTAGTAAAATAATATATCAAAAAAGCAAAATAATGTAAAAGTTAAATAAACAATACTTCAAAAACATTCAGATTCTCAGAATGGAATTTCAATACCATGAATGTGATGAACATGAGTTTAAAAGATGAGTCTCACAGTCCACCAACACTCACCATTCAGCCACTTGGAGTTGTACTGGGCAGTTCGGAGAGGAGGAAGGGCCCCCAAACTTCGATAAATAGCAGGATCTCTTCCTGGAAAATCCATGGCTGTAGCAGCATATAATTCTCCACTGGAAGTGAGAAGAGCAGTAGAATTGTGCTGGGGACTGTAAGGACAACGAGCCATGCCACTGATTTGGTCATGTATCTCTGCCAAGTTGCTTAACTGTAAAAGAATTAGAAAAAGGAATTTAAATTACCTGAAAATTATCATTTTAGCCAAGGTGCATCAATCTGAATAAAATCCTATGACAAACACCTCCCCTCTACTTTATTACTGTACAATAGAGATGAGCCAACCTCTTCATCAATCTGAAATAGTCTCATACAGAAAGTCTTCTTGTAATGTTGTCAGATCTCACCTTTGCCATTTTGATGTGTAAAGCATACATGTCAGTCATTATTCATCATGCCTAAATGTTTTGTATTAGAAGGGGCTCAAAAATTAGTTACTTCTGAAAAGATAGTTATTATGAAAAATAAAACCTAACCTGATTGCCAGAATCAATAAGGCATCTACCACAGCAGACAACAACGACAAAAAAAATCTTTTGTTTGTTTTTTTTGGTGTATTTTAGGAAAAAAATCTCACATGAAAAATGAGAGTAAGAAAAGGAGCTTTCGAACTCAGCAGAACTATCTCTGATTTAGCAGCCCAAATACTTTGAGCCATTAACCACAGCATGATGTAAATATGCTATTTGAAAATAAAGGTGCAATGGGTTTAAACATAATAAATCTGGCACTGAGTTTTTTAGTAATGCAGCTATTCTTTTTATTTAAGTGTTTCTCCCCTCCTGAAACCAATAGGTAGCCTAGTCCAAACAGTGACATTTTGATACTTATTATGACTATTACTGATGCTATAATTAGGTTTTTTGAACACAGAATGACAGATCTTCTCAGTCAAGATTTCTCAGTCTCATCAGCCAGAAATCACTAATACAGGTACTCTCATTTCTCCAGAATTACACACACATAGTATGCAGTTATACAACCACATTTGATAACTAAACTTATTAATGCCAATCAAAACTGACAGTGGCAGAAGTCTTAAAACACATAGGGTTCATAAAAATTGGCATGTAGAAGGAACTGAGATGCTCACAGCTGTGTTTCCCACATCTGAGGAAAGGACTGCAAAAAAAGAGATCGGTTAGCTCTCCTATTTAGCCTGCCACAAGCTAAATCAGCCTTTTACACATCAGCTCACCCAGCAATGATCATGTAGCCAGTTCTCAGCCACAACATGCTCTGCCTTTTAATCTGCTGGCTCAGAACAGGGACTCCAGCTTGTGGGGAAAACATTCAACTCTTACCGTGCGATTGGTGCAGATTGGAGTGAATGCATTGGTTCCACAGGTAAAGAGATGGTTGCCTCCAACAAGAAGCACTCGAATATAGTTCTGGCATTCCTCCTGCCACACATAAAAGAAAAAATACATTTAGTGATACTGCAGAGTACAGAGGACACAAATGACACTTTGCTTTCCATGGTTATTTATTCACACAGAAAAATTTTAGGTAAACAAAACTTAAGCATACCTGAGCTAGCAATCACAGTATGCACAGATTTCTTATTTATACACATGCATCACAGGATAACAACAAACCTCTCTAGTACTGAAGATTTCCTCTCAGAACATATTTCAAAGTTTCTCAAAAAATTTCATGACCAAAATACAAATATGCTCACCCTCAGGGATAATTTGACATGTTTTTACCCCATTAGGATGGGTGAAGACTTTATGATATTCATATCTCTCATTTCAGGAGCTAGAAATCAACAGCAATTTCTACTGTTAATTCAAACAGATAGCTTTGTCCTACAATACTAAAAATCTCCCAGAACTATATGAGAAAAACTTCAAACACTTCTCTTGAAAAAAATCAATGTCCATATCCAACAAAATGATCAACAATATGTTTGGAGAAAAAAAAGTTTCCTGGAAACTTATATTTGAATGCTCTCTAGCATTCACCACAAAATAAGTCTTATAAAAAGTCTGAAAAAAGCCTTGTGAAAATACAGCTATGCAATTCTAGCTGATATTAAGTGAAATCATGTAAGTAAATCCATACAACAGCAGTAGCACAGAAGTCCCATTATCTGGCCCACAGTTATATTAAATGGATTACTTGTTTATCTTGAAAATAGACTCTCATCCCGGAAGACAACAAATATAATCCTGAATAAATTGAACAGGCACAAAACAGACTGCAAAAGAAGATGGGGAAAATATTTTAAAGGTCTCTCAGAAAACTTCTAGAATTTATCTTCTATGCCTTTCCTCATAAAAGTCAAGTTAAAAACAAACTAAAAAAAAATCCTGTAAAATCTCAGGAAAGAAATTACCTCTTGGAAAAAAATACCTTTCAAACTCACATTTGCATTGGTTTCTTATGAAAAACTAGCTTTTAAATGCTTCTCTTTGAGCCTTTAAGGGCAAGGGACAAACATCTTAGAAGCAGCATTTGATTCCTATTGGGTAAAAATGATGAAGTTTTTATACTGAAACTCATAAAACTGTCATCTTGATATTCTTTAAACCACAAAGAGTCTAATACACAACCATATAACTCAGTTGGGCAATGCAACAAGCCACTAAAAAAGTAGTTATTTCACAACGTGGCAGTGTTGGTCGTTTTGGCAGTTTCGTTGTATCAGACTGTTATAACTCCATCACCATAAAAAACCCAAAAAATTAGAAGGCAACTTTTTTGAGGGATTTTTTTTTTTTAATTGGAAGGGTGCTTAAGGAGGTTCACAGAATGTAAGATAGTAATTTATTCATTGTTCTGTTTCCATTCTGCCCTTTTGCAACAAGGCATGGAATGTACGTGTAGGAAAAATAAGTGGGTTCTGACATTACAATCCATCCAACCTCTCCTCTTCATATTGCAGAGCTCCCTGAAAAAGTGTCATTTCCAAATCACTTGCACGCTGATCACCCACTCATTTTGTTCAAAAATAATGCTAATTTCTTAAACTCTGACATTCTTGGGAATCACAAGATTCTTCCTTTAATGTTCCCAAGTCCTGTGCCAACTTGACAACAATCCATACTGAAACAGGGCAAATAAGACATCTCATATGGAATTTTTGTTGAGAACACAGCACAAAAAATGGAAAATGAAAGAATAACTTTTTTTAATTGGCTACTTTCTTGATTTGAAAAACTATCCATATTAATGCAAAAAAAAAATTTAAAAATAGGTCATGAAGAAAACCATCACCACCCAAAAATATACTGACAAAGGACTTCATTATTTAGTCACCTGTATTGTCCAGAGATACTTTGCTAGTTCTAAAGCAAAGTTTGGACATGCTGGTTCACTTTTGACACATGCAAAAATGGGATGTATTTTGTAGAAGTGACAAAGGACTTCAAATCAAAGGATTTTTTAGGTCGGGAGTGGTGTTAGGTTTGGTAGCTATCTTTTATGTAGTTTTATTCTCCAGTTCATCTCGACCTCTATGTCATATACCTTCTTATTTGCCTATAAAAATATATCTCAAATAAAAAAATTCATTTAGGAAAAACTTTCTACTTTTGTATCAGGACATCTGAAACAAAATACAACCATTTTAAACAATTCAGCAGCCAAGCAGGCTAGGTTGTTACTTAAAACTACCTTGACAGTCCAAGATCAATCTGACTGCAAAATATCCTCTTGCAGCAATATTTCTTGTAAATGTTAACATTTTAAACATACCTGCATTTAATTTTTAAATACTTTTATTGAAGGTTCAGATATTAACACACCTAGCCATTAGAATCTTAAATAATCAAGAGATGGGATTTAATTTTAATTTGCATTATTATTTTTAACCTCTCTTTGGTTTATGCATTCTCAACAACTTCATTTATATTTTTTCTTTCTAACATTCCCTACCACAAGTGTCAGTATGAATAGGCAAATTTATTCTCTTAATTGTGTCTGGTGCTCTAGACTTCTACATGCTAACGCATGCTGGCCACAAGGACATAATTTTGCATGGCTCACTCTTGTAGCCACTAGCTATTTTAGACAAAAGCTTAAATTGGTAGATAAATGTCTGAAGTCTGAGTAACAAACATCGGCCTTCAGAAGTCAAGTGCACATTACACTGTCAAATGTGACAGATGTCCCCATATATTTTCCCCTTCAGCTCTTTTCCCTCATTGGCTTCTAAAGCATAAACCTCAGAACAACTGATAACAGCCACAGGCAAAAATTCCGGGCAGCTTCTTTCTCAAGAACAAAAAAAGAGTTGTGTTTCACTGACCATTATCTAAAAACTACTTGAGTTGCTTCAGGGTTCAAAGTCACCTTCTGGTCTCAGGGCATTCACTCCATCAGTTAAAGTGACTTTCAAGCAATGAGTTCAGGTTTTGCCACCTGAACTTATTGCCCTCATGCTGCTCCGTGGTCAGCAGAGCTTCCAGAGAAATCAGGATCTGAATGAATAACCTACCCACAGCCATTCCCCTGAAATCCTCCTCTCTCCTCTGCCACAGCCTGGGCTGGCCTTAACACATTTTAACTCCAGTCTTTCCTGTGTCTTCCTACAGTTACATGTGCCTGCCCTGAAATCTGAATTCACCTGAGAAATGTTACAGAGACTCTGCCACTCTGCAATTTGGGCTGCATCTATTTGTACAACAGGCAAGCAAACAAGTTTTTCTGATAACAGTAACTGGAATTGTGTTTGCAAAGATATTTTCTCTGAAGAGGGACAATGTAGCCCTGGAATGAATTCCTCCTGATCTGATAATTCCCAGTTTTTCCAAGAGAAGGCTCTGTATGCATCTCCTACAGAGAGTATAGTGACCTTGCTTTAGTTTTGGAAATAAGGCAATAAAAGACAAACATAATTTAGCTATCCTTTCCCTGGTCATAAATTTATCTTTCACTGACCACATCAGTGAAAACAAAAGAGGCATGAAAAGTTCAAAATATCAGTTGTCATTCCAGCTGGGTAGGTTTTCTCAGACGGTATCTCTGCATTCTCCAGCAACTCCCATATGAAGCTTTCAGGCTACAAAGTTTACACACCAAAAAACTCCCCCAACCCAAATGGTAACAGTAAGAAGAGAAGTATTTACTCCAAGGATTTCTTTTTAATGTAATGAAGCATAAAGACTATAATCCTTTTCTAGACTATGAATGAGGAACATGCTTATGGGTACAAATGAAATCTTTGGACAAATAATAACAATACTAAGAAACAATCCCAGACATCATTACTTGAATTGCATATACACCCTTTTACAGTGACAGCTTAACTTCCAATCATCATCTTCTTCAAAAGGGTGTGATGAGCATAAATGAAACTCTGCATGAATAAAGAACTACACTAAGGCCCATTCTTAAATGTGTATCACCAGTGTTGTGCATTTCCCCTAATAAAATTATTTGATATCAACAGATGCTTTACGCTGTTGAATAAAATGTGTGGTAACAGTGTTGTCAACATATTATTTGAAAGTACATTGCTATAGCCTCGAATTTACAATTACTTCCATCCATCATGTTAGATCACAGTCACTGCACTATGACTTTCAGACAAGTTGAATGTTATTCTCCCAGCCTTAAACTTGGAAAATCACTGTGAAACAAAGCCCTTTATGTTTAGTTGCACAGAGCATTCCTACCAGAATTGTTTCTACTGTACATGTCCCTTGATCAATGCATTGTGACATACTCTATTGATACTTCATACCCTTACTTCCAAGTCTTGTCATCAGAAAGCTAAGGATAAAGGCTTGAGGGATATATTGAAGCATAAATTTTCCAGGGAAAAGTAACAACTTAGAAAATTAAACATTTGCTTAAAATATGAGGTTCAAAAAGTCCTTTCTTTTCTATACCTGACAGTATAACATGGCCCTGCTTCAGAAGTGAGGCTATTCTTCCTCTCTAATCTCAAATATACAATCATACACTGCAATTTTATTTTCCAGCACTTAGTAAAAAAAGAACTGGAAATTAACTGTTTAATGGGAGAAATTTAAAAGTCAGTGATTAGATAACTACGCAGAAGAGATTCCTCCTCTACTAGATGATAGAGTTTTTGGAATATTTTTTTGAAGCTTGGGATTTTTTGAGTTTTGCACAACAATAAATTATGCAACCCATTCTACTGAATAAAAGTGTGCTCTTTTGCATTATCACTCTTGATGTGTTCTCCCTTTATGTTTTAGTTGAATTATCTTTTATCATTTAACAGTATAAAAATTAAAAACATAGACTGCATGCAATTCTAATTGCTTTTATAATTAATTTGATAACTAGCTTCAGGTTGGGACAGCCAAAGGTTCCATCGTAGCATTACATTTACCTGTACTGAATAATAGAAATTGCAGTTGGCCAGATAAAGAATTGGTTTTAAATACAAAAATAAATCAAGTTCAATGTCTAAGAAGTTAGTGAACTTAATATTATTTTCTTCACAGCACCAGTAGATAGAAAATAAAAAAGTTAATAAAACTGCATCTTAAACACAGGGATATAAACTGAGAATTTTACAAAGTAATTACAGATTTATTTGGGATTTACAGCACAAAAAATGAAGTGAGAATACAATTCACTACATATGACATGCCATGTTTAACCTTGGTGTCAAAACAGTAAATTGTTGGAAGGTAAAGTTCATGGCCATTTCAAACAGGAATCACGTGACTGTATCTCTTACCTCTGCTCCCTATAGTCTTCTTTATTTCTATGCTTACACAGATTCCTTTCCTACATCTCACTTCAGAAAGGGAGACAGTAAAAATGCATAAGGTAGGTAGGGATTTATACACTGAATTACATCTGCTATTAACATAAAAATTTTATTAAAGCAGAACACCTGTCTCATGCTTACCTTTGATTTGCCTTTACTGTAACAGGCTCTTTTAGTAGCTTCATCACATTGCCACTCCACTGCCTGCAACCAAAAGGAATTTGTTAGAATTGCAGGTAACACAAAAATATAAGCCTCTGAGCTATCTAAGCCCAAGTTTGTGTTATGTGTTTCAGACATAGTGATGATTAGCTGTTGATGATCTTATCTATAAATGCCTCTTAAGAGTTTTCTCTTTTGAAAAGTAGCTTTGCTGTTGAAGGTGTTTTTATTATTTTAATCCAAAAGAAAGTTGGCTAAATACTATTTAGCCTTTTTTTTTTTGTGAGTTTTATGAGGGTAAGCAGATAGAGGAACACACAGAAAGGCTGAACCTTTCTCCAGCAGAGCTGGGCTGCATCAGCACAGCATCTGAGATCAGCTCTGCTGAGAAACCTTGCTCAATGGGAAAGTGTGCCCTATTGCACTTTTTGAAGTATTTATCTCAAGCATCAAATGGAGATTTTAGTCTCTAAAGGTAAGACTGCAGCACTGATCAGAAGCACTAAAACATCCATTCAGGGAAAGAAGCAATGGGCAAAGACATACAAGACAACAGTGAAACAGTGCACTGCAAAGCAGAAGCAATTTATCCTCATTTTTTCGAGCTCTCTCACTGCTTCAACAGATTTATGCCAGGACTGTAATGCCTAGTCTGCATTACTACAGTTTCACTGCATGAGTTAATTCCAGTTATTTCCATATTTATCATTCAGCAGCTGTGACTTCCAAGGTTTGCTCTTCAGTGGAGCAGGTTGCATGCTTGGTGTTAATGTGCCAATACATGTACATATTTGAATGCCTATATATGCTGTTCAGTCAAAGTGCATTTTAAATCAGGTGCATTCTTTCACCTCAGCAGTGCACATCCATATGTTCTTTAGATAAAAATGCCACAAAGCACTTCACATTTTATCAAGAAGAACTGAGATTTCTGAAGTAACCACTGCTGCCTAATTACTGAAACCACAGCCTTTTCATTTTTATTTACAAGGAAATAATGAAAGACCATTTATCCAGCTTTAATATAGGAAATATTTTTTACCTCGTTTTTAATGGAGACTGTATTAATAGCAAGCAGCCTCTCTAATTAATAACAGGGTGAAAGCCTAGTTAAAATAAGGGGGGGGGGGGTTGCCTTTCAGAGCATTTGTGTTTCAACAAGCCCAAGAATGATCATTTTTCACTTCAAGAAAAAAAACACAACTTGTGAAAATTATTGCAATTACTTCTCTCCCTCCATCCTAAACCTTCCTGTTTACAGCATTTGCTTTTACAATGCTAAATGACCATGGAGTATAGGGGAATATATTGAAAACTTCTGGAAGAATCCATTTGTGAATGACCGTAGGATTTGTAAAAAACTCTATCTAGCAGCATGAAAGAAATCTCATACTGAGTTAGATAAAAAAGCAGCAATGAACTAACTCCTTTGACTCGGTAATGCAAGAAGCAATTCACATCCATAACAGAGATCGAAGGACAACCGAATTCCTAATCAATCCACTAGGACACACTGAACCTCCATGTCATATGGCACTAGATAAAAGTGCTGAATATGTTATCTCTGAACAACCCAAAAATTTTAAATACCTGGAGAAAAGCAAGAGTTAGGTACCAGGAGGAGGTCAGAGTAGAAAGAGAGGGAAATATAGGTACTTAAAAAGAAGGTTTGAGGGAGAGTTCTTGCCAAAACTGAACAGAGAAAAACATGTCAAGCATGAACAGAAGGAATAAGATTGCATTAAACGTTTATCAATAAATAATTTTTCAGTGACAAAATACAAAGCTTCCAATTAATTTGGTCCAAGTCCACAGTAAAAGTAATTTGAAGGAGGACGTGAAATATTAAAATATTATGTAGTAATTTTGGACATCATAGTTAACAGCATATACAAGAACCCAAACAGAAGAAACTGCTACAACTAGGCATAAATTTATTTGCTTCCAAGTTAACCAAATAGTCAACTCTATGGGGAAGCCCTATTCATGATAATATCTGCTAAAAAGGAGTAATACTATGTGGACAAGAAATAAATGCAGTGGTAACACTGGTAACAAAGCCAAGTCCCATCTTTGAAACCAAATGTACTTATACTCCTATAGGCCTTGGTTCCACTGCTAGAGGAGATAATAATAGAGGAGGCTGCAAATGAAATAGAGTACAAAGGCATCTGAAGAGAGCTGAGTAGTTCTGTCTGTTGTACTTTGGTCCCTAAGGCTCCCACATAGTTCAGTAATGCAGGCAAACATTTCTATACAGAGCTTGCTTTCTTTTTGCCTTCTAATGTTCAGGAAATTCAGGCGAGTTTTCCACAAAATGGAAATTTAGATATGCAACATAGTCTACTGCTTATATACAGGAGGAAGACAGGTAGAAAGCTCTTTAAGATAAATGTCATTTCAGTGTGGGAAAAAAAAGAGAAAAATGTGTCCTGAATCTTCAGCGCACAAAGACAAAACAAAATGTCCGAACAGAATAATAACAATGTGGGTTTTGCCATTAGAAGATTATGACTTGAAAACTGTCATTCTGAAAGACCAGATGGACACCTACGGATTGCATTATTCTAGATAATAAGTGCAAAACCATGTTTACAGACATTACTGTTATCCACTGCTTCTCTTAAATTGACAAATTCTCCTGCTTATGATGATGCCCCTGCTTACTGATTGATGACATTTCCATGAAGTTCAGAGGAGTGCAGATATGACATGCAAAACATGTTGGATATTTGTTTCACTATAAAGACATATACGGCTAAGGTTTATCCTAACAGGATTTTTTTTCTGTTTTTCTTAACAAGAACCTTCAATTTTCACATTCTAAATACAACCTACAAGTACATTCAGTGTACTGGTTTTAATTAATATTATAATTCTATTTAAGCTGGCAACAAAGTTCATTGAACCAAATTATAGACACTCAGGTTAGTTCACTCTGGGGAAAGAGTAAACAGGGATTTGAAAGTCAGTGTCAGAGAAAATAAGGACAGGTCATACACAGCTACTACTGCACATTTCTACAAAGAACACAGCTGCAAAGGTTAAGGAGGAGGGTTTAAGGTGGCACACCAGTCTGTTTCTGATAGCAATATTTACAATGACATGGCTTTTATAAATTCTATGATCAATATTGTCCTTCAAGCACCTCTACAATTTAATGCCTTGACTTAGAGTGCTCCTAATTTCCCAATCTCCTTCATAAATACATTCTCTTATACATAAATAAACCTTAATTATGTAAAGTAGTAAGGTTTCAAATGCTGCGAAAGTCAATGTGAGCAACTCTAAAGACTGCACTTGAAAGATACAACTTGAACTTAACCAGTGTACTCTGATGAGGTTGTCACAGTTCACTTTTGAACACATATTGTTTTCTTTGATTAAAAAAAAAAATGCATGAACCACAAAGCTCCATACAGATTTGACAGAAATTCAGACTGAACAAAGCCAAGGCTTTGGTGCACACTTAACTCTAAGCTTGAACTCAAGTTTCAAACTGATGGCAGGTACTTTTTGAAAAACCTCAATTGTAAATAACTGTATAAGTGTTTTAAACATTGATGTTTGTAAAGAACTTCAAAACTTCAGATGAAATCTCTTCTGGCATTTTCAAGGGGGTAGTAGGAGGAGAGAAATTCCAGTCAGTGAAGAAAAAAGCTTCCAACTGGTAAATAGTTAATGAAGCTATTATCTTCAAAATGAAGAAAAATGTGCATTCAACACCCATATTTGTTAAGTTAAAAATTACATTCTTGAAATTATTAGTAGTCTTTGGAACAACAGATATATTTTAGTAACTTCTCTGTATGAACAGTAAGAGTCTCACTTAGAAGTTAAACTATTGTATCTTCAGCAACTTAAACTAATTAACTGCAAAGAAATTAACTCCAACAAAACCTGAAAGACAATCTCCACTTTAAACTGATTTATCCAAATACCTTTGAAGAACACCAAAAGAGAAACACGGAAAGTGTAGAAACAGTAAATAAAGTTCACAGAAGTAACCGTCAAGGGATTCTCTTACATGCCCAACATGAAGCAACAAAGGAAATCCCCAGGCAAGACATCTGGAGGTTCCTTCCAACCTAAATTATCACATATTTTTCCAGAAAAATTACAATATATAACAGAGGGAAAAAAAATCAGAGCCTTACATGCTTAACTTTAATGTGGCCCCTTTCTATAACTCCAACTTTAATTAGTAAATGTAAACAGGAAATTTGAAATTTGAACACATTCAATAAAGAACTGGCCAATTAGAATGATTTAAGTGAGAGACGTGTTAGTTTTATTGACAGGGCAACAAGAAAAGTGTGGCTTTCACCTACAGTGAAAGCTGCACACATAACTGAGTACAATCAGACCTCCTGCGAGAACTATGTTCCTGTAGATACACAAATATTCAAAACATATACAGGTAGACAGGTATGCATTCATACGTATATGTATTTATACTTATAAATGAACCTTGAAATGTAGAAACAGAATGTACTATTACATTTAATAGAAAAAGAAGCTAATTAGTCAAGAACCAAGAAATGAACAGAACAGTATTCCAGACAGATGGTCCAGCACTTCTTAGGCAGATGGCTCTGCTAATTAGATACTGGCAAAAATAACACTAAAGAAGATGGTTTAATTACACAATGCCAAAAACTAACAACTACATGATATTTCCTTTTTTTTTTCCTTTTTCCACTATCTGCTTGCTTTCATTTCTTGTACCATGTATTTAAACAATACTCTGGGGACGTGGGGTATAATGGCAATAACCATAATAATATATGTCAACAAACATGAGCAACATCGCCTTACTGTTCACATCAAGTCCAGCAATGGAATGGCTTCAAAATGTTTTGACTTGTTTGGCGAGGGTGTCTTACAGCCTGCCTAATTAGCTCTGTATGTTGGATTCCAAAAGTTGAATTTAAAGAGGCAATAAAGAAAGTGTCAGGATCATAAATGAAAAGAAAGAATGTAGCCACGGAGCAGTACACCAGCAAGACATTAGCAGCAAATTAGCAGCCGCAGAGCTAGCGGTGGTTTTGATGGTTACCAGAAGTTTTGAGGCATGCTTAGGTGTAATGATATCCTTGCTTCCAGCAAACATGTAAAGCCACTTAGGGCAGATTTATACCTGTCGCTACTTCACAGGAACCATTTTCCTTGTTTTCCACAGAGTCATGACCTTGCATCATCCTTTCAGCCATTGCTGCTGGAGCTGCCTATCTTACCAATAGGCTCCTGACAAATATCTTTGGAAACTATCATTCTCTAAATGAAAAACTAAATTATTAAAAAAGGGCTTCCTTTTAATATAGCTTCTCATTCTGGCTCACAAGAAAGGAGGAAAAGATGGTTTCTGAGGATTTAAGACATCCTGGTTAGGCTTTCACATGAAGTGACAGGCCAGCAGCTCGCACAACAAGTCCAGCACCATATGGACAACTTTACTAATTGGCTACAGACACTGCATTATTTTGCCTCCAAGTTTTTTTGCCACATGTAACAGCCAATTTTCCGGGGAATAACATCATGTGTGTTTTCATTTGTTCAGAATCAGCTTTTACTGTTCATCCACAGTTTAAAAATTACAGTTTCTTATAAAGTAAGCACTGCAAAACTGATGAAAATAAACATAAAATCATGCTTGAATTTTCCAGGCTTTGGAATTCAGTTAGAAGCGAAATCTCCTGATAAATATATAATTCTGTACTTAAACCAAATAATATCTGAAGCTTTATATGGCTTCAAGCAGCTGATGTCAACTTAATTTTATTCCAAATATACTAGCCTGAAGTATATAAAAAAGTAGAAGTACATACCCTGCCAATTCATGAAGCAGCCAAAGTTTTAAGCATATGATTTAATGATTATGCAAATAAACAGTTGTTGAAAATTGTCAGAGCTAATATGATAAAAGAAAAAAATTAACCATATTAGAGAAAAAATCAGAGTTAGTTACTCACAAACCATCAGTGTTGGGCCACTCCACTGACTTGAATGACACAGGACTCTGCCCAAGACTGAACATTCACAAATGCCAGCTAGCCATCCACCTGTGCATTCCCCTCTTTGTCTTCTGCAAGGATTTCTAAATGTCACAAAATATCCACTTGCTTTACACTTAACAGACACCATGTTAGAGAGGAAAATGAAGTTCCAAACCTAGAAGCTAGCAATTCAAAACTTGAGTATGTTTGGAACTAGGATTTTCAATCCTGCTCCCAGAGAGTTACTAAGAAACCCAAAACTGTTGCACTGTGACTTTCAAAGTTTTATTTGTTCCAATCTGGCATTCTGAGGCTTTTACAGTTTTTATGAACATTTAAAAATTGAATGCAGGATTGTGCTGAAGGGGTAAAACAACAAAATGTTCTTGCACTCCCAAACTTGGCAGCCATTCAGCAGGTAGGAATGAGATTTCACAGCACATCTTTAATGCATATTCTGGAATTATACTACATATAGTAAATTTAATGTTTTGAATAAATTACATATGAATCCTTTAAGATTTAACATCTGTGTTACCACATTGAGTTTTGAAGTTTCCTGGTTTTTTTTGCAAATAAGACTCATTTTAGTAGGCTCCAAGACTTTTTGAAAACAACATTTTGATTTATGTTATTTTTCTTACAAATAGTGTTTTAAACCTTTAGGTCTTGATATGTCAGAATTGTCTTTATTCCAATGAAATCAAAGGAATTTCAATATAATTTCCTACTTCTCAAGCCCCTAAGGTTAATAACAAAAGAAGTGGTGAGAAGAGTCCTCTGGCACTGGAGTGCCACAAAATGTTGGTTTGGATCTTGAGCACAGGCAAGCAGAAGTTTGTTGGTTTTTTCCTCCTGTACACCTGCTCATTCCTAGTAAATTGCATGGAAATTGAAAGGAAGAGACAGTATTGGAACGTGGGCCATCCTTCCCAATGCTCATTTGCTGATCAAGAAAGCCATGCTGATGTGGGATGCCCAGCAATCATTCCACCTCAGCTTTCAGCCACGGACAGCCAAGGAAGCCACGGCACTTCAGAGTACTTCGTGCAAATCAAAAACCTCCCTGAAATGATTTCTGAGAGACACGGCCAACATACCGTCCCTTTCCCCTGGGAAGTCAAAGATAGCTGCATTACAGCTTCCAGGTATGAGCTACAAAACCTCAGATAAACCTGAAACATACACTGGAGGATGAAAATTTTAACACCTTCTAAGTCATACTGAATAACTGAGACTACCAAAGAAACGTATTTCTGTATGTTTGCATATAATTTTGTACATAATGTCACATTAGGAAGAGAAGAAGAACTTCATCACAGTTTGTATTTGTCTTTTTCACTTGTTTATTTAAATGGCTTTGTCATCAGGCTTTAGGGACGGCAGGCTTCATTCTGTCAACAGCAATACCCATCTCCAGTTCTAGAGAAAATACCATGCTTTACAATAAGTGTTACTTACAATAATAAACATATTTTTAAAGTTAACCTAAAAATGGTATCTTACAAGACAGCAAAGAGAAAAAATCCGTTGAAGGAACTTAAAAATATGTATTTTTTCCATTAAATAAGCAAACAAATCAGACAAGAAGATTTTAGATAGATGAAAGCACAGAGGAAGTAGAATGCTAACACCAAAAGAAATGCATGAACCACCAATTCATGCAGCTTGTCCAGTGAAAAGCTAGTGAAAAATCATGTTTCAACAGCAAGGAGACACATATTCTACATCCTTCTGCTTAAGTTAATTGCCCAGAAAAGTGATTGCAAAAATCAAGTTTGAGTTTTCATCTTTCCATTCAAGGATAGCACATAAATATATAGAACATCTAGAAAGTGGACTGGGCAAAATTGAACACAGTAAGAAAAAAAAAACATTAAAAAATTCCAAAGAGTTGGCAACACAGTTCATGACAGCACAATTGACAGTTCACAAAAGGAAAGATGGAATAACATTTCAGTTTTTGTTATGCTTACTTTAAAATAATTTGCTTTAATTTGAAAAATGCTAAAATAACATGAGAAACAAAATAGCAAGAATACGGAGAAGAATAAAAAGTAGAGAGACACATAAGTGAGTGTCATCAACTTATAGATAATATCATGAGCTGTGGAGTTGGACAAAAAAAACCCCAGCAGGCTGAGAAAAATTCTCATTAGACACAAAATGCAAAGGCGCTTATTAAAATCAGAAATCTTGAACCTATAGCTAATAGGAAAAATCACTGGAGTGTAGCTGCACTGCTAAATTATACAGAAATCAAGGGTGAGAAAGACAAACAGGAGCCTCAGGACTAAAGAGGGTATCTGCACAGAATATGAAAATATCTCCACAGGAACCTCATGTACTCCACCATGACAGGAGGAGAACTGGGAACCACGGGGCCTGTAATCCAACTCTGAGTGACAACTTCATCATGAAGATGTGAGATAGCAGTGAGGCTATGAAAAAGCCTGAATGTAAGTGCCCTTCTCTCTTGTTTTGACACAAGTGAACAGTCTGGAGCAATGTCAATGGCACACAGAACTTTGCACCTCTAGGCTATATGTCGAACATCATTCAAGTTATTAATTAGTGGAGGTCAGTGACATCTAGCAACCTCATAGCAGCAACATTAAATGGGTGGGTGATTTCTATCCAATTTCTAAAAGTCAAACATTCAGATCCAAATTGGCCACTTTTGCAGGGACAATGGAACAGCCGCTTAAAGGGAAAACACGCCCTTGTTACATATAAAGGTGTTTATCTCATTCAACATTGACAAGTAATCTTATGACAGCAGTCACTGAAATAATCATCATATCTTAATAATTCATCTGCAACTTTTACCTCCTATTTCCTTCCCTGCTGACCTTGTAGACTCGTAGGAAACTACTCAACTTTTAGATTCAGATCCCTTTAAGTGTTGAGAAAAGTATCTCCAAAATTTCAGTGACATACAGAAATTTTAGTAAATATCTCACGCAGGAAGGCCAATCAAAAAATTTATTTCTGAAACAGCTGTTTAATATTTTCCTGCTCCTATAGCCTCATTTTTATATTTCTTGATTTAGAAACACTTTGACTGCTACATTAGACGAACCATACTGTACTTTGGTATTTTTCTTCCAACGTCGCTGAAAGCTCAGTGAAAGTAACTATAAAAACATGGTAAATAAAACTCATTCATCAGAATGCTCAGTGCAACAGGTAATAAGGCACTTCTATGCAGCCTTGGGGCTCTCATTTCCTTCTGCAGATATCATCAGCTTTCCCCTTTCAAATTACACCTCATTAACAATTTGTCCCCTGATGAGTATGCTATAGCTCTTAGCTCTTTAACAGTGGTTTATGTTGGAAGCTGGTTTAAAATTATAAACAAGAAAGTTACAAAATATATTTTTAGAAATTATTTCTTAAAAATTCTCCTGGGCTTTTTCTGCTGAAAATCTTTTGAAGTCTGCTACAAATCCCAGAGCATTTACTAGAGCAAAGCACTCCAAAATCAAAGTAAGTTTTGTCTAAGAAGAACAGAAGAAAGGCGAGAAATTGTAAACATTCTCAATATCCACTTCAGAAAAGGGGCAGCTATATAGTAGTTTAGAATACGAAACCCTTAGCATAGGTCTGAAATATTAAAGAACTTAAGAATTAGACCAAAGTCCACTCATTTTAGTTTTTACTGTGAATTGTGAAATGGGTTTGAAACTCAGATCAGGCTGTACTGAGAGCACCTCTACAAGACTCCAAAGCCAAAAGAAAATCCAAATAATCAAAATTAGTTTTCTATTTTAAGTGCAAGGTATACAAAAATGAATATATCTCAGTATTCTTAAGGAGAAAAAAAAAAAAAAGGACAATCTCTATTTTTGCTAAAAAAACCTCAGGCAAAACCAACTGATCAACCAAAAAAAAAAGCAACCAAAATAAAAAATTAAAATAAAAGTGATTTTAAAAAACCCAAACAAATGACAACCCCTCTTAGAAAAACAAAACAAAACAAAACAAAAAAACAACAAAAAAACAAACTAAAACAAAACACCAAACACACATACACACACACACACAAAAAAACCCCACCCACCAAAAAAAAAAAACCCACCCACCAAAAAAACCACCATTGCTTGCTCTGTATGGCAAAGTAAAGCCTCAGCAGAGATATCCTTTTGGCCTGGATATTAACTGTGACTGAGCACCTGCATAACCCTTTCCTCAAGTGCAATAGAAATTTCACATAAGCATCATAAGACTAGGATTAAGACTGAATAAAAACAATGCATTCTTTCCTACCCGTGTTCCTAGAACAGCACAATGTTTGGCTACATTCATCCAGAGTATCATTATTTGTTAAATGTGGTGATTTGAATTTGGATATTTTCAATATTAATCTTAATCTGTCAGTTTCTGGAAAAAGCAGAGGGAAGGCAGGACAGAAATTGGAATGTGTGTACATTTAGAAAGTATGCCAGAATGTAGGCAGCTTGGCTGGCTGCCAGATGCCCACCCAGCTTCTTTCTCATGAATTCATTTTATTGACAATTAAGAATAGAGTCTGATGGTCAGAAACAGACATAGCTAAAACACTTTCTCACCACAACCATGACCAGCTTTTCCCAGGAATTAATTTTTCCCTTCACTCTGGATTCATCCCTTCACTACCTCCTCCTCACCAGCAGCAGAGGGGTTTAGGGAATGGGGAGCCATAACCTGTCACTGCCCTCCACACCATTTTCCTTATTCCATATAATATTCATAGTTAGAGACTCTTTTTCTTTCAAGCCAAATTGATTTCAAAAGCTGCAGTTCTGTTAGAAAACACTTCCCATTAATCCCACAAAATCTATATTACAGTGAGATGCAGCAAATAAATTTCAATGAGAGTTGTGTGCAAGCAAGGACCAGCCACTCCACCAAAAAAGTAAAGGAACGAAACACCCTAAAAAATGTGAATGTCATATCATTCCATACTGAAATTACTACATGGTTGTGTGCATTACAGAAATACATTACATACATGTATATATAAAATTAGGTAAGTTTAAAATTAAATTATTATATATATGTTTGCCCATTTTGGCTTCCATTTTGCACTTTTTTGGTAATAGTTTGCATGCTGCTGTCTCCCAATCACCTCAAATCCAATGTGAATATCTTCATTCATGATGCTCCCCATTTGTCAGAAATCTGCTTGAGGAGAAAAAAAATGTTCTCACAGACACTTTACCTCTTTAAAGTATTGATCCTGATGGACACTTTGTCCCTTCTTTCAGCTTTAACCACTCTTCCAAAAATATATGCCTGTTCCTATTCTTATACAACAGATTGAATCAGAGTGAAAACGAATATCCATTAACACACATCGTATTTTATGACTAATCAATACACCTTGAGTAAAATAATCTGCTTCTTACTCTTCTTGGTACTTCCCAACTTTCTGAAACCTCCACCATTCAGATTGAAATCTTCCTCTTCTAGAGAGGGAAATACAAGCAAAGTTTTTTTGTACATGAGAGTACAGAAAAATAAAATCTTTCAGTTGTTTTATTTGCAAAAAAATTCTGTCCCTTTATTCCACATGTACAATCACAAAGTGATTGGGGTGAAAATAAGACAACATAGTAGGCAGGTTTTGGAGAAGTTGTATTCTGTGCATAACTGGAAAAAAACTTCTGATTTTACAAAGTCATTAGGGTAGCATGACAAAATTAAAATTTTAAATGTACGTGAGAGGGATCTTGTATTTTTTTGTTCATTTTTTTGGGACAATTTAATTACATCTTAATAACTTTGTAGAGATGGCTGATGTCCTCAGGCAAGAAAACTCAATTGTTCAAAATAAATTCTTCTGCACATTAAAAAAAAAAAAAAAAAAAAAAAAAAAAAAAGCCCTTGGCAAGAATATTCCACATTGCCCAAAAGATAAACTGCTAGAACTAGTAACAACAGTAACAGTAAAACCAGTAATAGCAATACTGAAGCAAATGAGTAAATAGCACAAGAAAAGAGGTGTGCCACAAAATGAAATGGCTGTATGCCTCTTTTTAGAGCAGCAACTGCCTCCCTTACAGTTGGAACTAAATACAGCTCCATTAACAGAATATGAAAGCACCTAAACTAAAAGTAATGCAAAATAAAAGCTATCATACCAGTATGGGAAAAAAGGAAGAGCGAGAGGAAGAATAAGGCTTTCTTTGCTAGTTTTCATCTTCTCTTACTCCACTGTCACAAATCCAGTACCAACAAAAGTGCTGTATTGGATTAATTACAGTTAGGAATTAATATTTTATTCATACACTAAATTCCTTCCTTGAACACATACCTGTGAACTCCTCTATAGTGGAACTAACTCACCAAATTTGTAAACTAAAGTAGCACATTTTACCAGCCAATCCATAACCCCCCAAAGTCTTCCTAATATTCACAGGTACAACTTCTAGTATACAGTAATTGTAGCATAGAAAGCCACAAACTTGTCTCAATAAATGGAGTAATGCATTTGCAATAGAAGTTTTTAATCTCAATCTAAATTAAATACAAAATCATGTTAGATGTTGTGCTAGCTGAAAGTTATTTTCTAACACACATCATTTTTCTAGTATAGACGTAACTTGTCATGTCTTACTGTCAGAAGGATGCCAATTTTCCAAATGTGATAAGCCAAGCAAGAATCTCAATCATTTGGCTCCTGTTCTTGATTTAATGAAGAGAGATTGTTATCTTAAGAATCCTGGGAGGGGGGTTGGTTAATGCAGATGTGATGCAAGGCAGAGAACAGATAACAATTATGATTCGGTAACAGCCTGAACATACTTAAAATGCATGCTTGGAAATCCCTCCCACTGCTGCTACCACAATAACATCTTTTATCAAAGTTTTGTCTATTTTAGGAGGTCAGTTCTCTACAAATGCTAGTCTGATTCAATTCCAAACTGCAACATGCACTAGTATAAATCAAAACAACACAGAGCAAACCAAAAATGTCAACAGGTTGGCTTATCTCTGCACGCAAGAGGCAAATGTAGTTCGCTGCACAGGGAGTACAGAGGGAGTTTCTTTTGTATCTTGGCAAAAGAAGCTAACACAATTTTTAATTTGTTTTCTCACATTGCAGGTTTCATGCATGGTCCTCAACCCAAAGACCACAAGTGGAAGAAGACTGGATTAAGAGAGGGCACTGGCTAATATAAGCGGCAGTCACACAGAGTAAATATGCTGTATTTGGGCAGAGTATCTCATTACCACACATGAGCATGTGCAGACAGAACAAGCATCCCTCAGTTTTTTCTGAGGAAATTACATGCTGCAGTTGGGTTCACCCTAAACACCTACAAAGGGAGAGCACTGAACTGCTGAAGAACTAAATAAAGATATATAGGAATCTGTGGAGATGACCTCCAGGAATGCTCCAGAACAGTACTACACCCAAGGAAGATCATCCAGTGATATCATAGCAGGTGAGTGAGCAGAAGGAGAGGAAAATGATCTGATGTTGGGTTCTCTCTCCCTACACGAATGCATGGGAGCAAAGACACCAACAAAATGAAGTCAGGTAGAGACTTGATCATCATGTGTTTCGCAAAAGAAGCTGAGATGTTCAGAGGCATCCATAGCCCATGCTACACATCATCTTCAAAGCTAGTTATGGAAAGAAAATTAGGGTAGAAGCAGAAAGATAAAATGGAAAACCTGTCTCCAGTGGCCTGCTAGGAAGAGACTTGGGTACATAGACAGGCATCCTCTCCAGAGCAAAAGGTAGTTTCCCCAAACACATACTGTAAGGAGTGCTATGAGGCCAAAGAGTACAGGAGGAGTGGCTGACTTCAGCTACCCTCATAAAATCTGGACAGGCATAACACTACAGACTGACAGCAAGAGTAAATTTTTAGACACAAATCAAGGCTTTCATGAAGCAACTTAACATAAGGCTGAAGAGTGAAAAAGCAGTTCTTGACTTTGTACTAAGTAGCATGCAGGAATTGCACTGTAACAGCAACCAGGATGTACTTGGATACTAGAGCATGTTTGCTCCATGAAAAGGAACTTCAGGATGAAGCAGCATGATAAGAAAGAGCTAGGTCAGGCAGCTGAGAGTTAATTTTTTTTTGCTGGCAGCATTTAAGGAGACACATAAACACTACCTTGCAAAAAGAAAAACAAACAAACAAACAAACAAACAAAAACTGATGCAAAGGACAACTTGGAACAGATTAACAGCAGGACAGAAGTAGTTAAAAAAAGGAAGTAAGCATCTTTCAAAAACCTAAAGCAGTGTCAAAATGAAGAAAATAAAGCACTGAAGAATAATTTACAAAAGTCATAAATACTATGAGTAAGTCCTTCAAACACATTAAAATCAGGAATCTTGACAGTTCAAAGAAGCAATAAAAGACCAAAGAAGTAATTAAGATAAAGCCACACCAAAAAAACCCACCATATTTCTCCCCTTGCCCAAGTTCATCATGGCAGAGCTCAAGGAAGTTCTCATCCCAGAATATGCAGGGCTGCTGATAAAAAAACTCTCATCTCAAACCATAGTGTTGTTACAAGAGGTTATAGAACACAGATAAAATGAAAAGCAACACATTTTCAGCATGGTGAGTTGTTCAAGAATATTAAAAGTAATTCAGAGAGGAAAGTGCTGAACTATTTAACAGTTTATGACCTTCAGCTCACAACTGCTGTGGTACTTGAGGTCTGCAAAACAGAAAATATGTATTTCTAAAATGGGCTCCTGGAAGATCCAAGAAACCATCAGTGCTGATGTCTGTATCAAGCAAATTATCAAAACCTGCATCATAAATAATAAAGAGTGAACAAAGATGCAAGGCCTGATGTGTGAATTCAATCCCCCTGACTGCTGGGTGTCAACTGTCCAGAGCAGTATCTCTGAGCCTACTGGCAAAGCCTGTGGAAGCAAAGCATTACTAAACACAGAGGAAGATCAGAGTTAGGAGACATCTAAACCGAAGACAACTAAACTAATCATACAAGTCCATGGGACCAGATTAACATCTAAGTATACTGAAGGAGAGGACTGAAGACACTGCAAAATTATTCTCTAGCAAGTTTGCAAGGAAACAACCAGCATGGATCTGACAAGGAAAACTCACCCCTTACCAACATGATCGCTTCCTTTGAGAAGAACAGTGCCCACTGTTTTACCTTACCTTCAGGAATATCTTTGCCAGTGTTTCCTGTAGTATCCTCAGAGCCCAGACACCAAGACATTGACTGGACTAACAGATGATAACAAAAGTGAAAAGCTGTCTGAATCACAAGGCTTGAAGGGTTGCATTCAGTAGCACAGAGTCCAACTGGTCACCAGTGATCAGTCAGGTGAAGACTGATATTTGGGCCAATATCATTTAATGGCTTTATGAATAACCCAGGCAATGTGACACAGTACACTCTCAGCAGCTTCACAAATTACAGAATAGTCAGAGAATATGGGAGAGCAAAATGCTGGAGAGCCCAAAATGCTTTTTTTTTCAGAGGCACCTCAACAGGCCAGGAAAATATGCTGACAAGAGCCATATTAAGCACAATAAAGGCTAAGTCCTGCATCTAGAATGGAATAAAATCCTAAGAAAAGTACTAGAAAAATAGATATGGATATGGACAAAGTATGATCACAGGATATCTAGAAGATGCACCCTGTTTGGATTTGCAATATGTATTGGACAAGTTCTCTTACCAAAGGACCTTTAAGAACTTCTTCAAGAAAATCAGGACATGAGGGAAGGTTCTTCACTAAATAAAGAGTTTAAAAAGTAAGTGGGTAGGTATGTGGTCAATTTTCAGGCGGGAGGATGTGAGTAGTTGAGATACACAGTAATTAACAGCCGAACACATAAATGCTGAACATATCCCTAGGTGATGCAGGAAAGGGAATGAACAGTTATGTGACAATACTTGCTAAAGACACCAAGTTATTGAGGTTAGCAAAGAACTGACTACATAGAGTTCTAGGAAACCCTTATAAATCTGAATGGCTAGTTATCTATATTGAATTTAATCTGCAGTTTTAATAAGACACCAGGAAAAAACACCTTAAATAGATAATTTATTTATTTTCATGTATTCATTGATGAGCTCTGAACTGAACATTACTATTCAGAAATAAGATATTGAGTTACATTATTAAAAAAAAACTAAGAATAAATTATGAGAAGTACAAAACACTAGAGAACATCCTTGTACCATGGAACAAATCCATTTAGCCCTTATTTTGAACATTTTTTTGCATTTCAGTCCCAATCCATAATTTCAAATTTGAAAGTAAAACTAGGAAAGATGCATAAAAAGGGGACAAAAGACCTCCAGCTTTTTGTGTTTTCTTTACAGAGTAGAATTAAATAGACTAGTTCCTTCGGCTAAGAAAAAAGGCATCTGAGGAGAGAGATAACAGTCAGCTATACAACCATGAGAAAGGTGCACAGAGAATATTGTTCACTGATTTTAAACAGTGAATTTAAAGTGTATTAACTGTTCTTTGAATTAAAAAGAATATTTAAGGATTTAAACCCCAGAAGTTCTTAATTCCCATGATGAGCTGAAGAACTCTCTTCCACATGACAACAAAGATACAAAAAATGAGTTAAATGTCACAGGGTGAAATTGATATGAAAATATCCCTCAGGGATGTGAGGTTTTGATTAAACCTGCCCTGCTGGCAATACATTATTCTATTTTCTGCTATAAAACCTAATCGAACAGAGAAAATTGCTTAATTATTATTAAAATTTCTGTTACTGAATGGTGTGATTTTGTTCCTGTGGTTACCCCACTTTACAAATTCCCTGTGACAGCTGACTGGATAAAAACCCATCCAGTACCCTAACTTCACCTCAGGAAGCTCCTGGATTCTAAAGGCTGAGAAAATTTTCAAAGGAACTATTATTATAAATTTAGGCTTTTTGCAGGCACCTGCTGCAGGCTGGAGACAAGACAGTACAGCAGGTATTGTTTGAACCAGTAGAGGAATTGATACAACCTTTTAATTGTAATTCCAAATAGACAGACATCACCCACTATTTATCTTAATTTACTTCAAATTAGCAATAAACTTTCATCAAAATTATATATTTTGATGCACTTTAAAAAGAATTTCAGCAAAAATGAAAGAAAATCAAGCATCACTTATAATTAATATCACTAAAGTTATTCTTCATAGCTAGAGAAATTATATTAAATGCTTATAAAATATGGGCCAAGTTTGGGGTTTTTTTCAAAGTAAAATAATAAAATCAAGAATCAAAATTCTATCTTAAGCCTACCCTACACCCAAAATGTGTTCTGTTTTTATTGTAACATCCAGATTCAAGCAGCGCACACTGCTTTTTCCTCTCTCATGTGTTATTTATTTTACACTAAAAGCACTTTTCCAGTGACTTACAATCTGTTCTGTTGCAAGTCAGCACTCATAATCTTGCCACCTGAATCTGAGTATGTGTTTCTACCTAGGTTACCTCAATTTCTGAATATTTCTTGCTACAGAAATTTCCCTTGTGCAAGCTTTTGCATGTTCAGCACATGTCCTTTTGCAAATTGCTTTCCCTGATTCAAAGCAGAGGGAAGAATGTCTAGAGTTCTGTGGCCTGTCTGATAAATGAATGCCCTGTTTTCCTGTTGCCTGGCTACGCTCTGTGTCCATGATGATGCCAGTGCAACAAACATTCTTGATATCAACACTGGCCTTTTTTAGTTTGCCACTCCTGCTAGGAGAAGTCAAGGAAATGTAATACACATCCACTGCTGACATTTAGATCTGGTTGGAACAGACTTTCATTTGCAACTCAGGGAGGGAGAAAGGCCGAGGGTGAGATATGCTGGATGCTGTCCCAGAAAGACAATAAGAAAAGATAGGAGTGAAAGAAGAGATTAGACTTTCCCATGGGTCTTGGGGACCAGAGGTTCACGAAGTCTGGTCTTAGTAGCAAAACCTGAGGTTTTGCTAGGAAGCACTGAGTGCCTTGGTCTTTTCCACGTCATTTTTCACCCTGTGCCCATTTAGCAGTGGGACCACATTTTCCCCAGTCTCCATTTTGCAGCTGAGGTGCTTGTAGAATCCTTTGTTGTGCTCAACATCCCTTCCCAGATTTAACTCAAGGTCAGCCTTGGCTCTCCTAAGTCTATCCCTGCAAGATCCGACAATTACTCCACACTTCTCCTAGGTCACCAGCCCCATCTTTCTTTTTTTTTTTTAGAATTCATTTTTATGTCTTTTGAGTTCAGTTAGGAGCAGCTTGCTCCTTTCATGGTCTTCCATGCACATTCATTTCTACCTGCCATTTTCAGTTGATTCATAGTAAAAATCCAGGTACAATACCTTCGTGGATTAACCCAGGACAGGGTTAATTTTTGCAGTAACTGGGAAGGATCATGACTAGATCTCTGAGGTTATTTTGTACCATATCAGTCATAACTGGGGGCAGGGGACAGGGACTCTCTTCCAGGGAGAAGGGAATCCTAAGGGTCAAGAAAATGTGGTGAAGGGAACTGTCTGGTATTGCCTATTTTAAGGGGGTTTATTTGTGTGAATCAGTTCTTTCCTTATACCCTCTGTCATTACTATTGTTGCTGCAACTGTTTCGTTTCTTATTCCATTGCTGTTTCCAGTAAAACATTATTTCAATCCCTGGTCTTTGCCTTTTTTTACCTCCAATACTCAACTTTATCCTGTCACAGTGGGAAGGGGGAGGAGAAACTGGGAAGCCCATAGTTTAGGGAGTCTTGGTGGGGGCACTAAATTGGGAACTATCATTCCTAAACCATGACATTGGCAGGGAAGGAAAAAAAACCCTATTTCCAATTAGTAATGAAAGCTTTGAGTTTCAGTATGCACTTTCTGCTGCTCAAGTACTCTGGCATTTCAACAACTGCACTGGAAGGCCATCCACCTGCCTCCACTTCCATAGCACCAGTCCAGCAATCACATTGTTATGTTGTTTTTGTTTAAGCCTTTGCTGTGCCTTGTCCTCATCCCAGGTAATAAACAGGTTCACTCCCTCAAGGAACTAGCTATGAACCTGTCAAAAAGAAGCATCATTCTACCTGTAGCAGATACTTTATTTGTATGAAATTGATTTCTAAGTCAGAACTTTCAATTTCACACAAGGAATAATGAAAGTAACATCCTAAATTTTGAAGCACCCTCCAAATAAAAAAGGATTTTTTTCTGAGGTACATTTTGAAAACCAAAACCTAAGTTATTCTAGAAGGAAAAAATCAAAATACTTCATTCAAGAAATTTGAAAACATGCTGAGATTTTGTGAAATAATCCCAGATTCCCTTACGTTGCTTACTACAGCTCACTTAGATACAGATTTCACCTTTTTTCATCATCAGAATTCTCACGTAGCCTAAAAAATTATCAGACTGTAGTCTCCAGTTTCCTTTGAACCTTCCTGAATTGTCTTTCAACGATTTTTTAGTCTTCTAATAGTCTCTTTTCTAATCTGAAGGTCCTGTGAGCACCATGTTTAAAATAAAGTCCAGAATTTTCAGAAAGCTTCTTTTCATCAATACAGAATGTATTGCAACGTATATGCCCAAGCCCATGACAAAAGAAGTGAAAAACTAGAGAAGAGCAAGTAACAAAAGCCATAGACCTATTCAAGATTAAAAATAAAGGGGATGATTACGGGCAAGTGTCCCTTATCAATCCCCAGTAAAGCAAAGAATTATTTATTCTTTTCATGACTAAGCCCCAGAATGGAAACCTTCCTGAAAATATTGAAGATCTGCTAGTCTAAAACCAGACAATTGGGAAACTGCAGACAGCTCAGAGTCAGCAAGTACTATCAGGCACGAAAGAGACATATAGATTAAGAGATCTCACAGGAATCCAGACAATTCACAACTGGAAATTAGCTGGAGAAAAAGAAACAAAAAAATAATTACAGAGAAAAAAGGAGGTTACAATTACAATTGATGAATGATTAAATTCCTTTTTACTGTTTTAAGCCTTTACTCTGCCTTTTATGTTTGGGCATAGGGTTAAACAAGCATTTCATTTTGCTGTTTCTGAATAGAACCACCCATCTTGTTAGTCTTTCATTCACAATTAAAATTACATAATACCAAAAAGAGGTAGAATTTCTCATTAGTCCAAAGAGCAAACACCAGTGTTTGGTCATTGGGATTCCAGGAAGAAACACTGTAACCATCACTAAGGGAAAGCTGAGAGAGATTCTGAAGGAGACTGAGAGATAAATCACATTTTTGTCCTGTGCTTATTACACTGGTAGGAACAAGCTTACTGGTTTTATAACATAGGCAGGTCTTTCCCATTTTATTCCTTTAACATTACCCCAAATCACATTGTGTGGCATTGCTAATGATATCAGTGTAAAACAGGCCAACAAAATGTACCTAAAATTGGATAAATAAGTACTTGCTGAAGTAAGTATCAAAAAAACCCCAGTGCATGGCTAAGTATCTCAGCTGGAAAAACTACACTTGATGCGTCTTTCCCATATGAATAAGTATATATGTAAAAAAAAAAAAAATCCTATCTTTCCTATTCTGCTCATCAGTAACTCAGCACATCTGATACAGTGGTGCATTATTGAAATGCTCTGAGACTCACATGAGTACTGTTTTATCCTGCAGTAGTTTCAGGCTTCCAGTTGAGATGCCCAAGAAGCAATGAAAATTCTGAAATATAGCCAAGTTACTAAAATCTAGTCACAAACTATGTAATGTGGCATTTCAGTTTTGAATTTTTTATTTATTTCTTTTTAAAATTTATTTTTTTTAATGCTGGCTTTTGGCATCAGCCAAGTTACTATTTAGTTTCCATTCGAGATCTTGTAATACTGAAAGCCATGATGCGGATTTACGGAGAGAAATATGCTGCTATGATCAAGCCAGTGTTTCTTACAAGATCACTCTGGACTAGTTTATTATCGGACAAAAGTCTGCCAGGTAGATCCTTGAAATAAAAGTAGTAGGGCTTAAATGAGGTTAGTGTCAGTCAGAGCTCCACTCAAACTTCTAGGCACAGGAAAAAGACACACACAGTTTCAAGTTCTGCCAATAAAAATAGCTTGCCAAGAACCAGCTGCAACTGGGATTTTTAAGTATAAAACTATTCTCCTAGGTGTCTATCCAGCCTCTGTGCTAGGTATTCAACATAAAATATTGAGGCAAAGTGTAACTTCAGACATAAAACAGCACCTTATCTGATGGTTAATGTATGAAAATACTATTTGAACAGCCTGAAAGACACTGCTTAAACACTGCAGCATGGGGAGCAGATGGGAATCAATTCAAAAAATGCAGGAAACCTGCTGGAAATTACAGGCCTATTTTGAAAATAAGTGTAAAATAAATGTAAATAAGTGTAAATGGAGTGACTTTCCTCATTTATTTTTCTTTAGCACATTCAAAACCATGATTTGATCTTTCCACAGTTGTGTATTTATAAAACCTCTCATTAGCATAACCTGTTCATTAGCATAAAAGTTCGTGCAGCTCCATAGAATACAACTCGAATGATGAAAAGTGTCATCCATAGAACATTTCTTAATTTAACAGTGAGATTTGGGAAAGCTGAATGACAGCCCTGTGTCAATATCAGTACTGCACGACAAAACTACCCAGCATTGTCAATCTCTCTGTTAAGAGAATCTTCTCCTCTGTTGTGCCCAGAAGCTTTATTTGGAGTTGGGTTTATTTTCTGATTTTTTTTTTTTTAAAATTTCTTCACCCCTCTTATACATTCTTGAGAATGTAAAGATCCAAGTTTAAATGCTGAAATTTCCAAGGCTAGTTTACCAAATTCAGTTTGAACAAAGATGTAGAAAGAACAGAATTATAAACTGGGAGACTAGATTTTCAATTGAAGTAACTCTGTTTGAAAAAAACCTAGCTATTTTAATACCATTTTTCACTGCAGCTGCATTCAGTGACATAGATTAGACAAAACAGCAGAGGCAAAAATGCCTTCAAGGAGATAAGGTTTAGGAGGAAAAGTGATAGTATGGGTTTGGAATCTTATAAGTAAAGAAAATAAATGCTATTTATTCTCCCCCAAGTTCTATGCTGTCATAGCCTTTGGCCTTTCAGGCTGTGGTGTGATCTCTAGCAAAAGTACTGTAAAAGAGCAGTTGAAAGGCACAGGAGTTCTGCCATACTACTACTTCCCAAGATGTCCCCATCCCTACTAGTTGCAGCTCAGAAATTCAGATTCTCTTCTTAAATTTGATATTAAAAGAGTAAGTGTTCTTAAGAGGCTTGAGATTTTTCTGAGGTTTTTGTTTGACTGGTTTTCTTTACCAGCATGCGTATTTTATCTACTACTCATAAACAAATCACAGCTCTTTCCCCTTTCTCTTTTCAATAAATAGAAACAAAAAGACTTTTTTTCTTAAAAACTTTTTTACCTTTACTTTCTTTGCCTTTTTCAACTTTACTTTTTTTACCTTTTAGGAGGGTTAGTCAAAACAGGTGGTTTTATTTGTTCTGGCTTAAGAGGCTGAGTACATATCTGGTAATGGGGTGTAAGTTGAAAGGTGGGTTCCCCTCTCTATTCCCAGTTCTGCCCTTCAGTGCTCCCCTTAAGCCCAAAATGTTCTTTCTTTACTTGCAAATTCCTGGCTCCTCCTCTGTGCCATCACGTTTGCAGGGTACTACAGTAAGCTGCTTGCATCACTAAAAATGGCCTAAAGACATTCACTTTTTCTTTATAGACCATAAAGGTAAGAGTGATGAGTGGGAGAGGAAGGCAATGTTCAGCCACAAATGGACCATATGTAGGAATGCTGACATGACGAATTAAAACAGGTCATGTGCCCAATATGAGCAGCTTGGCCCCTCGGGGATCTGTCAGAGTAACACTACCATCACTCTCAACCCCATGAGGAGTTTTATTTCGCAATTCTTTGGAAAATATTTGGTGCTCTTATAAAGAAATTTCCAAGACCCGAGGAAAATATGACGCTCAGACACTCAAAATTAGGAAAATAATGTCTGAAGGATGCAGCCTCAACAAAACAGAAAAGAACTCAGCATTTGGAGCACTACTTGTTCATTATCTAACAACAGATCTAGAATTTTGTCTATGAACCAGAAAATTCCAAATGATAAGTCAAAGGAATCCAACATAAGGCTGTTCTTCATATGCCACTCTGGCAGCAGAATATCCAGATTTCTTCATCCTGCATCTATAAAGCCTCTTTTGACACAAATGTGAATTTGGCCCATGTCAGGATTACAATGCTGAAACCTTCAGTGGATCATGAAAGAGTGAAGTTTGTGAAAAAGATCAGTACACTTTTTTATCCTCAAGTTAACCTTTCATACATTGCAAGTTTTTTGAGTGAACAGTGGAAAGGAGAGAAGGCAGTGGCATGTGGCAGCTCCTGAAAGGCTATCCAGCTGTTGAATAAAAAGTCTAACACTTGAGCACTATCATCACCATTCCTCTAATCTTTGCCATGCACACTGTCAGGGTATTATAGTTTTCAGATAGGAGAACAGAGAAATTGTCTCTGGACTATAATATCTAGGGAGCCATAAATTCCCCATTTATTGAAGTTAAAAAGGTATATGGGACATCACATTTTTTGATTCAAACCTTCAGAATTTAAACTTGAATCCAAGCTGTCTGAAGACTGTATCATAAAGATCTTGTTATAAGAGGCGCAGCTGATAATTCAGCTTGATGTATCTGTATGCCATCTTTCCATTAAATAAATGGTCTAGAACCTGAGCAGGAAGATTTCATTAGCAACCTTGAAACAATAATGGGTGCCCCTCTACAGCTTTCTTGCACACAAGGGAAGTTGAGTAAGTGAGAAGGACAGACTGATAGAAAAACACTAACAAATAAATCCACAGATTTGCTCCTATTAGTATACACTGCAGGACACTTATACTAATTTTACAATTCTTGTTAGGGTTTGGACTCAGTGCTCTGTGAAATCTCCTTCTCAGTAATGGTTTCAATTTCACCACATTGTCGAACACTGGAAAGATCATACTGCAATGTACGAAGTGAAACATTCAGCCCAGTTATAGGTAGACACCAGATATCATTAAATCAGTGACAGAGGGTTTCTCTAATCAAATTTTCTTTTCTAATTTTAAACATTATAAATGTTTACTATTTGAACAGAAATAATAAGCCTTGAACCATACAAGAAAGAATATTAGAAATAGATAAATATCACCTCTGTTGCTTCATTATTAAGTTTACATGTAAATCTGTGTTGAGAAGCTCTGCAAGATTACTTTCAGAATCTCATGCCATTTTTTTTTTTACAAAAAAACGGTTTTAAGTGTCAAGTTCATGTTTTTAATTAATAAATTTCAATCTAAATCAAGGCATATGTATCATATAGAAGTCTTGTATTTTTTCCCCTCTAATTCTCTGTTTCCCCTACAAGCAAAAAGTAGGAAAGGGTCACAGATTTAATGCAGTTTCTGGTACATGCTGTATGGACTTCTGACATTATCACCTTGTTGGTAAAATCATTACTCTGATTAACTCTCCTCTCCATACTCATTGTGCTTGCACTTCCTTCTACACAAATACAAACCCTAAGGACACAATGCAGCTTCTCATTAAATAATGCCAATAAGGGGATTTAAATTTGCATGTTGGGAAGCTGTACAAAAAACAACATTTTATTTTCATAACTTGCTTTTAACATACTTAATCTGCTAAAAGACTACAGCCCAGCTCATATTTGACTCAGTACTTTCATAGTAATTTCTCGCCACCTACTTTTAATGCAAACTGTCTGCTCTCCTCCTGTTTAGTATTTTTTAAAGCTTGTCTATTTTCTCCCTAAAAATACACTTGCTGCTCTGCTCTGCTCCATGTTATGACATCTGTTCACAAAAACATGGCTCTCAGTTTCTCAAAAAATAAATCTTATGACAGAGTCTCATCTAGAACCAGTACAGCAAGTAACATTATCATCTTCTCAGTATTACATTTTCCTTCATCTATTTAAGAGTTAAGCTTCTGAGACCTCTGTTTGTTTCCTAAGCCCAGAAAAAATGTCCTCTGTGCTTGATTGAAGTCATGACTATGATCTCAGAATTTAAAATGGCAAAATGAGACCTAGATGAATAGTTCAGTCTTATAACACAAGAACACATGGAAGCCAAGAATCATTCTGCAGAGGAATTCAATAAAAGAGGTTGTTGCACATTTTAAATGCTTTTCAAGCAATAGTAGTTATTATTATCATTATTACCATTTTCTTTATCATTATTGACTTTGTGAGGTTGAGAAAGCAATATTGTTAACATTCCTTATATAAGACTACATTAAAATTGACTGTGATATCAAAAAGGCCTGTACTAGCAAGAGTGATAAGCATTCCAGAAATGGCATTAGAGGATTTGTACTTTAGACCTGGAAAAAGTAAGAACTTACAATAAAAAAAAATTTGTAGAGACAGTAAGCATTTAGGCTGGCCACTGACTTATGTGAGGAGGACGCATCCATATGAACATGCAATGTTATACAACTTCTTTTCTAAAAGGTAATCACTATCCATGGGGACTGCTGAAAAGCTTCTGTTCATGGAAGTATTGATCTTCAGGTCCTGCAAAATAATGCTAAGAGCCTCTTGAAAAAAGAAAGAGTGCTGAAAATTTTCTTGTCATTAGGTAGATACTAATGCATATCAAGGCATAAATAGCTATGCCTATTAAAAGCAGAAAACTACTCCAAGCATTAATCAGTTTGTAAATCAATTACTTGTGTGTAATAAGATCCCCATCTGTTCTTCAATGAAAGAGCAACCTCAGATATGCTTTGTCTACCAACAGGATTATTCATCAGATTTCCAGTCAGTCAGCTCATTTTTATAAGCTATTTTAAGCATTCTCTGAGCATTTCCAAGCATATAATTCAATCTGATAGACTGTTGGTATAGCAATGAGGCACGAGAAGGGAAGAATATACCCTAGATAGAGTCTGTAAGGGTGGCAATTTTTTTTTTTGCTTTCCTTTACAGGAGCTTTGCAGAGAGGCTGCACTGCATAATGCATACTCAGATGACAAAAGGGACACATTTCTGCTCTCCAAGTCATTTCTTCAAGAAAAAGCCTACTTTGGCAGTCCAGCCATCCTGGTGTTCATGACAGCAGCAACTGCAGAACTTACATAAGAAACCAAACATTCTCCCTGTGAGAACATTGCTTTCCACTGTCCAGAAGAATTAAACACTCTTCACGGTCTCAAGCACGTTACGGATGTCTCTACTAATCAAGCAGGTGATTACATACACATATTACAAATACAAACGAAGTCATTCCATTTCTCTAAAAATTGCTGTAGTTACTTGTTACAGTATATTTACTTTCAAGACAAGAAAATGTAGATTCAGATAACCTTTTTTGGATGTGACTTATGCCAAGTATACTCTGACTGCTCTGAAGACTTGCAGAATTTGCTTTTGTGTTCCTCTTCTGAAAACGAAATAGGAGGGGAAACAAACTCCAGTGGAAAAGGAGCTCAACCAATATTCCCGTGGCTGTTATAAGAGTGCATAACTTCAGAATCAGTAACATCAGTATTTATAAACTTCCCCACAGCAATTACATTGTCTGTTCAACAGGAATTTTAAAGCAATGCCTATACCAGAGACAAGTAAAGGATACCTCAACACACTTCAATTAAACATCTGCTACTCCAGTCCCATGATATTAGGAAGTCTGGTGCACAGTCTGCATAGAAGTCCATGCTCCTACAGCTAATGCTGCCATCCATCCACGTGCTAGCCAGATTAATGCACCTCCAGTATGCCACACAAATGCACAGCCACTACAGCACTTCCAGCAAGGTCTACATTGAGGGTAGAAGAGCATCAATATCCAAATCCACCCACTCATTCATCTATCAGTGATTCACGATGACAGATCTGAAGAGTTTCAAAAATTCAGCTACACCACACGAATGACAGCAAAAGCAACACTAGCCAGCTCTAACAGCACATCGCCCTGTTGCCCCAGAAGCATGTCACAGACACATTTGAGAAGTCCTGTGGGCTTCCTTTCTCTCAAAACCATAAGCCTGTATTAAAGGCCTCAAATCTGGACAAGACCTTTCCAATAATAGTAACAGTGACGGCTATGGAAACTGTTGAACCATTCCCAAAAGCTTTTCCAAGTTTCATTACAAATTTACTAAAAAAGCTTCTCAGAGCTTGAATTAAATAAAGAGTCTTCTGAGTCCTACTGTTTAGGAAACTCAAGCTGCAGATGACAGAGATTCAAATCCATGCTGTGAATCAGATGACAAAGACACGAGTAAATCTTACACTCAAAAGCAGTATGCTAGCTGTGAGACTGTTAATTCCATTTCACTTTCCAGCTCTCACTTGCCTCTTTGAGATTTTCTACTTCACACAGAAAATCGAAAATATTTATTAGAAATATGAAAAACTTCCTCTGACTGAGATAAAATAGTCAATCTCTTCTACTATTCCAAATCATTATGTTTTCAGTGGCCATCTCTTTAAGAATGGTTGGAAGAGATTCTGGAGATCATCTAGACCACCTCCCCTACTAAAGCAGATTCTCCTAATGCAGGGGGTGCAGGATCATAGGTTTTATTATTTATATTTATTATTATACTTTATATACTATATTATACTTGTTGTATTTATTATATTGTATTTTTATTATTTGTCTTTATTATTATATTTTATATTTTTATTTATAAGCCAGTTTTTATTATGTCCCTAGAGGTCTCCACCCTGTTTTATCTCGAAATTAAGGGAATTTTGGGGAGTGGGTTTGACTGGTAAGTGCAATCTTCCAATTGAATTATCTTAATTTTGTTCTAGTTACATTTTGGTTTGGGGCTGTGGTGGCCCAAAAATAGATTTTTATTCAGATACATTTAACACTTCTAAAAATGGAGTTTGATATTTGTATGCTGCATCCTGCCCGGCATAAGAGGAGCACATTGGCTTATCAGCTGTAGTAAGTCCATGACACATAAGAAAATTAGGGGTTTCCTTCAGGAGGAGCAAATTGAGAACCACTTTATTTAGATGCTCTTTGTTTCATTTTCCCCTTTCCTACTTTTGGGACTGAAGATATTTTTATTTAGCCACTACACTTCACTTTCTGCATCAGTCTTGTATCATTTAAAAGGCCAGATACAGGCAGCAGAGAGGCGGTGTTGGGCTGTGTGATCCCAGATGCACAGTATCAACATGCTGCCTTAACTGAAGACTTAGAGGAGTTTGAATGACTTCAGATACTCCCTAGGCCTTATTCAAGTCTTAGCAGACTATGTTTCAGACAAGAAACTTGAATGACTACACCCAGGATCCACAAAGCCATTTGCAGATCTTCACAGAGATGCGCATCTGGAGAGTCTCAATCACCTGTTTTGTAAAAATGTTGGCTGAAAATTATGCATAACAGCCTGATAAACAGCACTGGCCTTCCTCCATCAATCTGTTAATCATACATTTGCACTGCCTCCACCTTGCTCCAGAGCTTGGTGTCTTCTCTGCCGCGGTGATCACATGGGTTTTTTTGCTGAAGTTTTCTTCTTGTTGGCTGGCTTCCAGAGATAGTCTAGATTTGTGACCATTTTGTGGCCATTTTAAAAGGGCTGCTTTTCGTGCAGTCTACTTAGCCAGACCAGATGTTCTTCTTGAAGAAATTACTGGTTTTAATCCTCTTTTCTCCTCAGATTTTATCTTTCAGGACTCCATTTTCTGTGCTACACTGACTAAAGCTCTTTCATCTATTTGGCTCTGATTTTCTACACAAACCAGATTCAATCTGTGTTTTAGTTTTTTGGGGGTTTTGTTGGTTTTTTTTTTTAAGAGGTAACCTCCAGTTTCCTGGCACTTTTTCTTCAACTAGCTGTTTAGAATCAGCAGGGCATTTATGCATGGCTGGCTCTCCCAGCAAGGACTTCAAGATCCTTTCTGTTATGTTCTGCATTGCCCATATACCTGCTGTTTTGAAAAAGTCTGGCAAATACTACTTATTCTTCACAGATAATAACAAATAACACTTGTTTTTATCTGTTAAGAATAAGTAATATTTAACATTTTTACCTACTTCTTGCAGTAAACATTGAACTTTCCCTTTTGGAAACTCCCTAACTCCATCTGCAAGGTGTGTTTGTCCCAGCATGATTTCTCAGGCTACAAGATATATTTTCTTTCAGAGTTCACATGGGTCATTAGCAAAAAGAAGTCTTCCACAGTGTTATCAGTGAGCTTTGTGTGTTGCACTAAGTCTAAGATGCATTTATAGAGCTTCAGTCTGATTGGCTGCATTCACAGAAATATATTTTTACTTGTGTTCCAGCCTGTCCAGCTATTCTTCTCTGCAACTGGCAAGTCCCAGTGAGAATGTAACTACTAGAAATCAACATTTCATCATGCTACCTGTTATTTCACCACAGAAGTTTCTGCAAGTTTGGTGAGGGAAATACAAATATTTCTTCAACATTTGCCTGGGTAGGTTTACCATTTTTTATTCCCTCATGTTAAGGTCAACTAATTAAAGTGCAATTGTACAATGAATAATATCTTCGTATGTTTTGTATGTAATTTTATAGAAATAAGAATGACTGGACTTTTTTCTTCCTCTACAATTGAAAATGAAAGCAATTCTTCCTTTGTGCATCACAGCTGGGCATGTGGCAGAAAAATCAATGAAACTACAAATTATAGTGGAAAAATATATTTGGTTTACACAGCAAGCCCGCTTTTGTAGATTATTTGCACATAATTTTCCATGCACCAGTTTCCAAGTTTCAAATTTACTTCTCAGCCTCCTTTAAGGGATAGCTAGAATATAATAATCTAAATACAAATTCAAGAGGAAACACAAAAGTAGCTTATTCGTATGTGATTTTTTTTTTTTTTAATAAGGTTCTTGTTGCTCTTCCTATCCCTCATGGGATTCAACTGCACATGTGCTTTCGATTTCCTCATGCCCCCTGAGGTTCCCTGGACAGGAATTTCCGTATTCCTTCCTAGTCGCCTCTCCCTGCTTCCACCACTAGAATATTTCTTTATTTTGCTTGAGCTTAGTTGGAAACTCATTGCATATCCATGCAGGTCTCCTGACGCCCTTGCTGTTTTCAGTATGGACCATTTTATGTCAAAAAACAACAAAAAAAAACAGTTTATAAAGGATTTTGTCTACATATACATTAGCAATGCTACATATACATTAGCATTCTCCACTCAGCTTTAATTTGTCAATGCATATGCAGAGTTTTGTCAAATGCAACTCATTCAGCTTTATTTTCTCATGCTGAATAGCACAATATTTTTTAAGTAACACCACTGACAGATGTGTGAGAAAAGACTGTGGAATCATGCCTAGAGCAGTCTTCATAAATATACGATGGCATATTTTTGATCTTCTATGAACATACAGAATTACTATTTCTCCAGACCTGTCCTGACATATTGTAAAACCTTCATTAATAAGTCCTAGCCTAATTAAAGTAAGAAAAATGCCACTGTGAAAGGTTTTGTGTGTATTTGACAGTATAAAACTTAATTCAGAAATTTTTATTGCCCAGGTATTCAGAAAAGAAAGATTATGCATAATTCTACCGAGTAACAAAAATTACTATGCACCTAGGAGTCAGAAAGAGTTTCACTGAGAAAGGTTTCATCTCATGAGTGGAAAGCAAAACGTGTGCAAAAGACTTAACATTCATGCAGATGAGCTTCCACAGTTCCACTTCCCTCAAAGTCTCACCTCTTGCCAGATTTCACAGTTCTTGTAGTAACAAACCGAAGGGGGGAAAAAGTAAAGAACAGTTTGACCTTTCATCATTTCAGTTAAGTGGCAGGAGGCACAGAATCACTCCCAGAATTGCCCAAATATCTAGGCAAAGACTTGGAGCTTATGAGCTATTAGCCTTACAAGCAGGATTTCCACAGACAGATACCCTAAAAGCAATGCTGTGCACAAATTCTGGGCAGGTACTGCAGTTTCCACTCCATGTGGCTTCAGAACTAATTCATTCTGTCACTCATATTTAAATGCAATTAACAGAAGCCAATGTCACATACACATACCAGACACTATTTAATTTAAAATGCTCAATTCAAAGGCTCAGAAAGTCATAAAAACATAACAGCATAAATCTGGTGGGGTTTTTTTCCAAAACAATGGAAAACATTCCACTTTATTCTACCTAGAGAAATATTTACTAATTAATCAAATTATCTCCAAGACGATTTCAAAATTCTGACAATTCATGTCCACCTTAGTTTTCACTTAGAAACTAAAGTATTAAGAAACTGAATCACCTAACACATAAAAATGGCCAATGCCACAATGAAGTTGTTATTTAACTAATAATTAACAGAAACTTATGTTGCTTCTGATGCAGTTACTGGTTTCTCCTAGAAGTGATTTCCATAAGGTTGCTTTATCCTGGGTACCCACATAAATATGAAATCCTGAGATTTTTCTATGGTCTTTCATTTGATTTTTAATAAACCCAACTGAATCAGACAGTTTCAAACCTAAACCAAAACACAAATAGTTTTGTGGCTGACTATTTCTGACTATTAAAATGGTAGCTATACCCTGGGAAAAAGAACTGTAAGTTTTCATCCAGGAGGTAATTTTCCAATTTGAATATAGACATAACTGTAGGTATAAATATTAACCTCCAGTAAAACTCTATTTTTATTAATTTGTTTTCTTTGAACTTTTTAGTTTTCACTATTTATATCAATCTGAATTGCTATAAATATCTCAATATATATGAACAGGCCCAAGTACAGACCTTGTAATTTCTGCTTTCCCATAACTTTGTAATAGTCTGTTCTTTTCTTTTGGTATTTTCATTATTTGTATGGAAAATCAGTATACCAACCACCATTACATCCCTGATTTGGAGAAGCGAATAAATTTTTCCAAGGCACTAGAGCAAATATATAAAATTCAGAAGTACTGACTGAAGGTAGTATTAAAATCAGGGAAGGAAAAAAAAAAAGGGAAAAAAACAAACATGCAGCACATAAACTTATAACTAACTTAACTCTGTAACAGAGTAGCCCATATTCAATTCAGCCTTGCTTAAGAATGCACAATAGTGGTCACACAGTCTTCAAGTTCATACTGCTTGTAGAGTTTAGAAACTATGACAGAAAGAGCTTGATATATATTTTACATCCAGTTTGCTCACAATGGAAGCCTGCTGTATATGGGTGATGTAGAAAAAAAATCTTATTTTCAAATTCAATAGAGATGCTTAGAAAAAAGAAAAGGTGTCATTCATTTATTCTTCCCTGTGCACTCAACATTCTCCCTCAGGGTGATTAGAAAGTTCAGAATTCAGATATCAGTGTATCTCATGCTTGGGTGTAAAGCTATCCCCATCCACCAGAGAGTCTAAACACCTAAGCTCAGACTCCTAGTTCCATTTTGAGGACAAACACCTAAAAATAGTGCGATTTGAAGCCAGGCAAACTTCAAGTAAAATCCTGACATCATAAACAGCAACATTATTTCCCTTAATGGCTTTATGGGTAAGATTATGTCCTTCAGAGGGCAATTTGTTCCACTGAGCATTTGGAAATTGCTTGTGGTCTGTGGGGGTCTAGATTTGCTTGCTTTCAAATAAATCCAAAATAACACTAAACAAAAAATTTAATACAAAAAATATCATATATGTGTCTAAATCCAGATATTTCAAAGGACATTTAGCTTTCAATTTTAATAAATTGACTGATTTCCATAGTTTGACATGATTTATCACTCCCAGACTTGACAGCAGAAGCATCATATTGAGGTACCATCTGGGATGGGTAAAACAGTACATGCCAAAACAGAAGAGAACTAAAAACATGGTAAGGAAAAGGCAGCAGAAAAATAAGGATAAGGCAAAATGAAGGCAAAAGGTATCCCAAAATACTGGATAAGCTTATCAGAGTAAAATAACTTTACTGCTCTATTCTCAATTCAGGACTAGTTGCCTCTGCTATGACTAAGCAAAACTTTAGGAGCAACAATCCTTCCCGTAAACTGGGTTGCGTAGTGTTGACCAGGCAAGTAACATACTGGAAGCAACTCTCTCTTAGTGCCCACACTTTCCTGCATGGAATCCTCACCAACCAATGTTCTTGCCGCAAGTTCCTCAAATCCTTCCTTCTACTTACGTTATAGCAACAAGTGTCCATGTCTCTCAGCCTCAGTATGGCTGTGATAAAATCTTGCACGTTGCCAGAATGGAATAAGCTACATGAAGATTCATCAAGTCTCTGAGGGTGTCCAGCACTTCTCAGAATGGCTTAATAATAGTGAGACAACTTCTCTGGACATGCTTTGCAAAAAAAAAAAGTTTTTAATAATGACAAAAATAGTAATCAACATAGAACAAAGAAACATAAGTCAAACAGTGTAGAGAACACTCTTACACTGGTATGGCAGTCCAAAAAAGCCATTGAGCTCCTTTGTGCAGTCCCTTTAGTACCCAATGGTCTAGGTGGGCTATTTGGCACTTTGCTCAATGAAATTGGCAACAGGCTTTGAGGTACACTTCCAAAGCCAAATCAGTGCTCCTGAGCTGGCACTGAGCCAATTACAATGAGAAATCTATGGAAAGTTTTAGTTTAATTTCCTTACATGTTCAGAGGTAAACCAAAACTTTTGTCCTTACATAGAATTACCTGCTCAGGTGTAGGGGTGCATTCCTACATGACTGCGTTGTTTTCTTAAAAGTTAAAAAATCCTTAATTTTCCTTAACTGTAGTACCAAAAAAACAGTTTTCTAGCCTTGAAAATATTTGCACCTCTTCCCTAGGAATGAAGGGAACAGAATTTTTGCCTTATGGAAACAGTTCTTCCCGTAGTTCAGCTGTTGGATGCATCCTTTAAAGTCAAAGGCACTCTAGAGCTGAGGGTCAAGATATGAATCTTAAATTCTTCTTCCTTGTAGGGAGGGAACATGAGACTGCTCCACCATTTTTCTGTTACTCAAGGTTTAAATGTTGGTCTTAATTTCATGGGTTGTTTTTCATTTCAACAACCAGTTGCAGGGGATACTACAGACCAAACAATCTTTATGCCAGGGACCGATGACCACTAACATAGAGGGGTAAGCTGAGCTCATCTCCTCTCTGCAGCATTACCCAAAAGCATCTATGCCCTATCCCACCTAACCTTGCAGAACTGTTGAATGGATCTCTGCAGTACTGCAAAAGGCAGTTCCCCCTGTGGCTGAAAAAAAAGTGTCTTTAAGCTTGCTCTTTGAATATGCATAGCATAAAACTGTGGTTGGAACTCTAATTAATCGTTCCAGGCCAGAACACACAATAAGTTCCATATCTGGGTCTGCATGCAAAAATCAATAAACATGTTTGCAGACACTCTGTTAAAGATACCATGTCTTGCAGAGCATCCTGCATATTCTGTTTCTTTTCTAAATTGCTCAGCACTGCAGCATCCAGTTGCCAGAGAGCTGGGACTCTCCATCAGCAACTGCTTGTGGCCAATTCTTCACCTGAGCAAGACAATATAAGAATTAAGAAAATCTGCTTTGAGTCTCTATATTAGTTTTCCTGCTCTCATTTTCTACAGTTATCTAACATTTCTGAACTTTCTCAGTACAGAGGTGACACTGAAAGAGGCTGATAGTCAAAAAGAGCTTGTGTCCCTCCATAAATATCACCCAGTTGTCACAGGATGCTACTTGAGTCCAGAATTAGCTGAAGTATGCCAGGGTTGTACCCAGACCAGAGATTTGGAAAGCAGCAGCTTGATTTATTTTCAAACAGATTCTACTTGGTGATTACTCTTGTGTAACTGTAATGATTTACTGTTTTAGTGAAGACATGAATGAGTGTCACCTTCTGAGGAAAAGACATTTCCACAATTACCTTTGTGCATGTAATGCAGTGTGGCTGACCACCATATATAATACCAGAGAAAAGGACCAGGAAGGGTGAAATTATTCCACTATAAAATACAAATCAGCTGTTTCAGGAGTATCAGCTGTAAAATGTACACACATACTTTTTGATATCATGTCTATTTGTCATGAGAACAAACGCGTTTATATTATATAGTCAGGCTTCCACTTTCTCTTAAAAAAAAATCAAACAAATTAAAGAAAAACAAAAGCAAAAACAAACCCACAAATGTTTAATACCTAAAGACGCTTTCCTCCAGTGCAAGGGAAAAATTTTAGTACCTATTTTGCTTCTTTACTGCAGAACCAGAACAGAAGATTACTGTAAACATACAAGAAATGCTCCCTAGCAAGCAGAGGTAAGGAAAAAAAAAAGAATAAAAAAAGCCAAGCATCTTGGCTAAATGGACTCATTTGTCCAGGAATACACTTGCACACATATTTTAGTACTGGCACAAAACAATGACAGATACAGCAAATAAATTAAGAATTACACCTCTGCCTGGTTTTCTTTTTCTACTCTTTTCCACCATCTCTGAAAATACCAACACACAGCTAAGCCAAAGCAGCAGCAAAGCCCTGCCAATTTGCCAGCACTCTTTTTCTTCAGTTAGATGCTTTTTAAATTTACATGACAAATTGCAACTGTACTGAAGGAGAAATTACAGATTCTGGAGACTATAACCTTCCAATTTTGTAGAAGCCAAGTCTAAAAAAATAAATAGCAGAAATGAGCAGAAGAGTAATACATCCAGTTGTCTGCCTCACATGCCCTCTATATGGTTTTTCAGTGGGGGTCTGCATATGAACTTAAAACATCAAACACGGGAAAAAACCCTTGAACAATTAGCTAATATGTGTAATCACACCTCTACAGATGAAAAATCCCACACATGGAAAGAAAATTCAGAATGCAGAGTGAATCTGTACTTCGCCAAATATGACCTAAATGGTTTTAGAACAGTAGCCATCCTCTGACTAATATATAGGTGAAGCTAAGAGCACCAGCTGCTTCAATAATTAATTTTTTTCAGCAGAAATGAAGAACTGTCTGCTGGCGACTGATTTCTGCACAAATATGTTGTAAAGGGAGTATCAGGATTTATGTGATTTAACATGTTTTATCTAGGTTTAGGATGTAACATGGTTTATCTAGCTTTCAGCTCCATGTAAAAGAGGTCATTTGAGTAAAGATTAGATACTGAATAGCTGAATTCATCCTTTTCTGGCTTCGATAAAGTCTTACGTTTAGTAGGAAACTATTGCTATGAAAGCAGAAAACAAGATAATGAAAATACTAATGGGATCACAGAAAAAGAACTGGAATACACTAGACACAAGGTCTATCTATACCTGCTACAAAGGACTAGCTCTGGCTTCATAAATACCTTTAAATCTTCTTTAAATTTCCAATACTCTAATTTAATTATTTGTGCACTTATCATATATTCAAATCTTACAATCTGCCACCAGAAAGGGATCAACAAGAGGAAGAGGTACTTGACAGGAGTGGCATTGTGATATGTAGATGTACTGTCCTTTGCCTTTTCTTTTTTTTTTTTTTTTTTTTTTTTTTCTTTTAAACTCTGCTCTCAGCACCAATTTAGACAAAAGGTAACAGTCTGAATACCTCGGCACATTTGGTCATCCCTAGCACCAAAACAGACGTTTGCATCACCTCTATTATTTTTTGGTCACTCTGTGATTTGGTCACTTCAGTCTTCTTTGGAAAAGTTTTTAAAGCACAAGTTGCTCCCTTCACTTCCAACCTTCTGAGGAACCTGGAGCAGTATCAAAAGTAACACTAACTTATGCAATCTGCTTATCCATTGTGTGCCCTAGACATAAATGTGAAGGGCCTAAGAAGAAACAATATTTTGGTGGCTGATGCTACCTTCACATAAAAAAGGGAGAAAAATACCTGTAAAAGGGAAGAATACTCCCTATTCCCCTCACCCTTAAATAGATACCAGGAACAGAAAAACCCAAGAGAGATTTTTCATTTGTTTTATCTGTTTTTCCCCTGCTTAGATACTCAAATAAAATGTTAAATTTCAGTCTTCTTGGCATTTCAATATTGCTCAAATATGATTGCCATAAGTTAAGGACATCCTTACTTGAGGTCCCTTATGCCTTTCAAGTGTGATATCAGAGAAAATATTTCTTACATTTCCTTTTCAGCACAGTTGCTTCACCCCAAAATAAAATGATAATTCATCAGATTTCCTTCATGTATTTCACAAATCAGGCATCAGTTACACAAATAGTGACTGTAAGTAAAATACAATACAGAAAATAAATGGATTGAAATAAAATGAATAAAAGTTTTAGAAAAATAATTAAGCAGCCTTTTAAGGATTCTATTTATTTAGTGACTCAAAAAACTTGAGGTTAAAAAATTAAAGCTTCTTTATCTCCGAATTTCTTGATTATAATTACAAGTGTTTAACACCAGCATAAATTTAAGATTTGATCCTACACAGCTACTTAAAAATTTTCATTTTGTTCCTAGCAAAGGGAACTCAAGAGCACTGACCCAAAAATTAACTGTAAGGAGAGTTTGAGTGATTTGTGCCTCCATTTTTTATAGACTTGGCCAAGTACCACCTTAACTAAAGACAAACTAAGGTTATGAAGGCTTCTCACAAAAGATACAGTAAGACCTGTACAAAGCAATAGCAAACAATTGTTATTTTCAAAATGGAACTACAACCCTCGTGAAGATTTATTTAAAATTAAATGTTTTTAATAATTATATTCTGTATTAAAATTCAGATAAAGCTTAAAAAAGCATTTCAGGTTATATTTATGAATTTTTAAAAAACCTCAATCATGGAATCAAATTCCCTCTTTGTTTCACATAGGTACACACAAAATATATATTCAAAGAATAGTATAATTTACTTAACTCACTATTTAGCCTACCATCTAGCCATTAATGTCTCATATCAAAGTAAACTATCGTATGTGACATGTATTTCAAACACTCTTGACATATGCAAACAACAGAAATAATTCTCTTAGGTAAAATTCATTCTTCAAAGTATCTCCTTTTCCAGAAAATTCATAGCTCCAAACTTGCCTTTAATTCTCTGAATGCCTTGTTAATAGATGTGCGTGTATAAACACATATACGCAAACACATCTATAAACCAAAATCCTCAAGATTCCAGATTTTTTTTTTTTTTTTGTTTAGGTTGGAAAAGACCTTCAAGATCATCGAGTCCAACCCAGCCCTAACACCTCAACTAGATCATGGCGTTGAGTGCCACATCCAGTCTTATTTTAAACACATCCAGGGATGGTGACTCCACCACCTCCTCAGGCAGACTATTCCAGTATTTAATCACTGTTTCTGTGAAAAACTTCTTCCTAATATTCAACCTATATTTCTCTTGACTCAGCTTAAGACTGTGTCCTCCCATTCTGACAGTTGCTGCCTGGAGAAAGAGACCAACCCCCAGCTGTCTACAACCACCCTTCAGGAAGTTACAGAGAGTGATAAGGTCACCTCTGAGACTCCTTTTCTCCAGGCTAAACAACCCCAGCTCCCTCAGTCGTTCTTCATATGGCTTGTTTTCCAAACCCTCCACCAGCTTTGTTGCCCTCCTCTGGACGCGCTCAAGCATCTCAATGTCCTTCCTAAACTGAGGGGCCCAGAACTGAACTCAATACTCAAGGGGTGGTGTGGTTAAATTATTCAATTTAAAGTTGAATAACACATAAAAAACAAAACTATGATCTTCTTAGTCTGTATAATATTTAATTTTATTTTTGAAATAAAAAGGGCTAAAATTGCCTTTAAAAATGGACTCTGAGGTATGTGTTGTTCTGACTGAAAGATATGCAGCTTCTGAATGAGAATAAAACCTGTGGAGAACCATGTAAATACAGAAGCAGTTGGAATAGGCTCATATTCAACCTTCTGATCATCTCAAATAGCAAATAGACTTCAGAGATGGAACATTTACATGAGAAAGGCACACTCAAGCAAGTGCCCTTCAAATGCCTTAACAACCTGAGTTTATGAAGTTCACCTTATGGAATAAGAAAAGATGCACACTTTCTATGAGATTTGTTAAAAGATTATGCAGGCTGGTTTATTGTTTCTGGCAACTGTAGCATAAAAACTTTTATAAGCCAGTATGTATTAGCTTTTCACTCTTTACAGACACATCAGAAAATCTGTCATGTAGGTAGACACAAATAAATGTTTGAATTTAGAAGCTCTCTTTAAAAAAAAAATTGGAAAAAGAAAAGGTGAGAACAGATACTTGTGACAGCCATCCACCACGTATCGTCAAAGCCCCACTATTAATGCTGACCATTCCCAGATGTCATGGTTTTTAAAAGTACATTTCTGAAAATAAATTTACTCAATTAAAAACTACTATTTAGATTTCTGCTTTTATATTTTAAGACATACAAAAGAGTTTTCACTAAAACTAGCTTTCATCTTGGCCAATGTTTTTATGGATCATTCTACTGTTACTTGAGGTGAACAATAACAAAGCAAAGCTCACAAAACAAATTCATGCAGAGTCAGGCCTTCTCAGTCTGTGAGCCTACTATTGCTGCAGAGAGCATGATAAAATATTTGCCCTTCTACAACCCCAATGAGTGCTTCTTCCCTAATCCATAATCATTATGCATGCATTGTTCCAACAGGCAGCTTTGAACAATTTGACTCTTCGGCTTCTCCGTCAAGAGCTTAAAAGGCTTTCACTTGCTCTATTCTTCTTTATTCTGCTACACAAAGAAAATTGCTGAGACACATCAAATACTGGTTTGCTAAAGATATTATCATATGAAACTTGCTTATTCAAACAACATGCTCTTCCCTATAAAGTACAGAGCACAGAACCATGACATGTGGGATGACAACTTTGATGTGCCCACAATGGGCGACGATGTCTCAGTGCACAGCCCCAGCTCATGTTTAAACGCACATCCTGTCTGATGCACTCTGGAAGCACTCTAACCCCACTTTTACAAGGGATTAACTTCCACTAAACTGGTGGAAACAGTACCCTTTTAATACGTGTTCTGCACTTCTTTTGTGATAACTTGAATTTCAAATGGATGTCTGGTTTTGGTTATGGTTTGAGTTTTCATTTTATGTTTGTTTGGTTTTTTTTTCCAAGGAAGATGATCATGTGTTTATAAACTATTTTGTAGGCATACACTTGTAAAAGACAGGACATGCACATATTTTGGCCCCAATAAATTAGTGAAAAAGTTTGCAAATAAGAAGTCATTATTTAATCTATACCTTTTTGGGAAACTTTCCTATTACAAAACAGTACCTGCTAATCTTGCAAAGTCTGATAATACTCAAAAAGAACACTGTTTATAAAATGCTTATCTTTCCAAAAATACTGGGAAATTTGCAAACAAAATATTTTTAAATATGCTTTTGCCATAAATATGAGATTATTACTGTTGCAGTTTATTACATGTAACATGAAGCCAATTGTCTTCCCAGTGGCAGTGTGTGCACAAACTAATATATTCCAACAGACAGGAATGACAGATGAGGAAATGAACTTAGACAAAAATAACTAAAGTGCGTCAATGGTCAAAATTTAGTTTGAGGCATTCCCTTTGTTTCCCAGGGAGAAAAGTACAATAAGAAAGATTCAACTGATGAATCAGTTATTAAAAAAAAAAAAAAAAATCAAAGCATCAGTGCAAGGGAAATAAAGTTATAAAAGTCTAATTGAAAACTGTAGAGAAGTAGGATGCAAATTGTTCCAATTTGCTTCCATGTTGGGAGTATCTGCTGTGCAAGAGAAAAAGTCAGTAATGTTTCTCCTGATTCCCACACATAATAGCAAAACTAGAGCTTGAGCAATTTTCTAAGATAATTAAACAACAGGTATATAGAGTGTCTTGTTTCTAGCCTTTTCTGTCTTGTTATTGAGCTATGCTGAAAGCCCCTCATAGCTAGCATTTCACCGTCTTTTCTTCCAGATGTGAAACACAGTTAATCACTTGTGAAATATCTGCATGATTTTACAGACTGGCTCATGCAGAAAAAAAACAAAACAAAACAAAACAAAAAAATCAACAAAACAAAAAAAAAAAAAAAAAACAACAAAACAACAAAAAAATAAGTAGAAGAATTAAATGAGATTTTTACATCATTACTATGACAAAAAATGTGTGAAGCAAAAGAAATGTTAAAAGATAATTTATTTTGTCCATACATGAAATGTCAAAGCACTCAGCCCCTTGCCAAACAAACGTTAATTAACACACAGAGTCTCAACGAGTTAAACCACAGCAAACTTTATTTCTCCCCAGAAATTCCATCTGTCTGTTCTGCAAGGATTTCATACAGCTTTTGCTTTGCTTCCCACTTTTGTTCCTGTCTCTTTCAACCATAATACAAGATTACAAGACAAGACCTGAATGTGTTGTTTAGTTAGTTTGGAAATCCTAAACAACTCACCCTACAAATTAAAACAAAGGCTTCAGTCACCTCGAAGCTAATTTTAAGCTGCTAAAATATCCAAGGAAAGATGTCTTTGGATAATGGCTGTCCTGAGGCAGTCTAACAGAACTACATGTGAAGTAGAGGAAAAGAAGAGGAAGAGAAGATCTGGGAAGGAAAAATATGAAGGAGTCATAGTGGTAGGCTTAAAAAAAAGGGGAAAAAATTGAATACTAGGTGGAGGGATAATAAAGATATGCCAGTGGAAAAAAAATTGTAAAAGAACACTTTTGATTTAAAAACACATATTCTCTAAAGATTTGTTGAAGAATGTTAGAAGGTATAGAGGCAAACCAGTGGTGCTAAAACACTGAAGACAAAATAAGAAACTTTACCAAAAGTCAACTTGAGAAGACTTTTAAAGGCATAAGACTGGAACCCAGTAACCTACTATAACATCAACAGTATGATTTCTGTGCTCAGTTTGTATTTTTTTTCTGATTGGAGTGAGAAGGGCTCTGGTTGAATCAGATAGCACAATTATAAACCTCTGTAATCTACAGATTACTCCCTCATTATTGAATTCAGCCTACTGATACGGGTCCTAACAGAGGAAAGTCATGAACTTCAATCTATGAATTAGCAGCATAAGCTACAACGGCACCATCAGAGATCTCTGAGTGCAGCCTCTCAACAAGAATCATTAGGATTTAAATTATTTGTCAGGATATTGAATATGGCACAGAAGATGTAAGTAGACAACCCAAAATCTGTATATTAAAGGTGCTTGGTGTGTCACAGCTTTAAACATCAGCAACAAAACCGAATATTTATTAATATTGCAATTTTGATTAAATACAAGCTAACATGAGATCTTGTTTCTAGTAGTCTAGGAAGGCAAATAAAATCTGAAAGCCTTATTAAAGCACACATGAGTTGTTTTACAAATCACAAGGACAGCCTTACCTGAAAGCATTTTACCTTTCTGTATTCAGCTGTATAGTCTTACTTCAATAACTAATAGGGACAGTACTGAATCTAAAGGTAGTTAATTTTAAATTTTATTAACTGAAGACTATGAAAATCCACTCTTAACAAAATCACAGCAGACTAAAGCAGCATCAGATTTGTATGGCCTGGGACAAAGGCTAATCTGGAATTAAAAGGGATAATATGACTTATATAATAAGGGGCCAGAAAAAGGACAAAAACAGATGCATGTTTATATGTAGCCATGAAGCTTATGAACATCTTGATTATCTGCTTTAAAACATCTGGTTACCTATGTCTTGCAGAGGAACTAAGGAAACAGAAATAAAACATACCTGTATTAGAGAGAGATCTTCAAGCTTCAATCTGAAGAGGTAGTTTCTGGGGTTAAAAAAATAGCAGATAAAAATAAATTGTTACTAATGTTTCAGTAAGAAAACAAATGCTACCACTGTTTAAATAAAAACGTGATTTATGATTATATAGGCAGAAAAAAATTAGAAGTGACAGGTATTAAGGACTTCAAATTCTTTCATAAGCTGTCTTAATATACAGCCCTTTGGGATAAGGACTAAGCTAATTTCTAAAACAGATTTTCAGACTGAAGGACTGGGTGAACATGAATAAAGTAAATATATGTGTACATCTGATTCATTGCTCCAGTCTTCCCTTAGAAGCACTGGGAAGGAATACTCAGTGCTTTGGCAGATTCATGTCACCAGTGTTGGATGCTTACATCAAAATACATGGACACGTTAAAGATTAAAGCTCTCCATTTCTCCCCACAAAGATGGGAACCTCATGCAATTAGCTCAGTCACATATGTGTAAAGTTTGAAGCACAGGATCCTAGTATGATAGCAAATCTGTGCAAGCCCCAGAGGTGTCACCATTTTAAACAAAGTCTTGCCCTACGTGGCCTAATCTCTTCAAAGCCTAAGAATTTTTTCCCACAGATGGCAGGAGCTACACACAAACCAACCAAGCACAGTTTTCAAAAGCCTGTGCATTTATTACAAGAATATTTCTCAGTCTGCCTTTTCTCTAAAGCAGCATCACTGGACCTACAGACCTTGGGAAGAGTCCAGGTAAACCAGACGCAAGACATATTACTCCTTCACCACTGTTTTCTTTTATTCTTAGGTCTTAGCACACCTCTTCACCTCTTCATTTATTCATAACAAATATGTAATGTCAATTTATAAGATTTTTAAAAATTCTCTTAAAGTAAAAAAACCCAGATGATAAAGACATGAGTAAGTTTAAACTTGAACTTTAAATATTTGCATAATTCATGAATTATCTGCAATATTACATCCATGTAACTTATAGGTGTGTAATCAAAATTAAAATTAGGCCAAATATTTTGAGATAATAATTCTAGTTCTTTCCAAAGATGTATGAGGTATTGTTAATGGGCACAGATGGTCAGAACCTGTAGTTTACATCTCTATTATTTTTTTTAAAATGAGACAGCAGGGAAGGGGAGAAGAACAAACCCAAATTCTGTCCACCTCAGAACCACAACCATCACGGCCATCATGGCTATCTTTATTTACAGACTCTCAGAAACAGCTATGAGTATTTATTTATTGACTCTGGTATATATATGGTCTACTTAAATTGTGGCTGTACAGGAACCATGTCATGAGTCTTTCCTAGGAGTATTGCTAAAGGGAGTTACTCAAAATGCAGGACGCAGGTTATTAAGGGCAAGAATTCACGTGAAAGTAAAATAAAGGCAGAATATTTATTATTAGACAGGTAAATCACCACAAAGAAATAGCTAAAATACTTGGGTTTGAGTCACAAAGAGGACAAATGACCCGAAGTGGATAAACAAAAAAAAGTACTTTGCAGAACAACGTGTGCATAAAGCTTCACCAAGTTACATAAAAGAGGACTTGAAAGAATTTCACCAGAACACCGGGAAGCAATGCATTATAGTCTACTAACACTTCTACACTCCCTCTGTAAGGACAAAAAATACCTTCACTTCTGCAGAATGTCTTGCCCAGAAGTATTCAGCAGGGAGCATAAATACTTTGTCTCCTCCCCATCTCAGTGGATTTAAACTTCCATCACCCATCACTGCACTCCTTTCACTCTGATATCAAAGAAACCAACTTCACTGCTGTTGCAAAACAACTTCTTTTTTTCTTCCAGAGACACTGAACTGCATCCTCAGCAGGTATAAACTGCTTTTTAAAATCAGTGATATCAGACTCACAGGAATGGCACATAAATGCCCCATCTCACTCTACAAATAAATGCAGCCTCTGTTGCAGAATATGTGAGCAGACAGCGGTCTCACACGTTTAGTTTTCGGGTCACTACTTAATACAGATTTCAATTGCTATGTGTACTTCATCTTCAGATATCTGCTGAAAAATTATGCCTCATGAGGCCTTTTTAGAACAGATTATCAAATTAATAATGCCTTTTTATCATTTCCTATTCTGACATCATTTCAGCCTATTAAAAAGTAAGCTATTGTCCCAAACTGTAAAGATTCTAAACTAATAAATGCACAAACATAGTGCCAGCCTGAAGAAAAACAGACACTCAACATTTTTCTTCTCTTTTTCTTCCTAGAAAATGTGATTTTTATCCTATTCAGTAGAGCACAACACTTCTACAAATTAATACATTTGGTGTGAAATTAGAAAAATTGACCCTATAAGTGTTAGGGAGACTAAAATGTCTATATTCATGTGAATGACCAAAAGGCAAGGCTAATTAGTGTACATTTTTCAATTTCCTTTGGCTGCCAATAACCAATTAAAATATTTTTAGCTTTATAAAGTCAGCAGAAAGAACACTGAACAAGAAAAGCAATGTGCAAGAGACAATAAAAACACCTTAGCAACATAAACTGGGGAAATGGACAGCACAGATTGACTGACTACATAAATAATCCTGGGTTAAGTGTCAAACTAGCACTCAGAGAGCAATCATAGCTATTCCTATCTCTATGTGCCCACTTCAGTAAAACTTGCAGGACTACATTTAACTTTACAAACTCAACAGTTTAAGGTTCTAAAGCACGCATCACTAGCATGTGAGAACTCATTCAGAAAGCACATATATGAAAAAAAAAAAAAAAGAAAAATAAATAAATTATCATGACAGTAAAAAAAAAATAGGAAAGGTAGTATTAATAAATCTGGCAATCCAAAGAAAAAGACATTGCCAATTTTCATGACATGTGCAGAGCCATAATTCTCCTCACGAGACAGGTGACACCATTTTTTCAAAGTGTTATTGAGATTATTCTCTGGACTGCCATTTTTCAACTTCTGCTCAGCTTTGCTACAGTGCATTTATGGTTTGAAGGCAACAAAGAATGAAAAAGAAAAAGAAAATTACATTTCTGAAGCACAGATATGACCTCTTAGCACACAGCCCTGCCTCTTTTCCAAGTATGGTGGCAATAAGCAAGACGAATACAACTTTGCACGCTGGAACTAAACTGATTTGACACTGCTGGTAATTGGCAAATTTGTTTCCATTTGGTGCTTAATGAATGAGGAAAGCAAATATGTTACATAAATCTGCAAACAGAAGGACACTTAATGAGAAGAAAACACAACACTGAGATAAAGCAGCATCCTTTCCCCCTTCAGAGATCCAGCAGGCAGTAAGCATTTTGCTTTATATTCACAGCACTGAACAACTCTTTCTAGCTCAGCTGCTGTAATTAAAACCCGTTAGTCAAGAGCCTGCTCAAACCCAAGGGTAAACACTCCCACCGGTATCAGTGGGAACTGAATGAAAGCACACAAAAAGCATACTCCAGTCACCTCCTCCACAACAATACATTTCAATCTATTGCAATGAATGTGGTCAGTATGACTCCAGCTAAAAGTTTAAAACTAATCTTCTGTATGCTCCTGAACAAGTCCAAGTCAAAAAAACAATTGAAAATTCATTAAGATTCAAAAGTATATCGTGTTAGTAATCGTTGTTAAACCCAGCATTTTACCCTTTTCTTTGTGAAACTGCAAGCTATAAAAGCTGAATGGAATAACAATGAATACTCTTGCATTAGACACAGACATGAATAAGAACATTAAGGTGGCACACACAGTTCAGGAAAACATGGATTCAGGATTAAGCCTTTTTTAAAAAGATGGCAAAATATATATCATAATATCACAGAAAATATCCATAACCCTTCCTTAGCCCCCAAATGCACTTGCAATCGAAACCTAAATCAATAAATAGGGGTTGCAGCAAATTCAGACACTCAAGACCAGAAATGCTGCCAAATCTCCTGGAAATAAAATAAGAAAAGATTCCTTCCTGTTCACTTCTTTCAAGAAATTAATTCATATGAAAGAAGAAAATTTTATTCAATTCACTGGGAAAAAAAATAGTAAGACTGAAAATGTAAAGTATAAACTCTGCAGGAGTCAACTATTAAGGAAAATGTTACAATTCCACAATTAAGATGGTAAAGTTCTGGGTGAAAAGCAATTCTAGCTTTGCAGGAAAGTCATCAAGTGGAAGAAAAAAAAAAATTAAAAAAGGGAACTTAAAATGGTAAATTTTCCCATTAAGGGAAATAAAAAGATAATCAATATAAATGAGAATATTATAGATAAAATTTATTTGGTTAAATCAAGGATCTATAAGAAAAATATCTCAAAGAGCCAAGAATGATACATTGGAAATAAAAGAAACCTAATCCAAGTGTTCTCATTGAACCATTTATGAAAATGGTAAATTGCAATAACAAAAAGCAGAATGGCCAGAAGTTATATATTATCTTCATTTCGTATGAAATAGAAGCCACAGCAAATGAGAATAATGAAATGAGAGGCTTACTGATAAATGCTAAAGATGTGAAAACATCTTATGCACAGAGATAAATATTTTCTGACTAGTAGGTCATGTTGATCCATCCTAAAAATTATGGAGAAGTGATTTTTATTGTTCTTATTGCTCTTTTAAAATAATTTCTAAAATTACATGTTTTCTTGAGGAATGAAGACTAACCACATTTCATTAACATTCAAAGTGGCAAAGAGAACACTCACGTAATCATAAGCTGACCAGTGAGACAATGAGCTTATCAAACAGAATAAGAAAAACACTATGGGAGTAAATTATGATAGAATCCCAATAAAAATTGAATTAATCCACTCAAGGGTCCTGTGAAATCTGATTTCCTTCTCTGATGCTTTCTCCTCTGGATTAGTAAATCTTACTTTGCTGCCCTGTGACTCCTCATACAGCCTCAGCAATGCTGGAGATCCTAGAACACAGCACTCCTGCACATTTATTCCACAACAGCCAGATGTCACTTCCACATATTTCTTGCCATGGGCTTCTCCAGAAAAAGCAGAAAAGTACCAGAGGCCCCCGCAGCTCTGGCGGTCACCCTCCTCCTGAAGTCATGGCACGTCATCTCAAACTTCCATCAACAACTTCCTCTGTTGGCCTTGACTTCTCACACAGAGCACTCAACTTCCTCCCAGCTGGGGCTGGCCTCGCAATATTTGACACCTGTCTGCCTCTGATGCATGCAGGTCAAGGATGTTTCTGAATATTATGTTTTAGTCCAGATGAGTTTGTGAGGTTATTTAGCTGTTTATTTAGTAAGCTGTTGTTGGACACAACTTTATCCTGCAGTATCAGCTCAACCAAAATGTTAATCCTGTGGTTCATAACTGTGGCTAACCAAATCTTTAATGCTTTTTTATTGCTGCAACATATATGTCAAAGTAAATGCCCCCTGATTTTATATTTAGGCAGATATTGCATATACTGTACAGTGTTCACTCACATTAAGAGCCATGCAAATTCTATGTGGTCTTGTTACCATTTCATTGTTCATTATATTGATCTGTTTCTTTACAAGATTAATTTGAAATTAAATTTAAGTGTTGCTGTTACATCTCCTCCAAAATAAACCCAACAATGAAAATGGGCTTAAAACCAGAAATTTTAGACAGCTCAAACTTTTTGTGGTCTCCTACTACAGTAATCAACTTGGGCACATAAGGTTTTCTTGAGTTGTTGAAGGTGGCGTGCAAGAAAGGTCAGGGGGAGAAGGTAAAGAGTCTAAAATATCCAAAGTTGGATATTTTCTTTTTTTTTTTTTTTCTGTTTTAATTAAGAAAATAAACTGCAATGACAGTGGAAGAAGTTCCATTTACTCCTAATAAAAGGATCCTTTCTCTTTTTGCTCTGTGTCAACTTCAGGGTTCCCATGATGATGCACCATGTCAGCTACTATAATTAAAATGCTGAGACATTAAATCAGCACAAGAAAAGGAAGGACTTTTGTTGCGGTAGTGAACTGACCAGTGTCACTCTGCAACCAGACTATTACCAGCATTGGTGCAAAGATGGAGAAAACTGCAGAGTGGAACTACACATGAGCAGGAGAGGTACGAAACTTTAAAAAATATTCAGGAACCTGTTAGCAAGGTAGGAAAGCCAAGCAGTAGGGAGAAAAAAACTTTCTTTCTGCAGCAGTAAGACAATTTTTCACATATTTAGCATTAAACCACACATTAGATTAGATTAGCCCAGTTCAATCAGTGGAAGGACAGACATTGATTACCCTGAGCCAAATGTTAAATGAGCACTGATACCCAGAAGGATGTTCAAAGAATAGAGCAACAATTCCCTCTGCCTGCATATTCTCCCTGCATATGTAGCCCTCAGAGCACCTTATTAACAAGAAGGTCTCAAATTCTCCTGCTGGGAGCAGACAACAGCAAGAAGCAAACCTGCGTAGTTATTTATTTCTTTATTAGAGATCCTTAAGCCACTGTTAATGAATCCTTTAATTTGCCTTTCTGTTGTTATGGCAAGTAGTGGTAATGGTTCAAATTAATGTTCCCAAACACACATCTAATTAAGTGAGAAGCCATACTGTTGCAGTCCTTCATCAGTGAGATAAGGACTGAGGCAATAAGCCACCTCAAAGCAAGCTATAATCCCAAAAAGCAAGTTTAATTAACTTGCAAGAGAACATTTAGGAGAAAGCCACCAGTACTAGGATACTCTATGTAAAAAAAAAAAAAAAAAAAGGCAACAAAAAAGTAAGGTATGTCTAAATATATATTAGACAATTGAAAAGAAAGTTGAATAGCTTTGAGATCTATTCCTGACATTAACTATATCATTTAAAAGTATAGTTGAGCTAGTTAACTTGAACTAAGAAAAAAAAAATTCCACATTTTAGGAATGAACTCAATCCAAGCTGCCACCAGTTCAAAATTTCAACAGGAGAAATGGGAAAAGAGGAAAACCTCATTTTCCCTTTAAAAATAGACATAATTCTTCTTGCATGGTTTGAATGAAACCACTAAGAAAAAAAAATAAAAGTCACAAATAAATAAAAATAAAAAATTTGCCTTAAACTACTGGGTTTCAGACACGTTTTTTGTCGACTCTCGTTGAGCCAAAATGGATGAAACACTTTTAGCAATTTTTGGTTTATCAGAACTAGAGCTGCTTTACATACATTGTCAGGAGATGAGGAGGAAAAAAAGGCAGTGCACAATTTGCCTGGTCAGTTCATAGACCCTTATGTCCTTTCCCTAATCTGGTCTTCTCTTCAACTGACCTTTCCAAATAAACATATGGCAAAGCACTTTCACATAGCAAAGAAGACAAGGTTGCTCTTGGAGATTTCCATGAATCTTTATGCCTACTCGTATTTCAAAATACAGAAATCACTATAATATTTTATTACATGCTAAATTAGTCCACCAACTAACACAAAGAGAAATATTTCATCTGAATATTTCATTAGAATTTATCAGAATAAGACAAACAAGCAGTCTCTCATTTCCTTGAGCTTACTGAGGAGCTAATGCCCTGAGAGTAATCCTTTGCTGGTGCCAGTTAATTGTAAAAGTAAATTCTGCCCTGCCATATGGGTTGACTTTTTTCTAAGAAAACAAATGAATTCCCAAGAAGGTTTCAGATTGCAATAGAACTCATTTATTTATATCTGCCAAGTCACATACAATATTAAGAACAATGCCTGGGGCAAATTTTAAAGATACAGTTTCATGGGAGCATGGATTTCATGATTAATGTGAAGGCACACACTAGTGTTGGAGTGGTACCATTCATGGATTGCTGCTGATGGCATAAGGAAATGGAAACAAGGCTACAAGACTCCAGCATAATCAACTCAATACCTATAGAAGAGCTGGATGTTTTGTAGAACAAAAAGAAATTATCAACCAGTTATAACCTTCTCACAAGGAGTGGAAGACAACCTGCGGAAGTTGAGGGCAGGGATAGGGGACAGATACAATTGTAAAACATCTATTTTTGCACAGCATCAGAATGCCCACAGACATCAGAAGACCACCTTTATTTCCCAAACTAGAAAAGCAAGACTAATCTTAGCAATATAGGCCAAATTTCCAGTTATTGCCTGCTATGGCAGATCCTATGGAATAAAGTCCCTTGCATATTTTTAGAGACCTCTATATCAAATTATTTCTGTTCTTATTTTGTTTGCCTCAGCAAAACATGACAAAATTCATTGTTTCTTGACTAAATTACTCATGGCAAACTTAAACTATCTGGTTTTCTGTCAACACCGCTTTTCCATTTATACTGCTACATCCTTTTCTAGATGTACCTGCTGATGGATTTATGGGCAGGGCCTGTGCATATGCTCAGCCCTTGTTATCCTGCACTACAATTCCAACCCTCTTCTCATCTGCCTCTTAGCAGTCCTTCCTTACATTTCTAACTAATTTCATTAAACCTTGTTCAAGCATATATACATATAAACAGAATAGTACACACTAGCACAATTTAAAGTCTCCAAAGAACCTTATGCAAAGAGATCAAAATTTCTCTATTACTCTAGGAGACACCTTTTGGGGTATCACAGGATCATATCTGTCTTTCCACACAGCTGCATGACACTGGCAACTCCAAAACAGAAATGTAGTCTGGATCCCAGCTGGGATCTTTGCTACCATTGTAAGTAAGACAAATCATAAATATCTTTAGAGGCTGTACAACTTTATAAATGAAAAAGAGTCAACTGCCGTGAATATCAATAATGGAAAGGGGATTTAAAAATTTCCAATAGTGTCAAACTTTCACAATAGTATTTTGTTTGATTTCTAAGACAGAGGAGTTTGGGAAGACTTCATTAAATCCATTAAGGTAGAAAAAGTCAATTATGAACATAAGATGAGCCAGAACTCAGCTTCTGGCTGTGAAAAACCATTCCACTAGTTTAGAACACCACCAGCTTACTAAAGCAGAATCCTGAACGTGAAAAGATGGGGTGGGCTGACCCTGGTTGAAGACCAAGTTCTCATCAAAACTGTTCTATCACTCCCCTCCTCAACTGGACAGGAAAAGAAAATACAACAAAAGGTGCATGATTTGAGATAAGGACAGGGAGAGATCACTCATTGATTACCTTCATGGGCAAAATAGAAACAACTCAAAGAAATTAACTAAATTTATTACCAATCAAGATCAGAGTAGAATAAGAGAAATAAAAGAAATCTTAAAAACACCTTCCCCACATTCCTCCCTCCTTCCCAGGCACACCTTTATTCCTGACTCTTTACCTCCTTCCTGCCAGCAGCACAAAGGGACAGGGAAATGGGGGTTATGGTCAGTTCATCACACATTGTTTCTGCCATTATTCCATCTCAGGAAGAGGAGTCCTTCCCCTGCTCCAGCATGGGATCCCCTCCCATGGAAGACAGTCCTCCAGGGATTTCTCCAACATGGATCCTTCCCACAGTCTGCAGTTCTCCACAGACTGCTCCAGAATGGATCTCTTCAATAGCATGCAGTCCCTTAGGAAGAGACTGCTGGTTCCCCCACAGGGTCACAAGTCTTGCCAGCAAACCTGCTCCAGTGTGGGCACCTCTCTCCATAGGGCCACAGGTCTTGCCAGGGTGAGCTTCCCACAGGGTCACAGCCACCCTTGGGGCATCCCCCTGCTTCAGCATGGGTCTCCTCCATGGGCTGCAGGTGGATCTCTGCATACCCATGGATCTCCACAGGCTGCAGGGACACAGCTGCTTCACCATGGTCTGCACCACGGGCTGCAGAAGAAATTTGAGCTTCAGCATCTGGAGCATCTCCTCCCCTGCCTTCTCCATTGACTTTGGTGTCTGCAAGACTGTTTCTCAAGTTTTTTCAGTCCTTTCCTCTGTGGGCATAATTACTTGCGCTCAATAACCTTTATACCTTCTTAAATATGTTATCACAGAGGCATCACCATTGTTGATGGGCTCAGCCTTGACCTGCAGCACATTTGTCTTGGAGCCAGCTGACACTGGCTCTGCCAGACATGGAGGAAGCTCCCAGCACCTTCTCACAGAAGTGACCCCTGTAGGCCCCTTCCATAGAGACCTGCCATGCAAACCCAGTACACCTGTTCTTGTGTGGATGGTGGACAAGTAAATAATAATGTGAGTACTTCTCTTGGCAGTGTATAGAGTAAGACAAGTTTATTTTTACCTTTGTCATGTGCCCCGTCACCCATTTTCTGTCTCTATCAGTGTCTGGGTAGCAAAGAGAAGTCCATGCTAGAAGGCTACAAATTACCATTTTCACAACTGAATAGGAACTTTTCACTGTTCAGATCTTGAACAGTGATGACACATGGTTATTAGTTTTTCAGTACTGAAGTGTTAGTACAGCAAGACAATAATAAAAAGTTGAAATATTCTAAGAGAATTAACTATATATCAAAAAGATACTTCATCAGGAAGAATAAATTACAGTGCATTCTCTTTGCTGTCTACAAGAGCATAGTTGTTGCTTAGGACAGAAAATGAATTCTTTGAACGGCTCTTCAAGTACATGAATCCAGTAAGGCAGCGGTTCAAGAAACTTGTACTAAAATTTTGTCCACAGACCATAGCACAAGTATTATTAAGGCTCTGCTCAGACGGCTCTCGGTGAAAGGTAACTAAAAATAGTATATTAAGGGGGAAAAAGGCATCAACATGGTGAACTGAGACTATGAAATGCTGCGAAAACCATTTCTGCAAATAAGGAGAAAACTTGACATGATAGTCACAGTGACTGGATTCCCTGCAGTGGGGACTACATGCAGAAGGTGTGTAATCAGTAAGATTATCAGTATGATCGACACTTGCAGTTTTGAGACTACAGCACCCTGACAACTGGTCGCTAGTCTCTGAATCTAGGACCCCTGATGCACAATGACTTGTGGGGCACAATCCCTAAAGAACAGGAAGGTGTGTAGCGAAAAGGATGTACTGATATCAATAATACATCCAATCAGAGAAACTGCTGGCAAGTTTAGTTATTCTAAAGGAAGATCTTCGTGGCCAAACACAACAATACCAGAAAAGTTAAAATTTAGAGTGGAAGTGCAGAATAAGGAAAGGGAAAATCAGTATCTTCTATGATCAAGTAACAGCCAACTATATTGAACTGTGTAAAACAAAATGGCTGTAGTAATTTTATTAACCCTGAATATTTTTATATTTTAACTTTAGTCAGAACCAGAGATATGACTTACAGGCAAAAGAAATCTTGTGATCTATGGGATCTTTTTCTAAAAGCAGAATTTACAGCAGATTTTTTTGTAGCCACTGCTTATTCAACAAAATCATCCAAGGCTTATCCCATAGTGATTCAAAAGGCTTCATTAAAAGCACCAGTTTAAATGAGCTTATTTTTCACTCAGATTTGGTCTCCAGATTAACAGTGTGGAAAATAAGAGAGGAAGGAGGGAAAAGTATTCTTTTTCTTTTTTTTAACAGCTATTGGGATGTCTGTACAGAGTGCACTGAACCAAAACACATTTCCATGGGTCTGAAGCCTGGGGAGAGGCTCAGACAACTTATGGTGACAGTCCTTACAGAGTAGCAGTGATTGATAACATCACACCTTGTTTCATGGGGTAGCTTACAAAATTGAAAAATCAACATCAAGGCACAGAATATCCCACTTCATGTGGACCAAAGATATACAAATATGTATATACACACACATACCTATTTCCACACTCAGAAAGTTTTCCCCTAGAGATAAGCAACTTCCATTGGCCCATGGAAAAAAGTTTTCTTGCAGTGCATTTTATGACTGCATTTTGAACCTCATTTTCAGCTAAGAAGCTAACTGGGAAACAGAAATATATTCCAACACTAAACCTAACAGATAAGTGAAGTGACTAGAACTTTTTAAATTCAAAAGTAAAATATATTCAGAAGGCAGGTGTGAATAATAAGTTCAGATGGTTAATTTTTTTGGGGCAAACAAAGATGTTTCACTATGCCTCATATATTAAGAGAAAGAAAAAATAGTGCTGAAGGACTGTCACTGCTTCAGTGTTGACATCTAAGAAAGTGTCACTGTTGATCACAGCTTGCAGAGTGCTCTCCAACTGTGCAAACAGTGACTATCACCAATTTCACCACCAATTCTGCAGTCTTTAAACAGATCGCTCCCGGCATTACAGTGAATAATTATTAGAAACATCCCAACACAAAAAGCCACACTGTGTAGCCAAATTTGGGATCATCCAAAGCTTCATGTAATGGTAAATTTTGCCACACTGCCATACGGCACCTGCTTGTTCCACCGTATGCACATAAAATTGTGTACTCCAGGACAGTCTTCTTAAAAATTAGAAAAGTGTAAGCTATTATAAACCTTGATACCAGGCAGCCAGTCCATCTCGTAACTCCAGTCAGGGTTAAGAGAATAAACACACATAACATTCAGTTCAGTGGGTCTAGAAGGCAGGGGAGTCATACAAGAGCACACTGATATTGGAATTTGGCAAAACACTGCTTATCAACAAAGAACAAAATCCAGTCTGGTGCAACACAAAAAATGAAATAGATTTCTCACCTTGCTCCAGCAATAAGCTCTTTTTGTCCTGGGTCAAATGTCAACTGTGAGAAGTCCACAGCATCTTCTGCTTTGAACACGTGTAGCCAAGGGGCAATTTCTAAAAACAATCAAGAAATACAACTTTTACTATAAATGTTGTAGGTGTAATATATCAGGTAGCCACCATTAAATCCGTAGATATCTTCTGTGGGTTTGCAAGTTTTCTCCTTATGGTCCTCTAAGGAAACATAGGAGACTTTCACCACCATGCCATTTAATTTATAATACAAGCCTTTAAAACATACAGGGCAGCCACCTGATGCACACTTGAATCAAGTATCCATATTTTGTTCTGAATTGTTTTTCCTCCTTGGGTAAGGCAGAAAACACCACAGTAGAACTGCAACTCACTGGCGCATACTCAGGCAAAGTTAGATTAAATACCCATGCATCAAAACCAGCTGCATACTAGAGGGTTTTATTTAGTTAGCTACTTAGTTATTTATTTTCTTTACAAAAGGATCTGATCAAGTGAAAAGCAATGGGGAAAACAAGCAAATTTGACTTTCCATCACTTTCACAATAAAAAGGTTGAGAAATGAGGGACAAAAAAGGAAAAATGTTTGACATTCACTGAACTTTTTTTTTCACCTTCCTTTCTCAGACCAATTTAGTGATACATTAAGCAGGGCAGACAAGCATGTGAGTTGCTGGAAATCAGCAAGGAGCATTACTTGTATTCAGAATATAAACTTGTTCCTACTTTCCAACTTAAGCACACATAAATAGTTGCAAATCAAACCCTTAAATATTTTCATTACTAGTAGCTCTTCTTTTCATTTAGATCACCAACTGGACACTCAACAGTTTGGCTAGACAAACACAATATTGTGGGAACAGAGCATAATTATTTTTTAATTTTTTACATTTTTTAAATAGACACATGGAATATATATAACTGCTGAAACAATAGAAAAGGTAGAAATGTCTCTCTAAAAAAATATTCAGCTGTACAAAAACCTCATCCTCTAGCATTCCAGAATTCTCAAGACATTGATTGAAGTTTTCGGTTTTGGTTGGTTTTGTTTTGTTGGTTTTTTTTTTTGTTTGTTTTTGTTTTGTTTTTAATGTAGTCACAAAACAATGGTCTGGAACTTCTGTGAAAGGTGAAGAGGGCTGTGCATGTATGGCACAATAGGCTTCGGGACTGTCTATTTGAAGATTACAGGAGTGAAACAGTCACTTGAAAGACCAAGGCGAGCACATGGTCATGACCATTTAGAACACGGAGTCAAAACCAACCCCCCTGAGGGTGCTGCAGAAGTGCAATTTTTGATACTGGTATCATTAGTTGCAGCTCAGCTTAACCACACTCATCCCAAGCTCTCTTCTTCACTCATAAATGTATTTTTGCTTTTGCAAATGTCTCAGTTCAAATAATCCATGTCTGGTGCCTGTTTCAGGATGATTTGTTCCTAATTTAAAGTTTTAGCACAAGTGGGCTATCCATTCCTAAGGAATGGGCCCAGGAGAAAAATGTTATTCTGTGTCAAAACGTGTTCAGCCAATGCAGACAACCATTAAATGCAGTGTGCAGAAGCTGTATCATCATATACTTTGGAAAAACAGATGGAACTGTGAAGTAGAATCACTTGGGTGTCAGAAAAGTAACTTCTGCATTTTTAATGTCAGCCTGTATGCATCTGGGCAATTTCAGGCTCACAATGCCAGTTTGTGCATGCTCTGCAGTACTTGTAGCTAAATTCACTGTTGATTTCCATCTGCATTGGATGGGTGCTCAAACCAGGATTCAAACACTGGGATGGAAAGGGGATGTGGCCACGTATTAGATAACTGTGATTACAGCTGCCATCAGCTATTACTGCAGACGCTGTGCAGAGAACCCAGCAGGATTCTGAGGGAGGAAAAACACTCATATACATTACAGGCCTGTACAGCTTTATCTATTTATATATATATATATATATATATATATATATGTATATATATATAAGGCTACACAGGCAAGCATACAAGAGGTGTTTCTTATTTTTTTTGTATTTGATTTTGCAGCTTTAACTTTTCAGTCATGCATTTCATATGAAACGATCAATTGCAAAATTCTGAAAAGTTTTAAAAAAAGGTAGAACATGAAGATGAGGAAATCCAGAGGTAAATCACAAAGAGTCTCACTTACTGGAGAAAGGAGGATAAAAAATAAATAAAATAAAATAAAAATAAAAAAAAAAATTTAAAAAAATAAATAAAATAAAATAAAGTAAAGTAAAGTAAAGTAAAGTAAAGTAAAGTAAAGTAAAGTAAAGTAAAGTAAAATAAAATAAAATAAAATAAAATAAAATCCAGACCCACTGTGGAAACATCAGTCTCTGAGAGAGAGAGACAAGGTAAGCAGCTGAGAATGGAATTACTTCAGCTCTATATTGGCAGGCCCAGTGAGACCTTTGGTCTTCCGAAAGAAGAGGAGAGGAGTGGCTCCCCACAGCATGGGAGGGCAGGGACAGTTGAGTACACAGAAGTGTGGCAGCGCCAGAAGGCTACAGGGAACACTGAGATTCAAGGAGTCAATTCTCCTCCACTTGTCCTGATGTCTCACAATAGACAATAAAGCTTCAAGGTACAGCAAGCAGGTGATTGAGACCACTTCCAGGTTTGGAGCAAGGGAACAGGGGCCAGGCAGGGCAAGGCAAGCCCAGGCTAGAGAACAAGAATGAGGACTTGCTAAAAAAATCTCTCTGAAATCTGATTCCCCCCAAAACATAAATTATTTTATCTCATCTTTGTTGCATTCAGCAGTACTCTTGCTTGAGGGAATAAGGTCAGAAAGAGCAAATGGCTGCTAGAGCTCTTCTTTTTCAGAAAACACTCTGAAACTGTATCTCTTGTGTGTCACAAGTGGCAGCACCTGTCACACAGAAATAAGCATTTACGAGATAAAGCTACAACTTGAGGACACTTTGGTAAGGGAAAATTAACAAAAAAACAGTTCCTGAAAAAGAAAAGGCAATCCAACCCTACATACACTGCAAAAGTAAAAGCTTATATAACTAATTAACAGAATAATTAAATTTCTGTTCACCAAAACAGTGAAATCTAGCTGAAAACCCACAGGTGAAACAAGACTTTTGAATTTTGCTATGAATTATCTCCTTGGAGTAAAAAACCTCATAATTAGCTACTTAAGGCCCATAAATTATTTTTCTTCCAATTAAAACTACAACAGTAAAGTAGTAAGAAGTAATAATTTAAATTTATAAATGGTTTTCATGCAGATGCAACATGACAAGCTTTACACAATAACATAGCTGCACATTTTGTGTACCACAGCAGTTCCATAAATAAATGTGTAAGGCAATTAAGCTGTCCTGCCAACACGTAACCTAACAGTATTGCTTTCTGGTCACAGGTGACAAACAGCAACATCCCTACCCATCCCAATCGTAACCCTACCCTTCCCAGCATTCCCCTCCCTTTCCTCTGCCCTCACTTCATGTGAATTACAGTAAAACACCAAGCCCTTTATTGACTTCTCTCCTCTAATTCCTGATACTGAGAACACTTATTGAAACACACCTTCAGCCTGGATTTGTTTTCCTTTAAACCTAGGTAGGCATGTTTGCCATTCTGCAGACATCGGTCTAGGACTCAAAGCTGTCCAGGGAAAACTACCATGGTGTACATACAGTCATGACAGCAGGTGATTGCCAATACACACTATGTCCTTTTGGTACATTCAAGACATATTTACCCTTAGCAACAACAAACAAAAAAATTTCATTGCTATTATAAGATTGATATACCTCATAAATATTCCCAAAAACCCCCACTTTCTCATGGAACTAAAAGATGGATGTTGAAAAAAAAAAGTCTTTCTGAGAAAGCTACAGCTCTCTTTCACATGCTGGGAATCGGATGTTATGGGTATTCCTGGGGGTTCAGGTTTTGGGAGGGAGGGTTAATAGCTTAGATTTAATATAAAACGAAGTTTGTCGTGGTTCATAAATCTACAGCAAAGCAAACACACCAGATTCCACTCAGCTCCTAGGAAAGGTCAAGGAATTCTCTTAAACAGGTTTAAAGACAAAGGAGGTTAACAATCAAAGCTGGGCAGAAGGACATTAGATACACATATTTTAAAAAATGAAAGACCAGAAACCTGTCTCTGTTTTACTTTAAATTTAGTATCTGCCCAACAGCCCATGACTTGTTTGGTTTACATTGTCCAAGGACTCGCCAAGGGTTGGGCTCTGCAGTTCTTTGCAAATGAAATTGTAAAGTTCCCTCTAACCTAAGTTTCATTATTCAGTACTTCAAAGTAGAGCTACACTAAACAGTAAAATAAATTGAGAAATTACTTGCAATGAATAGAATGGTATGTTTAGAACCAAATTCAGAAGTGATCTTTAATAATAATACAACTTGGCAAATAACAAAGTAAAAAAGACAATAAAGACCTCCTAATTTCATTTAAAAATTAACATAGATATTAAAAGTTTCAGTAGTGTTTATGGTGTATGTATGTGACACCTCATGCCATGGTGTCCTTTTTGAAAATACTGAGCACAAAGTTAAACATACACACAGCAGCACCTTCTGAAAGAAACTCTGTTAGCAAAAAAAACCCCCAATAACAATAATAACAATACCACAACAATAACAGCAACACCATAGTTGAAAACTAGCAGATTTGCAATATTAACAGAAGTCTCTGGGTGGCATCAGTACAACAAACTCACTAATCTTATCAGAAGAAAATTAAAATGTATTTCCACATGCTAGAGCTATTTTATAATTAAACATATTTAATCTAAAGATGATACAATAACTCCATCTTCCTGAAGCTGTGTAATAATTTTAGCCTTAGATCTCTTCCTGTGATACTAAAGTTGCACAACTATCCTCTTCAAAGGCAGCGAGACATGTCAGAAGTCTCCCCAGGGATGTGCCGTGCTGACTCCATTACATCACCCCCCATGCCCCGGTGGCAGTCCCATTAACGCCAGGGGAATCTATTAAACAAGGTGTCAGGGCTAGCAAGAGGAGATCTACCTGTTCATTCATTCAGCACGTACTGTCTGCAGATTTATCTGCAACATTTGTGCTTGAAGGACACAGCTAGTAGCAATTGTAAACTTGATCTGCTGTGACACTTTGGGGCTCCACAGTGTCTAACTACCTCAACACCAGAACAGAGACAAACAAGATTTTCTTCAGCAATTTCTGTGCATCATCAGTATCGATTCATTGTGACTGTTAAGTTCGCATTTTAAAACTACATTATATTATAAATATATCTGTGAATAATAAATTCACTCAGAAAAACTCCAGGTTAACAAGCATTGCTCCATGTTGGGAAAATAGGCAAGAAAAATGGTATGGCGGAGCCTGTTGCAGAAACTTTTATGATTCACTTTTGTCTATATTTTCTTCTTACACTTCCAACCACCAGTTTTCCTACCTCTTTCACACTGTACTCTCTCCTCACAGAAATGTATTAACACACTCTTGCTGGTAAGTCATTGACTCACTGAAGGAAGTCAATGAAGTCAAGGAAGGATGAAAGGAAGAAAGGCGCCATAGGTCAAGTGAAGAAAGGAAACACATGCCAACACCATTCCACAGGTTCCAACTAAAAAGAGGATTCCATCAAGAAAGTTCAGCAAAAGAACAGCTGTATTACTTATGAAACCAAACACAATTCACACCCCTCCTTAACAGAAAGGGGTTGAGGCCTAGTTTGTCAAAAATAAAACTTATTTTTCTAGAACTTATTCAAGGCACGTGTTGCTCAGCATTTGAGTGCAATGACTCCAATTTTGATCAATAAGTTAAAAAAAAAAAAAAGAAAATACTGGGTAGAAAGCAGCTATAGTTACAAACATGTGACTGACAATATAAGATACCACAGAGAGGTTTTTTTTCCTCAGGCGATCTTCTGAAAACACAGTTGCAAACAAACTTCTGGATTAGGCATCAGGGTTTGTCTGGCTGTCAAACATTGCAATGGAAAGAAACCTATGCTGCACCTGAACAAACTACTTTGTGCACCCCTCAGGTTGCAGTACCATGAAGCTCCACCACAACTGTGGTGGTTCTATTTCTGGTACAAAGTATTTAAACCCATACAAATGCAACTTGCTCTTTATTTACTTGTAAAGTCATGCTTTATTTTTACTTTGAAGCAAATTCCTACTCTAATCTTAGTTTACTTCTGTTGCAAAACAGGCCAGAGCAGACTTTTCCAATTGTTTTTTTTTTTCTGTTGGATGCATTAACCATAAAATCATTAAAAGCATCATTTCTTTTGAGAAAGAAAATCAAATATATGACAAAAGATTCATAAAACAACAACAAAAAAAACCCTCATCAAACAGCTACAATTAACACAGCAAGTATTTTTTTTTTCAATATCTCTTACAGAAGATTCATTCTATGGGTTACAATACTCCAGCAAAAACAACATGCTAAACTATATTTGTTTCAAAATCTAAGCATAAACATCTACCCTGCTGTTCTTCCATAAGGCCCATGGTAGAAGCCCAGCACTTGGAAGACAGCAGCTCTGTGCAAAGCGCAGAAGGCTTGGCCATTACAGGCTGCTTTTCCTTTGATTCCAGACATATGCATTCTATATGCAGTGTTATGTTGGTAGACCTGCTTCCATGACCATATACCTCCTCGGCTTTATGACCCTGACTGCTTATGCAGTTTGCTTATTCTTATTGCAGAACTGCATCCCCAAGGTGACTGTCTTGCCTATGCTGTAGAGTTTTATTCCACAGGTCTGGAGAAAATTCCACAGGGAGGTTCTGTAGAGTGCCCCTCACCTAGGCTGCACATCCAAAGGTGCTGTGGGATGTAAAGCCAGGCACACCCAATACAATTACAGCCCTGGATCAACAGCCTGGGCATTCATTAACCCTTTCTACATGCTCCTATTGCTGTCCTCCTTTAGGGGGCATTGCAGGGGCAGACAAAATAATTATTAATGCATCCTACTATAGTAGAGTTTAAAGGTAGGTTCAACACTTCATTTTGGTTCCAGAGATGACATTAAGTAGAAGGAGGAAGAAGATGCCCAAGTAACACAACATTAAGTACCACACACATACATACACCACCAGAATGAATTAGAAGGCACCAGGAAGGTGCTTTTTCTGTAACTTCTCATACACAAGAAGGACAAACTACTGCATTGAAAACCTTAGTCAAATAAACAAACACAGACTAAGCAAGTTTAACACTTAAACCTCACAGAAAGAGACAAATGTTTCCTAGAAGCAAAAATACAAATTGAAAAGATAAGCCCAGCACAACTCTCCAGCAAAATTCCTGGTCCATCCATTACTAAAATGTACTTGAGATGCCCACTTTTTCATAGATAAGATACAAACATCCATGTGTCAGGCCTAAAGAGGATCACGAATGTAAATAGATCTAATGGTCAGTGCTACCAGAAGGCTCTAACAATCTAAATGGAGTACACCAGAAGCAGACTGAACACAACAGATGAGGAGAAGAGGGCTTGTTCAACAATGAAAAGACAGCATTACTCAACACCATTTAATGCTTTTCTGTAAAGTGAAAGGATTAGGACAAATGGATCTGTTACACTACTCAGTATTGCACTTTAATGAAGAAGACATTTAACTTTCAATATAGAACTCGTTTACACCAGGGCTGTGTATAGAATTAAGAGTATTTGGATGGACATCATAACTGGGACATGAGAGAATATATGTTTATATGTTTAGCCAAGCCCTTATTTTAATAAAATTGAAAATTCAAACTAGTTCTTATAGAAAGGATGAATATGTTTTAATCTGAAAAAAATTTAAAAATGAAAAATTTTGAAAAATATAGACATTCTGGCAATTAGTGATTAGATAGTAGGCACTCTGCAGTTTCCAAAAAAGTTTTCCAGGAAGATATAAGAAAACAAAACATTAGTTCTTCCCTTCAAGGAAAAAAAAAATTGTCTAGGCAGGGTTATTTAATGCAATCCAGTCCACTATAAAGGAAAAGATGAAGTTACAAAGTTGTCCAGAATGATTAAATCGTCAACCACAAACCAAAAGATTCCTCTTCTAAGTTTAACCACACTACATTTGGTTCTCCTTTGGAAACATGAAAACATGTCAGATCTCCATCTGCAGTTCAGAGCTCATCTTTGCTTATAAGGAGGGGGAAGAAAAAAAAACAAAGAAAAAAAGAACCAACAAAAAGACAAAGCAACCTCAAAACTACAGATCCCATAAACAAGCCAGCTGCCTTCCTTCTACTAACCAGTAAAACTTAATACAGTCCTGAAGTTTGCTTTTCCATACAAAGAGAACTGCAGAAGCCAAGAAATAAATATCTACATCTAGTCTTATCTAGAAGCACTGCTCCTTGCACTCCTCTCCACTTTAAATCATTCGTAATAAAATCCCAAGACCATAAACCTCTTGATATTCTCCAGAAAGTTCACCACCTGTTTGCTGCACATTCATTTTATCAACAGCTATTAAAGCTTCAGAACAATTTTGGAGGTAATGAGGCAGGGCTGTTAAGTAATTTATTATTAATGGGGAAAGGAGAAAACGAAGCATATTTCCTACCAAGTATATGTTTCCTGACTTCAAATGCATGAAAACTTGAACTCCTTTCTTAAGCCTACGGTAAACTTCCTTACTTCTACCCAACTCCTCTCATCTTTCATTGATTCTCTCAGTAGGCACAAAGTGACTGCCCCAGCCACCTCTACTGCTCTCAGGCAGGGCAGACACAGTCACAGAAGTTGCCCTGCCCCAGTTCCCTCACCTGCTTTTACAATCCACTCTAACCTTCAAGGTGTAAAATCTAGCCTGCATTCCTGTTTTTTCTGCCCTGCCAGAGCTCCCCAAGCTAGAAGTACATATTGCTGCATTCTTATGTGTGTACATATGTCTATTACTTGGATAATTAAAGGGAATTTGGGTTCTGACTGTCTGTGCCCTCAGGGAAGAAACAGGAACATCTGCTGCAATGCCTACTTATTTCTTATTTTTCTGAACAAGGGTTTGGAATAGTTTATGCTTCATTGTTCAAACACACATATTGCATACAAATATAAGAAAGCGTAAGGGAAAAAAGACTGAACTCCCACCTAGATGAAAGTGGTTTCAGTGCTACCAGCAAAGTCAAAAACCACTAACTTCACACCTCATCCAGCACAGCACCCTAATGCTCTTCCCAGGGAGAGCAGCTACTTCTTACAGTTACCACCTCTGGTCCCTGTGCTGCTGCTGCCAATCTTCCTGAATGTGAGGGAGGGACAGACTGACCAGGGGAAACATTTGACATCCTCAGTCATGCACTCTCTTCAGAGGGGTTTGATCTTTCACATTTTAACGCTTACATACTGGCTTTGGCAGACAGCCAAAGAATTCATTTTGAAGGAAATCATGTTGTATAGTTATGGGAAATCATTATTTAGTCTCAAGACAGAGTCTTGTAATGAAATCTGCTCAATTTTAATACATGTACTGTAGGAAGCAGAAACAGAAAGCAGACTGCCCATAGACAGTTATGCACTGTTATTTTGTTGGAAATATCCATGCTTCAATTAGCAAGACCTCTTTTGCTAGAACTGATCATCCTGCAATGAGGCATTCTTACTTATGTTGGCAGATGAACATAATAAACTTTTTTATTTACTTTACCACAGCAAAATAAAATTTCTTGATCCGATCAATTCAATCCAAAACTGTAGCTCACAAAATATAGGTCTGATGATACTTCATAAAGAAATACACAACCCAACAAAATAAGACATATTGCAAAACAAAGGGTAGAGAGAGCAAAGCCTGACACTAATCTTTGTAAGAGTTTGGAGCCAGGACTTCAAAGAGGAATGTATTCCCTACCTCCTCCACTCACCCCCCACAAAAAAAAAAAGATGCCCCAAAGCCAAGAAAAAGAAAGCAAAAAGCAAGAAGGAAAAAAAAAAAAAAAAAGAAAAAAAAAAAGAACCACAACACTACAATCAACACTTCTCTTTGTACAATTTACTTTTGTTCTAAAAGGCACTGTTAAACTCCAGGGCTTTGTCACTATTAACAACTACTTTAGTAGATTTACTCTAGAGCTGGTTGTAAAATGGTCAGGTCCTAATTCTCAGATATGGTAGAAAAGAGCCTTAAACCCATCAAAACAAAATCAGAAGTGAGCACTGGAAATGGAAAGGCAAGCTTCTGACAAGTCAAAGTTCGGTCCAACCTGAAAATGACAAATTGTCATGTATCAAGTAAGTATCTACCACATTCAGCCACACAAAATCAGCTGCTACCCAGTGTCCTAAAGTTTTGTCAACAGCAGACAAGCACTTCCACAGAAGAAAGGGAAGAAGGCATGTGGAAAAACAAAACAAAACAAAAAACAACCACTTTGAAGAAGCACTGACTGTGGTTTTCTATTTCCACCCAATCTATCTAATAAACAGAATGTATCTTGGTAAGGTTATTTAAGAAATTAGGAAGAAAACCAAAAACTTAAGAAATGTTTTTCCTTCCCACCTCTTAAGATTCTTGAAACTTTAGAGTTCAAAGCCAGGCCAAAGGATGGACCAGGGTTTCCCTAATCTCTCAGCCAAAGTGATAGGCAGCAGAAGGTGACATACAGTGACAGGCAGTAAAGGCAGTAGGTGTCATCAAGTGACAGCAATACAGGCCCCACAAACACTGCACAGGATCTGGAAGGGAAGATCACTGGAATGAGTCTTTCCAGTAACTGTGTCACTACCAAGTATGAAAACAAAGTTGCCAAGGATCAGACGCCCAGTAACTGCAATAGTTGACATCTTTTCTGAACTAGCAGTCTAAGTTACTTAGAATTATAGAATGGTTTGAGCTGGAAAATATCACTAAGGTCATCGAGTCCAACTGTTAACCCACCACTGCCAAGTTCATCACTAAACCAACTCCCCAGGCACCAAGTCTCCATTTGTCTTGAATACATCCAGATATGGTGACTCCACCACCTCCCTGGGCAGCCTGGCTCAATGGTCAGCAATGCTTTCAATGAAAAAGTTTTACCTAATATCCAATAAAAGCCTTCCCTGGCCCAACTTGAGGCAGCTTTCTCTTGTCCCATCACTTCTTACTTGGGAGAAGAGACCAACCCACACTTTGCTACAGCCTCCTGTCAGTAGCTGTAGAGCATAAGGTCACACCCGAGTCCCCTTTTCTCCAGCCTTTTCTTATGAAAAGAATTGAAATTTCATCTGGTGGGGAAAAAAATGAAATAGAAAAAAATCAGAGCAAATTGTGCTCTGTCTTGCTTTAAGAACACAGAGAAAATTGACAGAACTTTATCTGCATATGAGCAGATTGCTTGATTGCTGGTCTGTTTCTTTAACATATCCCAGTTTGGATGGTTTACAATCTTTTAGCAAAAATACAGCTCTTTTGAAGAAGAAGAAAAAATAAAAAGAACAAAAAATCCAGATTTTAAGTTCATCTTCCCACTTTGTACAGACGGTAGAATGCTGCAGGAGCATCTCCCTCCTTTTGCTGCTTTGTTAACAACCAAAGAACTGCACATGCTCTAAAGAGCCACATTAGGGCAATAAGGAACAAATCAACCATGAAAAGGCTCACAGGACATGTCTGCACAGTTCACTAGCCATTGTAGCCACTGCTAATTTTATATTATCGAAATTTATGAAAATTATTAGCATTTCATGAAGGTCCAGCACTTGACTGGGATGCAAAAATAATTGTGAATTGATGCTTGCTTTAAAACACGATCACTTTCAGGGGGAAAAGACGTAGCTGGTATGCAAGTCCTTTACTTAGAGAATTCAGCCCCTGCCATTCCCTCATTTCCATGGGAACGGGCACCAATGACACTAGGTGATTCAGGAAAATACAGGAGGATACTAACCTTCTGTCTCCAAAGATATTTTTTTAATTAAGAGTAAAGAGTTGAAGGTTGCTGTTCCCCATCAGAAGCTTAATCTCCTATACAAAAGTAAAAGCAAACCTGATTCAATACAAAAAATATAGAACTGATAAAGGAATTACTTTCCTCCTTAAGAGGGGCTGGCTCTTGGCAAAGTAGCACCATCTTGTAAATCCTATCATCTAGACAATGAGCATCTAACAATCAACATTTCTTCCCTGATGAATCATCTTCATTTAAAGAAAAACCCAGAATATGATACGGAACAGAAAGCAATACACCTTACTCCCACTGCACATGCTGGCAGACCATCTTTGAAATTTACTTATTTATGAAAAATTGGAAAGAAAAGGAAAAAGGCAGTAAAAACTAAAAAGCTTAGTAGACCACTATTAGTTTAAAAGAAAACTGCAATAAGATTAGGAGAAAGAGAAGAGTACTAACAAAACAAGTTCATATGCTATTTATCCTCCTTCACTCAGCCCACACATTATTTCCTCTTGGCATGTTAAGTGCATGCACTCCATACACAAACCACAGGATAAAATGAGCAGAGCAATGTACTGAGTCTATATTACTTACACAAACATCAAGTGAGGGAATTCTGTGGTGGTCAGACAATAAGGTTAAGAAAATATATTTCTTACGATTCTCTAACCAAAGAATCAAAAATAACTATGCTATTTTTCTTTTCTGGTTAACCTCAAGTTGAAATGAAAGGTTTAAGTTCATTTCTTCTATGGATTGAAACATGCTATTTTTGAGCATGTTTATTCAACAGATAACTTTGTTACAGCACAGTATGTATTTAAATTATCACTAAATATAGCTTCTAAAATTATGTAAATTGATGGTTTTTTGTTGAGACGGTGCAACTTTAAATTCTGATTATTTTATGGGACCCTAGAAGAATGAGACTTGCCCCAGAGCAAATGATCCCTGCTGCTCTCCCAGTATTAATTAAGTCAAGTTCACAACTGTACCTTATTTCTCATAAAAAAGCCAAAGAAATTCAACTTTATGCAGGTAAATTGCAAGACAGTCAATACTTAAAATTTCACACCTGAAACTGGATTTGGGATTTTTTTTTTCTAGTTCACTCACATGCTGTTAAGCAGTTCTGATCAGTTCTATCTCATGGATAGGGTCTGTCTACAGATTGAGTCTTCAGCTGAGTTTTGAAAGGTCTGGTGTTTCAAAGTTCAGCAAATGTGTGTGTCTGGGGAAACTCTAACTATTTTTATGCTTTTTTTGATTCTTTTCATTTTTGGTTGGTTTTTTTAATTATATAATCTAATAAAAGGTCAGGTCCACAGAGAGCTACCACAAAGGTTCTGTAGAGCAGGTGGACTATGAAATGCTGGAAATATTTAGAAAAACACTATACTACTCAACTGTTTTGGTTTGGGTTTTTTGGCTTAAGAATAGTTCAACCTTTATAAAGTATCATTGTTTTTCTTAGAGCAAATGTGGTTTTACAGCATTTTCTAACTGTTCAGGTTTAACACTATACTATAATTCCCTTACTATAATAAGAGAATGTTTTTTCCAAGTAGCTGACCATCAGTAAACCCTAATGCACTTATAGAACTAACATTTCATATCTGCATGCAAAGGAAAGTATATCCAAATAAAATTTAATAGAAATAAAATTTTAAGACTAATTTTAATGAGTAGCTTATTTAAGCCCTTTTTCTGTTTTAACTCTTAAACTACTTCAAGCATTATTTCCTGTTTTTTACATTGTAAACATTTGGAAACCTGTGTAAGGATCAAGAATCTCACACTGTCTCTGTATATCCATTCTGTAATCTGCACTTTTTTCCTTTTACCCAGTTCTAAATTACACTTGATTTATATGCCCTTGACTCCAACTATGGGGATTACTACAGCCGATGAATTCTTAGCATATGCAGACAGATTTTTTTTAAACACTCTTTTTATTAAGCCTGCATTTCAACCAATTAGCACATTTTTGCACTTCTAGATGCAGATTCCTCCTTAGAGAGAGAGAGAAAAAGAGAGAGAGAGAGAGAGAGAGAGAGAGAGAGAGAAACTTCTAAGAGGGACAATGCACCATCAGTCAGTTTCACCACATGAAACACTGAACACCACACTCCTGGGCTGATCCTGTCAATCCCTCCAATACTTAGAGGTCTATTTTTTATAAATCTGTTTTTGTGATAATTCCTAACAACTTTAAATAATGAGAAAAGGAAATTTTCAGTTTCCAAGGAAGATACAAAGTGCTTTATTTTAGTTGAAGGAAGCTCTGTGACAAGAAATTTTAGAGCTGCCAACATTTTCTGATCTATAGCAGACTTTCTTACTTATAGATTCTGGGAGAGCAAAAAGGTGCATTATGTAGTCCTAATATTAATTATGCAGATAAACAAATTACAACATTGTTATTAATACTGTGTATGAGAGACATAAAATGAAATCCTTGAGATCATGTAAAAAATCCTTTCAAAATGTGGGCATCTCCTGCTATTGCATCTTCTTTTTCCTCTTCCGTCAGCAAAGAAAGTACTTGAGCAAAAGTTCTTAGCTGGTGGGTAAAATTCTTGCCATTTGCTATCAGAAGATATATCACAGTCTTCAACTAAAACTATTTAGCTGGAAAAATCAGTGCTAGAAATAGTATATGCATGTCTACACAAGGTATCTTGATAGAATCATCACCTAAGTGAGCAATTTTTGATGGGCGGTGGAAAAGAAAGCAAGCTCTTTCAGGAGATATACTCCCCTTCCATATTTCACTGTGACAACTCCTGGGGACTATTTTGTCTTTTTATTAGTTTTTTTGCAGCTGTTCATCCATACGCTACACCAGACTCTCACTCCATTAGTTTTATTTAATAGTTTATACTTCATCTACCATACCTCTCAAAGGAAGACAAATCAAGTAAGTACATTGCTACTTTGGCATACCAGAAACTACAAAAAAAAAAAAAAAGTGCTTTCATCAGTTATAAATAGAATAAAAGTGTTGATATTTCTGTAAAGTTAGTACTGAGTCTACAAGCTTTAAAGCACCTACCACTCAATAGCACTCAGTCTTGGTTGATGGTCAGCATCTCACTCAGCATTTAGCTCTGGTGGATCTAATACTGTTACAAGATGACTTTACAGACTAGGGCATTAATGCACCACTCAAAGGGATTTTAACTGTTACAAATTGATTTCTCAACTCCACCTTGGCCAAGCAGTGCTAACGACATCAACAGATAGAGAGAGCATTTTCTTATAGGCGTTCATTAAGTCAGCAAATGTCACAAGAAGAATATGGATATCAGTAAGGTGGCTGGTAGAAACCTGCCAACTCCTATTGCAAGACTCATTCAGAGAGTGGCTTCTCACACATATCTCTCTTCTTTTATTCTGATACCCCAATGAATCCATTCCTAACATACAGATTCAAAGAAAAACCTGTCAGGCACTTTTTCTTGGGGTCTCAAAACTTCTGTTTTCCATTAACTGGCAGTCCTGCAACTATAAGGCAAAAGTTGTGTGCCCACAACAACTAGGTTACCCAGCTATCACAGGCTGTATACTACATTGCAAATGTGTTTCTACGTTTACTTTCTAACAGTTTTTAAGGACTCCTAATAGATTATTGTGTGAAGTATGAACTGCAGCTTGTCAGAATATTTTTTCAAGAGATGTCAGTTCATAAAGGCTAAGGTATGTCATGGATATGTACTAATAAACGGTATTTTTACCATAAAGGTCAAGAGGGAGTCTGGCATTAAAATCTTACTAGATTTCATATTAAAGATCTGACCATAAATGTTTGTAAATAATTTTATTTCCCACATATATTTACAGTAAAAAAAAATTAGGCTTTTTTTTTGTAAACTTTAACTGTGACACTACATTTGGCTATATCAAAAGACACAACTGGAACAATATGGTCTCAATCCTCAAAAAACCTTAACATAGTGACTTAGAACTGAAAAGACATCACTAGAAATTAAATACGACAGAGAACACGAGAGGTCTAGAAGACAGGATCAGTCTAAATTCAAGAAACCCTCCTAAATATTGGTTGAATTAGATTCATAAACCGACACATTTTTAATCAACTCCTAGAACAGCACTGCTAATGAGTCTCAATTATTTTCTTTTACCATCGCATATACCAAACCAAAAAGTACATGCAGTGATCTCTTTGTGAAATTAAGAAGCTAAGTGCCACAATTTTAACCGTGCTACTTTAATTACTTTAATTTAGAAAACTGTGCATGTGTGTTCTGATAAAAAATAGCATTTTAAACTAAATTATGCGCACAATATGAATGCTAAGGAAACTAGGTATTTCATCAGAATAACTCATACTATTTAGCCCATCAATAAGTGAGTGAATAAGGTCCCTTCTTCACAATACACGTGTGGTTTGCTGTTCTGAGGTACAGAGTTCTTTCTCCAGTGTATTGAAGAACAGGTCAGCTGATACCATTACTATTATTAAGCTATTAAAGTGCCAGAATAAAATATTTTCTGTAAAAATCACATTATTTTCTCTAAGCTTATGAAAAGAATGGAAACAAATATTTTTTCAATTAAAATTCAATAAATTCTTATTCATTGGAACAAAAAACTTACACGTGCTATCTTAGAAAAACAGGAGGAATTCAGTGTGAAATATAGTACATCTTAATCCCTACATCCTCATAACTAGAAACTATTTGGAACTCATTCTAAGTTGTGACTCTAATGCAAAAATCTCAATTCAATAAACAAAAAAAAGTCAAATAAGTTATTAACTGCCTCGGGTTTTTACAGAAAACATTCTCCAAGTATTCTTTGCTTTGTTCCAACTGTTCCTCAGTGCTCCACCCTAATACTGAAGATGACAACCACATGTATGAAGAGATTGTCCTGGTGAAGTAAGGAACTCATGGCACAGCTCCAATGCAAAAAGGGTTGTATCAGGCATTAGCAGGGACAAGGAGGAATTTAGAAAGACCATATGGGCATGCAGGGATTACGTCAGGTTAAACAAAGTTCAGCGAGAGTTTCAATTTGCATGGAATGTCAAGGGCAACAGGAACAGCTTCTACTGCTCCAACAGTAATGGAAGGTTGAACAGGGATGAAAGGCTGAGCAGGGAAAATATCAGCCTGCTCCTGACTTGGGCAGATGACCTAGCGGCAGCAGAAATGGATGCTGCTAAGGGACTCAATACGACCACTAAGGTATCACAGGTATCTGTTGTTTAGCCGAAGGGGTTCAAGAACTACCATCTGGAGAGTAAACATTTCATAGCCCTTACTCCACCTGAGCCAGCAACAAGTGGAGTAAGACAAGAGTTGATCCTGGGACCCATCCTGTTTAACGCCTTAATCAAGAAGGAGAGGCAATAGAACAAAGTCTGTAAAGTTTGCAGATAACAGCAAATTCAGAGAACCAGCTGATAAGCTTGAGGGCAGGGCTGCCACCCAGAGAGGCCTAATTGGGGTGAAGGAAGGGGACAAGAGCAACTCCATAAAATTAAGTGCACACATGTAGAATTGTGCACTTGGAAAGGAATAACTCCATGCAACAGTACAGGCTGGTTTTAACCACAAAGGAAAATGAGTCACCCACCTTTAAGTGATACATTCAGCAACAAAGGCTGAACAAAAACGCAAAAGCCTAGTTGTATTTAACTTGCATAGAATACAGCCCAGATTTTTAAATAACAGCACTGAATGCATCTTCTTTCTCATACCATTCTACATTAAAAGCAGAAGTTTCCATGAAGTGATTACACAATACTTAGCCTACTTCTGGAATAGATTTTTGGCATTTACATCTTACCTTTGTATGCAATAATTGGATGCTCAGCTCTGTGGCAATGGGTATCATCTGTTGTTGTTGACTCCAGCATTCCTAGCACCCCAAGTCCTGCCAAGAGCAGTGTGAGGAAGCAGCTTCCTTTCATGGTGGTCATGCTGTCCTCCACAGCAGTCACTTCTTTTAACTGTCTACTCTTCTTGCACTCATGTGGGAAAAGCACCTGGAGAATTCAAAGAAATTTATTTAAGAACAAGAGCAAACCACAGGAAAAAACAGACAATTCTTGAAGTTTAAATCAAAACAACATTGCCTTCTTTCTGTGTGGTATTTGACTACTCAAAATACACTGTCAGCCACTCCTCTAATTATTTCACAAATCTATCATCAGGTACCCAATTTAGGAAAATTGATCTATCAACCAGCAGGATTAAAAAAACTGATATTCATTACCCCTTTCTTTTATTTTGTAATGTGTGGGGAAAAGAATATTCTCCAACTTTTTTTTTTTTATTTCATCCTCTTACATAGAGCAAACATATTTAAATCTGTCTTCCCTGTTCACTTGGATCCATTGCTTTCCTCAGAGATGAAGGAGTGCTTTGACTTCCTGCAAGTACAAGGTAGAAAAATAATTGCTCCCTCTTACTTGGAGAGAACAGCCCCAGAGCATGTATTTCTTGCCTATCTGTAAAGTTTGTATGGAACAGTACAGAAAGGGGAAGGACAAGATTCACCTCAATGCTCTGACAAACACTTTTGCTTTACAGCAGGGAGGGTTACTGCTTCTGACACAGGCTTAGTCCCCATCAATTTCCTGACAGATAACAAGGCTGTGAATTGCAGACTTAAATGATGAAGACCACTTTCTAGTAAAATTTAGATATCAATCAACAATGCAATGGTTTTCATTCAGAATCAGAAAAAAGTTGAAGTTCAACTCCCTGATTTTTTTGAAACATCCAACAACCAGACCCTTATACAAGTAATAGAATATGTGCGGGGTCAATATAATATTAGATCAATCCCAGTTCCTTTAGTTTCATCACTAAAAACGTGACAAGCAGTAACAACCTAATCACACAACCCAAAAGAAACTTTCACCACTAAGCAGCTTTAGTGAGTCACACAGGCTTCCGTGCTGATAACACACAGATAAGAGACATCACTGTCTTTCATGGGGGAAGACCAGAGATCTAAGACAGCTCCACAAAGGCAGAAATGTCACTCTGCTAATTAATGGAGAAATTCAGGAAAAGAAAATCAGCAATTTTGACTTCTAATATATTTGATCTCACTGAATTGTAGTGTGCTGTTTAATGATGTTAAAACTTTCTATTTGCGCAAAATAAACATCCTAAATCCATAAAACAAAGGGCTGTTCATGAAATGACACTCCACAATAACAGAAGTGTGTTCTAAAAGTCACGCTCAGAAGGCAGAATGGATAGTAAGCATTGGTCCCTAACATTACTAGCACCAGCTAATCTTTCTCCAAATCTTTTTCCACAGAACTTGTATGGGCTAGATTGATCCCTTCTGTACATCCTTGAGTAAGGACTGCTGCACAAGTTCCACTGCTGTCCAAGACAGCAGCTGTGAGAGTGAGCCTGTGGCAGCACGCTACACAGACCTGAAACACGGCAACAAGTCAGAAGGCCTGAAGTAGACAAAGCAATCTTTCCTGAAATCACCCCTTCTCCTTACTCAAAGTGCAGCTTTCGTGCCAAGAAGTGATAGCTAGCCTGAAGCAATATGACAAGACAAGACAAAGCCAAGAGAACCCGAAACATGAAAAGATTAAGTTAGTTGCCTTGATTTCTGTATAATTTCCATATGTAAATCTCTCTCAATGACAATAATAGCCGGGTCAAAATTCTTCAAAACATATATCCAAATAGTGACACTGACCAGCTTTTTAACTATTGCTAAATATTTGGGGAGACTGTGCATCAATCTGTTATTTGCATAACTTTTCTAGCAGAGACCTTTATTCAGACTTTCAACGAATTGCATTTTAGAAGTTCGTAAAACAATCTGAAGATGAAAAATGAAAAAGCAAGCGGAATAAGCAGTGGTATAAGATGCAATTTATTTCAATATATTATTTTATTCCTATATGTAAAGGGCCTTGTGCACTTACTCTATCCCTCATACCCTTAGTTTTGACCTAGCTTGCCTAGAAGAAATATAAAGATGAATGAATCCCTTTAGGCAAAGGTATTATATTTTACAAATGTAGCCTCTGGTTTCTCCGACAACAGTATTTGATGAAGAAAAAACCCCAGCAATTCAAGATTTTCTGTTTCAGCTGAATCAAAAAAAGACACCTATTGCTAAAGAGGAAAAAGTGTGCACAGCTAAGCATTCAAGGCAGGTACCTTTCACCAGCTACTGCTAGGTGAAAGCAGATTCATTTAGAGACTATTCCCTCCAGGCACTGAAGTCATAGACTTAAAGTCAAATAATCAGTATGTCAATATTTCTAGATCACCTAAAGTACACCATGTTTGAAGCACAATTTACCTCTGAATTATAAACTACATTTTCCTATATTCAATCAAAATAAACCACTGTATGTAAAAAACTGCCACACTAGCTGCAGCTGTTCCAAAGCAAAGATGCTTTCAAATATCTATCTTTGCTGATTCTATAAGTGACAGTTTAAAACTACACTTTCAGTGAAAGCTGAAGTGAGCTTATGTCAATATAAGTATACAAACAGCAGGGTTTGGCAGGTTTAAAAGATGCCAATTTCAGGACTGGTTCCAGGTACAGGCATTGACAAACAGGTCTGGGGTTTCTTTACACGTACTCCAGTGTTTACTCATGCAGATGCTGCTCATGTAATTTGTTGCTCATTCCCCTTTCCCTGGGCGCTTTGCTCTGCATTTTTGCCAAACAGTAAAGATTTGGGAAAAAAAAAATGCTCATACGAAGTAACTACTCGAGATGACTTTTTGCACTAACACAAACCTGGAAAAAAAAGTATTTAACTAATGAAACAAACTGAACATTCTATGGGTTCATTAGAACAGAATTATGAGAACAAAGAAAGATGTTGTCCCATATTGCTACTGCACACACTTTAAAATAGTAATAATTATTTCATTTTTGGTCATGACAATTTTATGAAAAATACCTAGTTTGTCTACTGTATTCCTAGTGGTACCTTTTTTTACAATTTATTAAAAGAAGATAATGCTTGCTGCTGCAAGCGACATGAAAGCATGGAGAACTGTTGTTTCCTCTTCACCAAAAAAAAGCCGCACTTTTGTGTATCACTAGTAAGTATGTAGACAACTCAGGAAAGGTTTTATGAATACCCCTACAATGTAGCTCAGTAATTACAGTCCTCTTTCTGTAGTTTTTCTTGACCTGTTAAAGCCAAACCCCTCAAACTCATACAAAACATTTTAGAGGAAGATTGTTAGAGAAAGGAATACATGAAAAAGACTGCCACCACACTTAACAAAAAAATTAGCTAAATTTTAAGGCAATGTGTATGCTCTCCATTTACCAGTAGTGACAAATCCTGGAGCTCAGAAGGAAAAAGTGATTGAGGCCATAAGCAGGCATCAAGAGGGACGTAAAAAAAAAAAAAAAAAAAACCACAAAATTCCTCAAGCAGTTGTTTTTACTATAGCAAATCCTGTTTCCTGTCAAATGCACAAAAAACCCAGACCTACACCTCTTTATAGTTACCTTGAAATACATCCCTTACTCAGTATACCTTTAGAAAAACAATTTGCATCTCAGTCAGATACAAAATTAGATTAGAGCAATAGCTCAAAGATCACCTCACTAAACATTGAGATGAGACTGGAGGCTACAGATCTTCTTCAGTGAAATAATCCAGTGTACACCATCATGTCTCATCACTGGACCCAGCAATGCAGACTGTTTACTATGCTGCAGAGCAGCATATTCTAATTTGTATTTGCATAAAGTGAGAGTCAGCTTCAATTAAAAAACTGATTACTGAGTTCCTTCAACTTTTTCTTAATACTGTCATTCATTTCTGCAGTGGCATGAATTTTAAGTTCTGCAAGAGGCAGACAGCCATCAGCTGTCATTGACTAACACAGTCAAAAATCAGTCCTTGAATTCATAGTGACATTCTGCCAAAAGACAGCTAATAGCTGTAGATAGGGGTGACAACTCATAAAACAAGAATTTGTCATCAAAGCTACTTCTCCAGCACTTCTCATAGAGCTGATATTTGTGATTTCAGCAAAGGAAGCAGTGCTTCAAGAACACTGGCCTGAGTGAAGCCAGGAGTTGGTAATAACACCTCGGAACTCAATTATCACATTGTGGGCTTCTCTGTCTCATCAGTGGGTGTAGAGCCAGTGGAGTTCAGCTCCCTGAGCAAGCACAGGCCAACCCAGCAGGATCACACAGAAGAGAACCACAGGCAACTTAGGAATAAAGTCAAATCAGCACAGACTAGGCCCAGATCCCAGTAAAATCTCAGCACTTTTTTCAAATTCCTTTTTTTCTTAGCTGTCCATCAGCTCTTCAGCTTTTTTGATATCCTCCCAAGACACAGATTCCTACTTAAAGTTTTCTTCCACTCATATCTAGTGCCTTGTTCCAGTCATTGCGAGAGCCTTTCCCAATGCAGTGCTTGAGACATCCAACTCTGATCCTTAGACTAGCCATCAGAAATGCAGTAATAAAATGAAGGATTCCCCACCTCAAACAAACTACAAAGCCAGCAAAGTTTTTATTTTACAAAATAACTTTAATAGAAATATGAAATGGTAACGAGTCCTTGCAAATAAAAGTCTGAAAAGTGAAAGAAAAAACAGAAGAGGTTGAACAAGGGAAAGGCATGAAGTGAAAGAAAATTATCCAGGAAAGGACTGAAGTGTCAGCTAGGGCAGGAAAAGGAAATGGAGAAGGAAGAACTGTAGCAAATAAGGGATCAACACACATAGTACTGCATTTCATCCTCTCTTTTCTCTCTACACAACACTTGCCTGCTCCTTTTCCAGTTGGTACTATTATTGGCAAACCAAACACATTTTCTTAGGGCCCAACAGACTGTCAACACCATCAATGACATAGAACACAAGCTGTTCTGTAGTAGAAATACAGTTTCAAGTGCTGAGAGTAATAGCAGGTCAGAACAGAGTCCACATAACAGGGCTCTGTTCATTTTTTAAAAAATCACAGAATTTTAAAATGGGGTTGGGAAGACCTTCAGAAAATGGAACCAGTAATAGCTATAAAATATCTAGAAACTCCCATTTTGCAGTGTGAAATTCGGGAACTTCCTGAGCCTGAAACTGCAACAATATTCTGGAAAAATCCCACTCGCTGCTTGCTGCAGTCTTACCCTCTTCCCTGAGCCATGTGCTGTCTGCTCCTGGCTAAGATCAGATGCTGGGCTGGATGCCCCTCTGACCAAGCCATGTTTCCATTTTCTGCTAAGGTCTGAGTCTCGTACTGCAAGCTTTTCAGAGACAAAAAAAGTGAATTTTGAAATTTCACCAATGAGAATTTGGAATCTGTGTGGGACCAGGGTCACAACTACAAGTAAAGCTGTGAATAATTTGCATTAACAAAGTGCTGAAACTTCACAATATATAAAATAATCTTAAATTACAAAAGCTTGCATTTTGAAAGCTTTCCAAAATACTAAAAAAAACCCCCCCACACACAAAAAAGGTTTAGAAACATGGCTTGATTGAACTAAAAGCACAAGTTCAGGACTGGGAGGAGGTCAATGCAACAGAGCAACAGATGACAAAACACTGAGATAACTATAGGAAAAGCTAGCTGGGAACAGAGAAGTTGTATCACTTAACTAGAGGATGAAGAAGATGAAGGCTAGGGTTGGATGAAATTATTTTGTCAAATCTTGAAGATGTATAGAAGTAGTTTCAAGCAAAGGCAAAGTTAGACAAAGCAGGTAAAAAAGAGGCAATAAGAAAGTAATGCAAGCTTAGCTGTTGCATTCAATATAGATTGGGAAAAGGCAACACAGAGATTGGAGTCACGTGTTGAATAATTAAAAAAGAAGATCATCACATCACAGATTATTGCTGTAGCCATCTGGACATACTTTTTTTATATTTTTAAACTGTACTAAAACACATGCCAAAATTTGTACATGGATGTAAAGAGAAACCAGAAGGAAGGCAGTGATACAGCAATTTCGAATAGCTGGGGGTTTTTTTAAAAAAATTATATTCAACTTAAAACAGTTCTCTGACATTTAGTATACCACTGTATAAAAGTACTTGGTAGTAGCTGGTATTTAGCTTTCATAGAAACTTAATATAATATATTTTAAATCCAAATCAGCAAACTAAAGGACAAAATTGTACTGTCAAAACAAAACTATTAGTGGGTATTCTGCACATTAATACTGGGCAAACTTCCAAAATAAAGATTATATTAAAGCAGTTACTACCTTAAAAAGACCTGCTGGATAAACTCCATATTGTAATGAAATGACTATTGTGACAGCCTGCTTCAGTCAGATAATAAAGGCAACTTCACCTTCTTGCAGTGGGTTCAGTCCTGAAGTTCTTTGGTACAGTTTTAAAGGGCACTGAGTATTAAATAAACCTTTCTCAGCAAATGCAGGGTGGTCACAGCTAAGACAACCAAAATGGAGTGGAGGAGTGCATAACTTTTATGGCAAATCCACTCAGCCCCACGGCCCCATCTGCAAATGCATTCCAGACTCCCAGCTCCTCTTAATTCCCATCTAATTACCAGCTTTTGATTTGTTATTTTCCATGAATAACCAATATATTCTGCCTTCACAGCAACAGCTTAAGTGACAGTGAGGTTTAGCAGACTGTTATGAAGGACAATGAGAGGTAAGGCAGCTCAGAGCTCCCATCCCACATCACTGCTACAGAACACTTCTATTCCCCACCTATTCATTTATATGTAGCTTTTCTATCAAGGTAAGCATTCAAAACACACACACACATCTCACCAAGCTTCTGGATTTGTTCACCAGTTCTTGGAAAAGCAATAGACTGTCCAACAGGATAAGTGGCCTGGACCATTCAACAGTTCAGCCTGCACTGATTATACAAATCAGTACTGACAATATACAACTAGTATCAGATAATGACAGAATGGTTTTGGTTAAAAGTGACCTTAGAGATAATCTAGGTCCAACCCTGCTGATGGTGTCCCATAGGCAGAGACATCTCCCACCAGAGCAGATTGTATAAGGGACAACTAGGCTGCTATTTCTCTTTGTCGCCCTTTATCACTATCACTGCAAAGATTATGATTTATATAATTTATAAATCAGTAAGGTTTTTCCACACACTTACAAAGATTTAACACACATATGAAAGCACCCTAAAATGCTTCCTGTAGTCCCATGATTAACTCCCATGACTATATGCAAAGGGGGTTCCACCAATCCAAATTAAACTCTTCTGTATCAGATCTTGCACACATATCTCTGATTCAATTAGAAGTGCAACAGAAAAATCGGACAGCTCCCCTCTGCATCAGTTCTGTCTTCTGAAGATGTTCATCAGAAACATAGGGAACCCTGATAAAGCTATCATAATCCTGAAACAAGAAACCAGAAGGAAAAAAAATTATTTCTGTTAGATCTTTCTGAAAGTTCATCCACATTTTTAAATACTAAATCCTGAAGTACGATACAGATATTTTAAAGTTTCTGCGAAATATCAAGTTAATGAATCCTTTTCTAAAATAAACCAGGTAAAATTAAGAAAAGAAAGGCAGAAAGATTTTCAAAGAGCATCGTACAGCTAAAATATCCAAACCATCAGAGTTTGCAAAAACAAAAGGCCAAATTCTTTACTACTACAATGCTTACAACTCAAGACCCCATGTATCCACATACAGAGGTTTCACACACGAGGAACATCCCTGCACATGCTTGAACCTTGTCAATACAAACTTGTTTATTTTTTACAAGATATTAAAATATATCACGACACACACACACACAAAAAAATCCTTCTAAAGAGAATAAATCATAATTTTATTTTTCTCCTACAACACAACGGTCAAAAATTTTAATTCTATTTTTAAATCTGTTTAAAAGTAGCAAAACTTGACACAACAGAAATCATATACTAGCTGGTGTAATGCTCTCAATGAAGTTGTCAAACAACAAATAAGGAGATGTCAAATAGCCTAAAGTTAAATGAGAAATGAATGGCTCTTGACATGCTTGTTTCAATAAAGGAAATCCTCTTGTGTGTTTTCTTCAGAGCAAACACTGTGCTGCTCTGTGTATTTGTGTCTCAAAAATAATAAAATAAATATACTCTATTTTTCCCAGTCTGAAATAGCCTCTTATTTTATCTAGATTACTTTGATTCCATGGTTTATCTAATTCTTAATGACTATGCTCTTTTCAATGATTCCCATTTACAAGCTTTCAGGAAAAAACCTATTCCGTAAAGTTATTTCACAAACTAACAATGTTGTGAAAATTCAATTTCTTAAGTGACATCTATCCCAATGGTTTCTCAGTGGCTGACAGCTATCATCAGTCAAAGACTAAATTACATGAAGGGTCACTGATGTCTCCATCATATCGAAAATCACTTTGGTAGCTTTGTAGCTATCATTTTTCATTTATCACTTTGCAATCTTATAAGCATACAGTATGTATGCACAGATTGTATGCATTGAAACACAGCTCTGACTGCTCCTTTTGAGGAATCTACACTTCAGAGACCAAACGTCTCAAGGTCACCTTCAGCTACTAAATAGAAACACATAGGATGATTGTATCTTTGCTTAGATTTTTCTACCAGTAAAGGCACAGATTCAGCTTTCTTGGGCTGTTTAGTTTGTATCCATTTTTTCTAAAACCCCCACAGTTGCTTAAAGGGAAACTTCCTGACCATCCCTTCATTTTGTGCCAAGGCTGGATGACACGCAGTTACCAAGATCCTTAGTGCTGCCCAAGACCAAATACCAAAAATATATATTTTATATATATACACCCCAAAACCCATACAGTAGGGCCTGCACCCCTTTTTTTGCTCCTCTATGTCCATCCACCCTCAGCCTTCCAGACTCTGTAGACCACAGTTCCTCTCCTTTCTGAGGTAACCAAAACATGCTGTCATCAGCAGAAGAGGGTATTCTTTTAAACACAAATAAAATACTAACACACTACCTTTCCTTTCCTGCATTTGCTTTTATTTTGTTTCTTCACTTAAGAGTGGTACTAAAAAATGCTCTTACAATAATAAGATCTCACAGTCTCCCTCTCTTCTCTCCTTCTGTAAGACTTTTGCAGTTATATTCTTTCTCCTTTATTTACTAAGTCTCTGCATTGATGTCATTTGCATACTGCTACAGAAAGACACGTTGCTAAATCTACTTTCAGGACAACAGTCCAAGATCAATGCTTTAGAAGGAATACCAAGGAAAATGGCCAGTAAACAAAAAAGTAAACAAACAAACAAACATACATACAAACAATCCTTGGAAGCGGTGTCTATTAGTGACACAAGGTAAAACACAAGTAAAAAAAATATTTTACAATGTTGGGAAATGTGTAACTTGAGAAGACAGACAATTAAAATGCAAATAACACTCAACCTACCAAACTTCCTAGCATGATGTGGTTGTTATGCCCTACCTCAGCATGCTTCACCCCAGAGAGAGAATGGGTCTCTCTCTGAGGTGCACACTTCAGATACAGATATTTCAGACACAGAACAAATTCCCTCCATCCTTTCATATACGTGGCCAACTCTTTCTCCTGTTACATGGCAATTTCACCACGATGCTGATGGGACAGTTGCAGAGTGATCTAGCAGAAATCCTAAATTGCTAATGTCACCATGATGCATTCTGTTTCTTTCACTACAGCCCTACTGATTTCTACAACTAATAATACAACTGTACACAAAAACCACTTTTACAGAAGAAATTCTGGGCAGAGTTCATAGCTCTGCTTTTTTAAAAGATATAAACCTGTATTTATACTGTAATAAACACATCATATAGAAAGACGCTGGTAAAAGAAATTGAAACATGTTGCTCTCACTGTGAAAAATCTCTGCAAACCTTCAGTGCTCTGTAAATAATAAATAACTAAAACAGAGGTCATCTCATCAGGTTAACCATAAGCCATGCTGCCAAGATAGAAAGTCTGCTCCAGCTAGGCTGTGCTAGCTAGTACATGGATTAACAGGGATTTCAATTTCCAGGACTGTCAATCTTGCATGTTTTCCAGCACTGGATTTCACCACATTTTATAAAGATACAATCTGAATCCGAGTGAAATATAATTCAAACTGCTTCAGTGGTGTTGCCGACAGAGCTTCCAGAGAAAACAGGCTATGCATATTTTAATGCACACACTGCAAGTATAAAAATCTCTGTCATGTGAAAAAAATATATAAATAAATGCGTCAAATTTGGATCAACAGAGCCTGCTCAAAAGGTCTCAAAACAGTGTCATTCTCTACAAATTCTTCTGACATTTTCAATCATCACAACAAGAGAAAGCATCCCATGAGACTTTAGACAAATGAGAGGTATCTGGAATAATTAAAGGTAGCATCTCCATTTCAAGGAGTGTGACCTAAAGGAGAGCAGTTGTGCCAGTGGGGGGGAAGGTGAACCTCACCCCTAACTAGAATTTTAAGCATAAGAAAAAGCAGGGAGATTAAAATTATAAATCAAAGACCATTTAGTTTCACACCAGGTGTTAAAACCCTGCTTCTAGATGCCATTAATCCCAGAGATTTAACTGGCTTTAATGGGAAAAGTCTCATTCTCTGTAGCAAGAAACAAAGGTTCTTCCATTAGGCACAATGACCTCATCCATCCCTCCCTGATCCTTCTTCACCTCATATGCAGATTTAAGCCCAGCACAATTCATCATTTCAGTACAAAGCTGTTTGCAGCTCAGTGATCTGCAGTTATGCTACACACCAGGCACAAAGTTTCTGAAAGAGAATGCAGCTCCTTTGACTCTGAAAATGCTATTGCTGCTTTGAAGCAATGCAGGTTCCCTGTAACAAAGAACAACTACTACTACTGACATTTTCATTGTTATGTTTCATTTGTTAAAATTCCACAGGTCCTGCACAAAGGGAAACCCTCATCACTACATACACAGTGCCACAAGGAAGACACCAGACGAGTCAGAAGTCCAGGAAGAAGACATTTTCTTCATAAACAGATGAGGTCAAAGAATTAGGTGGGTGGAGAAATGGATGATCTAAGCATTACTTTAAATTAGTAATGACTTATGTTATATAATTCTTCTTTCCCTTCTAACTGCCCTTATTCTGCAATTCCTATCCATTTATCTAAAACCACACCTTTGTATCCCCTCTTCCTGCAAGAAAAATACTCTTTCCTCAGGATTGTACATCACTATTTGAAATTTTCATATCATTTTTGTCTTTGCAAGTCTTGGCCATATTACTCAGCAATTGTTAGCCTCCATTTCAGCTTCTTTAGATTCATTTTTGCTACTGTTTTAACAAAATTCATTTTTGCCAAGAGCAACTAACCTCTGTGACCTAATGGAAAAAAAAAAAAAAAATCACCCCTTCGGAAATGTTTTGATTTCAAGTCCCCTTGGAAAACTACCTAGAGGAAGCACACATACTGGCAGAGAAGGCTGGAATACTTTTTGATGCTTGCATGGATCCATCCATCTCACATCCATAAACCACTGATGGAAAACCAAACATACTGCTGCTTTTATTCCCAGTATCTGTTCCTCTCTAAGGTCCTAGAATTCTGTTAATTCTTCAGAACTTTACTCAGTAGTTCCTCAACTTTGTTTACATCTTTTCATTCAATTCCTTAAGACCAATTTACCTATTTTCCTCTAATCTTCTCCCATGACCATCTTACTTCCAGTAATCTTATCTGTTCCAGCCATTTAAACTGCTACCATTACAAAAAGCTGACACTTTTAGCCTTTTCCCTTTGATCATGATAATATAACTCCAACACTTTGCTTCTCAAGCTAATTCGGAAGCACAAAACTATCTCCAAATTTATCAGTGTTTTCTCATTCTCTTTGTACTTCCTTTTGAATGGCTTTGCCATTTCTTCTTGCTTATCTCTTCCCTTGAAGTTTACTGTCTCTACACCAAAAATGGGTGTCACTAGAACTCACAGATTGAGAAAGAGTGCTCTGGTAACTCCTCATTCCCTGACAGGCACTACAGACTGTACAGGGAAAAGAGTAAACAGAAAACTGAGATTTCTGGACTAAGAATTGAACTCTCAAAGAAACAGCTTGAATATATTAGAACAAATTTAATCGTAATTTATCAAGTGCCAAAATAAGATTAAAAGCATTTATCTTACAATGAGGGAAAAGGCTGCAAGCTCAGTGGGAGACCTCAAATTACATAACAGCTTAGCATGTTTTAAAACAGTGTTAGTAACAGAGTTGTCTTCTGGGACTGCACCCTGCAACCTTGCTGTTTATAAAATAGCATTGAAGAACCACCACAGTGGGTCAGGCTGGCTGTTTGGCCCACTGAAATGACAAAACCAACTCAGACAAAAACATCTAGCCTGACCTACTACTCTGTCTTCAGAAGCAGCTAAGAGCAGATTAGAGCAGCCACATACAAAAATTCTCTTCTACTCTCCCCAAAACACTTCATACTTTCCATAATTTGCAGCTCAGTAACTTTCTTACCCAGGGGTAACCTCTTTGATTATCAACTCTTTTTTTTCTTCCTTTCTTTTTTTCCACCTCCTTTTCCAAAGTTGTTCAGAAGCTCTTTATACCAATGCACCGCACACAGCATGCTGTGGCAAGGAATTTCAGAACTGACTTACACACTATGCAAAAAAACTAAACCAAACCACTTCTTTTCCTAGCTTTAAAACTGTTCCTTGCCTGTTTCACCTCTAGTCTAATACAAAATTAGGTGGCACTGAACATTCATTTCCCATCCACACACCCCGCAGCTCCTATAATTCTATAAACACCTAGCATTAGCATCTAGTCATTCCCTCTTTTCCACTCTGGAAACTCTCAGCTACTTAGTTGTTCTTGTATGGATGCTGCTCCATGGATGTCACCTGCATCCTGCTGCTCTTCACTTTTGTTGCCCTTCTCTGAAACTTTTCCTGTTGTACACCACTTGTTCTGAGACAAGGAGACCAGGACAGCATCCCATCTTTAAGACACAAACACTTGACAGATTTAGAAAGTGGTCTAATATTTTGATTTCTCTTCTTCCAGAACAATTCCTGATATAAATTTACTTCCTGATTGCCACTAACGTATAGAGCTGACTTTTTTCAATGAATTCCTGCTTATAGTCTCACAATCTCAAGCTAACTCAAAATACTTTAACATTACTGATCCTGAATTTCTTCCATCATTTTAACGGCCACTTGGTTTTACACAGTTCTTTTGCATTTGTTTCAGTCTGCCCCCTTTTTTGTTTACCTTCTTTTGTCCTGAAAAATTTTGTTTCAGAAACAAACCTTGTCACCACACTTTCATCCCAAGTCACTCATGAATATGAAAATACCCCTGGGCACTCACAGAGATATCTATGGAAATTCACTGGCAATTTTCAACACTTTTCTCCTGAAGTATTTTCCTTACCTTGCTTTAAAGTTGGCAGCCCTCCTTAACTTTAAAGGTGCCTGTTTCGTTCCTTTAAAAAATTTTCAAGAGAACTTTGAATAAAAAATATATTTTCATAATTTAAGTAGAACAATGATGTCTTTCACCTGCATGCCAGTTATCTCCTTCAAAGACCACAAAGGCCATTTTTGTGATTTGATTTCAAATGACAAAAATTACAGCTAGACAAGATCTCTGGGAGTCTTTCGGTCAGAAAGTCTGGCTAGCCATTAAAAGCCACTGAAGATCAGGTCAGCCACAGCACTGTCCAACTAAGACTTGAAAGGTCCACCCCTGCCACAAACTCAAATTTCATTCAGTGCTGCACTACACTCCTACTGAAAAAGATTTACCTACAACATTCAATCGGGACATTTCAATTTGCAATCTGGGTACATTAACACGTGCCATTGTTTTGCCACAAGTAGAAACATGGGCTCCATCATCTTTGTAAACATCCTTCAAGTAGTTGAAAGCTAATATTAACAAATTTACTAGGTCTTAAACATCCTCTTAATCAGGCTTTTATTCACAGAAATCAATCCTTTCTCAGTATCTCCACTGTAATACTCAATGTTCTTTCTAAAACAGAGATACTAATCTAATTTTTAATTAATCCACTCAGTTTAAACAAGAGGCTCACTGGTTTTTAGACTCCCTGAGTCGACATAATGCTTCCCGAAATATAGTATGAAATTAGACATCTTCAAGTACTCAACTGGTGAGACACTTAAAAGCAAGGGGCTGCATGCTGCTGTCAGTAGCTGGTCTATTTCACTCTACCATTCCTAAAACAACTGGATAAACTACATCTGGACCTGTTAAATTGAGAACATGAAATTTGTTCCAGAAAGGCAACCTCCTAAGACTTCCATAAGGATTCCAAAACAGGAACCACCCCACACTTTTCAGTGGTGAGCACATACACACAAGAATTACTCAGTTTTCTGCCACGGCTTTATCTCAGATCATTCCTGTCATAGTGCCATTACACACAGGCCACACAGTCTCCAGCTGGCCTACTGCTCTTGGTGTGGTTGAAAAAAGCATTTACTAACTTTCTGTTTAGCCTGATAGGGGAATGTTTTGGTCTTATTTCCTTCTTTGAACAGAGACACAGCTTGTTTTAAGATGTCCTCTTGTTTTAAATAGTCTTCTCTACCTTGTCATTTAGCTATACAGGCTTCCTTTTCCTAAGACGTTTTTAGACTGATGGTAAGGAATTGTGTTGAGCCACCAAAACAGCATCCTGAAATAGTCACCTACAAACATGTTACTTTTACAGTTACCTTTTCAATGTCACTTCAAAGAAACATCCTCATTTTTACATAGTTTCCCTTTCTGAAGTTGAGCATAATTTAAGAGAGGTGAGAAGAGAGGAGAATTGCAGCTTCTTCTTCTTTCATTCCTCCCATTTCCACTAATTGAATTTCCTTAGCTTAGGGAAAAGAGAAAGGCAGAAAAACTGTAATGGTCTACATAGTCACAAGTATTTTTTCCAGACATAATCTTACAATCTCTCCATGACATCATCATCTACTGACTGAACAAAATACAGTCTATTACCCACCTTTTAGTCACCATCCCTCTGTAATCACGTACTGCCTCTGTTCAGTGTTTGTGCAGAGCCAAAGTGGGGTCCTGGGTCTGCCTTGGAGGCTCCTAGGAGTTAAGGAAACACAGGAGATAATAGGTATTGAGAAAACAGCTCATCAGCAATTCTCATTTATTGCAGACATAAAACATGTCTCTCAGGTCAATAAATTAGTAATGTAAGGCACTTTAACTACACAGTGTGAACAAGAACCAAATGGAAAGAGATAGAAAAGAACAAAAAAAATTCTTCAAAATACCAGGTAGCTTGGGATGAGAATCAGGAGAGGCATACTTGTTGCAGAATTATCAAAAAGTATGAGACATGAATTTGAGAAAAATCTTTACTATAAAATTTTGCCTTGGTGCCTTAACACCACTAAAATTAAACATGCCTAATACATGGACTTAAATCTGTCCCTGAGTAAAATCCAGGACAAAATTCAGATAGCTAAAACTTCAGTATTCTTCTACCTTTCCATAAAACACAAAGTTCAAGAGAAAAATGGATTTACTCTCTAATATCTCAAAACAATATAAAAGGCATTTTTAAGAAAGAGATGCATCATTAAGCACATTTCAAGACATTAACCCATCTTGTAGGAATGACAAATACAATATAAATATTCAAAAAATTATCTTTCTCTACTATTTATTGAAACAAGAAGTACAGCTAATCGATCAAGTGCTCTCTCTATTTGAAATGGCAAGACAGGAATCACATAGCAGTTTCCTGCTCTCAACACCTCAAGAAAAAAGCACTTCACAAGAAAAAACAGTAGTACTCTGTCCAATTTAAGCATTCGTTTCCTAGATTGGGAACATCTACAGAACAGAACAAATACACCAGCAATCAACAGTGCACCCTTGAACCTAAACAGAGACATGAGGTAAAAAAGGAGTCATTGTTCCACTCTGTTTACTCACTTATATGAAATGACTGTACTAGATGACTGCAAGTGTTTGTGATTTTTTTCCAGTGCTTTCCTGACCTATGAAAGTCTCAGGAAATCTGCCAAATGCATAAGCATAGAAATCCTTGGAAACATCACACGAACAAGAAGAACTCTCCAGGTTGGCCAACAAAGATTCAGATTTATGTTTACCACATCAAAATTTCTCAAGAATCCCATGCTTGCAATCATCAAGCACTTCAGATTATAATTTACATATCTTCTCCTAAATTAATAATTTATATCATTTATATCATATGTGCACATATACGCACCCCTCCATGAAATTCAGTGATGTCAAACTCTGCTGCAGAAGTTGCCAAAGGAGATTTAGATGGTATTCTCCAAGGCATAGGGATCAATCAAAGCAAAAGGATGGAAAGTCACCTTCAATTCAAGGTGGTAGGAGAAGCTTATATTTTTGACAAGACATTGCAACACCTTTTCTTTGCCTCCCACTTTTCAGAAAGGCAAGGACAAATTTAAAACTTGGAGGAGGACCAAATTCTACTTTTTATACTACTATGTACCAGAGAATACTCCAACTCCTCAGCACTCAAACTACCCGTCACCAGAGCATGTTGATGACAAACAACTCTGAGACATTCAGTCTGTCAAGTAATTAATTATAACTGTTGCCATGCAGTAAGTTCTACAGACAACTACAAGCAACCCATCTCCAAGATGCAGTGTGTAAGTGATTTATGTATGCACTCACTACACCAGAATGAGCAGTTGAATTATTAGACTTTGAAACATTACAAAGAAGCCTGTATACCTCAATTTTCCTAAACAAGCCTAACAGTGCTTTCTATAGCAGTGCTTTCTATAAGCACTTGAACCTGCCCACCATTCCCCCACCACTCACTTCACAATTCTTATTTCTACATAAACATATCGGATTGTATTCGATCAAAGTAAAAGCTTAAGCAAGTTTACTTTTATTCTAATCTTAAAAATTACCTAAACAAGACTGGAAAGTAGAGGATGAATCCATCTTACTGATTTAGGGAAAACATGCTCGCACACAAAAACTAACACGTATAAGTTAGATTTCTACAGATTCACATCTTGCTTCCCTTACATTTCTTCATCTGGCAACTCTGCTGCTCCTATAACTTCGGTGGCACCTTCATTAAGCATAATACAGTACATACTGCAGGTAAGATAACACCAGAAACTACCCTGAGTATTCACTAAATTAAGCTAAAATTAGGCGAACTCAGTCTACACAGCCCACACCAAACCAGTCTTACAGAAACTGAAAATAAAGCAACCAAAATTAGAAGTCTAACTGCAAAAAAACCACATCAATTATTTTACTGGAAGGTATGCAATCACGTTTTAGTTTACTTTTGCTTTGGTTTAGCATCAGTTGCTAAAGCAAAAAGGCTAGACTGGCTTTGCTTCATGCCTCAGTCTCCCACTCTTTCCTTACAAAATGACTTCTGGAACGGATGATCAGTTTCAGTGTAACACAAAAACTTCTATGAAAATGGTCAGGAAAAACAACAAAGTCAGTTTCCAAACAGCTGTTTGTACCGACTCTCGACTCTCGATGACAAAGACCGGTACACAAGAGCCATGGTACATTTTATTTTCCAGAAGCCCGCTAATTTAAAAGAATGGGGCAGTGAGGGGACATCTGCAAATAGATAAAAACAGACATAGGTGTATACTTGTGGAGGGTTTGAAGAAATCATCACAAGATTGAAAGCTAAACACATGGGAGTGCTGATTCCTGCTCTGACAGGACACAGTGCTAAAGTCACTGGTATGAACAAACAGTCTGATTGAGTCTGGCGGGGGCACCAGGGAGAGCATACGTGCAGTGACCATCTTTGCTGTTTTACACGGGTGCAGGCACTGTCTCGTATCTGTCTACTATGCTTGAAAAGATAGTTGGCTACACACTGAACTGAGCAGAGAAATAACCACAGCATGTCTAGACACCATGGTCGTCTGCACGCCAAGGCTTCCCACTTCTGCTATGGCTGCATGGCACTGCTCAGGCAGCATGCCACAGCAGAACCCCACCTCACCCTCACTCAGCTGGGACTCTGCCCAGGCACTCAGGACCTTCACACAACTCCTAATGACAACTCCTGCTCACCTTGCAAGACAAAAAAGCACACAGAGTGGGATAAGAACAAGCCAGCTCCACACCATTTCACCAGACAGCCTTGGCTTTTTACTCCACAAAGCTGACAACCTGAATTAAGGACGCTGCTCCAAGTGACTGTGGATGATGTCAGTGGAGCTAAAGTAGAAGTGTTAAGGACACCACGTAGATGGGGGTTTTCTGCACTTCAGTGTTCTCACCATCTATGCACAGGAAAACTGAACAAATACAAGCAAACTTCACGTACGACTTAAAATACTACTGAACACATTCTCTGCTTCTGTTGGTATCTGGCAGGAGCAAAAACCTTGTCAAAACTGAAAATGTATCAAAATTGAGAAAGGGAGAGGAAAACAAGAGTAATAGTAAAAAGATAAAAATATTCTCCTCCCTCTTCCCCTCCTCCAAAACAAGCCTGCATTATGCAAATATATCCTACTTTCAAGAATCAATCAAGGATGAAGGGTTACAACTGCAATCCACTACCTTGTGTTCCTTCTACAAACACTAATATTTCTCCTTATGATATATGCTAGCAAATATTACTTCTTATCTTTCTCTCTTCATGCTGAAGAGGTCCTTGCACAAGGAAAAAGATTTTATTAAATCCAGCTTATTTGCTTGACTAAAGAACGCACATGGAAAGATGGCAATTATCGAGCAGAATCTAGGCATAAGAAACATGAAAGAAATACAAGTAACCTTCTTATAAATCTGCATTTTGTTAATGTGCAAAAAAAATCACAATATTGGGCAGAATAAAACCAAAATAAAATAAATGTAGGGATTTTTAGGGAGAAAAGGCAAAACAAATGAACAAAACAATACAATCCTTAAACATGTCCCAGCCACCACTGCTTGAGACCATAGAACCAAACGCATCCCAAACAGATAGACAGACACTTGCAGACACACACTGCAGAGCCGAAGTACAGAGTGCTACGCGCACTCCTGCTTCACAGGCAGGGCTGGGAAACTTCCAGGTCTTGACACGTGTCTCCTGGTTCAACTCAGAAATTACATCCAATCAAAACAGGAGCATCCAATCAGAACAGCACTCTCTTAAAGTTCCAACGTCATTCTTGCCTTGCTGAGCACAGGCTCCCAGGCATGAACAACTGTGGACATGTGCACACACACACACGGGTGCATGAAAATCACATAAGTATTAGCTCTGATTCATCCTGAGTTTGTCAGGCTGACTCCATAGGCATGGTAAAGTCAAAACAATCAGAACAGGCTCCTTTAGGCCAAAATAGAAGAAATGCAGAGACTCGAGTGCCAGGTCAGGAAACATATTGCTAGCAGGAAAGCATAGACCAGAGTATGTGAAGTCACCAGTCAGCCAGAGTTCTCTGGATGAAAATTACAAAACAGAATGGCATAACATTCATCTCATTTTGCAGGGATTTGACTAATAATAACTCACTTAAAGCCACTGAACTTGCCCTGCTACTTGCTTTAACTCCATTGAGGTCAAAGTGACAGGACATGTTAATGTTCATTTAGCCTTTTAACTAACCACCACAGATTTATAGTCTAAGAGCAGCAGCACTTAGCTCTTCCAAAAACCCCACCATGATCCCAAAATAGTAATTTTTAAAGTACAATACATTATAAAGACGGCTGATAGAACAAACAGTATTACCTTGTTTAAAATGGTAGAGATGGAGAAAAACAGTAATAAAAGAGAAATTATTGTGGTCTTGCTCTCACTGAAGTAATGTTTTTCATGGAGACTTCAAAGAGCAGGGAAAACATGGCCTTTATCCAACTTTCTGCAAATTACACAACTGGGTAATTCGATTTAAAATAAATCAGTTCTGAAACAATTCTGATCTCGTTGAGTTTGAGAGCAAAACTTCTGAAAATCTTTATTCTTTAGTGTGACACCATTTATCCTTGTGCTTCTCTGGTGTTTTACTGAAGTCTATAGGACATTTCAAATGCTCTGTTGCCACTAGTATTTGCTGCCTACATGTCTCCAAACTTTTACATGGTTTTCTGAACCTGAATTTCACTTGTTTGATGATCCAGGCAGACTTTTCCAGTTCCAGGGTACGGACAAGAACCTTTTACAGCCAAATGGTGTTAGTACTGAGGACACAAAAGGCGAAAAGTGTCACGACTAGAGAAATCAACTTGATAATGCAAGTCAAAGAAAAGAATTACTGAACGCTGTAGCAGACATGCACAAGATTTGTTTCTGTGTGTATCTCTACAAGACTTAGATAAAAATAAATGTTTCTAGCATTTTTGGGTATCCTTAAGATGAAACTCAATATGTATATTATGTTTGGTTTGGGGTTTTTTCTTCATTTTGGTTTGGTTTTGTGTGTGTATGCATATGTATTTTAATATTGCAGAAGGATACAATGCAATGGTCATCTGAAGAAATCTCCTTTCTTCCCCAATATGCAACACTGTGTTGCTTCACCTCTTCTACCATTTTCACCTGTAAGATGAATAGTCTCAACATCACCCACCCTGACAAGAACACAACTATTCTTGGAATAAAATGTCATTTCTTTTCTGGAATTCTTCCAAGTAATTTCATGTCTTAACCGATTCTCTGATTTAAGTGACATGCTGGTAGCTGATGCTAGCACGTAAATCTTAAATTTCATTGACTATCATGCTTTTCCAAAATCTATGAAAATTTGGGAAAAATAAGCAAAACTGAATACTCTGTAATTTAGTCTGCATGAAACAGTTGCTTCCTTTCTTTCATTAACCTGTACATGGCTCCTTTATTTTTCAAAGGTGTCAAGTAAGCTAAGAAAGGTAAATCCAAAACTATGGGCATCATGGAAGATTAGTTCCTAGCAAATGCATCTTTAAATATGTAACCATAAAAATATTGTTTTCTCTGACCTTTGGCAAAAGCCAGTGAACCTTTTCATTTCAGTTTTAAAAAATTCAAATGAAGCTTAGATGACAGATACCTCCTAGAGAAAAAAAAAAGTCCACGAGCCCCAGGGAAGTCCTAGATTTTACTGACTATTCTGAAATACATTTGCTGTACTGCAGGATACCAGCTGATACGTTTTCTGTAGCATAATTAATTCAGAGACATCTGCTTGCTAGCGGACCAAGGATGAAGCTTGCGGTTATGAGACCTGGATTATAGTTCTCATTCAGGAACTGATTTGTGGTGTATCTTTGAGAACATTGATCTAACCCCATTTCACCATTACAAAATCTGAATATGTCTTTTAACATAACACGTGTTCTTTAAATAAAATGCAAGTTTTTATATATCTCAGTGAACTGCATTGGAAACACTGCAGTTCCAATTAAGACTGAACTCCTGAGGATAGTGACAATTACAGGAAACATTTATGGTTGTGTTCTCTCAGTCAGAGAGCCCAGCTGCCTTCTGGAGAAATAGGACTGAACAGATTCATGTAGGTACTGCAGATGCCAAATAACAACAAAAAGGCTAATCCAGAATATTGCAGCTGCTGATAATGTTCACTGCCTAACAATGCAGAAAGTATTAAACTCACTACTGCTTACAGCATGCACTGCTACAGAGAAAGAAAGAAAGAAAAAAAATGCAGTGGAATGTAGTCTAGGAGAATCCAAGAAGATAGTCTGAAGAGGAAAATCCAACTTAGTGCATATAGCCTGAGGTTATTGGAAAAGTGTCTGCTAATATGCAGCAGGCTCCCATAATTGTGCAGCTGAAGTAATAATACCCCAACAAAATGCAATTACAGTGTACAGTGTTTAAAAACTCTGCCAGTTTTTACACGTCGGTTTATTCCAAAAGCTGGCTTATCCACTTTGCTAGTCTAAGCGTTCCAATATGATTTAAAGAAATCATATCCATTCCATTTTAAATATAGGAGATCATATTAAATCCTATGTAAGTCTATAAATTTTATTTGTTATGTATCAGGAAAAAAAACTTGACTTGTCCTTTTCCAAGGGGGGGGAGACTTCTTAAACTTTATGGGAAGGGGGTTGGGGTGGGGAGGGGAGTGTGTGTGTATATTGGTTGGTACAACTCATCAACAAAGTTTATACAGTTTAGGTTCCCAACCCAAATATGTTGGAATCATTTATGATATGAGAGAGAGAAATAACAACAGTTTCTTTGTCTACAGTGCTTTCATATTCTGTGCCATTTTTTTTCTTCTGGCTTTGATTGTTCTCCTTCAGTGATGGATGCTTTCCCTTCTTCCATCTCAGCATGTATGAGAAAAAGACAAAACTTAACATATCCATCACTGAAGCCAGAGCACACAACACAGTCCATCTGGTACCATAAATCCCAAAGTGATAGATGTTCCCTGCTTCCGCCAGCAAGATTCTTAGCTCTTCTACTCTCTCTTCAGCATGAAGTTGAATGCTGTGGAGTTTAGGGTTCTTTAATTTAGGTGACTGTAGAGATGGCAAGAATATGGTCATTGTGATGTGGACATATTCCAAGCCTTGTCTGAAATATTCTTACCTAGGGCCAAATGTTTTCCCCATCAGCAATGGAAGCCTGCAGTGCTTTGGCATTCTTCTAGCAGCCCATCCCTCCCTTTGCCACCCAATATGCACGCAGACTCCCATCTCCCTGGCTGCTCACGATGCTGAAGCAATCACAAATGCCTCAGGCTAAGCAAATAGAGAGAGGTAAACACTTCAGTCCTGGGCACCATCCCAGGGAGGACACACACAATAATTTCCAAGCTCCTCAACAGATTTTTTTCTTGTGTTTGGTACTAACAAGATTAAGGAAGAAGAGTTTTAATATACAAGTAGGATCCCTGTCAAGACTTTGATTACAATACCAAGTTCATCATAAGCTATTGTTGAAAACAAATGCCTTCTACCCTCTGCTGTGCACTAGGCTTAAGAAAGTAGGCAACAGATCCCAGAATTGCCCTGCACTGTGCCCACAGTGAACTTCCTTTCACATCTCTCCCTCCTCCTGTATCTTCAATCCACAGAATCTATAGTTATTTTCAATTAACTTATTACAACCACACTAAGTAGAGCATGAAATACATGATTCTGCATTCACCTCAGGCAGCTGAGAAAGAATACTTGGATCTGATTTTACTTCCTGTATTTCAAGTTTGTTTGAGATTCCATTTTCATACAAAAATATAACATGAAAGAGAGCGGGAGATTTTGGTAGTTGCTTCTGGGGTTGATCTGGAGTTTCGGTACTAAAGCTTTGGGAGAACTTATGCAGGAAGCATGCAGAGGCACGGGAACATTGTCCTGAGGCACATTGATTAAAATGCAGTATTAACTTCAGTACCAGATATTGGCTCTCATTATCTTTGACAATTCACCAAGCAACACTTACAATTCTGATTTTAAAATACAGTTTAAAATATGAATCCGTAATACATACACATACAACTAACTGCAGTAAACTCACCAATTAACAGTAAACTCCTATTCACAACACCATTAGAAATGTCCAAGAACTTGAATTGTGAAACAAAGATTTTGCTTACTAGGCCAGAATAGTAGGATGCATGTCCTGCTTAAATTTATCTGCAAATATTTGTATGATTCTGTTTTTTCTGATCTCTTGTAATTATATATGAAGAAAGAGGTATTTGATTTAGAACATCTGCATCAGAGCAAGCCACTACAATTTTCCTAGAACAACTGCAGGAAATAAATAGTACAAACAAGCAGAAGAAACATCAAAGACATACCCAAAATTCATATGGAAATCCCGATTTTAAGACTGGTACTCCCTTCAGAAATACAAACAATACTGCTGGAAAAGCTGCCATATTCCAAAGTTCTCATCATCTTTCAAAGGTAAGATAACTTGAAACAATGCAACAAAGCAAAAAGAAGCTGCACCACAGATAAATTTGTGAGATAATCCCACTTTGACTAAGAAAAGCTTCAAACTCTACCAGATCAAATATATACAGCTGATGCCCGTGCTGCAATTGTCAGGGCTTTTACCCACCACACAATTTATTCTCTCACTTTCTACCCCAAGGTCTGAATTTCTTCAAAACAAATTAAATTGGCTCTCACAGTACTTCATGCTGGATGCAGTATTGATACACAGAGATCACAAATGAAAATTAGACCACACAGAAGGGTATACTAAATTTTCCCATATAAACACAATGTTAAAATGGGATTAACATTAAAATGGGTATAACATTAAATTAACAGGATTTTAAAAATGCATAACATTTTGAAAAAAATTGTATTCTTTTACCATCATCACAGATGAGACAAAACTGAACACAAATGTCTAAGCATGTGGGGAGACATTCTGCCATCGTGACACCACACAGTCAGTGCTGGCCCAAAAGTGCACATCATTTTACACATCCAGGAGGACCCTCTCGTTCTTTCTCTCAGAAACTGAGCAATTGTGAAGGCTCCAGTTAAAAAGAATTCCAACTTAAACTTTTTCCTTTTAGCCACAGGAAGAAGGACTTAATGCAAAGGGAACATTTATTTTCAAGCATGCAACCTTGACTTACTGAAAACATGTGCCTCCTAGCAGGGCACCCAGCAGATACACTGGTATAAGCTTCTTTGCTCTGCTCTGTGTTAATCAACTAAAAATTATGCAACTGTTTGAACTGGTCTGAGGACTACATTTTGCTGTTAACAGAATAGTCTTTTCTTCACCAAAATCACTCTATTTAAAAAAAAAAAGCAATACCCCACCCCCCCCACTTTACTTCTGTTAATTTCTTATACCCCCTCTCCTGTCTTGGTGGTGGAAAAAAAACTAAAACCAGCTTATACTTACCCTCCTCTGCCAGTCAAAATAAAGCTAAAAGATGCCTTTTGCTTTAGTTTGTTTCCACACATTTCCATGCAAAAAGTTATCTTCACATATTTCCTCTAGGAAGTTCAAGCCAGTGTCTAAACTGTGTTACATCTAGAGAACTTGGTCTTTGAGAAATCAATACACCTCCCCAGTGTCCCTTGCCCAAAATTATGCGCCGAATTCAGGAAAACATTGCTCTTTACACAATTCTAACGTATGTTACAGTCCCTCCTCATTCCCCGAAAAATACCCTTAAGGTCACGGTTCAGATGCAGCATTTGGAGAAAATTTTCTCTACCCAGAAATAGATCTTTTGCACTGCTTTGTGTGCTACTATTGGGAAACACTGGGAAAAAAATGGAAAAGGTTTTTCTATTTCCTTTTTGGAACATGCTGTTCCCCAGAAAATCTATGGGCCTTGTACTTCACAGCTAAAATCTCAAAGTTTGTAGAGCAAACAATCAGTCAAAGTGGTTTGGGATGCAGCACAGGGCAGTTCTTGAGGCAGAAACCAAACATCAGGGGAAAAAAAAGATGAGCACTCTGTTCTTACTTTATTTTGTACATCTTGTTATGGCAGGCTGGTGATATGCAGCTGTTAGAATGCAGCTTGTAGGCAAAAACACAAAGCAGAACCTGCCCTCCTGTAGCTCAGTAATTCCTTGTCCTCCTATCCACTGAAGGGCAGCTCAGCTGAGAAAAATACAAATAATGAAAGACTAATAAACACTTCTTGATACACCGGTTCTAGGTATACAAGCTGCCTTCCTTTTTACAAAGTATAAGGATCATCTACTTTTTTATCAGGTAGTCAAGAAAACAGCTTATTTTCACGTAGAGCATTAGTAGGAAAGCTCTGCATAGTCTGTAAGCACGAAAGCAGAGCCCACTTGAGAGGCAGGAATTAAGGTAGAGAAGAGGGGGAAATCATGATTCAGTAACTGAAGAAAATCAAAACTAATACTGAAATGGAAAGGATAAGACAAGTCATCAAGAGGGAGGTTAATAAACTCAGCACCAAGAATTTTGTTCTTGTTTAGACATTCTTATATGCTTAAAACCACTACAGGAGGCAGTGCAATTTGCCATTTCCTGACAACATCCCAATTCACGCCCCATTTCTGCATGTCTTGAAACATCTGTAAGTCAGAAAAGTCACTACAGACACTAGTTATGGATGGGTAGGGTATGTGCTGTACAGTTTCCTTTTTTTTTTTTTTTTTTTAGAAACAGCATAATTTACTTTAATTTTTAAGAGAGGATATATCACTGGGATTTAAGACATCTATTGGTTCTTTCAGGTTCTGAGCTTGGCGTGCAGTTTGCAAGTTAAAATCAGTTTTCTAAACAAAAGCTAAAATTGATAATGGGAAGCTCAAGAAGAAAGTTACAGTTATCACAGTATCTTCCCTACATCTTATTCAGTGACACCTTTAGAAATGTCAAAGTCTTTTGACAGCAGTGTGGCAAAAGTAGCAAAGCTCACTTTTGCATCCCATTGATCTTATCAATACAATGGGATGCAAAGTCAATAAAAGCTGCTCAAGAGCACCTCAGTTTTGACTCCCCAAATTGCATAGTGGAAAACTTGTGGAGAAACATGTATAAAACCCCAAGTTAGTTGCCCACCTAGTCCTGCTAACTGTGTATGTTATATACTGCACAGGAACACAATATCTTCAGATATTTTCTCCCATTCTGCATTAGCCTGTTTTCTATCAAGCATGTTTTGCACTTTTACTTGCCTCTGTGTAACAGAGTCAAAGGAAGAAAAAGATGGAAAAAGTCAGAAAAATAACATAAGTTTACCATCCCTTTTTTAGGATGCATTCTAAAATAATTGCCTCAGAAGAATCATTTCATTTGCAACAGCATAACCAAGGGGAGCAGCTCTTACTTTCTTTCAATTTGTTTTTACAGACATACTATTTGTGATGTGTGATCCACCTCCTTAGGGAAAAAAAAATTGGTTAAGGATGCCAGAGATGTCCCCTTGATGGCAAAGGAACAAGGAGAGCTGGAGAGTAGCAACTGTGGTAAAAATTTCATTCAGATTGAAAGTATTCCCAGTGGTCCCCACAAAACACCAAACAGACAAGACTGGAAGTGATTAAATTCCAATTTCAGCCTTCGAATACCTATAAATATTCCCAAATGACTAATGAGGAGTAGTCAATCTCATAAGAAATACTGACAGTGCAGGATGAAGCTCACCCTTAAAATACCAGAGAACCAGTGAAGGAACTGAATTTTTAATGGATTCAACATTTCCAATAATTTCATCCTACAGCAGAAGAGCATTCATCTGCTCTGCCTTTCTTCCTGGACAGTCCTATTTTTAAATCAACTGTATGACAAAATGGTTCTATTTATCTATTACAAAATGCAATAGGGTCCACTGAAACAAATTAGACTTGAGCCATGAAGAAGGGAGAACTACCACATAAGAACACTTCTGGATGGATTTGACAGTTTGCTCAGTTCGGTCAAGTTACATCATTTCAACTGCTTCTCTACTCCTCAAAAAGGGTTCCAGACTTATACAAGACAGAGTTACATGAAGGTATAGCTAAACCCTTGTTTGCAAGAGTTTTAATTGATCCTCAGAAAAATTGACCAATATGCAAAATTCTTTAGATCTACTGGTTGTCCTTCTGCTTTCACAGAAGCAATACTTCTGCTCAAAGACACACTGCAGCATTGATTTAGTTTTGATATTAATTGTAGGAACTGGTCTACTAGAACTTGAGACATACGGTAAAAGTAGAAAATGGCCCACATTTCGAGGTTTTTCAGAGTTTTATTGCCCTTTTTTAATTATCTAATTTTACAATGTAATTCTTCATTATTTATCTCGGATTATCCCGTTAGACACTCATTTCAAAGAGCAACAAAAACAAAGTAAAATTGTTTCATGGAGTTATCAAACACTTTTCTGAATACCAAGGTTGTTCAAATTAGCCTTCAAACAGCACTGCTGAAACTCTTCTGAAATTCTTTTAAAATATATCATCTGGTGTATTTTGAAAGAGTTTTATCCAGCACACACTCAAATCAAAACCTAATCTAAAATGCTAGTACCTCATCCTGCAGGTGACAAGCTTTGAGTTCCCTCATGGTTTTTCATTAAAAGAAACCCCATAACTTAGTCCTGCAAAACAGCCCTAAGAACTTCTATGTCATGGATTATTAAATTGAACCAAACGGAGAAGTCTGTTTAAAATGCAACATAAATCTGAAACTTGATAAAAATCATCCCTTAATCCCATTCAACATTTATTTTAACTAAACAATTTATTTTTACTAAACTCTCACTTAAGTCCTAAGAAAAACCTGGTCACATCCAGCTACAAAAGGAAACAATATTTACAATTATTTCTAGGGATTTCATTCCTTTTTGTAGTACTGTTTTTTCCCTTTCCTAGAACATCAATTTTAATACTAAGGAGTACATAAGCAAAAGAATGCACAAGTAAAATCATCACCACTAATCCTAAACACAAGAGACAGCAATTAATTGTTCTTTATTGTGCATGCTTGAATAGGTAATTTGCACTTAACAGAAGAAGAAATTTGTAGGTACTATTTTCAACTTCATCACCTATCACCCTTAAAATTCATGTATTCTAACACACATATAGACATGTATGTATATAAAATAATGAACAATAATAGAATCACTTATCATCTTCATCCAAACCACTAGAAATCTTCAAATACTTTATCATAAAACAGTGGGGAAAAATCAGATGCTAGAAAATTGAGTTAACTTTCATCCCTAGTCTGGGCATCACTTATAGTTTAGCTGAGAACCTACACCAAGAAATGTTTTTCATTTAAAAATAAAATGCTGCAGTACACATATTTAAAAAAAAAGGCAAGAGCAGAAGTCCCAAGACAATATTTTTGAGAACCCCAGTTTTCTAATATCCAAGCATACACACCTTAGTCTTTTTGGCTTCTAACATAGAAAGTCTCTCCAGAGACAATACTTCATCCTTGTCTAGGATGCTACCAGGATAATGAAATTCACAATCTGAGATACATTTAGAATGAAGGAACAAAGTCACTCCACAGGACAATTGTTTTCTGTTCCTGTAGCAGGCAAATTAAAGTCCCCTCCTTGTGAAGAACTGAACACCACATATCCTACAATTAAAACTGCCAAATAAATAAAGAGTAGACCTTTGGAGAAAAGTAGAAATATATCAAAATCACAGCCATGATTCAGAACAATCTGGAAACTGAAGATAAGACAGGAGGGACAACAGAAACAACAATAACCAACAAAATAGGACAGTGTTCAAGGTGTTAACCAGAACAGAGAACAGTTTCTCTTAACAGCAAGAAGCAAATACTGCAAAAAGAGGCCACAGAAATGAGCACAATCTCTGTACCAAGCACGTAAAAAAAAAAAAAAAAAAAAAAAAAAAAAAAAAAAAACCAAAAAACACCAAAACAAAAAAACCCTCCTCCAAAATGAAGCCTGCAAGAATGATAAATGATAACCACATCACCATTAGGATGTTTAATGTACTTCACTTGCAAAGTACCAGTCACAAATCACAACTGACTGAGATTTGATTACAAAAACAATGGTGCCACCAAACCCATGAAAAAACAATGGCCTAATGACAAGGACCTCTGCATGGTCTGTGTTTGATCTGTTATTTTCCCAGCTAGTAGTCCGCGGACTGTAAATGTCATGCAAAAATGCCATCCTGGACACAAGGAAAAACACCAGCAATGACTCCTTTGCACTCTCTTTCACAGAAGGCCTGATCACTAGTTGCAACTCCCTCAGCTTCTAGATACATGATGATGGACAGAATTTTCACCTCTGATGTGCCTGAAATGCTTTACTTACACTGAGAACCTATTTAGAATAGACTTTGTTCGACTTTATGAATCTTTGTTTTAAATCAGTTGCAGCTCTTGGCATATTATACAGATGCTGTTCTTTTCCCAACATGAACACAAGCGTTTCAAGATGGATCTTGAAAAAGTTAAACTCTCCAGCAAAATAGCTGTAAACAGCAACTGCTTAATGGTTTAAAACTTTTTCTAAGCATTGGCCACAGTCTTCAATAGTCCAGCACTTCACCAGATGAAGCAAGACCAGCAGAAGAGCACTTGAAGCAAAACACAACTTCACAACTTTCCTCCTCTTAAAATACTAAAACTGGAGAGAAAAAAAAAAAAAAAAGGAGGGGGGAGAATCAAACATTTATGAAAAATTACTGGAGCTTGTCTCCTCCTAATTATATGAAGAAAAATTTTTGACAGTTGGGTTTCCAGAAATACTCAGAGTGCTTGTCCAAACACTGCCAGCGTCCTCCTCTCTGCCAGACTTCCCACGAACTGAGAGAGCTCTAAGGCCTCAAAAAGGTTAGAGGGAAGAAGGGAACCTAAGGTCAGAAACAAGCTTAAACTGACCCAGCTGTAATAACAAAAGCACACAGGCTTACAAGTCAATAATTTTTTACTCAAAAAAACCCCACTGGTTTACAAAGCCTTATCATTTTCTTCATGCAGATTATATAAACAGAATTTCTTGCGTACACAACTTTGTTTGTTTCTTCCATGCAACAGTAGAAAAGGCTTTTAAAAGCAAAGTGAGAAAGGTGCATAAATTTGACTCTTAAATCACAAAAGCCTATAGCTAAATCCACACTGAAAACATTGAAAAGTTTACCTAAATGTGTTTTGTGAAACAATTACCACATTACCTCATGGGTAAATTCCCTAGGAAATAAAACTATTTCCCAGAGGACTGTCATTGCTGAAGGCATAATTGTCTAAATGCACAAGAATTCTTTAAACTTTCAAAGTGCTTTGTAATTTGGGGGGTTAGGGGGGGGAGACAGGGGGTAAGGTTGTTCCTCTTTCAGAAAGCAGTTGTGAGTAACTTATTACCTCAGCAGTCTCTTTTTTAAAGCACCCTCTCACCTGTCATCTCCACTACCTTTACACAGCAGGTGAGAAAAAAATGCAACATTTACTCCTCACAAATAGGGCAGTTGCCAAAGCTACTTGATATTTTGATGTGCTGGAGGCTTTTGCAGATTACAGTCATGACAGACATCAGGGTCAGCAACATTGCATGCAGGCAATTCTCTCATGCTGAAATACTCAAAGCAGCTGACACCCTTTTATCTAATGTACACACATTTTCTAAAGCCTGATCCTTGATATCTATGCCAAATATGCTTGAGAGGTGAAATGCAAAGTGAAATTATTGCAACATCTTTCACAATTGGGAAATGCATCTGTGGCCTGTCCTTACACATTCAGGTACATGACTGTAAGCAAGCATTTTACTAGCACATCTTTTTTCCCAAACCTACTGCCTGTTTTACCTCCAACCTGCCTTTTCAACCAGCCACTGCTGCTAATTTATCACCAGGCCTTCCTTCCACTTCATCTCTCTTCAGAGAAGCTGCACACCAGGATATGCAAATCCCTTCCCTGTTCTTGCGTCCCTTCCTACTCTAATTTTCTGATGCCTTAAAACAAACTTGCAAGAGCAGAGTTGTTTACAACACAAGACAGACTTGTTTCAGTGCTCCTGGGTACTCCCTTCAATTCATCATCCATTGCTTTCAGGTGGAAACATTTTGCCTTCCTCTATGGTTAACAGAGTAGTTCTCATTACCACTCTTTATTATTAAACATCTCCCTTTTTTTCTCTGCTTGAGGGCACAAACAAGACAGTCAGAGACCAATTCTGACTGATAACTGATTCTGATAACTACCTTTTCAAAATTAAATACTAAACAATAAAATATCCTTCATAAAAATCTGCATGCAATATTTGTAGTGAGCATGCCCATGCAGAAAATTAGTTTCCATGGGTATATGTCAACGCAATTGAGTGTGAGGTGAGAAATCCAATAAGTGTAAGTGACCCAACATAAGCAATATATGTCAGAAGGGAAATCACAGGAACACAGCAGACTGTCTTCAGTTACCACCATATGTGTGGAGCCCAGGAAATACTGGTGATCTATTTGATTTGTTTATGTTAAAAGATATGATCTTTAAAGAGATAGAGCCACATAAGATGAAAAGGTTCACTTCTCATGGAAGCAGAATACCATAAATACGTGGTTGGATTGCGGATGAAAAGATGTATCATCTAAATAAAAGTTAAGTTGCACATGGCAAGAAAACACAACAATAAAATTTTCAGAATAAAAAAAAGTATTAAGCTTTACACACTTGCCAGACCCTACATTCCTATATTAAAACTCCTAGTAAATTAGTCCAAATCCTTAAAAGGAGAAAAGCAACAACAAGCGAGAGATTCTTCAAATAAAGAATATAATTCTTTCTTCAATTTAAATCGAAAATCCCTTTAAGCAAGAAACAAGACTTACTATTTCCTATTTATTCCACTGTTATACCACAACGATTAAAGAAAGTCTCAACAACAATGAAGATAAAGTGGTTTCATATTAATTAAGTACTCATTAGAGATTACTTCACCCCATTTCAACAAAAAGCATTCTAAACCACCACAAGAACATCAGAAAGAAAAGAAACTCTGTATTCAGCATTAAGCATTTCAGTCATTTCACTGATTTCAAGAAGCTCAGTAAAATATTCTATTTAACGCAGCTGATTTATATTAGAAAAAGAGCTGGTCATCCTCTGGAACTGGAGTCACACTCAGTACAACAGGCCTGTGCAATTAGAAATGACCAGTTGTAATTCAGAAAAAAGCAATAATTCAGAGAGAATGACCTCCTATAAACGACAGACATTTAACTTTTACAGTTCATACACTAATAAATTATGTGTCTGAGTGGGTCACAGAGGATCACCCTTAAGAGAAGTTAAAAACAGGAGGACAGAGAGGCTGAGACCTGGCTGCTGTGGAAGAAATGGCACCAAGCAAGACTGGACAGAGAGCAGCTGCTCTGTACACTCAGGTCCCCAGCTTTAACAATGGAGCGAGGCCAGGCACATCCAAAACGATGCGCCAGGAAAGCCACACAACACAACTTCTCTGTGTACCTTAGAGCAAAGAAACAAAACAATACTACAAGCCTTTGAGATCCATAAGACTGTCTCCAGGAAATAATTTTTTACATAAAAATATGATCTGGTATCACTGTACAACACTACCTTTTTTTTTTTTTTTTTTTTTTTTGGCTAAAGCAGAAACAAAGGATTTGCATATTTCTTTCCTCTTTATATTTCTCCTCAAGAACCAAGAATGCAATGTAAAAGTCTAACCATCTCACCACTTATCTTCACTAGCATTTATCTTACAACTCTGTTTCTATGGTACTTTTTTCCTACATAAAACAATGTCTACTCACTTACTGTATATGTGCAAAATATTAAAAACATGTATATATAAAACCTAACATTGACAGCTACAGAAAAAAAATTAAAATAAAATAAATCGTCTTAACTTATCAAAATAAAAGTTCTTCTCTGCCATTAAGCAACTCAAAGAAATATAAATGCTACATATTTATTAGAAGAGCGTGTAGGAGAATACAACTCACAATATTTCCAGTTTCAATCTAATTTTTTCCATTTAAAAAGACAGCAACTTCATGACTTACCATGTTTGTGTTTTTAAGCTGAGATAGAAGATACAGAGGGAATTTATGCAGCTCTAAGATAGTGCAAACATCTACCATGAAAAGTGACAGATGGCTTGCTACTCTAAGTGTGCAGCAGGTGAAAACAAATGCCACATCAGGGCTGTTTCTCTGCACAGTACCACAGTTTTCAGTGTGATGGCTGCTTTAAAGGTTACAAAGAAGGTATTACTCAATTATCTCTAACTTGCATTTTCTATGCATTGAACTTACCCAGCTTTAATAGAAAACTGTTCTGCTCATCACTTATGCATCTGAAGTGTTTTTCTCTATAAAGCTGGCATTCTGTCAGCTTAGAGATTGCCTGCTAAACTACCCATCTTGGCTTGCATTATGAAAAACAGGAACAGGCATGCTTTTATGAGGCACACAGCCAAAAATGAGTAATACCCAACAATTTATATAATTACAGAAAACACAAATTTGCTGAGATGCATGTAATATGAAAAATAACTTATTTCTATTTTTAAAAATCTGTCTCACTATAAGTAAACACATACCTACAGTATTTGATTTCATGAAACTAGAACAGCATCTAATAATTTCTAATACAAAGAGCATTCAATAGCTAACTCAGGGCAAGTACAATATACTTTTAAATACCTACATGCAGGTAGTTTTTTAAAAAATATGTGTAAAGCAGCTGATACTGGGGGTAAAAATAAGTAAAGGTTGTTTAGCATTTATTATCATCATGTAATCAAAAGACGACCCACAGAAATTTTCTCCTCATTAAGAAGTTCTTTTAAAACACAAGGCTTCACTATTTTTCCCTTAACATTTAGGACTAAATACTGAATATTTACTTAACACTTATAAAATGCAAGGCATTGACTGTAGTATTATCAACCATTAATAAATTCCTCATTAAATATCCGTAACAGTATCAGCCTCTTAATACAATGTCTTGGTTTAGATAGACAGGTATCTGCCAGGGAGGGTTGGAGTCTCCCTTAAAATGTAAGCCCCTCCCCCCCATTTCCAAATTATCATAAATTTGCAATTAAAAGGCTGTCAGGCAAAGATTTTGGGAATAGGTAGAGCAGTTCTTTACTAGGGATATAAAAATACAGATGTTGTAGTACAGAAGAATAAGCAGACAAATAAACAAACAAGAAATCCTAGAAAACCCTGACAGAGTTAGAAATACAACCTGACACCCTTTTGGTCAGGGTGTCGGAAGCAGCCCAAAGTAAGCCCTCCTGGAGTGGCAGATGTGGTTCTGTTGGAGTAGAGATGGTCCCGTTGAAGAAAAAAGGGTCCAGTAATGGTGAGATGGGTCCGGTCTTCCTCCAGGGATCCGGTGGAAAAACTGGATACCTAGTGGGACTGTGGCTCCTTTTTATCTAGGTTAAGATGGTTTGGCTCCTCCTCCCTGTGTGGAGCAGCTTACAGTAGTACAGTGTAATGTGTCATGTCATTGATGAGCTCTTAATGGTCCATTAGCAGAAGACATTCCCATGGAAGTAGTGAAACAATGAAGAGAGATAAGTAGCACTCCACCATCTGATAAGCGACACTGACCAATTTGGGCAAAGACAAGCAATTCTGCTCCACCCAGATGGAATAGAATAGTATGCTCTTTACAAAACCCATGACATACAACTACCTGCCAGTCAAAACAAATAGCAATTCCTGTTCTTCTAACAGTAGTGGGGGACTCGAGAAATGCAAAGAGCTGCGAAATAATACAACAGTCTTCAGAACACACATTTAAGTCTGGAATACACCACACCACATCAACATAACACCAGTTTCTAGAAAACTGTGCCCCTGTGGTGTGAGTAATACCAGGGAAAGAACTAGCCCTTCAAAAAGGCAACTTCCAAAGCCCACATACGGTTTGTGGGAAAGACAAGACCAGTTATTCCTCATATAGCAAACCACACCCTATCATTTCCATTTCCAGCAATATGGATATAGCAGCTCACTGACATTTATATCTTGACTTCCCAAATAATAATAACCAAAGCACATTTTCTCTTTCAGGGGTTGATGGGGGGATCGGAGGGGGGGGCTGATTCTTTCCATTAATAAAACAAGAAGGATTTGGTATTTATTGTGACCACAGAAATTTTATATTGGACAAGGTAAATTTAACTTCAGACTAAATCCTTTCAAGAGTGCCTTGGGAACTAACATTTATTCACGATTGAAATTGATCTGTGATGCATGTACAATGACCTTACTGCATCAATATTATCTCACACACAAAATATTCCAACTTGACTATCTTGGTTACTTCATACCTTTTCCCCCACATCCTGTTTCCCATTCTTTTTTTTTTTCTTTCTTTTTAAATTCTTTTTATTGAAAATAAAGCTCATAAAACCATTCCTTTTTAATTTTTCTCCAGCTTCATATATTCAACAGATCACAGATACTTAGGAATCTAAAAGGCTTCACTTTTTTGTATAAGTTCTAATTCCTCAGTCATAAGTCATCTTGCATCCTCTGCTCCTCCAACATATTGAACTTCTAAAACATCACAGGAGACTCTAGACAAAGGTGGCTCACCATGTGTTCACCTCTCCTGGCATCCCTGCAGTGGAATCATTTTACACATCAAGCCTACACATACACACAGTGCTTTCTGCCTCCTTTTACTCTAGAAGGGAGCAAGCTCTTACATACAAGGAAATAAAATCCAGTCAGTTCAAGCTGTTCAAAAATTCACTGTAAACATAACATTTACCACTTCCGAATTTGCATTGGAAAGCAAGGATGAAAATCAAAGGACAAGAGATTACGTTACACCGGTTCCATCGTTTCTTATCTTCCAAAATTCTTTATTAAACTCTATGTTTTTATGATAATCAGCTTTACAGCATTATTCTTCTTGAGTCAACTGGTTTACTGCCATGAAACCACTGCATAATTAGCCCAAAACATACAAGCCACAAGTCCCTGTAATTCAACTCTATCTTATCCCTTCTATATCAGAGCAAACATCTCTCTTTCAGGCAGATATTTCAGTAAAATATAGATAGAAGTAGTATAACCAATGCATGTGACTGAGGAAGAACTAAGTATAACCCAAAAGATGCATGTGCAGACCATCAATCACATTCTTTTGAAGCTGGAAATCAAGGAGGAGGGAAGGAAGATGCAATTGTCACAGAGTAGTAATAAACCCATTTTCATTTGTCTCATGATTTCCAGCTGATAAATCTGAGAAAGTGCCAAAGCACTTAGGATGTACTAACTACACCCCGTATTAGGCCTATATTATAACACATTCAGCTGCATATTTGCTCCTGACTAATGCTGGTGTCAGAGTATCCAAAATACATCTCTAACAATGGAACAGGTTGCTTGCTCATAAAACAACAAGGTTAAAATCACCATTCTTGAACTCATTTTTGTACTTTAAAAGAAATTAGGTAATAGTCACTATGTGTCAATACTTAAGACCATGATGAGAATCTAAAAAAAATAAGTTAATCAGCCAATTATTAAATATAGATATCCATTTTTTCACTTTTTGCATTTAGGAAGCAGTTACTAATCAAAAAAAGTATGCAAATATATCATCACAGGGGGAAAAAAAATTTTAAAAGAGAAAAAAATACCACCAAATGGATTTACTCAAAACATATTTTACCTACCTAAAATGAATTAGGGAAGTTACAAATACAGGTTTCACTTTTATATTTAGAATAGCCCAACCAGCAACTCACAGGAAGGCACAAAGTTTGATGCAGTCCATGCTGAGATGCAATTCTTGGTAGGGTCACAGTTCAAGCAGGGACAGTAGAGCACATGTCAACACCTGAACTACTGCCAGTATACAGAAATAGCAGTTCTGACTAAATACCTCATCCAGTTCTGACGAGAGTAGAACTCAGCAACCACATTGGTTTTGGAAGGCTAAGCAAACACCACCATTTGTGTCAAAAAAAAAAAAGTAGTATTTTAAAATCATTTAATCCAAGTTAATATTTGAAGTTTCAAATCAGATTTTAGCTCTTAACTGGCAGGTATATCTAATCTCCACGTTTCTCTTTTCACATTTCCCAGTATCCTTAAACACAAAAGTTTTTAGAGGTCTTGACAGTTCCAGCAAAGATCCAAACATTCCCAAATCAATTTCTCCAAAAGTCCAGAGCACTAGAAAATACACTCCAAATGGTTATACTTACAGATAGCTTTTGTCCAGCAGAATAACAGCAAAAGCATTTGCACATCACTGAACTAAGTAAATAGGTTTGTTTTGCATTCAGTACACCCCAGTTTGCAACTTAACTAGTCAGCAGTACTCTAATCAGAAGAGGGCACATACTTGTACAGAAAAAACAAAGAAGTCCAAAACTAACAAGAAGAAATCAGAGGGAAAGATTAAAAGTGAGATATGACTTGCTTTTTCTAAAATGCAAGAGAAAAACACAAGTCCATTTCACAGACACTGTTATGTCTGTATATACCCAGATACGGTCTCTCTCGTGATGTCCTCGGCAGCACAAGCTGCAAGGACACCTGCAGAGATAAGGAAGAAAAGCAAATTTTCCAGGTAAGCAGAGAGGCCCTTAACTTAGACAGCAACAACAGCCTGGCACAATTTTCCTTCATTATTTCCTACTAACTGAGAATGAAATATTAAAAGCTTTCTGTGGCATATCCTTTCATATAGTCAGTAAAACAGTGAGTGGAAAAGTGCCTACCCTCACATAAACTCACTGAAATGAGGCACAGGAGGCAGATTTTCGCATTACCTCCATTTCATATGCATGAAAACAACCAGCCTTCAAGTACTGAAAAACTGCTCTTTAAAGTGTGGGTCAATAGCATAAATGTGATTTGTCAGATATTGAGAGGAGGGAGGTGAGCAAGGGATAGAAAAGCCTTTTTCCCATTTTGTCAGGAAAAAATAATAAATCCCATAGCAAAACATACATTAAGGTGTCCTACCTGGACTGTCTCACAGGAGCAGCTGGGAGGGCATGGCCAAGTGTCAGCTGATCAAGTATTGGTGAAAATCAACTGTGTGATGGACCCAATGGTTCTGTGGCAAGTCACTCGTCACAGAAAGGAAATCCTCACTTTAAGTTCTGACTCTGACTTGTCGAACGGCTACACAGAAATAGGTGAAGTGACCAGACCAGCTATTACTAGAATTTTGATGCAGCTATAAAAAAACTCATTTTAAAATACTGAACAAAATTCGGTGCAGAATAACTTACCAGCTTTATGAACCTTCTCTTCCTGCACAAACATGTGGCTAATAATATTAGAACATTCTTGTGGTACTACTATATGGGAAAAAAATTATGTATGCGTTTAATGGTGGGCAAATAAACACCATGAAGTAAAAATATAAATAATACAATAAAATACATAGCCAAATTTTTGTCTGATAATAAATATGTTTATTAGGATTATTCCCCAAAATAAGGCCAAATGTTAGACAAATGGAGATTTAAATTCTTATCAGCTACAGAGCCATATACAAAAATGACAGATCATGATGTTTACAGGGCAAATATGGACAGGCAGCATGCCATTTTCCATTGTTTGAATTCAAGGCTTTCAGATTCATGAGTCTCAGTGGTATTGCTGCTATGACTAATCCATCATGTCAATTAGTTTATTCTCATTATTTGTTTCAAGAAAGTTCCCACTATCTTCTTTAAAATAAGCAAGTTGCAACAAAGTTTGGGTTGGCTTTTTTTTATTGTTTATTTGGTGGGGTTTTTGTTGGGTTTTTTATTATCATTATTGGTTTTGGTTTTTTTTTCCTAGTCTAGGTGCCAACTGAACAGAACCTAGCACAGATGCTGAATAATTTGTTGTTCCTCAGGAGAGAGATGTCCCTTCAGACAATAACCTTGACGCAAAAGCACAGCAATGTAAATATTGGTACACGCTTCCCTCTCTCTCTCTCTCTCTCTCTCCAGGTTTGATGAACAATCCAACTCTTCATGATGATAAAGTCTGTTCTGTGGGGGGCTCAGAAGTATTTCTACACATGGACCACCAGGATATGACTTACAAAAGTTCACATATGCGACCATATCACTGCATTTCTTTTTGAAGTTGTCCTCTTACCTTACACGTCAGGATGAAAACATCTTTGAGCAGAACTGCAAAAAACTCAAATTCAAGGATCTAGATTACAAGGACCTAGAAATTACTTTTGCGAACAGATGTAATCCTGTAACAGCCAATATCTTAAAACTAAAACTGTTTCTTTAATATACATTGCAGGAGTTTAAAACACTTGTAGAATGCTGCATTCTAAGTGGCTCCATTCCCAACCCACGGGCAGATCATCCAGAAAATTAACTGGTATAATGACAGTAGTCTTCCAACTCAAAATCCAACCCCTTTATTTTAGAGAAACATTACTTTCATTCGCTAAGTTTCACTATAAGATGAAAAGGATGTAAGACTCCATAATACGAGAAACTGAATATGCAAAAAAACACCTTTGCACTATCAAAAAAAACCTCCAAAAGTGAGGTAGCAACCAAAAGAATACATTTAGCAAAGAACTACTAGCATTAAAAAAAAACCAAACCCACAGCATGCTCTACCTTTGTTTCTTTCCCTGTACACACACTTATCCTTTTCTTCCAGTGGCAAAATTACATCACAAAACTATAAATATTTAACTGAAAATGCGAAAGACACATGAAGTCATCAAACCTCACCTCTGATTCTCTGAGAGCCACTGCAATACTTTTCTAATGTGGAACATTTCTGATTAGATTGGCTTACGCATGCAAACTTCATAAAACTCCGTGCGAAAGGTAACTATCCTCATAAAAGCCAAGAAAACACCTCCCTTTGTTGCACTGAATAAAATCCTGTTTATTTTATACTCTGACTAGATCTCTGTGACAAAACCAGACCTGATTCTTAATGTAAAAAATGGACTTCTGATTATGGACTGGAAAATGGACTTCAGCTTATTACTGAAACAGAGTTTAAAATGGTAAGTAATTAAAAGTATTTATTTCTAAAAACACTACTTAGTTGTTATTTTATAAATAAACTTAGGCCACTGGTAAAAAAAACCAAAATATTAGAGACCAGTCTCAGTTCTCCCTCCACACACCAAACTACTGTTTCTTGAGTATAACAATTTGGGAGGGCAGGCACCATCCTTTTTTTCTTTTTTTTTTTTTTTATTTCCCCTGGGTCTTTCACCTAGCAACAAGAAATAGAAAAAAAACCATAATAGTTTATAGGGACTGCATGAAAAATGCAAATGCACAAAAACTGACATAGGAACTCTAATTCACTGCTACTTTAATCTCGAAGTATTTATTCAGACTCCAATACCCTCTCATAGCAACAGTACTATCACATACACATACAAAATAAAAGAATGGAAAAGGACAAAGGTGACAAAGTGACTTTCCCCCTCCCAACCTTCAGATATTTTCTGACTCCACATCCTCCAATGGCATGGTATTTGGCTCTATGGTATATACACTTTTTCAATGACCTGAAGAAGCTGCATTGGAAGCTAACAGACTGCCTGAATGCTGAAGCGCTGTTACATCCTTTCCTGTGAAAGACAATCCCAAATTCACGTTAGAAGCTACAGTGGCATACAAAATTTCAGTGGCCAGCAGCTGAGGGAATTCCAAATTCTCTTTGCACAAGCAGGTTCCATGCATCAATGCTATTGTCCCTACGTAGCTGGGAAATGCCCCACAGGGTGAGGCCAAAAGGATATCTACTCCAGTGCTGCATCCCAAACAGTATTTAGAGATGAGGCTCAGGAATACCACAGGTTAGCCAGTTTCTGTAGCTCTTGAACTAGCAATGCTGGAAGGCGATATCTCTAACACGTCCTTACAGAGTTGTTACCTGTGAATTAGACAGATTCCCTTTCTGGTCTTATCTCTCACCATTAGCCTCCACTGCCTCATGCAGCAGCAAATGCCAGGAGTTCACTGCTGACTGGATATCACCGAGTTTCAACTTTTCCTCTGTTCTTGTACCGCAGAAATTAACAAATGACAGTTCCCCAAATTCCATATTGTGATTTCCTAAAACTCAGCTGTCTTCCCTGCACACAGTCTGTTCCTCTCCGTCATGAAGACACGATGGCCTTATTCCTTCCTCCTACTGTCGTCTTGGGTTGCAATATGTAACCAAAAATGTGTATTCTATTTGCCGTCTGTTGAAACTGGTTAGGGAGGTGTTTTCTTTATCTCTTGTACAACCCATTCCTCATAACTCCAGGGGGGAGGGGGCAGGTGCCTTCTGTTAACTGGCCAGCTGTTAAAACCAGGTGGAGCAATGTTCCTTATCTCTTCCACAACCCTTTCACCCTCCGAAGGATATCTTTTGTTAATGGGCCATTAAGGCTTACCATATGACTGAAAACACTACATAATCCCATTGTGAGATGCTCCAGCCAGTGGGAGGAGTCAAGCATTCCTACTTGGATAAAACCTCAGATTCAGAACAGCAGAACAGCCTGTTTTCCACTGGATTCCCAGAGGAAGACCAAACCCATCTCGCCACCACTGGACAATTGTACAGGATCATCTCTACTCCAACAGAACTACATCTGTTTACTCCAAGAGGATATATTTGGACTGCTTCCAACACCCTGACCAACACGGTGTCAGGTCGTATCCTGACTCTGTCAGGGTTTCTAGGATTTTTGTTTGTTTGCTTGTTTTTTTGTACTACTACATTTGTATTTTTAATATTACTAGTAAAGAACTGTTATTCCTATTCCCGTATCTTTTCCTGAAAGCCCCTAATTGCAAAATTAAAATAATTTGGAGGGAGGGGGTTTACATTCTCCATTCCAATGGAAGCTCCAGCTTTCCCCGGCAGACACCTGTCTTTCCAAATGAAGACAACTGTATATGTCCATCTCTTAGTGGCTATTCATCTCCAACAAAGGTTTGAGAAAGGCGAAGAGGCTCAGTTATTTGCTGCAGTGTAACCCCCTTGGATAAAGTTTCAAAAGGGAAAAAAAAAAATGAATATTTGGTAAGAAAAAAAAGTGCACTTCTCATCCACCTGACTTACACCTGAACTGACAGACAAAAGCTAACATTTGAAACAAAAAGGTCTAAGCAACACCATCTTGGATACACACATGGTAATATCATCCACTAGTACTCAAAAACGTTTTTCTGGTTTTAAAATAATTTTTACTTAATTAGTTTTTAAAAATACACCCACATTTTCATACGCATTTATAATGGCCATCTGATACAGTTAACCATATGATTACCTATCTTATTCCTATACATAGAAGCAGACAGTGATGGTTTTCTGTCCTTCCCAGAACTAAACAGATACAAAGAAACAGGATTCAAAGCTAATTTTCAAGACCTTTAGTGCCTTGCACAGGTCAGAGACTATTTAATCTTTTCTTTTCTGGGCACTTGCTTAGAACCAATCCATACTACATTGCAGCACTTCTTTGTGCACACCTCTCTTCATATATGGGAATATTTCTTACCACTACAAAATTATATAATGCTCAAACTCCTCCTCCTTTTTCACAGCAAAGGTGCTAAATAAATGCATTATGCTTCTCTTTCTTTGAATTCCACTTACAACAAACAGTTCCCAAAAGATATTTCCTCTTTCTTGTTTTCCCTATCCCAAAAGGTCCTTCATAATCTATTCGATAAACAGAATTACATATTCCATCAGGCACAAAAAAAAAAACTAAAACAAGTTGAAATTAGGGTGCTATTTTTCAGTCCTTTCTTACCATCAACACCATTTTTCCAAGTGAACAAATACAGTGAGATACAAGTCAGCAAAAGAAGTCATCATAGCAATTTACCACTGATTGGAAAAATATTAATAGCCTTAGGCAAATCAGTCATTAACTCTTACTGATTTGGAGGGTGATATAGCATTAATAATTCAATAAAAAAACACACTGAGTAATAAAAGCTTAGGGTTATTTATTTAACCAATTAGATCATTTTTGGCAGCATCCCTGCTTTTGAATAAACCATGCATGTTCTTCAATTAATCATGAGAATTGAAAACTACAAATCTGCAGCCTCTATTTCCCAGTCGAAGAGATGCATTGCCTAAGAAGCCCAAAAGATTGAGGGAGAAAATAAGGATAATTTACATTCTCTGTGGACAAAGAGAGTTGGCACTGGAAGATGTGCTAATTAGCAAAGCTTGGCTACTGATGCTTAACGATCTGTTTCTCATACACCACTTCCCCAATCCACTCAGAGACAGGTACAAATTGCACCTATAAAAAGGTATAATCCATTAGCATGCATATGAAGTGCATCTTGTTACCACTAATGCTCAACAGTCCTCTCTAATCTATGAGAGTGGCAGAAAGATGCAAATGTTTAACTAGAACACTATACTGAATTACCATGCATGTCATTTATTAACAGCCTTATTTTATTCAGAAACCTCACTGTGACAAACCATTACCACCCTGGCATTCTAAAGCCAAGGGTGTGTGTGTGTGGGGGGGGGGGTGTCAGTGTTTTGAACACTTCAGTTTTGGTGTTTCTACAGGGAAACAGTGCATGTCTCATGCTCTATATAAAGGCTTAATTCTCTACTATAAATTCTAAATTCCTTAAATTACTGTGCAATTCAAAATCCCTGGCTTGAGTCTCTTTTTCACCAAGCCAAACTCTCCAGAGTGCACCCTCAACTGGAGTTACAAGCTGAATGCTCAATTTTCTTTTATATCTTCCAGATACAATATCAGATGTATCTTGAGCTTCAGATTGGCTTCACTTATTCAGATAAAACCTGAAATTAGCCATTATAAATCTAACAATCTGCCTCTATCTGATGACTAAAGTGGCTTTAGCAAATGGATGAAAAAGAAATATAAAAGATGGCCATCACTTCCACAACTCATAATGAAGTTGAGTTCTTATAATCAAGTCTTCTGACATTTAAACTGGGATTTCATACAAAAAAAGAGGATGATGTTTATTTACTTTTAATATTAGTCATCCCAGAAGTAATGCTTCACAAGTTAAAAAAAAAATCTTTATACTGATTGTTTTCAAAAGAAAATTTCACCTTCATTAAATAGACTAAGATGTGTCAAACTTGCTTTTGAGAGAAATCAATGAAAGCTAACTCAATGTAGATCCTATATACAAACCTGAAAGAAGTAAACTGAAAGAAAGAAAAAAGAAACCCACAACAAAACCCACCAAAGATATTTACATTCTTTCCCATTCTTTTTTTTTTTTTCAGAGTAAACTAAAATTAGACCACAAAACAATTTTATATTATTTTAATGCAATAAAATTCCTAATTCTGGTTCAGGTGGTAAGGCATTAAGTTCATTTTAACTATCAATATCTCATTTCTCTGTAGAATTTTGGAGCCTTAACAGGTTTAGGGCAGATTTTTTTGTTCTTTTTAAGTAAATGTTATGTATTTCAACACTGCCACCTTCTAAATCAGCATTTTTCAAGAAGGTATGCTTATACCACATCCATATCTAATTACCTACCCACACATCCCAGTTTTCTGAGGGGAAATTTCTGAGCAACTAGCATGAACAGGGGGTTTTTGGTCTCTGCAACTAAAAACACCCAAACTTCCACACATTTACTTCTATATGCAGAGGGAAACAGCTTTAGTGAAAGAAATGCTTCCCCAAATTAAGTAACACCTAATTTTTAAAAAATATTATCTTCCCATTGAAAATTAATCTGCTTTTTTCACTAAGTCCCCTTAAGTTCTTCAGCCCTCAGTTAAAAATCTGGTATTACTTCAGAAAACTAACAGTGGTGAATTTTCGTTGTTTTTTGGGTGTTTTAAAATTCATCTGCTATGCAAGATGAGGCAGGAAATGCTTCAAATCTCAAATGTATTAAAGAAGGACTTGGTACTTTTTGAAACTGCATAGCAATTTCTAGCATCTCGGAACAAGAGATCCATACATATTCTACACCCAAAATTTCTCTTCTCGAATAAGGATTTTAGAAGATACAGGGTGTAAGTGTGAGTCCTAAGCGAGAAGTGTGAAAACAATGAACATAGATTCATATCAGTAAACCCAGAACAGGAACACAACATACCTGCAGTTCCACAACCCTGACATGTCAGCAAAGGCCTGAAATGTAGCAAACATTTAACAGGTCACAGAAATTATATTCCTGTTTCTACTTACTGTTCAGGCATCTAGGAAGTATGTCATATGGTTCCAATACAAAACCCATGACCACAACAGAAGACAGTAACTTTGAACTATGACAAAAAGCAAAGTACAAAAAGCAAAGAGCTGAATAAATAGCACAAGAGTGAACATATATTTGTATAGTCTTTCAAGCCACCAAAGTACACAGATGTTTTAGGAGATATTTTGGCTTTTAAACCCCCTTTTAAACATACTAACTCTCATGATTAAATCAGTTTGGTGCTGATTCCAGAACTGATCTTCAGCATCTGTTCTGCTAAATGATGATTCACTCTGTCCTGTTTCTCAGTGATGCCCAAACTAAGTGTGCTTACCTCCTGTGAACAAATAACTGAAGCTTTCAAGCCACCAACACCATGTGTCAACCAGCAGTTTTTTGCCCCTTTCCATGTCCAAAAATACCTTCTTTCTCATTCCTGTTTTTTTCCTGTTTCTCCTCAGCACCCAATATCTCCTATTCTGCAGGGCTCCTATTACATGCCATAAGTGGAACAGACATACAGGGTTTTCTTCCTTCTCTCCTTCAGCCGTTAACAGAAGCAAAACAATGAAATATATAATAAAAATGATTACTTGTAGTAGCACTGATTAATCTGGATGTGATTCGGAGACGTTTCTTTTTCTTATTATCAGAAAAAATGATTGCTTCAAGTAAGCAGTAACTGTTCATGCAGGAAACAAATCTTTAACAACAAAATTAGTTTTAGCTGAAAAAACATGGTAGCTCGCAACCCAGAATTCTGACAGAAATGGCCCATGAAGTCACTGGTGTGACAGCAAGGAGTTTCAACAACCAGTCTATCAAGACAAACACAAATATTTAAGTGGAAAAAAAACGGTGAGTGGAAACAAAAGAAACACTATCTATCTCAAGTCAAGTAAGAGCAAAAAAAGTGAAGCAACCCAAAATCAGAAGTAGTCAGGCATCCAAGGAGCTACTTTCTTTCAAGATAGAAGATGGTTAAGAACCAGAAATGGAACAGAAACCTAGAAAGCACACAAACACAAATTAACCAAAACCATTCAAATGTGTATGTGTTTAACATTTAAAGAAAAACAGACTCCTCACCTAAGAGAAAAGAAGGCAGGAAACTCTTTAGTATGGAGTAGAATTTGCAGATATTTTCTACAAAACCTTGCAGTAATCACATAGCTTTATTTACTAGATGCAAAATATATTCTGAATGATATGAACTTTTCCCTCAGATTTCTACAACTGCATACTGTAAAGCCTCACAACAGGAATTCTGCCAGCAGATTTGCTCTAACAAGTTATTGCTGCTCTGCACCAAACTCTTCTCAGCAGTTTACACCACTTTTACAGTAGTTATAGCATGTCCTGCCCTGCATTCATGACTTAGCATTCCATAGAATCGCAATGCCTTTCAGCTTGGAAGGGACCTCAGGATGACCTAGTTCTGCTCCAAGCAGGGACAACAGTGAATTTAGACCAGGCTGCTCAGGGCTTCATCCAGCATGGTCTTGACAGCCTCCAAGCATGGAGAGCTCACACTGTCTCTGAGCAGCCAGTCCTTAAATATCTTCATAGTGATTTTTTTTCCTCACTCAGAACTGGAAGTTCTATGCTCTCACTTTTTCTGTCTGTATGTCTGCATGTACTAGGCCTCCTCACACCACCTCTTCTGTAATCTGAGCAAGTACAACTGACCCAGTCTCTTCCCTCCTCTCCATGCTCCAGTCTTCTGTCTGTCTTACTGCCATTGGATTCACTCAAGCTTATCAGCATTCATGTACCAGGAGAGCCAAAACCTGCCACAGGATTCCACACATGGTCTAAAAAGTGTCCAGTAATGGGGAATAATCACTTCACCTACTGGCTCTACTCCCATTGATGTAAGCCAGAACACTGTCAGAGCACACAGCAGGCTGTGCTTAGACTTCTGTCAACCCACACCCAGATCAATTAACTCCAAGTCATCTTAGTCACATGATTTTTCTCCTCACAATGATGCTGATCTATATATTCATCCAGATACTCCCAGATGCAAAATTGATATACTGAACAAAAACTATAAACTATTTAATGAAAACTCTTTCACATATGAAGAAATAAGCTGGCTAAGAGAACTAAGAAATATTTAATTTAGAAAGAGTTATTTGAATACCAAAGTTAACCAAAATACAAAGGTATAGTATAACAAATAAATCAAAAACTTTACACAAATCAACAGGCACCCTTAAACTGATTTTTCCAGTTTTACAGTATTAGGATCTTGTTGACCACAAATTGGAGAAATGAAGCCAAGTTACCATATCACTTTCTGTGACTGTAGCACCTTGCAGATCCAGTCAGAGTCACATTTCTCAGAAGCAGAAGTATTTTCAAATTAATTTTTAAGTAATCATTCACAAGAGTCTGTAAATTTTAATTTTTTTTTTTTTTTTTACAAAACTTCTGGTGAGCTTTGTGTGCATAAATCATTAAGCAATTCCAATTCGTAACTCTCCACTCACATTTGACAAGCTCTGGAGAGCTTTGTCATCCCACTTCAACATGCAGCAATCTCAGTATTCCAAAGAATGTCAAAGCATGGGGACATCTGAACAAGTCATCAACAATTTAACAAATATGCAAACATATTCTGAAGACTAATAGATAAAAAAATGTGATGGACTAAACTGTATTGCTTTCAAGACATCCAAGTAATTTCTTAACTCAATTAATTGAATACATTTAAAGGATCAGCTTAAATCAATACATATAGTATTTTTTCTTCATTTTAGCATCCTGCCGTTCACTGGAACATAACAAGCATTAATTAATCACATAAACAGAATAAAAATTACCCATATGAATGCCGGAATAATTTACTATGCTTACAGTTTGAGTTACATTTTTGATAGGAAGTGCACTAGCTTCCAGTCTCTAGGCTAAATAGTTAAACTTGCAAAGTTTGAATTTCATACCCCTGAAAAATTAACTTGACAAATGCAGACAGCTTTCACAGTAAATTTTCACACTGACCAATAAACTTCGAACAAATCACAATCTTGGTCTCAAAAGTGTTGACATAAAAAAAAAATCACCATCAGACTGCAAATACTGTTTTTCTAAAAAGTAAGTACTATTTTTCTGTTATTTTTCTTAAACTAGAATCTAACCATTTAAACATACAGCATTCTCTGAGTACATTAAAGCCAACTCATTTTCAGAGATCTGTATTGCCAGAACTACTACTCCACAATTTCAACACCCATACACCATTTTATATGAAATAAGAACAGTAATTCTTACTCCAGGCAATTCTTATGTCCCTGACCCCATGATCCAGTGAGGAAAAAAAAGAACAACCTGGCCAGTGGGAAAAGAAAGTAAAGCATTGCAGCTTTGTGCCCTCCTTCCAAAACTGAGCCCACTCCAAAGCAGATCTCAGCTGAGCTTGAGTTCACGTTACTGGCAATCTGGATGAATGGACGTAGAAAGAGGAAAAGCGTCCATATGGGTGCTGAGAATATTTCACACTGCAGCCATGAGGAAATATTTGCATGTCCTTTGAGGAAAACGCAATGAGAACTTTGTATTCAGTTCTAAAATAACTATGTGCTTGTAACAGAGTAACACATCATAGTGGCAACTGGGATACACTTTCAGGCCAAACACATGCAAACAAAAGACTGCATCCGTGCAAGCACAGCCTGATAGTGACAAGCATTCTTTGAAGTCCTAACCCACCATTATCTCTGCAAGAAAAACAGGGTCATCTCCTTTAACTGCATTTGTGAACTCTTCTGTTTTCCAGAAGGTGTACTCAGAATTTCAAAATCAGGATTTAGTGGGGGAAACATTCTACTTTTGTGTGCAGCACCTTAAAAAGGTGCAGGGTACCACCAAGCAAGATAAACACTGCAGAAAAAAATCTAACAAAGCAGGTAGAGTAAGACTCAAAACTTATCCACTTAGGTCTTTGAGATGTTCTAGCTGGAGAAGGGACACCTTACATGCAGAGAGGGAGGGTCCAGCGCCTCTGGTAGGCCAGCAACCTTCTGCCCTGGGCAAGGCTTGCTAGAAGAAGCCCTTGAAACTAGCAGGAACCCTCTGATCCTGAGCTACCACCAGCCAGGGCAGGGCAGGCACCATCACTGACAAAGCCACAAAATCAGGGAGACCAGGTACTAAATTGACAACTAGTCTATTTCTGCTCTCGTTCTTCCCTGTTTCTAGAGATGAGCAAAAAAGCCCCTAGGGACAGCATCTATCGGCATTTGTGCAGAACACTGCCGCTTGGCAACTGCACCCTGAGAGGACAAAGCCTGCAGGCACAACTGCTCCTCCCTGCTGCTTTGGCACCTGCAGGGTGTTCCACAAGCAGCCTTTACAGCAGCTTGAAGTGACCGACCACAGCACAGCAACCACCTCAGCCAGGGGAAGGCAAGGTTGGTGCCCCACAGCTGGGAGCAGAAGGTGTTGGAGGACAGGGACGAAGCCCTCCCCATCAGTGACAGGGCCTACCTGGGTGCAGGTGTCAAGATGTTATAGCAGCAAGAGGTGAAGAGGCAGCCTCTGACTGCAGCATCTGTCTGGAGCTCCCACACCTGAGACAGCTGCAGCGGCCCCAGCGCAGGGCCCAGCTGAGCCTCTCAGCCACGGGCCGGTGGGAGAGAGCCCCGGGGAAAGCCTGGGCAAGGGAGGGCAAAACACTGCCCAGCAGCCAGGGCTGAGCCAGGGGAACCCAGCCACAAACACGGAGGAGGGACATAGAGATCCCAGAAGCAGTTGGATGGGCATCTGGCAGCCAGTCACCTATGTTACTAACACACATCTGTGGTAAACACCCCTAGACCAGCTGAAAGCAATGCTGAAAATTACACCACACTCCAGTGTTGCTGTTCACACCTGTGGGTCATCATCCAGATACTCAAAAGCAGACACACAGGTGCAGCATCAAATTATCAAACAAGCAAATAATTTTGGGTTTCTGTGTTAAGCCCTCAGAGTTTTGGCAAATGGCATGGAAAATAGTGCCGGTTTTTAAAGGATATATCCAAATTTTACAAATTTAGAGATTAATTAAAATTTCCTGTTCTTATTAGAAATAGTGTGGCTACAAAAGTACAAAAATTAATCAGAGACTCAAGGCCACATATAACACTTGTAACTATATCAAATTCATTAGATCTCAAACAAAAAAGCCCTTTGTTTGCAGCCCACCTTCCACGTTTTCCCAAGTATCTCTTACCGAAAAGTATTTTGTTGATTTGTGGGGCTTTTTTAAAGTAACAACCCTTTATTTTCCCTTCTTCCCCTCCCTATTCATTTTTAAGAGCTCATAGTCCCCCACTACCAACGTCCATCATTCATTATCTTATCATAAATACCATTAATTTAAAATGAAATAAGGCTTTGATTTCAAGAGAAGATTACTCCCATCTGTATTACAGGTACTTGTGCCCTCCGACAAATCTGCTACCCCAAAAGAATTCCCAGCCAAACTAGTAATCTTCTCCTACAAGGCTCCTAGAATCCTCCTCAAGTCACCCAGTATGATAGTACTTGGCTGCCAAAAACATTTTGGGAATTGTAAACATGCTGTTGGGTCACTTCAGTGCAGGAACATCTGCTGCCCAGTGCAGGGAGGGAGGAGATTGGAAATGCTGAGACCCACCAAGCAGTTCTGACACAAGAGGGTAAGAAAAATTTCTCCCATGAGAAAGAGCAGTTTGGTCTAGTCCTACGTGTATCGGAGGCCAGGCATTTCCACTACTTTTTAAATGAATTTGACTTTTACTAGCCTGAACCCTAAACATCTGAGTAAACAATAATTTATCCTTTCCACTACCAAGTATTTCCATTAGTAAAAGAGACTTCATGGAGAAATGTATTGAGCAACTGCCAATGCAGTTTGAAGAATGCTGCACTATCATTTACAAACACAACCGTCTCAGAAAATAACTCCATCATCTGCAACAAGTGTGCATTGGCCGAGTAATATCAGAATTATAAAATAAGCCATCAGTAGTATTTATTAACTTTACTAATCCAATAGATAAGATTTTAAGGCATTAATTTAATTTTTATTTAATATAGTTTTCCTTTAATGTATTTCATATTGGGAATAAAAGTATTTTACTGCATATTACTTGAAAGTTTATTAAAAACCTGTCAGCACTTGAGTTAAAGTTACTTAGTAATTAGAAATTCTTCAACTGTTTCTTTGAAGTCCGTTGGAATAGTGCTAATAGTAAAGTACCTTAGAAAAGATGTCTAAAAAGTTCCTATGTTACTACATTTTATTAAAATTTGATCTGCGAAGAAGCTGAGAGGGGCAGAAAAGCAAGTTCATTTTGTTACAGAGAAAACTGATTCCCTTCACCCCACCTCCCTCTTGAGCTTAGGTCCAAATGACCAAATTAAGATTTAAATTCAATTGAGTAAAATAAAAGAGTTCACCCCAACCACATAATTATAATATAAGAATATTCACATTACATCTGAATGTTCTAATATGTATTCATGGAGCAATTTATACAAATTAGTTTTGTGTCAGATTCAGTATTTTGGAATATTAAAAAGGGTTCCACTACTAAAAAAGATGCAGTCAAGGAATAGGAATGCATTTATTAAACATATTAAACATATATTTCCTTTCATTTGGCAATTTGTTTCTGAATGCTTTTTGAGACAACTGTATATAAACATAAAACCATTAACTTGTCTACACATATCAAAACACACAGTGACTTTATAAAACCGATGTTCCTACTGTTCTCTAAGTCATAATTTCTCATCATTTTTTATTCAGTGTCATTGGTAATTTTAAGTACTAAGACAACTCAAATGATACCAGGTCTTTGAAAGTGGCCCACATATGAGCCACTCTGATCTGTTTAAACAGAGTTTTTTTACAGAGAAACCAAGTAGGATTTCCTGTAAGAGATACTGACTTTTGAACATACTATTCTACTATTTGTCCAAATTTTACAAACAGTAAAAAAAAAGCCTTTCAATTACATGACACAAACTTAAAGCTTCACTGATAAAAACCTCTATGTTTCAAGGCCCTTTTGAAGCAACACTTCTGCATTCTATGTCAGAATGCAAAACTTTAAGTACATAAATGCCTTTTAAGAATAATCTCAGTCTTGTGCAGTATTTTCTCCCAGAAATCTTATGCATCACAGCAAGCCATATGAAAGTAAAATGGCACTGATCAGCAATCACTGACTGAAAATACAGTTTTGAAACTGAAACACAGAAATGTTTTTTTTCCCCTGTACAAATTTACACCACTCTGGTTTGCACCTCAAACATTCTTTGAATTTGCAAAAGGTTCTTTCTAACATTTCACAGATAAAAAGGTTAATATCTATATACACTCCTACAAAACACAACCAAAAGGCCTATAATCAGCATTTTATAGACAACCACTTTAGAGATTTTGACTAATTCTCATTATCAGCATCTCTCAATTCTAAACAGACCAAGTCTGGATTTCAATTCCATACTTCTTTGAGTCAATATAAGTTGACAATGTTAAACTTTGTAAAGTAAAAATTCCAAGAACACGGGAATTACCTAAAGGAATATACTTGCTTTGCCTTCCAATTGAAAATATCAATAGAGAAATTATGATTTATTCCAGGAAAGCTGATAACACAACTCAGTAAGAAAAATAAATGAAGACTGCATTTATTACACCAGCTTAATGTCTTTTGTTGCAGAACAGTGCCATGTTTCATAACAAGAATTATAAATTTAAATTTCAGGTCAGTTTAGCTGTTCAAGGTAATACATTTGTGACAGTCATCAAGTTGTGTTTTAACAGAAATCACAAGTTCAATATTGGGTCTAAAGGTTCAAAAATGTTGTTATTACATGCTAACTTTACTTTTAAACTATAAAAATCTAAATCAGAACTTCTGAAACAGTATTTCCTAGAAAATGTTCATAACAACTGGGCTATAATTGAGTGCAATTTTTTTTTAATGCATTTTTTATTGCTGTTAGTTATATTTAGGATAAATAAATAAGTCCCTGCATTTCAAGCTATGAAGTTACAATGCCTGTAGTGCAGCTGTTTGCACAGGATCCCTCACTAGCTCGGGCCAGGCATTCTGGCACTGGAGTATCAATATTCAGCTTGGCAAACTAGCATAAGCAGAGATTGTCAAATAGGATAAGTGGGAGGTTGGGGGTATAAGGGATATAGAAGATGGCATCTATTTTTAAGAGATGGTTAGTTTAATTATCTATGAAGTTGTTGATCCTGAGTTAGGAAGCATCTGAGCAAGTGTTTTAAAGAGTGCTGTGAGCAGCCAAGCTCATGATTAAAAGAACACTCATGCCCTTAAAAGAAACTGGAAAGCAAAAAATACTTTGGCAGTTGGGAAGTACATTTTAAGTAGAATAGAAAAAAAAACCTTAAAATATTCATGTCTGCATGTGCCAAGTCTACAGTAGATTTTTTTTTTCATAAAGGAAGTTCCACATGACTTTAAATACAAAATTTTAGAAATATTTTCCTAGTTTTCTCACTAAATTTTCTCAAAATTAGTAATGTTGCAAGATGTTCTGTTTTGTACAGATAAGTATTGGCCAAACAAGTTCCCGGTCAAATCATTTTCCCACGAAACACAGAGTGGGCATACAGGTATTTTGTGCACCAGGAAGATAATAAATGTTTGTGTTCTGTGAAACAGAATTGTAGTGTAGACCAAAAAATTTCATCAGCTAGAAATCCAAATACCTAACCTCATTCTAAAAGAGAATCTCCTTTTTTTTTTCTTTTTTTTTTTTTTTTTTTAATAAGGTGAGCTCCTTTAACCAGTAACTCAGTTCTCCTTATCAAATTTGTATATTCAACACCTATGACTCCAGGTAAAGTTACTCCAAGCTCCTGTCACCATCACTTTTCCAGTCTCTTTATGTGAACATACACAATTAACAAGCAGTAAAGAAATCATTTCAAGTTTGAATTATAAACCAAATGCTGCTATTCCTCACTCCCTAAATACCCATAAATTAAACTATGACTCAAAATTCACAAGGCAAATATATGATATAGGGTAAACAGTTCCTTATCTACAACATTCTATGGCCAAAGTCCCACTTACATAGTAAAAGACTGCACACTTACCATCTTCAAACAGAGGGCAGGGCTTGTTTACACAAGGAAATGCCCACACAGTTCTGTGGCTATGGTTATTGTGGAACTTCTTGTAAATAGATCAGAAAAAAATGTTCCTTTCTGCTCACTAGCTACTGCAAAGTGTTTGCCATTGGAAACCCTTGGTCAATTTGGTTAGGGTAGCATTTCACCAAACTTTCTTTTCTGAGTTTATCCATGCTGTAGACATACCAATTGAGTTTTATGTTGGTTAGCATAGGTATCAATAGCAGGACAGGCACGAATCTGATCACGTCTCTGCAAATCTAAACTAGGGGTGAAGCTCAAGTCACCAATGTTTCCAACCCATCAGTCCCTGAAATAGATATGGGGAAACCAGCCTGGGAATATGTGTGTGCATGTCAGTCACACTTCCCCAATACAGTATGGTCCTACCCACAACTCGGTACCTGGAGAAGTCAGATTTGGCAACTCAGCATGACCCACCATTAATGAGCTGTTACTTAAACTATTACCGAGGACCATCTTTACAACTATTTTCATTTTATTAATGTGTACTTAAACACTAGTTCTCAAATATTATGATTAGTGGGTCCTTTCAAACTCAGAATATTCTATGATTCTATAAAAATTAAACACATTAGACAGAATAATTTATTAAGCAAAGGAACTATGCCACGGGTCCTGAGACAGTAGTAATACAACCGTAGCCAAATTCAAATACTTGGCTCCTCTCTGAACATTTATCTTAATTATTTTTCATTTTAGAAAACCTGTGTTTGTATTCCTTCATGCACAAACCGTCAAGACATACTTTGAAAGCACAGGCAGACTTTTAAGTTAATGATTAATAGTGAGTAAGAAATACGTGTGCAGAAGTAAAACTCCAAGCCTTTATACTAAGAGGTTCATTTTGGTTATTTCCAAATTACTGATCCTTTCCTGTTTTATTAAAAAGCTTCATGAAAATCTTGATCACAACCTTTTCTATTTTTTAGCCCTATAAATGGAGGAAGAATGTACAAGTTGCTACTTTGAACTCAAAATTACATAATTCTCACTTGGGGATATTTTGCACATTTGGCAGGTTAAAATACCCTCTCTATGAAGTACAAAGAGGAGTAAACCCTCACAGTCCTTCTGGTTCAAGTACACATTTCTAGATATTCCAGATCCAACATGTTATACAGCCATTATCTAATCAAGTATTTATTCATTCATTGCATCAACAAATTTTACCTGAATATGCTATTATGTCGTCACATGCATATTCCCAAGCTCTACTAATTTTTTTAATATTTCACAATTACAAATAGGTTTTTCCTTGAAGGCCATAAAATCAGATTACTTCTGTGCTAAATGGCTATTTTTGACACATGACGTTACAAAAGAGTCAACAAAAATTATTTTTTTATATAAACACATTTGGGGAGTTAAAAACTTTTATCCTATTTCCCCCAAAAATCACTTTATTCGTTTCAACATGCTTTTGTTTTATTAAAAAAAAGTGTCAAAGACTTATATTTGAAAACTTCTATTTGAAAATGTCTAAATAAAGTTCTATTTTGACTATCCACTTGCAGAACAATGGCTTAAATTTTGGGGGTTTGTATGATAAAAACACAAAAAATAAACAGTTATGCAAGTACAAAGAAAAACCTTCTAGCAAAAAATAACCAGTATTGGTTCTTGGGAGAGTGAAATGACTGGGTGGTTCACCCAGCACTCTGTAACCAAGACTTGTCCCAGATCAGGTGTTAACTGTTAATTTAGGTGTCTTATTTTGTGAATATAAAAATGCAACAAGTACTACTCACATTAGCACTGAAGTGCATGACGCAATTCAGAGTCCAGTTTCACCTCAGACGAGTTTCAAAAAACCCACAAATTGTCTGTGAAACTCAGAAACCCCCAGTAACTTGAACTGAATGTTTCCAGCAGAAAATTATTTTCCTTGAAGTCAGCTAGACAAGCAATTCCTGGATGTCCTAAGACAAAATAAATATGCTTTTCTCCTGTCTCTGTGTGTATGGCATAGGCAGTTTTTGAACAGCTACACAAGTACCTTGCTCAGCAACAAGCTCTGTGCTTATCGTACACAAGATTGCACTGAACACAGCAGTCCATAAAACAACACACATGAATATTTTATGCAGCACAAAACAGACAGATTTTAATAACAAAGTGACAGGCATCGAAATCAAGGAAAAAATCACCCAGGAAGTGCTTGCAGACAGGTCTCTTCTTTGAACCCCTTTGCCATCTACCCTGGAGTTGTTTAGCAGCCGGATACAACTTGCAGATGTGGCAGGTCTCCCCGCTGGCAGGCTAAAGAGGGGTCAGGATCTGGGTTGGAGAATTGTAGCCTCTCTCATTACTCTTCCAGACAGCATTACACCCAGCCAGGCATCAAGGCCACAAACATCAAAGATTCACAACTTGTTCACTGTCCACACCCAGAAAAGTCTGCAGGAGATTTTATGAGAAAAGCAGCTGGACTGTCAAGGACAGTTTGCTCCTAAAATAAACTCTGTTTTAAGGTCTTGTCTAACTACTACCTGTCCATCTTTATTTTCATTGTTCATTTCCAAAAAAAGCTAGTCAATTTAGGAACAGCTCTACTTAGGACCTTAAGAACACTACGAAAGTTCACCTTGGCAAGGCTCAACTACTGAAGCTTATTGATGCAAGAGGGTAGGGTTGAGAAGCACTTCACTTAAATGAAGTCAAATTTGTGCATTTGTCAAAATGGAAAGTGGTAAACAGCTATTTTTGCCATTTTATCAGAAGCTAGAAATCTTGGTTTTGGAATGCTGTTATCAGCTGTATACAAGTGCTACTGCTTTTCACATTAATTGATTTCACTTGCCACACACCTGCCAAAAACGATTTCCAGAAATACATTTTCACCACCAAAAGTACAACACAGAATAAAAATTCCTCAGTATTTTTCACCTATAGGCACTTCTATATTTTTCGGTTTTTAAGCTCTCTTGGATGTCGATAGTCACAAAAATTCCAGATGTCATAACAAGAAGGTCTGTTAAATTTCTGACCAGTGAATGCACAGACAAACAAAATGCAGCTTACTATACAGTACCCTCATTCTGTGTCTAAATTCTTGAAGGGACAAAGCAATTACTGCAATGCCATACAGAAAAAAAAGGTACAGTATAGCAAACCATGCACAAAATCAGGTCTACATTAGGAGTACCTTACCAATATAGCAACTTCACTCTTTTCATTTAAGAGGCAACTGCGCCGACAAAGATATCACAGAATCACTGAAAGGCTGAGGCTGGCAGGGACCTCTAGAGGTCATCTGGTCCAAAACCCTGTTTAAGCTGGGCCGTGACAGTGTCCAAGCAGCTTTTGAGTAACTTCAAGGATGGAGACTCCACAGCCTCACCTGGGATGTTATACCCTGTATTACTCTGTATCAATACAGCGGACCCGTAATACAAACCACAGAAAGCCAGTTTAGGTTTAATTTTAACGCTCTATAGGCTGTTCCTAGCAAAAATCTATTGGTAGCACATCACACCTTTCCATCTTTGTGCACAGCTAAATCACTCCTATGCTGCACAGAGCTCATGGAGGTAGATAAAGGTGGTAGACCAGTCTGTCCTATCATTGTTATGCATCCCATTGAGCAATGACATCAACCACATGGACATCCATGCACCAAGCCTGAGCTGTCCTAAAACTCACAAAGTCCATGAGTGGAAGTACCTCATACCATCCTACATATCTGCTGGCAACTATCACGCTAATTCAGCCTACTACAGCTGGGAAGGATTCTACAACAAATTGGTAGTCTTACATTAAGACTATTCTAAGACAGGATATTAGTCTCAGCACAGAGTGTTGCTATCCAGCTCATGTGGGATTATGTGGATGATCACTGCAATGGAGAAGTAGCACCTTGTTATTTTTGATTTTCGGGGTAGGAACTATCTTTTTGGTCAAAGTTCTCCCAAATCCCATTGCATAAAGCCATATTTCTAGTATCTGCTTGTCTACCTTTACTTCATGCAATATGCATTGTGTGGTCATAAGAGACCATTAAGGAATGGTAAAGAAATTGGTTATGATAATTTGAATGGTATAACTTGGAAGGAAATAAATCAGAAAACTAATACGATGTCTTAGAAATTAATAGGATTTAATCGGAATTATTAACAAAGGAGAGCACAAAACTTTGCAGCATTTTTCATGAAAAATACTATTTCAAAAGCTCAATTTTGTCTCAATGGAAACACACAGGACTAGCTAACTGAAACTATTAAAAGTATTTAAAATGTGTTCTTAGCAAGAAGTTACATGGACCATGAAGATGTTCTGCAACAGACTGAGATTACTTTTCACAAAATAGGAACACACCAGGTTGTTACCAACTGAAGACACTAGGCTACAGTTCTAAGTATCATCAGAAGCAGTAAAGACAACTCCTATATAGAACAGAAGAAGATTTTAAAGGATATTATTTCATCACAACAAGACTAGCTCCCTGTCTTAGAGGGGATTTTACTTCTCAATAGACCTACAGAGAAAACTAACAGGAAACCGAAACCAAAACAGCTTAAAGTTCCTATGCTTTCAGCAAAGTAATTTTCTCTCATTTCAAAGTTTTAATAAACACTTCTTTTTTTTTGCAAGTTTTCTGACATGTGAGCAAAGAAATAAATGCACAGACAACAGTTACTAACAGTTACTGGTATTAATCAATAATTACTAATGGTTGGTTGGGAGGCATGTTGGGGGTTGGGATTTTTTCTCCTTTTTCTTAAATAAGAGGGGGAACAACTCCCAAAAATCTCAAGTTTGTCATAATTTTAGGAAAAGACAGCAATTTATCTAAGAAGAAATATAATCCATGTTGAATTAACAATGAGTTAAAATAATAATTTCTTTCAAGACTTTAACGAAGACACTGGTCTTCTCGAGGGAAAAGGTAAAAAGGCTGCAATAGAAGGGCCTGGGAAGCACGGTTAGTACCTTCCCATCACCAGATCTCCAAAAGTGCATTTGCTTTAAAAAAAATACAAAAACACAAGAACTCTACCTTCCTTCAAGTGCTGCATTATCCCATGGCACAAAAGAGAGACAGTGTCTGCACTGAGATGTCAGCAGCAACAGGACACAGAACATATATACCTGTACATGTTGTCAAAGCTGGTCAATATAAGAACAGTGCCCTTGGAAACAGGATTCTCCTAGAGTTAAGCTAGGACAAGAGCAACTTGAACTGGCCACATCTGCAACAGAACACATATGGCAGAATACAGTGATAAAGGATTTCTTAGAGAGTTCATAGAGATGAATGCAAAAGTTTTTATTCTCTCCAGGCAGCTTTCGCTCAGATCCCAAGCAGTGGTGCACATCTAAAATTCTGAAGGCTGAATTGAGACTTAATAACCCTACAGTAATAATAATGTTATGGTACATAACCACTATACTGGGCTGTTCTCCTCTTACTGATTTATGAGAAAAGATGACTAGTTCAGCCCTCTGGGGGAAGAAAAAAAAAAAAAAAAGAAAAAAACCCAACTTCACAGGAAGAAGTGGATTTTCCCTTTCTAAAAGATAAATAAATAACAGGATGAGGAAAATATACAGGATGTGATGCTCCATAAGCAAACATCACATCTGTTACTCATACTTTAATATCTTCCCTGCCACCCTGAAGCACACCATGTGCAATTAGGAGGAAATTGCAATGCAATCTTTTTAATAAATTATTGTCAACAGGCACACAGTACTAAGCCAAATGCAAATCACTAAATCAATTCAGCACCAGTTTAAAAAGTTTCGATTAATCCTCAATTCATTGCTGTGTTATTATAACATCTTATTAAATGCACCCACCACTTTAAGACTCCCTCATTTCATTTGTGATTACAGTAAATATTGATTGCAATGGTGGCCTGGAGACAGCTCTGAAATGTGCAACTCTAGTCCCTGAAGGCAGAGCTTAGTGACAGTTATTCTGTTCCCATGTCTGCCCTTCAGACAGACTCAGCACAGATATAAAAATTTAATATAATATTTTACCAGTTCAAATGCATACCTGCTTGGATTTTATTCAATTAAGCAGAGAAATTTGTTACACTTTTTAAATAGAAACCTTAATCAATTTTATCTTTAAATGCTGTTTTGGAAACTGCTTCAAAGCAGTTCTGAAAAGAGTCTGAAAAGTGAATCACAGTCTCAGAGTACAACTAAGAGCACTGTAATTTCTTCTCTCTGGTTTTTCAACAAAAACAACACATACAGGTAGCAGAGGGCATAACCAGTTGGCAAAAGCTGCACTTACCTAAATACAGCGAGAGACTACACCTCTCTTCTGACATCTGCTCCTGCTGCTGTACAGAAGTGTCCTCCTTCACCTCATTCTTCCTTCCACATCACCCCTCCTGCCAAGGGGACATCTCTAGCATCTCCCTCTAAAACATACAGTGAGCTCTCTTCCCATAAGGTGCTGACACCCAAAGTTTCTTCACATCCTTCTTGCCAGGTTGAGAAAGTGTTGCAGAGTCCCAATGCACAAATTTATAATCCAGACCAGGCTCGCGGCAGCTCCTAATGGGACAGCTCTAAAAACATATTGTCCACAAAACTCCTCCTACCATAACCAAGTTGAAACACTTCAAATTTAATCATGGTTTTTCATGTACTTCAATAAAGAATAAAAATAACATGAAGTTTAATTTTGACACAAATAGATTAATTCAGTGAAATATATCCAGAAGATTAGCTCGGCTAAATACTTGGTGTGTACTCCCTCACTGGTTATTTAGAATTATGAGGATCTAACTATGGAAAACAACCTGGTTTCATTTAGAGACACCACTAACCTTTGACAAAGAATTCAGTCACACCTTTAACCCATTTCCATTAGATTTTGCAGAGCACAGATGCCACACATGCACGCACCAAACCAACTATTAAACACACCAGTCTATTAAAAATGGATCTAAAATCAGACAACTATAGGTTGGCATGAGCCCAAATTAATTAATATACAAGTAGCACCTTATTACATGAAAGTACCACTTGCAATTTTATTGCCATTGGAAAACAATTATCATTTTTTCCCAACATTTTTATCTAGTTCTTTGTGATCTAATAGAAGCTGCCAACACTGTATCTGCACAAGCTGATTAAACAGTACCAATGAATACTCCCATGCACTTAAATCAAATTAACTTTTTCACAATTCATCCATTAACACACCAGGAACAAAATTTCTTCTGTTTTCATATGTTAATGAAAATAAGGCCAGATCTTGAGTAAGTGTGGGTACCCTCAGAATAGCTGACATGAGTTTCCACAATGCATTGACAGATCAAGCTTAGCTGCACTGCAAATTCATATGGCATAGTACATGCAGATTAAAAAAATCTAATTAGATTTTTTGGAACTTTATTCTTAGCAAAGTACCTCAATAAAGCAATCAAGCCTCCAGAAGGGCTCAGTAGTAAATGGATCGCATTTTTCTGCAGGCAGAATTGGATGCTGAGAACTCTTAAACAAGGCAAAGCAGAGTCATAGCATGATCACTTTTGCCATCTGGTGCAACAGCTACTGGCCCAAGAGCGACTAATAATTATAGCAATCCAGTCAAATTATAAATAACAAAGTCAGAACTGGAATGCTGGTATAAACACACATTAACATGGCGACACTCTTGCTGTCTGGCACAGGGATCAGGGAGCACCCAGTTCAGGCTGTGGAAATCTGCGAGTCCCTGTGGATCCACTTGGAATCAGCATTTCACACAGAAATGGACCTCCTCTACCACCAGCCCTTCTTCCCCAGGCTGTTTCCCAGTCTAAGTTTCACCATCTGTAACTATAGCCACATTCCCTTGAAATGAGAAGGACATCAAGCCACTGAAAATTACTGAACAAGAAATATACAGACGCTATTTTTCTGTATTATTTTTTCTCCTACAATAAAAACACAATGTCCATAAATATACCATATACATTTTGGGGTGCTTCATTTCATTCTACTTCTAGTCTGGTCTTGTGGTATGAACATTCATTAGTAGACAAAAAGTATGTTTTTGCTTCATTTTATTGGCAAGAAATCCAGTGTCTGTGATCCAAGGTCTGTGATTAAAAATGCAAGTTAAAACTGTAGTAAAAGGTTTGTTTCAGCTAAGCAGCAAGGGACTAGAACAGTAATCTAGATGCAAGCCCTCTCAGTAGGCTTCCATGACAAATGGCTCCCCCAAAGCCAACACCTGGACCTCAAATCTTTGTTCAGGTCAGACTGGTACATAAAAAATCCACTCGCCTCACATCCTGTCCTACCATATTTTAAAATATGCACCCTTCTCCTCGATCCCCGCTACAGCCAATTGATGAACAAACCAACCTAAAATGGAGAAAGAGGACATCCCAAATGCCCAGTTCCCTTGGTGGTCCACAGAAAAAGCAAACAACAAGGTCAGGCATAACTCTAGTATTGTCTAATACCTAAGACTGGCTGAAGGAGCAACAGTGTGGGGTGCTCTTGCCAGCTGTCACACAGACAGTGTAACCCTTCCTACTAACTCACACCAAAACCAAATCTACAGCTGACCATTCAAAACAGTTTCAGTGAAATACAAAAGAGAATACATCAGGCACTGCAGTGCAGGGCAATCAGAGCAGAGTTTTGGGAATCTGAGTAACTGCCTTTTCTTATAATTTTTTCGACTATATTGTCCTTACAAAATCTTAAGGCAACATAAAACTCATGCAAGGGGTTTTTTTCTACTCCATTTCTCTTTGTCACCATTTATTTTTGCTTCTTCCCCTGCCATGTTTCCCTCTACCCTTTGCTGTCCTCATTTCTCCCTCCCTTGCCCTAATGCCCCACTCCTTCCTGCCTGAGCTGTGCAACAGCAGAGCAGCTGGAGCTGGTGGGATGGCCCTGCCAACTAATGAGGCTGTCTGGCACCTCACAGGATCAGGTTCAGTTTTCACCCACTTGAACTGCAGCCTCTTGTGGCCAGTGCAGACTGAACAATTCATGGAACTTGCAGCTGAACAGTTCAGCCGCTGCCTGGACCAAGGTCACGGTGAATACAGACTATTTTCTGCGACACCCATTGCCTCTGGCAACAGGGGAAGGATGGGACACCAAGAATCTTCCTACTGCGGCTCTGAATTCCACCTAAATTTGCTATGTCAACCAAGGAGGCTGAGCTAAGCAAAGAGTGTACTGCTGTAAATGGATCCACTCCACCTTCACTCTTCTTTGTCCACTCCTTGGAGTTCACTGGGATGCTTTGCAAGCCAGTTCACTCCTCTGAGCAACAGAAAACTGTTCTCATTCTGGGGTGACTAAGGTCACCTTCAATAGACAGAACCCAGCACATGGCCAGAACCAGCACTGCCCTTCTAGTAGCAGCAAGCACACATATAATCTTGTTAGGCAGTATCTCAAGCCAAGCTGGAGAAGGAAAAGCAAAATATACTGCCACATAATTACTACACACCTCCTAGAGCTGAACACCTACACTTTCCAATCTCAGTATGTTTGTGTAAAGACAAATATTGACTGACACAATATTTTTACAAGTCCACCATTTCAATTTCCCTCTGTTCTGGAGCACAGGCCAGAGATCCCAATCTTCCACATTAGTCAAAGTGTTCTAGGGTTAAAATTCAGCACCTCTGATCGAAGCTGACAGAGGTTATAAACAGATACTATGCTGCAGTTTTCTAGTTAACACACAGAAAAACCCTGCCATATACAGTGCTGCCTGTTTGGAGTATTAAAAATAACTTTCAAGTGGAAATGAGAACACAGAAAACCTATTGGCATTCTTCACAGAAACTTTGAACCATTTATTAGTCACATATTTTGGCATTTTGCATTGAATATATGTGTTAAGGGATGGGAGAACAAAAGTTATTTACCTCCTTTACATAACACTGTTACAGTGCACTATTAATAATAAGAAGCGTGTCAGTTCCACTCTGTAGAGGTTACAGAGGAAAAAAAAAGCAACATCAGGCTCAGGCCAAGTGTCCCAGGCACATAAGTAACTTGTCTAGCAATCTCCATGGTCCTGGCCACATTCCAGTCCTCGCACTATGAGCTGATCCCTCATCATACGCTGGTGAAAACAAAAATGTCCAGAGTGATCTTGAGTGGTATCTATCATGCTGATTTTTTTTCCTCCTGTCAGTACAACACTATTATGAGACAGGGTGGAATGAAGTGTTTTCCAGCCACACTCTGGCTCCTTTGGAAAAGTTGTCATCCACCAGGTGTATGGCCCAGCTCTTGGAGCAAATATAGCCTGTCCAGATTAACTGACATGTTTTTGTTCTTAAAAACCAGTCCTTCCAAGATTCCAAGCTCCAGCTGGTTCACCTATCAAAAAGTGAAAGAGTGCAAGCTTACTACTGCTTCAGAAAATAAGAAGTATAACCATCAAATGACGCATTTTTATCGCAGAAGGTTTCCAGATCGTTTTAGCTGAATTATCCTGGATCATAAACACAGTTTGTTTGGAGAACAGCTGCACGTTGTATTTCAGCTAAGGTCTATCTTTTCTCCACTTAGCTCTCTCTTTAGGCTGAAGTCAAATGCTATGAGACAAATATATCTATTATAAATTACATCTTTCAGCAGCAGCAGTTGGCCAGCTCGCTGACATGTGGATGTTGCAGAGCACACTCCCTCAGGCAATCACCGGTGAAGTCAGCCCGTAGATCCAGCTGCACTGAGGGTGAAAACAAGAAAGGACTGAGAACAGGAGGCAGGGGCTTTCCTGCATTAGCAGGGACTCTCTCTTGAGACACCAAGGAGAGAAAGAAGCTGCTTGGGGAAAAAGGAAGAAAAGAAGAGAGATAGGAATCTATGTAGAGTGACCGAAATGGTTCAGTTGAGGCAGTATCTCTTGAAAAAAAGAAAAAAGCCACAAGCAGAGAACTAAGTATCCCCACAAGATGGGTTCATTTGAAAATCAGATTCTTTTGGCTGGTTAGAGAGACCATCACAGCCTCATAAGGCTCAGGAAAAAAAGCACAAGAGAGGGAAGGAGCAATGTAATCAGATCTGCTAGTCCATTAGACCTGAGATAAAAGGAAGGGAAGGAGGAGGAAAAGAATTTTGACAAGAAACCAGAAGTTAAACAGAAAAGAATTGCAAAGGTTGGCCTGTGAAAAACAACTTAAGGACATTGTGTCCTTAAGGAAAAAAAAAAATGGAATATCAAGGGTAATAAATTTAGGATTAGCTGGAACAGAAGGGAAGGAAGGACTATGAAGAGACAGGACAGCAAGACTTCAGGTGGCCAGGTCAGGACTGAACAACACAGAGCAGACATGCACAGAAAGCCTGCAGAGGCAAGACAGGATGGTTAGGAGAACAGAAACAATACAAAAGTGGAGACAAGCTGACGAAACAGTAGATATATAATATATTTACAACGCTGTGTTGGCAACAAACAAAATAATAATCGGTGACCCAGACAGCAAATTCCATACAGAAACTGCACTGGAAACCAAAATTTTGGCCTATCAGTATATAAAGAGGGCTGAAATAAAAACAGAGAGACTTCTTACCAAGATCTCCAGTGACAGGGCAGGAGGCAATGGTTTTAAATCAAAAGATTTAGACTGGACATAATGAACAAAATTTTTTCATGAGGGCAGTGAAATACTAGAACAGGTTGCTCAGAGAAGTTCTGGGTGCTCCATCACTGGAAGTTATCAAGGTCAGCCTGGATGCATTTGAGCAACCTGGTCTAGTGGAAGATGCTCCTGTCCACAGCAGTGGGATTAGACAAGATGACCTTTAAGGGTTCCTTCTAACTACCACTTACGATTCTAAAATGACTTCCTGCCTCCACCCCCATGTCCCCTTTGCAAACAGTCCTGAAATTCAGCGGCTGTGTTCTGGTGTATTCCAAAGCTGATTCACAGAGCAGCAAATTAGTTTCTTATCATATCCTCCAGTAACTCATTGAAGGGTAGCCTGAATGACAGATTTCATCACTGATAATGATCCATATCACACACTTTTCACACACACATGATGCCTCTCTCCTGATGTGCACAGCAGACATGCTGGATTAAAAAGTAAGAAAAAAAAGACGCAATAAAGGTGGGATTTAAACATTTTATTGCAGAGAAGAGAGACACAGAGAAGTGAAGGAAAATAATAGTTTCACAAGTATAAGAGTCACCTGTAACACTGGAAAACTGGCCTCTTCTAAATGTCTCCTTTGATCTTAAATCTTACAGTAAGCTAAAATATATTGTTTAGTTAAATGACAAGACTAGACAACATCTGAGTTCCAGAACCAAAATAAGATAGGGATGTCGATAAACAGAGTTAGAAAAAAAACCATACTGAAAACAATGTAGTCAAGAGGATTTTGTGGGTTTTTTAAATCTCATTTAAATTAGAAGGATTTTAAAAAAATCAGTCAGGAGAATAAAAAAAATTACCTGGCACCAGGAAAACATACCTCTGGCACAGAATATGTATTTATGTTCATTCTGCAGATACTCCAAAAACCTCCTTGAAACATTCTCCATAGTTTTTATGATTTTCCATCCTGATAAGCTAGGTTCCTATCAGTGTTTTATAAAACAATCCTTATTTACCTACTCTTTGTTTTCATTTAGCAGTCACACAATCCTCAACTGCATGTATTTTGTCTGATTATACCCCATGCATTTTCTGTCACATCTATATTGTCCTTTACTCTTTGCAGTGCTTAAAATTTAGTACAACACACCACCAACAACTAATAATAATAGTAATATCATCATCATCATCATCACCTAAGGAAATTTCTACATTTTCAGGCTTCTTGTAAAGTTTACAGAGCAGACTAAAGGCTGCATAAATGTAAGCTACATGCCTTGAAAAGGAATTCAAATTCATTTTTGATCAAAATCTACCAGTGACTGGGTGCTTTGGAAAGCAAATACAAATTTGAAATGCCACAGACAGAGCAGATCCAGGTCGCAGTAGCAAGGCCCTTTCCAATCCAGCATCAAACCTGGCAAACAGTGTGCCAGAGGTACATGTGAGGACAAGCCCTCGGCAGACAGACAGGAAGGAGCATCCCTCCTGTAACTGCCAGCTTCTGGTGAAGTCTTCCAAATCAAACTGAGGTGGTAGCCATGCAATTAATAAAAACAGGAGAAAAAGAACAGTAGGAGAGCCCTGTGTCTGGAAATTGAGGTCCTCTGACTTGGTGGCAGAAAAAATGAAACGTACTCCCCTGAGGCTTCCTCTTCCCCAACCATAAAATGCATACCATAATCTCCAATAAAAGAAATAGACTAAATTCTGCAAGAGACTGTAACACTCATTACAACTAAGTTGCAAAACCAAATATCAAATTCTGAAAGATATGATTAATACCTCCTTCACCCATAAAAACTTTTAAAGAAGTTTGAATCAAAAACTTTTAAACTTCAGTCATAAAACAGCCACAAAGTCAAGGTCACTGAAGACTTTGTCTTGAGACATGCACAGGTTTGAACAACCACAAAGATGAGTGAAAGAAAAACAAAAGTGAAGAACAAGGTAATCTTCGATTCCCATGTCCTCTAATCCAGCCCCAGTTGAAGGCAAAGAACCAAAATCCATAGCTTATCTTCTTCCTTGGTGTGGAGAGCAGGCAGAAGTTATATGTATAACTATCATGGTTAACATCAGATCTTTCAACTAGGCAGAACAAACCACTAAATCTGCAACTCCCCTGAGTTCTAATGCACACAGGAACCAAAGACGAGCAAGAGGCTGATCCTGCACACACATCAGCTCTATTCCTCCAACTACAACAACAAAAGAGAAAGTAAAAATAGGTAACCAATTAAAAGAATGGCTGCTTAGCAACCTCTCATCTCAAGTAGATTTCCTTAAAATAAGTAACAACAACACACCTTTCAGAATCCAAAGTCAGAAGCGTTAAAACTGAACTAACACAAACACGCAAAGAAACCTCTTTTTTAAATGAAACCCAGGGTCAACACCATCTTTGATTGTCAAGAAATCGTTGTGGAATTGAAAGACACAGTCCACGCACTGCTATCACACCTGCCAACCCACCCACGTGCTGAAACAGCCTTAGGTCTTGACAGTGCCACCAGAGCTGGACAACAGGGACTGCAAATCACAGCCTTGCACATATTAAAAAACAACTGCTATAAGGTTTTGGAGCAAGTGTTAAAAAAATGCATTTTAATGGATGACCAGGCCAAGCCCTTCAAACAAATTACTACAAATATTGAAATATAGGTCTGGTGCTAAAAAGGAGCAGGTCATACTTTAATCTTACAACTGGGATCATATTTCCATGCTACAGAGAACATTGCCAATTAATGAACGATTTTCAGCCCCAGCTAACAGATGTGTAGAAATTACCAGAGCTATCTAGACGAACCTTGAGAAAAAAGTACTTTCTCTCCTCTCTAGCTGCAAAAGCATAGCTAGCCTTGCTAAGGGACAAAGCAGCGGCAAGGTTTCCAATTATCCAGGGAACACAGAACCTGCTTGACAGCAAGCAGGTCTGATTAATGCCTGTACCCTCCTGACTTCATCACACCTTCTCTCAAAAGGATCAACCTCCAGTTTGTGATAAAGATCACTTCCAAACTTCTTAAACCAGCACAAAGTTAGCATTGATGATAAAAATGAATTCTGATTGTAGTCCCAAGAATATCACGACTCTTTTAGAGAGGGGTAATAAAGAAAGTAAGAAAAATGTGACTTAGGCTTCTTTTGCTATTCCAGTTGAAGGGTCAAAGGAATTAGGTGGCCTGCCACCAACTCAGTTCCTGCAACTAGTGGTTCTTTCTGATAAATATGGAAAGAGTGCAGCCAGTCCACAGACCCAAAATTTTCATGCAGAGCAAAAAATCATATTTGAATGATGGCCATTCCAGAGCTCAAGCTAACAGGTACTTCAAATTCCTGCTTCCACTCCCTCTTTCTCAGCTACTACTGGTCTGTACAGCTACAACTTGATGCTTGAACTTGGTTGCATTACATGCACAAGCTCATCAGCCAGTGTTGGAAGCTGCTTGAGTTTCACAGTTTCACTCCCCAGCCTGTTGATGCTCTGTCCAATCACTGTCATGTTCAGTCTTGTGCTTTTATTACACATTTATTTATAGCTGGAGAGGCTGGAGGAGGGAGAGGCCATCTACAGGTAGGTTCTCATTTTAGTAACACTGAGGGTTATAGAGGAGAGAACAATGGAGCTGAGGTTTACAGCCAAAGTTTGGGGGCAGTACAATTCCTTCACTACACTTTGATTAGCAAATCACATACATAACTTCCCACAGGCACCCCCCTTGTTTTCTGGGTGCCTAGCTTGTAGGGCAGAATCTGAATTAAATGGTCACAACACAAATATAAAATCTCTGGGTTAGATTTTCTTATTTTGAAGTTAGCTACAAATTCTTTAAACTGCAAATTCTTTACTTTGGTTTTCTTCCATACCCCATTTTTCAAGTGCTGCAGTAACAGCAACTGAACACAAAAAAAGCCAAAACCATTAACTGTTGTTGCTAAAAGTTCCAAACAGCAAATGAGTTTGGGCATGTAGTTAGAGCAGAAAAAGTGAAGCGCCTTAAAGTTTCTAAGAGGAATCTCAATTCATCCCTTGCCAAAGAAAAAAAAGGCATATGTGATAAAGAGTACAGTTATGTCATGTATTGCAGAAAAGGTCATACCTCAGGAGCTCCAAGCTGCCCAACAAACCCAGGGGAAAAAATAAGACTAGTAGACACAGCAGAATTGTGTTAACTTAAGTCTGACACTGCATTGAACTGAAAAGTTTGCACTGCCTTCAGATGGAAGCTGGCTCCCTGCCAGCCAGCTTGAACCTCAAACAGAACAAGTTTCCTTCTGCCATTAAGTGTTGTGTGGGCACATTCAGAACATGGTAACAAGAGGCATGACAGGACACCAAGAAAGAAGTCCTACCTCTGTGCTCCTGATCATACAAAGCTGTTTTGCTTTGTTGTTTAACACCAGGATGCATTCAATGCAGCCAAGTCAAACAACATGGAAACGGGATTTCCATGTCTGGAAGTGCTCTTAACTAGCCATCAGCTTCAGTATTACAGAAGTGGGATGAGGAAATCAAATACTTTCCTGCCTGCAGACTCATCTTTTTTATTTTCCTGACCACTTCAGATTCATTTTCAAGAGGAAAGAATTACATTAATAGAATTAGCCCAATAATTAGCTAATGGCTCAAATTGACTTTATACTCAAATCAGAGTAGAACTGAGATGACAGTAAATCCCCCACCATATTCAGTAGCACTTCCTCCTTAGTCAGAGGAAGCCACTGGTGGATAATTCATGAGACATCCTCCTGTTCAAAATGCCAAATACCCTCTCCCTCACTTAGATCCAGCAAACAAAGGATTCTGACTACAAAATGCATCAATTCATCCAGAAGTTACCTGCATAAGGGTTACAATGAATGAATCCACAGTAATTATCCAAGGAGCAGTAACTCCCAGAAAGACTGTGCAGGAGACAGTGCAAATGTCTTCTGCATTTGAAAAAATTTCACTACCTCAGGTAAGCTGTGTTGTATTTAAATAATAAATAAATCCACACACACAGGATTGCGGGGTTTAAAATATTCTAAACTTAATCTACATAATATCAAAACAACCTGAAACATATTTCATGGCTCAAGGATCAGTAATTTAGAGGTAAGCAACAGAGTTCCAGATTTCAGAACTAACAGCACGGAACAAAAGATCAATGCTAACTAGTAAAGAAATTATTAACATATGTGGTACAGCTCTAGCAATGTAGAGCTAATTGCTAAATCTACAGTATTATGATAAAGAACACAGATGGTATTTTATATAAAAATAAATAAATAAGAGCATCATAGATGACTTGTTGCAAAATACCCCCAAGCCTACATTAGCTTATAATTTGTTTAGCAACAAATTATGTTCTGCACTTTGCAAAAAAAGAACTTATACTCAAAATGAAACTTAGTAAGTACACAAACCAATACCAGGACTATATTTGTTAAAAAAAAAAAGCAGTCTTCACCTCACAGATTTCACAGGTCTGTTCCTGGAAGCTAGGGAATATTTCCATATATGCTAAAAGAGATGACAGCCAAGGCTTGAATCGGAGCAATACTCTTTTTCTAGCCTACTCAGAAACAAACAACAGCCCCCTTCAAAGTTTTGAAGTTTTGCTGGTTTTTGGTTTTGTTTTGGTTTTTTTGTTTTGTTTTGTTTTTTTTGGGGGGGGGGGGGCAGCGGGAGGGAGAAGGCTTATCTCTGTGTCTTTGTTTGTATACAGCTCAATATACAGAGCAGACACTAACCCATTGGCCAGGGCAGAAAAGACTTTTTCAAGTTACTGCTTTATCTAATTTTTATCTTAAAGTCTAGAAGCTAGGAAAACATTGCAAATTCTTAGAAAAAACTTTTAAAAATGCCTGAGCATATTGTTTTTTATTCCAGATGCCTATCTTCCACAATCCAAAGTATCCCAAGGCCGAAAATCTGTTTTCTATGAAGATACTAGTCAAGCTGTAATTACCCTTGCAAGCATGAAAAAAGGTTAGTTTTTAATTTCTACCTTAAGCTATGGGAAAGTAGTTAGCTTTGATGCCAGGTTCTTCTATTCACTTCTTTTACCAGTCTCATTTACAGTTTCTAATGCAAACCAGATGATAACTACCCAATTCTGAATAGCACAAAATAGCTAGGTGTGTCATTTCCACTACCTTCTCTTTAGCAAAGCAGAAAATTTTAATCTCTTTTCCCATTTTTTATAGTATAGTTGATCTTGTTCTGCAGCTCACACACAATTTACAATGACTGAAGACAAAAAGTGCCTAAAGTGTTGCCAGAAAGAAACTTCTGTGCCAGAAAACTCTCACTGACATCTCCATGCATACGCCCAAGAGCCAGGACTCTAGCTACCACTGGATAAGGGCTCCCAGCTCCTTTGCTACACAACCCATGGTGGTTGCAACACTGGGCTGATCTGCACAACACCTTGCATCACAAGTGCAGATCACTCTGCATCGCTGGCTCACACTGCAGGCAGGCCAGATTCCCTAGACACATATCCACACTGTGAGAAGGATCTCCCCACACTTACCACGACATGAAAAGTTTTTTCTGTACCAGAGTATTTACGTTCCAGAACAATTTTACTGTTATCTGCTGAATAATCTTTGTGATTTTTTTTTTGTCAACAGTATCACCGGGGGGGGGGAAAAAAAAAAAAAAACCACCACCACCCACTACGGGATACCATTATTATCAGGAGTTGGACATGAGGGTGCCTGTGAGTCCCATCCAGCTCAGGATAGTCTCTGATTCTGTGATTACTGAATAGTTTCCAGGCAAAACTGGTGTCAGTAAGTGTGAAGTGAACACTGGTGACAACCCTAGAGCTGTATTATATTAATACACCTAAAAAAGCAATAGCCTTTTTTTGATGTGTCATAATTCACCCATAGCAAAATAAGTCTTCCCAATTTATTTATTATTACTATGCCACTGTAGTTTTGATTAGAAGTTACTCTTGACTTTGACCATGAAGTTACTCTTGAAATTCACCATTTTATCTTCATATGACATGTGAACTCAGACCATCCAAAACTCCTTTCATAATTCCTTAATTTATTGACCAAACATACACTTTACTTTTGTGCTGAGTATTAAATACAGATATTTGTACTTAAAATCCACATCTGAGGATGAAAATCATAAAATAGTAATGATTTAGGAACATATACACTCTTCAGAGCTATACTGGAAATGTAGCTTACACAGTTGATCTTATTAAAGGGCAACTCTTACTAACTTATTATTCTTAAAAAATACTAACTAGTACCTTACTCCTCAATCAGTCCTTTACAAGTACTGTTTCTCGAAAAAACTTTCTTGCTTTACCTTGCTGACCCAGGCTCTTGCTTTACCAGAAGCTGACTCATGTATCAACACAAACCTACTGTTTTAAAAAGCGGAATTCAGCAGAGATACATAAAACCTGTTGAAGTCTGGCTACTTCCGTGCCATGGTGCAAGACTGCAAACAGCTTTTGCTGCCACACCTTAGCCAGACAATATGCAAAGAAAAAGGGTTCAGAACACTATAAGGATGTTGTCTTAAAATACAAAACCTCCATCTATAAGTAATTCATACTGATTGCTAATTAGTTAATTACTAATAAGTTTCAGAATTTTTTAAAATATCCAGGCTTGGTTTTGCCCACACATGCTATCTGCCCCCAAGTCCCTACACAGTTCAGTTTTCAGCTAGAAAAATTCTCTACAAAGACAGGTGAATAAAAGTTTCTTATTAATGCTTGATTGACAACAAAGATAGATGCAGAAGAAACTTAGTCAAAAGCACAACATATGATTGTGGTTTTTTACCAACTTAGAAGGCAGGGGAAAAAACCCAAATGAACTTTGCTGCAAGTATGAGAGAGGGTGAGACTCCATCATTCAGATGAGAAAGCAGCTTATAAACAAAGGAGACTGACACCTCAGAGGATTAGTTAGAGCCTCACTTCCAAGCCATTGCCATAATGAAGGCATCCAGAAAGAGAGATGTACATGCTTGTTTGTTTTTATTACATCTCTTAAAGGCTGCTCGGCTTTGTTTAGCTTCAGTTATCATGGTCTGTAAACACACAAACTCCAAATCAGAGGACCTGTAGACCCGTGTAGAGCACATTTCCCTTACTGCAGTCTCCCATTTCTGCCAAAATCCCAGAGGTTTCCTGCAGCTAAGCCACAAGGTCCCACCTGTATGGAGACATGGTAGGAGGTACAGCCAGAGCACTGGGGCTGACACAGGGAGGCCTCCCCACCCCCTTGAGAGCATGGCTGCTCAGAAGCTGCAATGGAAAACGTCACTGGACAAGCTCAGAGCTGACATAAACCAGCAACTCACAAGTGAAGAGTGAACACAGTATCCACAGCCAGTGCCTACCAGTGTCTGCACAGATCCAGCCTCAGCTCCTTATGATTTCTGGATATTACCATTTGCCCATTGCCTACAGAAAACACTGGTGATTGAAGCCCGACTTTGTAGCACTAAATCCATCAGCAGAACAGGGCACTGGCATTGACAGTTGCAGCAGAGAATTCAAAGAGCAGTTAAGTAACCAAGTTTCAGCCACTAACAATGAAAACGAAAAAAGAATAAATGAAAGTCTGAATATTAGGGATAAATTCACAACCAACTCTTTGCAGCTGAATAATCCGACACTACCTACAAGCACTAGGGGAGGTGGGAGGGGAGAAAAAAAGAAATCACACAGAACAAATAAGATTTCTTAATTTCCTTTAATTTGTAAAGGAAAAGAATTATAAAACTTAAATATGATTTATGTGCTCTCCTCATGATGTTCTACTGGATGATTAAGCTAAAGACAGGTTTAATCTACAGCCACATTCTTTTAATAGCAATTGTAGTTTATATTCCAGGACAAGTGCCAGTAGCTAATGATCTTCCTGTTATCGATTCTGACTTGGTGGGATGAAAACTCATTTTCCTGGTCTTGACACACAAAGCCCCACTCTTACATATTACAAATATATATATAAAATAATTTGGGTAGTGGAAAGCATTTAACAAGATCAGGACCATCAGTATGGCCAGACACAAGGCCAAAAAAAAATCCCCTTTTCGCAAAGAAGTTTTGCGACCAATCCTTGCCACTCCACTATTACTGTAGCTGCTTAAATTCCTCTGGCTACAGAAATTCTACAAGGAAGTATTTGTACATGGGACAGTTTTGTCTTACTGTGGATTTGCTTTTAATAATCAAGTAATTTTCTGAAGCTAAAAAATGGGAAACAGGTAGTGCAATACATGTACAGATAAAATATACAAGTGTAGTGGGCCAAAAAAATTGCACAATATGATCCCTCTGTCAGACATGCATTTTTTCTACCATTTTGTTGTCATCAATAGGAATTAGCAGTTCAGATGACAAGCCAGAATACATTCAGGAAATTCAAAACTCATTTATTCTGCACAGAATTAGACATCACCCCTTAACTGCTCAGTTCAGGACACCACTGATAAGGACATTTAAACCACAGGCCACAGAAACTAGGCAGATTAGAAGTCACCAAAAAAAACCCAAACAAACAAACAAAAAAAAAAAAACCCACACAACACTGACAGGAAGAATTTTCAGGGACACAAGACCCATTAGGGGGTAACTTACAGGGTGCCTCATCTAAGTAGCTAGACAAGTTATTTGAGACAGCATGAAAAATCTGCCTCACCACTTGACAGCAAAGTGGGAATTCTGAATCCATCTAACATTTCTCACCCCCAGCAGCAATGCTGGAACAGGCAAAGATGCCCACTCTTCTAAAGTCATAGTCAGCTTTGTCAAAGCTATACTTAACAGAAACTTCAGGAGTCCTATTCTCTCACTATACATCAACTTCTGGTTATACTATACTCTGGAGTAACAAATACTTACCTTAGGAGTCCCATTCTGCATAGTTGGTATGGAACACACACAATTCATCTCACTTTCCTTTTCATTATTAATTGTTAGACTTCTAACTCAAGGCTATGTTTATCTTACCCCAGTACCAATCTGATTAACAGATGCAAACCTTTCACCTTTCAATTACACAGTAAATTTTCACTGCTTCATGAAACTGATTAATCCTGTCATATCCTCACCCATAGATAACTTAAAACGCATATTCAGTACAGAACCAATTATCTTTGACCGATAAAGGAGGCATACTTCTTTCTTCTTATTTCCTTTGGGTCATCCTTTTTTTTTTCCTTCTTTTCTACCTACCAAGTCCTCTTAGGTGAGGTCTTTTCACTGCAAGAACAGTGAACAGTAAATAGTGAAGCAGCACCATCAATCTCATGCTTTTAAGATGTTAGTCTTGGATTGATACTCTACAGAATATGTAGGACGAGTACTGGAAGTCCTCAAAAGTAAAAAATTGAGATAGTCCGTAAAATGTGCTAGAAGAGGCTAAATGAAAACAAATATAGTTTGAACACGGGTGGTTGATTGGACAATCTGTTCCAGTCCCAAACAGCCTTCACTCAGTGGTTCTGTGATGGTCACAACACCTATGTGGCACCCACCTGGGACAGGTGGATGAGGAAACACAGTGGCACCGTGTAGAGAGGAAACACAGTCAATGCCCAGCACTCCTTCCCTGAGCAATTAAATGCTTGTCTAAAAGACCGCTTTAGAAGTAGCAGACTGCCTAGAGAAATGATTTTTGTTCTCTGTTCTGCTAAGCTGATTTCCACAAGAGCTTGAATCATCAGCTTTGAATAAGTAATGCACACTCTGCAGTGTCTAGGGGTAAGTGGCTACATTATTTTAAACACAGTTAAAACAAAGACATCCATGAGTTACTAGGCAAGCAGGGTACATTTTCTTTCACTACTGGATATCAAATGTCAGAAAGATCCTACGGAGTAAAAACAACAAAAACAAATTAAAAGCAAAAAATTCTTCTAATGCCATTAAGAGCATAAAGATCTCAAGGTAAACTCAGATGATACTATAACATGCAAGAGTTAAAGCACAAACATTTTCCATTAGCCCTTTTTCCAAAAGGCCACTTTTGAAAAGCAAATTCTCCTTTTTATTCCCTTTTCTTTTTTTCCTTGTAAAAATATGGCTCTGTTTGGGGAAGTGGAAACTTTCAAATGCACAGATGTTTGTGATTGCACGCTAGCAGCCTGCTGGGAACCATTAATGGTGTAGAGAGTAAAGTTATTCAATCATCTATAAGTCACTTTTCAAATGTGTTGCACTCAGTCGAGGGGGTGATTAATGGCATCCAGCAATGACACAGATTACCCCCTGACCATGAAAGCTCTTTGATTTTAATGCACTTAAGCTACTGAAGTAAACAAACCAATTTGGGTGTTCAACGAGCTCTTTGTCTCATTAAAAATTATTTGACTAGACTACTGGTAAAAAAATATTGCATATGTCCCCAAACTCAATTCGACATTCTGTAATCATAGCAGCAATTACATTTGCAAAAAAAAAAAGTTTAGAAATTAACAGTGGCAGAAAATGGTCAACCTTTAATTAGGGACTTTCATTAGGGATTTTCGTGTGTAACGAAATTAATATTTTCTAATCACCACGGTACAGCAAGCAAGCTTCTGTATGTTCCAAAGAGGCCAACAGCAACTACAGTCACTGGGCAAAAGTTTCAGCAAGTAGTGGCAAATTTGCTGTTCAAAAGCAAGACAGCCCTCTTCTTCTCCCAAGTAGGCTTCCTGCAAATTGCACATCCTCCATCCCTCGAGAACACTGCTACAGTTTGTCCGGCTGAGCTTGGCACTTCATGTCAGGGCAAGTTTTCCTGCCCTCCCTTGTACAACCGAAATGATGAATCTGACTGCAGTAAGTTGAGTTATCAAGGCTGAGGCATTTTTTTTCTTCATTTAAATATCAGGTGCCCCATAATGATTGGAATTCACTGTTCTGGCAGCAAATTTGAGTTCACAATACCTGTGAGTGTATGGCTACCTTTATGCTCCACACACATTCAGTGACAGAGACAACTACCCCAGAAACCACAGGGAGAACCCAGGTACTTTGGAAAAGCTGAGGGCAAACCTCTGCCAAAAGAATACTGGAGGGAGTACCCACTGTGGGCACAGCCTGATGATCAATTCTTTTGGAAGCAATGCAACAGGACAGTGCCTCAGTGCCTCAGAGCTATTTACGGTGTGAACACCACCAGCTCTGCATGAAGTCCCACACCGGTCCTGGCCCCTGACAGCTGGGAAGCTGGCTGCAGCAGCGGCTGTGAGATGGCTTCCTGGGCCACACCACACCTTCAAGTGTCTTTCCTGTGCACCCCACAGCCTTAACACTTCTACTGCTTAGCAGAAGTGTTACTCTCACAGAGTAGCAACATTAAAAAATTACAACACCTCATCTAAAGTGGAGCTGACAGCATTGCCATCCTTGGTTTTAGAAAATGTCACTGGACACATATTTCACAATACATCAAAGATTGCTTTCAAACCTTCAAACAGTTATCAGTCTCATTTTTCATCACATTCCTCCCAAAAAATTGATACCAACCTTCCACATCTTATGTCTGAGAACAACCTATCCCTTTTCCACACATCCTGATCAGCCTCTTCACTCTGAACTCACTCCAAATCCATCTCCTAACACCCTGCTACTTCCTGACTACTACTCTCAACCTTTCTTTTATCCTTCTCACACAATTTTTAGTATCTAATCTACACACAGCCACAGTGCCGCAACCTGATAGAAACTTGGTAAAACCTGCTTAAATTGAGCAAAACCCAATGGATGGCAGGGAGAATTATTTTCCTTTGGCAGTATGACACATTGAGCATTCAAAAAGTATAATAACAAAGACAGATTCCAGATTAGGACAAATAATGCAGTTCACATACATGTATCTGACGACCATTTTAAGCTCCCAGTGTCTCACGGTACAGGACTTCTATGTAGAAGATGTTACTACCTGGTAAATCTACAGAGGGACAGTCTACAAGATGAAAAGCACACAAAAGTGGCAGAAATAAACAAATCTTAGCAAACAGGGCTAGTATTTTATTTTCTTTATCAACATGTAATTAAGGGGGGCGGGGGGAGGGGGGGGGAAGGAAAGAAGCTTCCAGGCATGTCATCCTCAGAACAGATATAATCCGTATCAAGAAGTCCAGAGGCTTGCTCCAACTGATATTATCATACAGCATTAGAAAGCAGATTTTGTCACTACTCCCAATTTTCACATGTACTCCAAAACATGGGAGAACTTACAATACCCAGACTGTCAAAGTCAGTATTTAACAACTGGAACCATCCAGGTTACTTTTTACCTTATTTCTAACATTCTAATATATCAATTTATTAACTCCTCTGTTGTATTTAATATGCAAAGAAACTTGCAAGGTTCTAATTAAAAATAATCACATATTTCCAGCAAGATGTATCTGTGTGTAGCTTTGGTTCCAAATACAAAGTGAAATACAAGAGAAACATGTTGACTTGCTAATGTATTAAAAAGGAGTTTACATTTTTACAGTATGCTTCCTTTTCAGTTTTTAAGCTTTGTGTCCTACTTTCTGGTCTATTAAAAGATTTCTTTGCCTTTTAATTTAAATTATCTTCTCCTTACCCTTTCTTCATTTCTTAGTTGACAGGATATTATTACTCCTCATGGAGAAGGCTCTTTGACAAATAAGACTACTTTAAAGCTGCATTTAATTATTCTCACTCATTTCCTCACCTGAAGCAGTTGCAATGCTATCTATCCTATTCTTTCAAAGGAGCTTCATACATAAATCAAACTTAAAGAAACAAAAGCATAGCATTAATTGTTACTGTAAAATGACACTGAACTATGCAAGGAAGCTACAGATAATGAAATCTAGAAATCTGAAGTCGCCATGAATGGATTTCTGTGCCATTTCCACTACAACTTTCTTATTTGACCTCCACAAAACATCCCTTAATTTAAGGCAAAGGACAAAGCAGAAAAAGCACACAGGGTTGTTCTTTTTTTTTTTTTTTTTGTCAAGATTTCTTTGTTAAAGCTGTTCTTACCGGTAGCAGATGCAGCTTCTTATAGCTTCATCTTGAATGATGTTTTCTCAGATAAAAATCTTCTCCAGTCTGTAACCTGTCCACAAAAGTTGAGAAATTTCATTGTTTTCAATTATGTTTTGTAGAAAGTGGGCAAGGGTGATCTGACAGCATCGAGATAATGGAAGAGTTTAGAAGTCAATAAATGTTGTTAATGATTTCTATGTCTGATAGCTAAAATTGCAATTTTAGCCTCCTAACAGAGTCAGGAGGCTGCAAAGAACTCAGTAAGGCACCAGATAAAGAAAAAAAGCCCCCTACTGCTCAGTCAATAACCACTCTGAAATTATAAAAGCAGAAATACATGCCATTTTCTGAAGACAGTCCAGGTGTTAATCATACAAGGAAACAGCTTAAGGCATAACTTGCTCTTCTCTCCCTCATCATTTTTCTTTTTTAAATAAAAGCTTATTTTTCTCCCAGGAGTGTTTACATACAGCAAAGGCAGCGAATTCTCACAACATCTCACATTTCAAATGTCATTCAAGCTGTTTGTCATCTGTCCTAAAATGTCATATCATAAAGAACTAGTCACATTTTCTACTTCTCATGCAAGTCTCCAGTTGTCACCTAAACAAAATGGAGAACTTTCTTCCCCACATCTAAAGCATCTTTGTCTAAAATTAGTGTAAAAACTAACAACAATATGGGAATAATTTGTTTTTGTGAAGCTTAAATCCTTTTTATAAAAAGAGATGAACCATCTAAGCCACAGATGAGGTTGTTAAGAGAGAAGAATAAAGAATGTGTTGCCCACACAGGGTGCATTTATTGAGAAGCACAGAAGCTGAAGGGGAAGCAGAGTCCATGAACAAGCTCAGCCTTCAAGAGTTTTCTTTCCACTAGCCTCCATCTAGGCCAGCACAACTGTTATAGCTGAAATAAGCATTAAAATGGTCCTTTTCAGGGGTGGGACAGGAAGAGGGAGAAGGTGCTGTTACCTTTTTTTTTTTTTTTTCCCCTAAATCTTAGAACATAACCAGAATTTTATAAAAAGAAAGACTGGAGAAAGCAAAACTGTTCTGAATTCCTCGATCTTAAATGTGGTTTTCAATTGTTTATGTTGCTGTCCAGGTTAACATTAGAACAGAATGGGATTGTTTTCTTTTATCAGGGTATTAGAAGCTCACTAGTGCTCAATGGGTTTTTTATTATTATTTTTTAAGCAAGTTCACTGAACTTGGTGAATTGACCTATTTACCCATACAGCACCTTCCACTGAAGCAGTCTGAACTCCTTTACAAAAGATTTTACAAGCAGCTTGTACAACTTAATTTCTCCCTTAGACAGGAGAAAGACATTATAAACCCATATTTTTTTAAATCTGTTATTTTTATGCCTTTATAATGGATATCATGCTAAGAAAATAACTACAACTTCATTAGATCTCATGACACAGCATTCAGCTTTCCCAAAATTCATTCTGTACTGAACACTTTCTTGGAAGGTTCTTTTTGATGCTTGCATTTACACACACACATCAATTTCACTTGGAAAGTAAACCAGATCCGCAGAACTCATTTCTGCATCTAGCTTCATTGTGGCTGCTGCCTTTGTAACACTGTTCACTTTTATGGCTGTAACATCTGCTTCTCCAAGATGCAAATAAGTAGTAGAGATCCTTGTGACACCACACCACACTACAGGCCCATTAATGCCAGGTTTATTTTGGTGGGCAGAAGCTTACTTTTCTTCCTAAATATTTTTTTTAACTTATTGTTCCTACAATAGCAAAGACTTATAATTTAAAAAGCAAACATGCTCAGGCCACTGGATTTAGGTTTACTGAACACTTCCATTTCCATAGAGACATGATGAATTTGCTGTGACTTAAAATTACCTTTATTAAACACATTATATGTATGGGCGTTTTCCCTGTCAGCTTTCAAAGCACAAGCACTGCTCAATCTCATCACTGTTTTGAAGCCTGCCACGAATCTACTATGGCAAATAAACAGAATAAGCCTCTGTGCAGAATCTTGGGAGAAATTACACTTCTGTCTTACCCCCTGTATTGGTGTGTCCCCTTCAGTTCACACATGAATTACTTTCTTTACTGTAGTCATGAATATTGCACCTAAAAATCCAGCCACTTCATCTCAGCATTACCTGAACCCTTACAAGTGAAAGTAATAAAGATATCAGACATCATCTAAATTAAGAATGAATTATTTCTTTTATCACTCAAGAAGCTGTTGGAATACTCACAAGTATTCAATCTGACAAGGAATTGCTGTAGAAAAAAACCTGTGACCAAAGCAATAAAGACCTGCAGATGAATCTGAAAATGTGAAGCAGCAGTCTCTCACCTTACTTTAAGACCGTGTTTAAAAGTCAGAAGTCTATTTATAACCTCCAAAATATTAAGTAATACCCTATGAATTAAAAAATTATGATCACATATAGATAAAATATAAAAAATAAAGGAAACCATCTTTCTCCTAAGTGTTTGTCCTCTAGGAGAATATTTACATACACATAGAGTTCTGTCGTCTCTCTCCCACACCCTGCCCACACACATACAGACATCTATGGAGGGAGTGAGAAACATATGCTCTTGTTACCCTATCTGAAAACAAACACAATAACTAACACCTGTACTCAGTAATTATGTCATAGGAAAATTCTATCTTATTTCTACAGGTCATTTGAGTGGGTTTTAAAGAAACCTGTTGCCCACAGTCATTAAAAATCCTATGTCCTGCTATTATTCCAGAAACAGGAAGAAGAGGGCAGAATAATGGAAAGAAAAGGTCAGTACAGACTTTCCCCATATGATATTCATCAGAATCTAGTGTAATTTGAATAAATATTCAAGTAATGAATCAAACCATAATACCCAAGCTCTGTTTCTCCTCAAGCTTTACATCCCCCTAATGCAGGGATCGAACTTTTCTTCAAGCTTATTTGGCCAAACTCTACTGGAATGCTACAAGCAAAACAGAATAATGTAATATAAATCACACTCAAACCTGCCAACTGGCTGCATGTTTATATATATTATCAGAAAGAAGTCAGGATCTACTAATACTCCCAGCTGAAGTCAGCTGGAGTTGTGCCACTGACTTCCATTCACGCAGAACCATGATGCTAAAAATCTCTGGCTAAGGCTTTGTTTTAATTCCTATGAAACACGTTTCACATTTTGATGCCATATAAAGAAAAGCAGCAATAACAGAAAGGTAGCCTTGCATAAAACCATAAAATGTTTAAAGTATGTTGAGACCTGCTTGAATAACAGAGGGTGCTGAATACAATGTAGTGCTTGTGACCACCTGCAGTACTATATCCAGGATACAATGCTAATTTTAGATTTCTGGATGAATGCCCACTGCAGGACATGCTATTTTTACTAAGTTCTTACATGTCTGTCCAACGGCACATCTCGATTTCTGAAGTGGTACTGAGAGGATATTAAAGCTTCCAGTTACCACTTGGCTCAAAACTGCAAACTACGAGTCCTTTCACCAAACTGTTCTTCACATTCTGATTGACTTTACACAATAGAACTTACAAATACAACCAAGATAAATACTTAAAAGCAGTATAACTAAATAAGGAGCCCTCTCATCTAAACAAAAAATACCAGGGGTTTTTTGTTGTTTTGTTGTTGTTGTTTTAATATATTATTGCAATTTTCATTTCAATGCACAGGAAAAATATACAGAAATAGCTCTCTCCTTCTAGGAAGACTCTCCCAGGTGTCAAAACAGAATCAAAAATGTAACAAAAAGCCCATGCTGACACATGTAATACTGTTTTTCACACAATAACATGGATTTTGGGGGCCACTGTTCATCAAGTTTCAATGTAGACCTTTAAGGCATGAAGTACATTGAACAATTCAGATTTACATATGATTTTAATTTTTTTTTTACATATGAATACAGAGATTTTTCCCAAGGAGGTATTTTTAATGAAGTTATAGGGTCAGCAAGTTTGGAATGACCCTTAGCAGTGTAAGATTTCTATCTTTCTACTCATTTGTGCTTCTTCCCTTTCCTGCCATTTTTCAGCAGGTAGACTGAGTGTTCTGAGAGATGCCTTCCATTATGACAGATTTAATACATATTTAATAATAGAGACTTAAATATGGGCATGGTATTTGGCATGCACCCTCAAACACACCATAAGACATGTCTGCCACTCTCCTGTGAGGACAACAGTAGTTAGGGAGAAATGTCAGCCAGAAATAGTTACATGAAGCATAAAACCCCCTGAGAATGAAAAGGTCTTTATTTATTAAATCAAATGCAAATCTTTCATTCTAATACTTCTGATCTGTTTTTTGTGGATTTTCTCAGGTATGCTTAATTAAACCCACTCATCAATACCAACTTTATTCAAAAGAGCAATTAATAAATATGGCACAAAAGCAGCTTAGCCCTGGAGGAGTCCCTGACATTTGTTCATAGTGAAGACTGTTCATTAATTGCTTCCCTCATTCTAAGCCTCTAAATGATGTTTTTGACACAATACTAGAAGTCATTGTGACTTATTTCTCAAGCTAGCAACATCTGCATTATGTTAGGTTAATAAAACTACCTTTGAAAGTTTTTCAAGAAGATATTTAAAGACACAGGGAAAAAGGAAATTCTGGATGTGCTGACAGTGGAATAAAGAAGCGATATTAAATTTTTTACTATTATCTCAGAGTACACTTTGTATTACAGATAATTTAAGCAAATATTTTGTGCTCCATATTCACCATAATAAATAGAACTCGGGCAGAAGTCCATTATGATTTTCCAACCTATTTCAACTGTGTTCCCACACCAAACTAAGCATTAATATTTCATAGGTCTTCTGATGATCATAAGTTTTCAGACAATGAAAAGATTGGCTTTTTGATGTCTTTGGTAAAAAACATTACATTTTATTTTTTCAGAAATAAAAGGTGGAGAGTAAAGAGTCTGAGTTAAGAAGTGAACACACTAAACCAAAGACCTCTCTCCAAGATATAAAACAAAGTTGTTATCATTTCACACTGAGTGCATGCTTTAATTAATGGGATGGCTTTGCTGATCTCTTTTGGGTTCCAGAAACCAGGATGCATTTTATAAGTTTGAAAAATTAACTTGTTTATTTCCATAACACATCTATAGGATCACATAATCCACATTAAACTTTGACTGGAAAGCAGATAATAATTCACAAAAGAAACACAAAACAAATAAAAAAACTAAGGGATATGGAAGTTCATACCTGGAGAACAGCTGAAGGCCCTGTAGATCCAAAGATCTTCAACATGCAAATGAGAACAGTGTCCACCCTCAGAGCTGGTAACATTACTTCAACTAGCCTGACCCAGTTTTCCAACTTGGAATCCAGTTTCTGTAGCTCCTATTATATAGCAACTCCTCCTGTCTGCCAATTATTTACATTTACACAGCCATGAAGTTTCACACAGTTATGTGTGTGAGAAACTGAGTTAAGCATTCATTAGCTAATTGTATACCTCTAAGCACTTAAGAAAAGCAGTGGATATGGTTAGCTGGAACCTTGGGTTTTGATCTAGCCCAAAAGGAGCATGATGCTGTAGCAGCCAGGGTGAGACTAAGAGGGTAGCACTGTGTCCCCACTGGGGTGCCTGGTGTGTAGTGCTGGAGAGAAGGGAGAAAGGCTTTCACAATTTTGCAGTTGCTCATCTACTAGCTCCCACCACATTGCTCTCCTATGGCACACAGTCTCTGGTTTCCTCTGCAGCCTTCTATTCCCACTCACCCAAAACATCCTATCCCACCTGTTATTTCTACCAGCTGTTTCTCCCCTCTTGTCCACCACCTACATCACTATCTTTGCTCTTTGAAAAAACCCCACCCACCTACACAACAGCAGCTGCCCTTCTCTGTCCTGAGCTTCAGGACACAAAGCAGCAGGAAAAAACTGACAGCTCTATGAGCTCCTGCCAGCCCAAGCCCCCTGCTTGCACAGAGTTCAGTGACAGCAATACACTCAGCCTGGGCGATGGGAATGCAGGAAAGGTGACCTCCATGTCTGAGATGTGATAGCAGCAACAGGACATTTGGCAACCTCCTGATGGCAATCTTCAGCTTGCTCACAGACACAATTTCCCCTGCTGGGACACTGTCTTGGCTGACTCATTGCTGAGTGAAAGCAGAGAAGAGTAATTCCACCTAGTTTCAAAATTCTCAACAGGTTCTTAATGATGGATTAGGCAGAGAGGGATCAGCTAACTCCACCAGCACTGCTAGAGAATCATTTGTTCATTAATACATTTACACACATTTAACTCAGAAGCAGAATGCAGGAGTACCCCAGCCTGCCTTTACACCTTAGGCATAGTCCTGCACAAGACAGATCTGGCAGAACTGAGCCAAATTACTAAACAGTAAAGCAAGGGATATTCTGATTTGGCTTTACCTTAAAATGTCCACACAGCAAAAAGGAACTCAACAGAGCATAAGAGCTCATTTTATTAGCATTGCTCATCTAAAACATAGATAACAAACACAGTGTAGAACTTTTATTTCCAACTTTTTTTTAAATGAAGTAATGCAAAGTGTCAACCCTCAATATTCCACCCCTCTTCATTAACATTAAGCAACCTAACCTTTAATTAAGGGCCCTACAAAAGCAACATATTACTGCACATTATCTGAAATACCATCCTAGGACCTATTGAGGCCACTTTCAGAACTACAGCTGCAGTTTAAGGTAGCAAAATCTGAAGAATTTAGAAATTAAAACATAACAACTGCACTTAAATCTTACAGAACACAGAGACTTAATCACAGCCTGTAGAAAAAGTGCATGGCAAGATATACCATCAAATCAGAAGCAAACTGTGGAGAAACATTTGCAGTTACGAAGCATTCATCAGCGTTCAGAAAAGTATATTAAAACCTAGCATGACTGTAAATTTGTGTAGTCCAATTATCCTGCCCATGTTTCTGGTTCATCTAAATTAATATAACTTCATAATTTACAAAAAATCTTCTGATTCAATTGTATTTTCTGAATCCAGATAAACCACTTAATCACATCTGCCTTTAAAAGATCCCACTAATCATGAAAGATTAATTCAAATGACATTTCTTTGATTAACTTCTTTTTTCACTCTCCAGCAAAGGTTGCTGCATTTATCCCTGCAGTCCAACTTGCCAGAAAAAAGTTAAGAAGATTATGAATTTTGGATATTACAAAATCAATATTTGATACCAATATTTCTTTGTTCTTCAAAGAGATGAGCTCTTCAGAGCTCAAAATGGAACTATCAAGTATGAGAACACTGTCCTTATCTCTGTTTCACTTCACTTTGTCTTTGGAACAATCTTGTGCACTAACCACTGGACTGAAGTCGGTAAGCTCTTTCCAGCAGAAAGGCCTCCCTGTCCTTCCACTATTCCTGTGTCGGATACTTCAGCAGCAATTTGACTATACAAATCAAGAGACTATTATCTATTATCTAGCCAGTGCCACTGCTTGACAAACTGGAATAGACTGTAAAAATGTGGTAAATGCATGTGTGTAGAGAGGGGAAAAAATGCCTACCTGCAAGCAAGCACCCCTACAAATATGTGTAAGAACTGTAAGGTGAGGTTAATTTTGACCATTTATAGAGTAAACCAGGAAGCATTTATAAATTCTGTTTGCAAAGAGTTCATTAGGAAATTAGAAGTGTCACAAACACATTGTACTATTACTATGAATCTTTTAAATTGTAGATAAGTTTTATTGTCAGGAGGGAACATTACTACAAACCAGTTATCTGGATAGAACAATTTCAGTCACTGAGCCCCACCCAACTATTTCTACACAGAAATTATTGCTCAAATGAGTTCTGTCTAGCACAGTGACCATTTAATTCATATACATTTGTCACACATTACTAAAGTACCTATCAACACTGTAATTTTACTACAGAGATGTGTTATACTTCATTTTCCTTTGATGGGTCAGAATCTTGAGCAAAGGGAACACGTCACCTACAGGTTACAGGCAGTTGCCTATAACAGAAATGCCAAAGGAAAGCAATTAGCTTGTGTCTCCAGCTTGCTTTATGCCACACTGCATAAGACACCAGAATCATTAAACCATGGAACAATTAGGTTCAGAAGGTACCTTAAAGATCATAGAATCATTAAGATTGGAAAAGACCTCCAAGGTCACTGACTCCAACCTTTGATGGAACACCCCCTTGTCTACTAAACCACAGCACTAAGTGCCACATCCAGTCACATCTTGAACACTTTCCAAAACTGTGACTCCACCACCTCCCTGGACAGCCCATTCCAATGCTTAACCACCCTTTTAGTGAAGAAATTCTTCCTGATGTCCAACCTGAACCTCCCCTGGCCTATCTTGAGGCCATTTCCTCTTGTCCTGTTGCTAGTTGTCTGGGACAAAAGGCCAACCTCTACCTTGCTACAACCTTCTTTCAAGGTAGATCATCTAGTCCCAAACCCCCTGCCATGGCCAGAGAACCTTCCAGCAGACCAGGTTACTCTCAGCCTCATCCAGACTGGTCTTGAACACCTCCAGGGACCAGAAGTTTACAACTCCTCTGGGCAATCTATTCCAGTGCCTCACTACCCTCACTCACAGTAGAGAACTTCTTCCTCATATCTAATCTAAATCTGCTCTCTTTTAGCTTAAGGCCATTCCCCCTTGTCCAGTCACTACATGCCCTTCCAAAGAGTCCCTCTTCAGCTTTCTTGTAGGCCCCTTTTAGCTACTGTGAGGTGCCACAAGGTCTCCCCAGAGCCTTCTCTCCTCCAGGCTGAACAGCTCCAAGTCCCTTAGTCAGTCCTCACAGGAGAGGTGCACCAGCTCTGCTCTCCTCTGGACTCATTCCAACAGGTCTGGAAACATTAGAAACTTGGCAAGATTTAGCAGCAAATCTTTCATGACTTACTGAAGTAGGACTTTGCGTAAGGAAGGATGAAAGAAAACATAGTTCAGAGATTATATTTAAATACAAACTACAGAGCCTACAAAATCTTTTCTATAGGACTGCAAGTATGAAAATATTACTGCCAGAAGTATGAGAAATATCTTACCATTTCAGTGATTCTGCATGTTGACTTGCATCCTTCACTTCCCATGCTGAGCTACAGTGGAATGCACTGGGAGGGATCTTTCCAGACAAAACCAATTCCATCCATAGATGCCTTGGGGCAAGGATGCTGTATTTCCATTCATTTCTGAGCAGCTAGGTATACCCCCCAAAAAACTAGATAATGGAAAATTGATGTAACAGCTTTCTCTGTTGACTGGTTCCTGGTACCAACATGTAAATGTTGTCCAGAAAAAAATGGATTCATTACCCAGTGTGCAACAAGCCAATAGTTACACACTCAAGGGAGATATTGCTTACTTACTTCAGAGTTGCACAAGCCTAGGTGCTCAGTGATACTACACAAATCAAGCATGCCAATTATCAAAACTTTTTACTATTTATACATTTTAGCAAACAAAAGAATCAGTGTTCATTGGCTACGAGTTACATAGTTCTCTTATTAATTAGTATTCTATCTTCTATTAGTAAATGATTCTCTTGCTTCCCATGCTAATTAGTCCCACGCTCAGTGTTTCTCCTCTGCTGAGTCCAAAGTTTCTTGGGTTGGTGGTCTGTGAATAGGTGGCTGCAATCTGCCCCTGCCAGAATTACCTTTTACCCAGACAGAGCTGATTTCAGCACAGCTGCAGAGTTGGCTTCGTTAATTTCTTCATCGTCTTGGGAGTTCTGCCAGATGTCTACATGGCCCTTAAATTCTGCATTCTGTGTGTTCACTATCAATGGTGGACATCCTTCTTCCCAAGCTCTGTTAACCTCCCCCTAGGCCTGAGATCACTGAAGCATGTCCAGCCCTAAACCTTAACAAGGCACTTCTACCAACAAGTAATTTGTTCTTTCAACACCTGGACATCACTTAGAGTTTGCTTGTTAGCTGCTGCTTCATGGATTAAATCGCCCTTCTGGTTGATTAGGTTAAAAAGTATACAAAGATGAAACATCAATGAACATTCTTTCTTAAGAAAATTTTACATATTCCACATTTTGCAACATAAAGACTACAGTTATAAGCCCAAATGCTATTTAAATGGCAAATCTTGGGAACTACTGTGGCAAAAAGAAGTCAAATGAAACATTTCAGAAGAAGAAACTACTTGGTTATATATCAGCTGCCATTGCTAAAACTGAAGAGATTATCTTCTGCTCATCCCTTTCTCCCTAGCCAGCTGCCTGACAGAGCAATTCCAAACTCCTCTCAGTCACAGTATGACATGTAAACCTGAACAATATAATACTAATTCTTGATGACTCAAATCCTTACCACTCAGTCACAAAAGTAAGGCTCCTATGAGCATTCCAGTTCACACAACCCTAATGTTTATAGGACAAGTAATACAACTATGAAGTAAGCCCAGATGTTGTTATGAAGCCAAAGGTTGTCTCTACTTAACGTTTTGGGATGAAAGGTGGCATCAGAAGAAAGGTGGCATTAAAACAACACGAATGATATTCAGGAACAGTCTTTTTTTGAAGACTGATCATTCCAATTATCATCTATAGATATTAATACAAACACAGAAACACTATTATTCAAATGAAGATTGATTTGTAGAAACAAGGTTTTATGTGGAAGCAAAAACATTCAACACATGCAAAAAATTTCCTGTAAGGCTTTGGAAAGTTTTAGTCCCCAAATACTCAAGAAGGAGACAAGGTACTCAGATGACATAAAGCAACACTTTTCACAACGTAGAAAAGGGCAAGAGAAGACAAGCAACCAGTGACTTGGCAAGGAGCAAACTAAAGCTGCTAGTTAAAACCAGAAACCTCTAGATCTTCAGGTTTCATCTGTAATCAGGTTCTCTAGACTAGATCTACAGCTACAGATAAATTTTTGAAGGTGTCAGGGTGTGCACAGAGCTGGGAACAGGCCTGGTGTCAACTGCTCCACTTATTTTGAATGTCATTTCCAAATTTTTCAGCGTTGGCATTGGGGCTTATAAAAAAGATCTAGGTTGATGAGAGTAGCAGAGGAAAAAAAACAAAAACCAAACCTCTTGTTTAAATTACTTTTTTAAAGGGAAATGCTAAATCCCAAAAATAAACAAACACATGCAATTACAAATCAGGTCTGGTTTATACAGAATTCACAGTAAATCTGAAAGGTAAGTTAAGCACATGAATTGTTACTCACAAACAAATGGAGCTCCCTATATTTCCAGTTAAACAAGTCCTATATTTCCTATATTTCTTCTTATTAAAATATTAGTGTTATGCCTCCACAGCAAACTAGTTCTTTTTTTAGCCTTCTGGTAAAAAGAAACAATTACAACACAGCAGCTCTACAAGTGAAGCTGAAGGACAAGCTTTGTCAACAGTCACCCTATAAAAAGACTAATGTGTCCTTTTCCCAAGAGGCAGACAGCCATTGCCAGCAATGAGTTCATGGGGGTACTCTAAGAAAAATAACATGTTTGCTCAAGTTATTTTAAGAGCACTTTATGATTATGGGTTTGAGAGAAAAATATAAAGACTCAAGTTAAATATCAGGATTAAGTGTTTACCTCTAGTTCAAGATTATTTTTCTTCAAACTTTGATACTGATCTCGTTGGCCTTCAGATTAAATAAATTTGCAAAACAATCTCCCCTGACAGTTATAGATAAGTGAGCAAAAATGGAATTTTCTAATCAAAGCTACTTGCAAACTCGCTTAAAGAAAGAATACTGGAGGAAAAAATCAAGTTCCTCCACTCAGACCATTATTTTAATTTAAAACAATAGACAACAATGGCAAAAAGAATAGCAATTCAGCTTTAGAGCCCAGATCTCTTTTTGCTGTTGTTGGTAATTACACTTTTTTTTGGAACCAGCCATTAAAGCATGATGCCCAGGCTTCACTGGGCTGCCTTCTATATTAAAGATTTAACTAATGCTTAGGTAAAGAGTCTGACACCATGTGCTTAGGAAAGCAACAGAAGATAAACTGTAAAGTCCAGCAGCTTTCTTGGATAATTCAATAAAGTCTGTAAACTCTGACCAAGCCTTCCAACAGAATTACATCAGCTAGACAAGTCTCCAGAGCCCAGGGTAGCAGCATTTTCAGACTTCTACCCACACACATGAAGTTTTGCTTCCCACAAACACCAACTTCACCTCTTGCATGTCTCTAGAACTGTACACATGAACTCATGCTCCTGGCACTTAATTGTAAAAGGCTTTTGTGGCTTTCTACTATCAATTCCAACAGCATGTATCAGAATCCATTATCATTTTTCAATAGAGTAAGGTCTAGCAGACGAACTCTGGAAGACTGAACTTCAGTATTTAACATAATAATCCCCTGAATTTCCCCACTTCTGACACACTCGAGGGCAGTGCAATGAGGCATTGCCACTCAGGTACCTCACTCCTCAGGAGGTGAGTTTAGACTGCTGGTGAAGACAGGCATACAACTGTGCTCAGCCCATTTGCAGCCTCCTCAAGAGAGCTTGCTGCCTGTTATAAAGCTGACATAACAAAAAGCTGTCTGGTTACACGCTAAAACACCAAGGCAAAATCCTCCACATTTCATCGCTATTTCAGGGACTAATCAGAACTTTATTCTGCACACACAATCCTCCTCTCCCCTCCTTTCCCACCTGACAAGAGCCATCGCACACCTACACTTACACCGAAATCAGTGCCTGTGGAGTTGGTACTTCAAAGGCAAAGTTTTAAGATGATCGGTTCCCTAACACTGTTTACACTGTGATTCCACATGAATAGCTACAATAGCACAACTAAAAGGACCCAGTAGGCAATGGACTGACAGAGTCCCAAAATTTCCAAAGTGGACAACAAACTACATCAGCACTTTCTGATTCTGATGGCACAGCATTCCCCATCTATATCTGCCTGCCTTTGGGAATCACGACGTACCATGGTGTTCAGGTCACAAAGAGAAGTTGTTAATAGTGGACAGGAATTAAGAGGGTTTTCTGATTGGTTGGGTTTTTCTCAAGTATATTATGAAGTGAGAGCCAGGACATGGATTTACAGGGTCAGAAAATGACCACAACAACAACAGTACCAACATCATCTTTAGCAACTTCAGCACCACAGCTACTGATCAGGATCACAGGAGGCATTAGGCTCTTGGCCTACCCCAGGCTGATACGCCTTGAAGAGCACTATCAGAAAACTATCCAAAGCTGAAAACCCATCTTTTGGCTAAGCTAGGAGTCCTGATTTGCAGCACTGTGTAATACAACATCTGATACTACGAATAATTTTGTGTACATACTGTCTCCTAGATATTTCAGGATCATTGCTTAGGTTTAAAAAGCAACAAGGAAAGGCATGCACTGGAGCATGAGAAGCAGCTAAAATTTGGACTACACACACACAGTTTGTATGACAAGAACTAAGAAAGCAATCATTTATCCCTATTGCAAGTTCAGAGTAAGAAAGCAAGCGAGACCATCAAGAGAAGAGACCATCAGGAACTGAACTTATGCCAAGCAACGTAACAGCCCAATGACTGTGGATAATTTCTTTTCAGTCTTCAGCTTTGACTAGGACTTAGTAAAGAAGCCCTAAGACTCTGCCAGACATTGAGAGACACAAAGCAATACACATGACCTGTTGTCCTATAATTGGCAAGGTCAGGAGTTTTTCCTCAAGTAAAAGGCAAATTTGCTATCAGACAAGGTCAACAGAAATGGTTTCATCCCCTACATTTTCTCCCACAACAAGGTCATTTCAGCCATGCTCCCAGGGTGCCCTTCATAACCAGGGGAGTTTGCCAATACAAGTGTTAGTGGATTTCCAGTGAAAGCAGGTCAAAGAAATGACACGGTGAAAAAACATGTACAAACAGTGAAAGAAAAAGGCAACAGGAATTTCTGAGAGACTGTATGCTGAAGAAAACATGGTGAAGAGCAACTCCCTAATAACTTTTAAAACTACAAACAAATACTTATTCTCATGGCTTTGTCTGTAGATTTCACCAGTAACAGAAATTACTTATTCAGCAATAAGATCACTGTGGGTCAGAAAAACAGGGCCCAAAATTATTAAAATATTCTCTCCCTACCTACAGAGGCTTTATAATTAACTTTACATTAAGCATTCCTGATACCCAGTTAAAGCTAAGTCTAAAAAGAAAGCACATTTCAGTAGCATTCTAGGTTTCCAACTAGACTAGCGATTCAGAGAAGGACAACAGCACCAAAGACAGCAGCTCAATTTTGAAATTTGGAGAGAGGTGGGGAAAAGAAGTGGGAAAATCAATACAATTCACAGTACAGCCCATTTCTTCAGCCCACCCAATTCACATTATAAGCCAATCCTGCAGCCATCACACATTATCTAATTCATTCATCACATGTATTTAGTTATGCCTAAGAATATATTCCAGTATTACAAAGAGAGAGAAGAGTAAAAGGCTGTATTTCAGTATTTTCAAAGTTATAATTTCTCTTAGCTTCTCCTAAACCAAACAAATACTGTTAAATGGATGCACGTTGCTATTCATCTAGCAAGGGATTAAAAAATCAGAATATTATATGCCAAAGATTCAGAGCCGCTCAATCAACATCCCCTAAATGAAACTAATCTCCATTGGTGAGGTTGGTAACCATGAAAAGATTGACCAGTTCTGTCAGAAATTAAGATCCAACAATTCTACGGTATACTGGAGCTCAGGGATATACCCTGATTTTAAAAAGAAAAAATGGAAAAGGAATGAAAAGCTGTATTATCTGGCTATCATGCAAGAAATTTCATAACACAGATAAGCTAATAGGAGATAAGTCTGGAAATGATAGCACAGCTAAAATGCTACACAGCATTTAAACTTTCTGAACAAGTAATTCAAACTGTTGGCAAAGAAAAGATAATATTGGAAAAGATAAGTTTCAACAGTTGAGTTAAACTCAAGAGTTTCATTGCAAAGGCCTCAGTGCAGGCTATGTATCAACCCCAGTTTTCTACAACTATCACTAACAAACATCAGCTTTTTGTGAGTTTCCTGACTTTCTATAATATACTGGGACACTCGGAAATGTCTTCCAAACTCAATCTCCCCAGAGATTAATTTTATTAATATATTTATTATGTATGGCAATAAAGAGTTCATACCATACAACAGACAATTGGATTGCATCAAAGTTCCCCAGGGAAACACAAATTTGATAATGGACGCGTGAACAAATCCACTAAATGACAAAAGATTTGCATGCTTCGCACTTTGGAATATACATTCTAGCAAAAAAAAAAAACCAAGAGGACACTAATTAGACTGCACTTTGGGGATCATTAACTTGGTTTACATTTGCTACCTTCCTGACAAATGTTAACCAAATGTGCTATAGTTAGATGCAAACTGGCAAATTTCTTAAATAAATCCTAGGACATATTTATAAAGAAAACTAAAATATAAGCCCAAATATTTTTTTTTTCCCCTGAAAACTATTTGCCGTTTTAGCAACAAGAGATTTAACAGCCAACCATACCTGAAGTGCACAGCTTGGGCTGTGGCATTCCCCAGGTGTCTGTAAGAACTGCAGATAGCAGAGTGCCACCTGCCTTTCACGGGTCACAGCTGCAATGCTGCAGCCTGGAAATTAAATCCAGCCTACCACCAACAGTTGGCAAACATACCTCAAAACGGTCAGTTTGAAAAATGTTTATGGTGTTTGACAAAAACAGAACAAAATAAAAAATTTTTAAAACACAGAAAACCCCAAGAACTTGTTCTTTTGAAGCAGCTACAGCTCTGCAAAACACATTAGGAGAGAACGAACATATAGGCTGTAATGTAACATTGTTTCCAAATCAGAATGCAAATACATGCCAGAATGGATAAAAGGATGATAATAAAGAGAAACAGACTGATTAACAATAATTTGGAGAACTCTGCATTGACAAGAATGCCCATTAAACATTTCCATAAAATGATTTTACAGAAAAAGAGAAGCTCCTCAGCGCTGCTTCCTATAATTACGGCCAAAGCAATAGAAATTCATCTCAGGAGCCATAGTAACTTTAGAACACACATTACTAAACATCAAGAGCAGATCAAAATTTTATAAACCAGATGTTAAATCTAAAGCTAAATCGTATTTCACTGCTATTCAGAAGTCCACCATCACAACACACTAACCAATCACTAGACACTGCTTTACATGAAGTAGCACAGTATCAGATTTCACACACCCTCCTCCCCACTATCAACAGATCGTACTGCTAGTACACACCTACTATCAACTGATAGTAGTATCAGCAATCCACTTACGTGTCCCACAGCACAGAAATCAGACCCAGCCAGCACTGCTGATAAAAGCTGTTGCAGACCAGAGGGCAGAAACGGGTCTTGTTGCTCCTGCTCACCCCAGGAGCTCAGCTGCTCCCTTGGCTGAATTCCTGCATGCAACCTCTAACGTAAATGCCAAAATTTGCAGGAGAGTTTTGTTGTATTTCTGCAGTTCATAGATTGCAGTGTACAGTTACTCCCTGAAAAGTAATGAACTCCATTCACTTAAAATGCTGTATTTGTGCAAGACTATATCAACAGGAGTTAGAATCCACGTGGGATTCCTAAGTAGCTGGGGGAAAAGAAAGTGAAAAACAAACTACCACACAACTCTTCTGAAAACAGCAGCACTACACAGTTACCACCCTCCGCATCTCTGCCCAGCAGGAAATGAGTATAACAAACCTGCTACAACTATGTTTATGGATCATTACAAAGTGCACAGGCACTCCTACTACCTGTAAGTACTTTATGAAAGCAGCACTAGTTAGAGATTACAAGAAATGAGACACTTCAGATATTAATGCCTTCAGCTTTGTCAACCAAAACAGATCTGTTACAACATCGCGAGGAATAAACAGTACAGCTCAGAAGCCAGTGTTTACACTGCTTAGTTCAAAACAACCTCCCGAACAGAGAAGTAAACTGCCACACTCCAGAGCAAAACCTTAGCTCTCAGCAGGACTCCTCACAGCTGTTCAGCATTAAAATGAGAAAATGAGATGAATTCGTTAGTAAACGTAATAAAGTTATATTATTGGTACCTGCTGGAGAGAAAGGTGGGAACACAGCACAAAATCCAGAAATCTACAAACATCTTCCACTACACTAAGCAAAGGCCATACCTCAGCCTTTCAAGGCAGCAATACACTTTTGATTGACTATGTGTTATATATATATGACAAGAGCAAGTTCAACAATTCTAAGTCAAACTTTACTGAACTGAGTCAGCCTTATATAACAACCAGGAGACGTTCAAACTTCTAGAAGTAAGATTTGAGTGCAATTTCCACTACGAAAAGTAATCTACTTCACTCTAGCTGGGCTAGCATCACATCAGGCTTTTACATCAAAATTCAAATGAAGAGCGGCTAGTCGGCTTTCAGAAAGTAAGACCTTCAGATGCACTACCTCACGGCTCCCGGAACACGCTATCACTATAACTTTAACAACATGTTTTAGCCTTAGGATGTTTTTTACAGCTATAATCTTGAAAATTCTAACCACCTTCACAAGACTGCATGTGCCTGCATACACAGACCTCTCATGCCCGTAGTCCGGTTTGCTGAAGGAGCAGATGCACTCCCCCCAGCCCCCCCCAGGAATAACCCCGGGCAGATTATCGTTGTGTCAATCGACAATGCACACTCAGCATCTGGAACGATACAACAAACCTTAATAGTTGTCATTTATCTGGCAAGCAAGCCTCATAGAACGATAGATAGTTTACAACTGACTGAGGTGTTTCCATCTGCATCGTTGCGGAATGGTAAACTATAACTCCCACTTGAGAAAGTGCAAAAATACAGTCACGCCACAGACCGAAGACAGCCCAGTTAAACAGAACAGCGAGCATAAAAGCACATCGGGGTTTCAAATCATACCACGCGAACATCCCACTGAAAACCCACGTTTCTCAGACAACTGCCGGTGCCTTTCACGCCACTTCTACCCTCACCAGAAGATGAGCCTGAGCAAACTTCACTTGCTGAAGTGTGACAAGACTCTCCGAAACGTTCCGGAGCCAGCGGCTGCCTCTCCGCAGCCGGGGCTCAGCGACAGCAACGCACCTCACTCTCCCGGGCGAGAACGCGCACCCGCGGGCGTGAACCCGAGGGCAAGAGCGGCGCGGGGGTCCCGCTGCGCGGAGCACCCGCGGTCCGGGTGCCGGCCCCTCTGGAGATGTGGCTCCCTGTCCGTCTGTTTTTTTCCGGTCCCGAGCAAACAGCACTGCCTTCGCGGAGAACGGCCGCCCGTTCCGAAAGGCGCGGTGGACTTTCGGGGGTGGGGCCGGGCAATGCCCGAGACGGGCTCCGAGCACCGGCAGCGTTCTCCGGCACCGGAGCCCGCCGGTAGCGGCGCTCCGCCTCGCCGCCGGCTCCCCCTGCCGGCACCCTGCGCCGCTCCCGCCCGGACCCCAGCCCGCCCGGCCTCCGAGCCCCCCGGGGCGCTCGGCGGACACCGGTGCGCAGCCCCGCGGAGCCCAGCGAGGCGGCCCCGGTCACGGACAGGGCGGCCGGGAACGCACAATTGCCCGCGGAGCCCCGAGAGCGCCGCCGCCCGCAGCCTGAGCCCGGCGAGGAGGGGAGAGGGGCGGACAGGGGTTACCTGGAGGCGCCGTGGGCTGCTCGCCGCAGGCGGGCAGGCGGGCGGGCGGGAGCTCCGCCGCCGCGCTGGTGCCCGCTGCCCGCCTCACGCCGCCATGGCCGCAGCCCCGCCGAGCCGCCCGCGCTCCACTCGCTCGCACCAAGTTTGCGGCGCGGCAGCTGCGCGCCTCGCCCGGCGGCCGGACCCAGCGCCCCGCCGCGGGGGCGGAGCAGCCGCGGCCGCCCGGCCCCGGCGATACGATGCGATGCGGTGCGGTGCGGTGCGTGGCTCGGCTCGTCCCGCAGCCGGCGCTGCCCCGGGCTGGGGCGATCTCGCATTACTCCCTGCCCTCCCCCGCGCTCCCCCCTCCGGGCCAGCTGAGAAGTTGCAACTGGTTGAGATATTTGTCCTAGGGGTTTGGATTTTTTATTTCCTTTTATTCCCTAATCATCGCAGCTCACAAAAAAACATGACCTGAGGCTGCTCCTTTGCCATCAGATCTGAGCAGGGGTGCCTCAGCGCCAGTACAACTAAGCACAACAAATCCTGGCGAGCTGTAGCAAGCGACAGCAGAAGGGAGGGGAGGCGGTGGACACAGGCAGCGCCGCCGGTGCCGGGTCCGCAGGGGACCCCGGGCAGGGGAAATGTACCAAAACCGGGGAGCAGCAAATAGGGGAGACGAAGGAGAGCTGGGCGCCAGCCACTGCCCCGGGACGGAAGGGGCACGGAGCTGCCAAGCTGCACGCCCGCCGGCTCTCCGCACCCCTCTCACGCCATGCCGCAGCCGGACAGCCAGCCCCAGTGTCCTGGCCCCGCGCCTCCGGGGTTCGGCGAGGAACCGCGTAGGCAGTTGAGCCCCGCACCAGCGGCCCCGGCCCTGGGGGGGAGCGCGGGGCTGACATTGCTGCCGCCACGTAAGAGCCTCCGGCCAGTCCCTCTCCGCCCTCCCCAGTCCCCTCCCTCCCCCCATGGCACGATCGACGTGTCAGCCCCAAAAGTTCATTTCCAAGCCCTGGGAGAATCCCCTATAAAGGTCCCGGGGCGTGCGTGGGACAGTGAGACGTGGCAGTGCGGGGCTGTAGCCGGGGCGCGCAGGCATCTCCCTCCAGGTACGTGCGTTCGCATTTTTGCGCTCACCGGGTTCTCGGCGCATGCTTTTGTGTTTTGTCAGCTCACCTGTATTAAACCAGGAGGTTATTTTTGTTCATCTATGCATTGTAATTGATTTCATCAGAGTGGTTTGGTTTGGTTTTTTTATGACTGCATTTGTGCATTTCTACTACAAACTGCAGCAGAAACTGACTTTTGTTGTTCGCAGCAAGACCTCCATTTAGAAGACTAAAAGCAGTTAGAGTTTATTAAAACAAACAAAACCATGGAATTCATCCATGCTAGAGTAATCCTATAAAAGTTAGCTAATTAAAACAACTAGCATCAAAACTTATCAGCGAGCCCAATGTTGCAAATCCAAATTGCCTTAAAATTCCAACTCAAGGGACAATTTTACTTTGGCTAGGGTATAAAAGAAACTTGTTCAAGCAACAAAACATTAACAAAAGTTTGAGGTTATCATTAAAATGAAGTCCTGGAATTTGGAACATTCTTTCTGATTACTTGTTGGTATTAAAAAAAAAACCCAACCCAAACACTAAAGACTTTTTTTTTTCCCTAAAGTCACGTAACCCTGACAGTCAAGGATGTTTCCTTATTTATAACAATAGAGTTTGAGAAGCCACTACTGTAATTACTTTAATGCCTGGGGTCACTTTCTCATGTGATTTCCTTCTGATCTAGAGAATACTTGTACAGAAAATATAAGAATTCATTTTACATCTAAAAGTTGTTGTCAAAGTATGTGCAGCTATGAGATGATTCACATATCTACACTGTTAACTTCTTTGGAGTGTTATTAAGACATCTATCTTCAGATCAACAAGTCCTATACTTTTTATGTACCTCCACCTATTACAGTACATTTAGGCTTTCTTTTTAAAGGGGAGATATATTTGTTTTTCCAACTACTGTGTAAAAAAAATGAATCATCCCTACTTTATCTGTGATAAGTAAGCACTGTGTATCCAAAACCAACTGCTAGCAAAAAATGCTCCCAAAATTGTAACCTGTTGAGTGATGTCAGTTTTAGCCTCTAAAAATTCCTCTACAGTTTGGCTATGAAACAGTAAGCATATAAGTAAAAAATAAACAAAACCCCCAAACTCACCACCAAGATTTATTTATATCTTTATATCATACTGTGTTAACAACATACAGTACCTTCAAAGAAAAATTCCACTGGAATCATATTGACTCTATATCACACACAGAGCATTTAAGTAATGCACTTTATAGTTTTATACCAGTTTCATGGAAGAGCTGTCATGATGTCAATGCCTAATTTAATTTTATTTTAAAAACTCAAGGGCAAAGACGTCTGTGAGATTAACCATGTTTGAAATAAAGGTACAAAACAGAACATTTTTAACGTTACTTGTAACTCTGTGCTATGTCTAAGTTATAGAGTTGAAACAGATGAGTAGAGTGAGTGAGCCTAGCAATTTTAGGTGATGCAATCCCCAGATGTACCGTTGCAAGTAGGGGCTGAGGGTTTTTTGTTTCTTCACAAGTTGCACAGTGGTGTCTCAATCCTAGGCTAAGCCTCAGTGTGTTAGTATATCCAAAATAAATAAGGATATTCTAATATAATCTAGGAATATGATGCTAAGGGCAAGGAAGAAAGCAGCAGAAGAAGCTCTGCTACGCTGTCTGATTTAAAGAAGGGAAAAACAAAAAAAACCTCTCAGAAGACCAAGTCCATTGCATCCAGGTTTTCTTCCAGTATGGAGCTCGTCCTCCACCTCCTATTTTCCTGACATTGTATTTCTCACTGTTAGTTATTTTTGATCTCTCCTTCCAACAAAATAGAGCCCAGCATAGTAAGGCATGGCAGCATGTGGAAGCAGTGAAGGTACTGCAGTTGGAAGGGGAAAGGCTGCACAGCACCTTCAGGCTTTTGGCCAGTTTGGTTGGAAGCCAGATTTCAGCTCATTCCTGTGGTGGCAGGATATAAGGAGTGTTAGAAAGCAGGGAAGGGGGTGGATTTCCATCTGTTTAGGTGGGAAAGTCAGTATAAGGGAAGGCCTGTCTTCACATTACCCATCAAAAGCACCTTGGATAGTAAGCATCTCTTTCACCATTTAGAAAAACAAAGTCAGATACAGTAAATTGGAAGTTTAGGTTGGGTTAAATAAACAAAAACAAAACAAAACAAAAAAAAAAAAAAAAAAGAAAAAAAAAAAAGAAAACTGAACCTTGAGTTATGCTTCCATCGTAGGGAAAGGACTTTGCTTACTTCATGATCAAAGTGTTTATTACCACTGCATGTTGCTTTTTCCAGACGATTGAAAACATTAGTCATTTTTGTTTAATTCACGAGAAACAGGCAGAGAAAAACTTTGAAGTCTCACAGTTAATTGCTTACTTTTGTGTTTTTTAACCACATCATTTATTACTGAGGAGAAACCCTACTGATGACCAGAGCCTTTCCGGAGCAGACCAGGCAGGAGAAGGGTGTATACAAACAAGCACCATTTCTTGAATCAATGCTTGAGAACAGAGAGCTTGTGCAGCCTGGTGTCTTGAATTTACCTGTTTTACACGACATTGTTGAAATACCTAATAATCAGATCTACATTACTCTTTCTTTCTTCTTTCCCACTGAGATTCAGAAAAGTATTTGCCCTGCTGCATTTGAGTTGACCGAGCCCTTAACATTCCCACCTGCATGGAGCAACATCATCTTGCAAGGCTGGATCATTACAAGTCTGCCATGTTTAAATGCCAGGGACTTGTGATGTTGGTATGGGTAAAAAGAGGAATGACATCTTCATCCCAAGAAAGGAGATGACCCAAAGGATTTAAGTTTGTCATCCTCATCCTCAGATGGGTCTGGTAGGGAAGAACACTGTTAAAAATCAGGCCAGGAAAGGCTGTAGCTGTGTGTGCCCAGTAGCAGACACAGGGCAAGGTCAGACTGAGCATCACTTTAACTGTCTTAATAAAAGACACCATTGCAATTCTTCATTTAAATAATAGGGAAGTAAATGTCAATAGTTACAAACTTTGTTGTTTTCCATTAAGTTACTGTTTCATTCTATATTCAGTATTTAAAGGTTAAGCTGACTGGTCTCCATAATATCCGTGAATTAGAAAAAGCTAGGTGAGAGTCTAAAACTTGCCTTTGAGAACTATACATTCTTCTAATGAGTTTATATTTACTATTTGTGATCAAAGGATAATACAGTAATATTTCTCATTCTTTCTATTATTAAAACTCTTTATAAACAAAATGGTTTATTTTCATGAATGCATAAGATATTTTCAACACAGCTATATAAATAAATGTGCAACTTACATTTATAAATCTGTGACCTAATTTTTAGTAATTGCTGCTTTCTTTCCATTAAAGTCTCTGACAGATAAGGCCGTTAAAGAAGTTATGATATGAGTTCTAAATAAGAGCCATCTAACTTCAAGTCCCTAAAAGCAGTTAGATATTTGGTGAAAATGATGACTTCTTGGGTACTGATTCATATGATCTGAAAATGCCATCCATTTCCTGATTCACCTTCATATCTTCTCCAGGAAAAAAAAAAATTACAATGAATACTGTCAATCAGACAATTTTTATGTGTCTGTTTTTCTATCTTTCAGCCAATTCCCTGAACTGCTACTTTCAAAATGAAGAGGAAGATAGGAGTGGGAATGAAGAACGCCTTGGAGAAATCCAGTCATAAAGTTTGAGGAGTAGAAATAATAGGAAATATTAATAACTCTGGTCTCTTACATAGGTCAGAATTTAGGCTGAAATGATGTAAAGTTACAAACCTGAGACATAAGGGCTATTGAATTAGAATCAAGATTCACAGATTTTTTAAAATTAATATATAATAAAAATATTTGCTTTTTTCCCCTTTATTTTGGAAGGTAATATATTCTGCTGCCTTAGACAACTTTCTTATATAGACTAATTTAAGTTTCCATTTTTGGGTGATATTTGCCCCAAGACAGCTCTTCAAACTAAGCCAGATATTAGCAATCCATGAGTTGTTTCTCTCTGTCTGCTTGTCCCTAATCATTAACATTGAATTCCTGTGTTACTACATCACCCAGCAGTACAAGTGGAATTTGAATAGAGAGTACACACAAACACACCACACACACATATATATAAATATATATGACTTTCTAACTGCCAAGAAGTCTAAAACACAGGATGTGAAGCTCATCTAGAGTTCAGTTTTTTGCTGGCCTTTTTGGGGATGAGTGGATAGTGAGGATACTTGGCATAAGTCCTGCTTTCGTAGAATTAGATCTTTGCAATTTCTAAAAGGAATTTTAACCAGCTGTGAAGTCCTCATGACTCAGACATCATTTCTGTGGCACTGATCTAGCACTAGGAGCCCTACAGCAAGCTTACCAAGTGGTGGTGAAATTGTCCATGCTATTTAATTTAATTTAATAGTAAATTTTCGAGTTAGGCCAACATCTAAGTCACTTTTAAAAAGTGATTTATCTAGATTAGTGCAAACCTCTGTATGAACCTTATTGTTTTGCTTTGAGCAAAACAATAAATCCACTGAAAAATGCATGTTAATTAAATAGACATTAACAAGAAAAAAAGAGACTAATCAGTAATAGGTTTTCTTATAAAGAGTGTAACTGTCTTAAATGAGAGTTCATTTACCCCTTTAGTTAGGCACAGACAGCATATTTATGTGACCAAGATCTCACTTGCTCTCTGCCTTTTCACTCTCTAAGACTGACAGTGAACACAATAAGGTAGATGTACTTGTCAAGAGGGGTTTTGTAAGAAGAGAGTCAGCATCTTAACAAGCTGTGTGACATACTGTACGCATTTTTCCAGCCATGCACTTCCTGTCAGACCATTTGATAGAAGCAATAAAAGTTACAAGTCTAGTTCAAGTGATATTTTCCTCAGTTGCTCCTACACTGTGTTCAGTTGCCTGTTAGGAAAGAACTAGATGGTGTTGTTTAGACCCAGTCTTTGTAATCTGGAATTGGTACAGAGCAAAATGCTTAACAACTTGAAAGTGGCTATAGAAGCAGTAGTAGTCAATGACAAAAGAGAAAATAAATTAAAGACTAGTGAGTGTTTGTTACTGAGAAATAAAAGCAAGTAACCAAGACACATGTACACAAACACACACTCTGCAAACCCTACTGAATTGAGTTACTTTGAGGATTTTACTCAGGCACTAAAGCACCCGCCTCACAGTCTGGTCTTCTGCTTTGTTGCTAGTTTAACTCAGGCCAGACTAGAGCAATGAGAGTATAAGGAGATACCTATGTCTTTCTCGACTTGAAAAGAAGCCCAGACCACTGTTCTACAAAGTTTTTGTGCATCTTGGTGTCACTTGAGAATTTACCAAGTGTCATTTTTTTAATGTATTTCAAAAGTTTCCTGTAAGCTCTACCAAAAATCTGTTAAGAATCTGTGTTGAGCTGAACTCTCTGCTGTCAAACTTTAAGCGTTCATTTTGTGCTCTGTCCCATAGTGATCCCCAAACTAGAGATCCCACCGTTTCCCAAAAAGCTGTGAGCTTTGCTGGCAGAGTAAAGCACATGCATTTATTGCAGACAGACCATTTAAAAGTGCACAGCTATTTTCTGCTGTGAGTTGGTTTTTCCATTCTTGTATATATTTATCAGCCTTCATTGTGACATTGTCAGTTCAGGGTCTAAGCAAGGTTATATTCCATAATGAACAAAAATTGGAAGTAGTAGCACTGCAAGATAATGGAAATAGGGTCATTTGGTGATACTAATTTCAGTTGCATTGGGTTCTCATGGCAAGGTTCTGGTAGTGGAGAGGCTACAGGAGTGGCTTCTCTAAGAAACTACTAGAAGCTTCCCTCAAGAGCCAATGCCAGGTGGCTTTAAGATAGAAATGCTACTGGCCAGGGCTGAGCCCAGCAGTGAAGGTGGTGCACCTCTGGGATGTAATATTTAATAGAGAAAGAAGTTCCTGCACAAAAGTTATTATGGCCAGAGAAGAGAGGAGCAAGAATACATGAGAGCAACAGCCCTGCAGACACCAAGGTGGATGAGAAAGGAGAGGGAGGAGGTGCTCCAGGTGCTGGAGCTGAGATTCCCCTGCAGCCAGTGGAGGTCCACAGGGAAGCAGAAATTCACCTGCAGGCCCTGGAGGGCCCCATCCCAGAACAAGGGGATGTCCAGAGGAGGCTGTGACCCCATGGGAAGCCCATGCTGGAGCAGGCTTATGGCAGGACCTGTGGGCCCATGGAGAAAGAGGCTCACACTGGAACAGGTCTTTTGACAGAACTTGTGACCCCTGTGGGGTGTCACTGGAGCAGCTTGTTCCTGAAGGGCTGGAAAGGACTCATACTGAAGTAGTTTGTGAAGAACTGCAGCCTATGGGATGGACTCATGTTGTACATGTCCATGGAGGACTGTCTCCCTACAGTAGAGCAGGGGAAGGACTCCTCTCCCTGAGGAGCAAGTGGCATGACAAACAGCATGTCCTGAACTGTGTCACCCCCTTTCCCTATCTTCCTGCACTGCTGGGGTGCCGTATAAAATTCGGAATAAAGTTGAGCCCAGGAAGGAGGGAGTGGTGGGTGGAAGGTGTTTTTAGGGTTTGTTTTACTTCTTGTTATGCTACTCTTACTTTGCTTGGCAACAATAAGTAATAAGGAGTTCAGTTAATTTCCCAAAGCTGTGTCACCTGTGACAGCAATGAGTGAGTGATCTCTCCCTGCACTTAGTCCTTATCTCAACCCATGAGCCCTTCATTATATTTTTTCTCCCCTGCCCACCTGAGAAGGGGAGTGACAGAGTGGCTTTGGTGCATACCCACTGACTAGCTAGGGTCAGATCACCCACTGTTACTACCTAACGTTTGAGTGCTTAACTTACTGTCTTCAGCAAATAATTAGTCTTCTGTAAAGTATAAGTTCAGTTATTAAATATGTAGCCCTCTTATTCCTCTCCATAGCCTTAAAACTCTGTAGTTATTGAAATTATTTAAATCAGAAGTTAAGTCAGAAGTTAAAAATCGTGTAAAAAGTACTTTTTCTTTGCATTTTGCATAATAAAAACCGCTTTATTAAAAACATTGCATAATAATTATTTCATTGGGCACACTGAAAACTTGTAGGATGTTTTTCTTCAGAAGGGAGCACCTAGCCTGAGTCTGCTCTAGGAAGCCAGAATCTGGTTTTTGAAACCTGAAGTTTCATAAATTAGCCTCATTGCAGAACACTCAAGGAGGAGGAAAGATGTGTAGACATGCTATCGAAGAGAAAAAAACCCACTATTTTTTGCAGTTAGGTCAAGGTCCAGTTCAATTACTAAGTGGTTTTACTACTGATTCAGACTTGGGGGTTCATTAAAGTTGAGAGGAAGGAGACCAAAGCTCATGTTAGCCTTGTAAGTCCAGTGTCATGCTTTAAATAATACCAGAAGATAACAAAAGGAGATCAAGGGCTAATCTCTACACACCTTGAAGTGCCTCTTGTCTCTAATGGACAGTCTCAGTCCAGAAGCTGAGGCTGGTGAGGGGATTGTTGTGCGCACTGATGCTGCTGCATAAACAAAATAAGGCTGTTCACTGTTTGTTCTTCCATCAGCCATATGTTTACAAAGAATTCAAAGGCTAAAATTTTAAAAATAGTTGTAGCACGACAAAACTGTTAATGAAATAGTTTGCATAAAAATTTCAGATTTCAGTCGGGTTTGTCAGTGGGAGATAGAGATTCTAGTTAAAAATTAAAAAGACAAGAGTGAGTAAAGGAAGAAATATGCAGGAGCTACATGGGCAATGCTATCTCCTTTGTTGTAATAATCACTTTCTTGTACTATCAAAAATGAAGGCATCAATAATAGGACTCAGTTGAGAAATGGAAAAAAGTACTTGAATTATCCTGAGAAAAAAATAACATTCATGCAACTGCAACCCAAAGCCTCCATGTCTGCCAACATCCTTGACTTTTCACAAAAATAGGCTATGTTTTATGTCCCAAAGACACAGCAACTTGGACCAGGAGATAAAAACTAATTCAAATTTTAAGGACTTTTCTGAGAGAAAGTCTCCCCAAAGCTGTTCATTTTGGGTAAAAGTGAAACTAGCACAAGGGAAGAGACATATTCATTCCAAAGTGTGTATGTATGCATGGGACTATAACAAGCAGTCACTCAACATGGTAGACAATTGGCAGTTTCTGGTGATAGCATGATAAATAATGTAACCAAAAAATAAAAAATCTGACACATATTCATTAGTATCAGCTCCTGGGAGAGTTTTACATGGGACAGAAGCACATGTAATGTCACAGCAGCTGTACATGGAAGCAAGAACCTCTGTGGAAAGATAAGTGAAGACTGTTTTCCCTCAGCTGTCTCTTATGTCTGAATGGTGGCATTCTCAGCTCCTCCTGCTTTCCATACCCTGGAAGAGGTGTGAATGAACTATGGTCCTCCATCCCTCATGATCTTGGTGCTTCCACCATGTCCTCTGGCATCTTAGAGAAAATAAGCACAGACCAGCACCCCTAGACATATGGTATAATCGATTTTATTGCCTTTTTACTTGTCCAGGTTGTTCAGTAAAGGACCTCAGGTTTTGTCTGAAGTTTTCTAGATTATTCACATTCTTACTTCTTTTGTTTGAGGGAGGAAACTGGAGAGATGTTCTATTATTTGAGGGAAAAATTGTATGAACTGGAAAAATTCTGTATGATCATAAACACTTTCACTCTGCTGCTGTGATCAAAAAGCAATGTGAATGGACAGAATGCTGCAGTTTTATCATTTCATTTCACACTGTTTGAGGAAGTTAATTTCCAAACAATTTTACTCAACATTTAATGGGCTTTCCCAAGTTCAGCAGACATGAAGGTGCCATCAGGAATGCCCTAGATATTCTTTACGGCAGATTGTCAGGCAAAGCCTCCCACTTGGCTGATTGAACAGGATTGTTCTTCACTAGATGCAGTAAGAACACCTGTAAGCATTCTGAAGTTTTGTTCAACAGCTAATACTTGGAAAATATTATTTTTTCTGACTTGAGTGGGAGCAAGAATGGGTTGTAGAATGTCTGGGTTGATACAACAAAGAGCCTTTTAAGGAAATGAAGTGCCTGCAATTTTCTTGCACACCAGTGGAATTTGCAATTAGGGGAAACCTTATAGATAATATAAATAAATAGAGCTCAAAATTCCTGCTGTGTTTAGTAGCATCTTGCAGTACACTGCGACTCTTAAAAGTAACACAGCATGAAAAGTATCCTTTAAACCTGAATCAATTATATTCTACTTGGAACTCCCTATGAAGAACCGCACAAGCCAAAATTCAAATGCATATTCTGTATAGCAAATACAACTGAAAAATCAGCAGGGGGGAACTTAGACTGTGCCAAAATACTCCTTGGATTTGTTAGTTGAGATCGTGACAGAAAACAAAAATTGAGTCTTTTTATTTTAAATTATGGCTTTCCTTTCAGTTCTCAAATTCAGATCAATCATCAGAAAATACAGATAACTCACGTATATCCTATGTGGCCTAACTGTTCAACATCAGGAGTACTGGGGGTTTTTATCTATTTAAGAGCACTGCAATACTGGTTACTGCTGATAATGTGTTGTCATCTACAAATACCATACCTGAGGAAACCACAGAGTTTATAACTCTGTGTATTTACTCCGTGGTTAGCACAACAGGACTCTGGTTTCATTTGGATCTACCAATGGCATTAATGTTATAGCAAAAAAAAATCAATTACAGTCCTTCTGTTTGACAGAAAGTTACACACTGTGATTTTCTGTGGAGGCTGCTACAGATAAACTCTGCAAACCTTATGAGAAAAAAAGCCAAAGCTGTTCAGCTATTATAATCAGATACTGAGATCTGAGAATCCCTTAACACTGCCAAGACCTAGGAATGGAGTGTCTAACTATATCTGATCAAAATATCCTTAAGGGCATATTTGGTTTCTCAGAAAGTAATTACCTAACAAATATACACCTTTCCTTGGAATTTATTGTCTTCTTTTTCTTATAACTCCCTTCCTTGTGACTGGAAGTGCTGAAGAACAAGAGTTGCTGATTGTTTTGAGGGTTTTTTTCTGGTAACATTATAAATGAAAATGCATTTTACTAAATCCTGTGGAAATGTAATTTGTTATGTCACAGCAATCACTCAGCATGTGTACAGCTGGGTTTGATGATACCAAACCCTGCTTGTTATAAAACCAGTATCAATGGCTTCAAGGAAGGAAGGGTAAATGAAGAAAGACTGATGGCTTGGGGGCTCAAACTAGTTTGGGTCATCAGGAGCTAAAAGGGAATGTTTTAACTTGCCAATGAATTGCTATTCCAGTGCCAAGGCAGAGGAGTAGAGGCCAAATTAGCATGTCATATCTCATTTCAAACACATTCCCTTTTACCAAAGTCCTTTTGACTATTTTAAAATAGAGAAGGGGGGAAATATTGTGCTATGTATATATCATTTAAAGCATTTTCTAAAAAGATTAGTAAGAGCATAACAAGAAATTCTGGATTTTCAATGGAGCTTGTCATGGGACAACTTCAATTCCACCCACTTGAAATAAAGCAGTACAGCACTTCCAAAAATTCATCAATACCCCACTTGTTTATGTTAGTTCAATTCAAGGTGACCTGATTAGAAAAGCTTCATCTTGGAAAAAAAAACAAGAGGCTTGCAACCACTGTCTGGATCGAAACAGAAAAACTTTTATCCCTCCAAATGTTTGTTATTGCTATCTTAACACTGAATACACAGTGAAAGCACAACAGATCCAACACGAACAAGGCTGACTCCACCAGCATCCCACCAATGCTGGACCAGGAGCTCAGATAGTGCTGTTGCTCCGGATCCACTTTTTATGCTGATCTCTAAACAACTGTTGAACAAGCATAAAACAAACTGCAAGTTCTTCAGTAGATATTAATAAGCAAGAACAACATTCAACAAGAATCATAACTGTCTTCAAATCTCACCCTATGGCATCTCCTGATTTTGTCTGATAGCTGGGAGAACACAGACTCTGAGTTCAGCTCCACAGTAGAGAACCAAGAACAAAGAAGGAAAGCTGGAAATGCTTCACAGAATTTATTCACCAGCGTGGGTGCTTCCTTTTTTTAGCCCTGTTTTTCTTTAGGGCTGGAGGATTGTTTGGTACAAAGAAAAAATAATTTAAAGAGAAGCAGTGATTAAAAGCAAACAGATGAGGAAAAGCAAGAGGATTGAAAAAAAGAAAAAAAAAAAACAAACGCTGAAGGCTAAGGAAAAAAAGAAAAGGCAAAATTATGTTGCCTTTCATTGTGTCAATCGAATAGTAAAAGTTTCCTCAGTACTATGCCTGAAATCCACCCACATTTTGCCAAACAGCATTCAGATCGTCCCTCCACCCAGAGCACTCAAATTCTTTAGTGTAAGAGATGGAATAGGGCAATGGTCTATCTAGCCTAATTAACCTGTCTCTGATGGTCGCCCATATGAGATTCTTAAGGAGTTAAGCAAGGCAAGCATACAGCTCCCCAGCAGTGATTAATGGCTTACGGACATCCAGTAATGCAGGATCTCAGTATATTCCTGCAGTCCTTCATAGACCTATGTTTCCAAAATTTCTTCCATCGCTGATGCATCTACAGCCTCTTAGGCTGAAGAATGTCACAGCTGAGGTGTGCTTTGAAAGGGTGCACTCCCTTTTGTTTTGAACAGCTTCCCACCTAGTTTTCCTCATCTTTGTATCATAAGGCAAAGTGATTAGTCATTACCTATTTGCCCTCTCCAGACCACATACAATTCTCTGAATCTCAATTTTCTGTCTGTCCTGACACAGGAGGAATCAAAAGTGTAAACAGCCTTTTAGGCTTATGCATGCTATGAATTTGCAGAGTACCAAACCTCAGATAGAAGCAATAGGAGATTATCTTGGTTGCTGTCTATCCTTTTCTACTGATTCCTAGCATTCAGTGCCTATTTTGACCACCACTGAGATTTGAGCTGATATTTTCACAAAAGTAGCTATAGAAATTCCAGTATCTTGTTCCTGAGTGACAACAGCAAGTTCAGAATCCATCACTCTTGTGAAGTTAGGATTGCTTCCTCCTCTGTGTGTTCCATTATAGTTGCATACATGCAATTTCACCTCCTCTCTTATCATTCATTCACTCCACATTCTGAGGTCTTCCTGCAGAATTTGTTGTTGCTCTTCATCTTTGCTACCCAAAATAACTCCATATCATCTGTATGTCCTTAAGTACCTCTTCCAGTACACGAAGAATAACAGATGAATTTTTATCAGATTGTATTAAACATAAAAGCTAAAATTGCAAGCACTTGAGAAAAAATGCAACAAAATGCTATGCCTACAAATGAAAGCAGCATTCCACTGATCTTTGGTGGAGTTGGAGAAAGCCTACAAAACTTGTGATGACCACCTTTACACAGAGAGTTTTGGTTTCCAAACAATTTTCTTCAACTTGGATTATTTCTTTGATCAGTCAGAATGTAAGAGACTATTGCCAATTCAGTTTGAAGTGACCATTTTGTGCCACAAGTTTAAGATCTGATGATGAATACTGACAAGAGCTTTTTGAGTTTGGTGTTTTGACAAGGAAATATAAGCCAGAAGTACAATTGGTGTTTACAACAATGGTCAGTCAGTGAATCTGGTTATTTCTAGAGCTCTGCTGAGGTTACTGAGGAGCTGCAAGTAGTACAATGACAGAACTGACCAGTGGAAACAATTAAGTGTGAATGCACAGTGCCAGACCAGCTCACAGCTTGCAGCTCATTTCAGCTTCTGATTACAGCTACAACTGGCCACAATTCGAAACAAGTAAGGAACACATAATATAATGCTTTTGGTCAATGTCTGCTAAATATTAAAATTTCAGACACCCTTACCTCATAGATAATAGGTTGGCATTTCCCCACTTTTTTCTTCATTTTAACAAAGCAAATAATATGAGTTAATTTAGATAAAAATACAATTTCCAAGGTCCCTTCTGTACTATCTGAGGTAAATAAGGAAAAATAATTGAAGACGTCATGATGAAAAAAATAGTGGATAAAAAAATAATTGGTTTTTTTTTGAAAAACTTAGATAAATTCTTTGTGTAATAAACCTCTCTGGCTTTTGAATACATTGAAAAAATTTGGCATAAATCTTTACAAACAAAACAAGAAACATAAAGAGTTGTAAAAAATTAGAAGAAAACAGAATATTGATGAAAACAATCAGAAAAACAGGATTAACATCCCTTCAAGGCATTGGATTATCTTCTTATAATTCCTATATTCAGGGATTCAGTTAATGAGTATGAAAGTGTGACTGGGTCATTTTTTCCAGTAGATACAGTGGGTTACCGCTGTCTTCATTTCCTTCCCCATTATTCTGAGATTTAAGAAAAAATCCATACAGACTTGGGAGTCAAGTTCTATGTTTAACAAGTAGTCAGAGGACAAGTCTTGGCTTTTAGGAGAGTTGTTCCCTTTTATCAGTTTCATTTATTGTGGCCTCTGTGGAAGAGTTGTGGCTCTTCATACTGTAAAGGCTCCAGCAATTTATACATCAGTCATGATGTAACAGGCTTCTAACACCACTGTTTCAGGCTACAAAGTTTTTTATGAATAAATAGGAGTGCCACAGAAAATACCCACACATATCCTGGTCACAGTTCTTCAATGTTCAAAGAATTTTTATATCCAATCTTATGAAACTTATAAAACTCTCTATCTTATCCATCAAGTGTCTTATCAAAATTAAAACCATAACACAATGAATAAATTGAGAAATCCTGAATCAGAGAATTTGCATCACACTCTTATATGAAAAGATTATGCTTACAGGCAAGAGGCAATATACCACATACATGCCACTATCCAGTTATGATGAGTCTAACTGTTATCTAAATCATCTAGTAAAAATATTACTAGAATTTATAATAGTAACGATGATGATGATGACAATACTAAAAATCAGAAAATATTCAGAAAAATCTAAGTGACTACACCCCTAGCCCAGGCATTCCCAAAGTGAAGCCAATGTAGGTAAGCATCAGGCACGTGTCCACCAGGCAATTTCTACCACAGCTAAAACCAGCTCCCACCGAGGCAGAGCCAGACATGTCCCAAGCCCCCACATTGCCAGGTGCCCACCAAGCCTGCGACCTTCTGCTATTGATGGCAAAAATCACATATTAATGACTACAGAAGATCATAAGTATTGCCTAGCCTTTCAAATCATATTAGACAGTGAAAAGTCCTAAACATCAGTGAAACCCACACATGTGGATGCATATGAACATCTCAAAGGGCAAAGAGTACATGAAAGGTGTCCCATTTTTAGACTTTTCATGGACCTCCAACTTTGTCAAACTTGGAAGAGACGGCAAGAAACCATCAGAAACATCTTACCTTGGTAAATTCAGATGTAGCTAGCTTTGGTACCTGCTTTTCTTGGCAGATATGTATCTGTTTCTAAAAACATCCAGCTAAGGAGACATTGCAATCTTCATGGATTTCTACCTGCATTATTGTAAAGGTTTTAGTGCTCCTTTACTTTAAACTGACATTTCTTTTCCCAATTGTGATTGGGAGCAGTTTATTTTCTCCATTTTCCAGTTACCCTTAATGCTTATGTAGACTGTAACAAAACTTTCTTTTTTCTTTTTAAAGGAAAAAAATACCTTTATTTTTTCATCATTTCCTTATAGGTCACATTTTCTGCACTTCCAATACTTCTTGGCCCTTTCTTTCTGATTCCCTCACGGTTTCATCTCACCTACAAACTCCCTTATCACCTTTACCTGAATATCTCAGATACTGCTTCATTCCAGACTTCTCTTCCCCAAAATATTACCTTCACAGGGTAAGATCAAGGCATGTCTTGCTCATATGCTATAGGCTGTCATCTCAAGTTCAGAACAGCTAAAACAGAGTGCTGTCTCTCTTCTTTGAGCCATCTCTTCCCTGCCTCTTCACCAGATTCTGAAAAGACTCTTCCTATCCTGCTAGTTTCAAACACCCATAACTTGGATGCCAGGTTTAATTTAGACTCTTTTCTATGCTCACAGAACCATCTCTAAAACTCGGCCTTTTTCATCCACTCATGCTGTTAAAGTTTTCATTAAGGTCACAGTTATTTTACTGCTCACTTACTATAACATCTTGGCCTCAGAAAAGGGATTTTTGTCCTGATCACATCTATTTATACACTGCTGCCATGACTGTCTTCAAAACCCACCAGTTTGATTTTCTCATGAAGCTCTTTGCAGGGTTGACGGTAGCCATCACAACAAGCAAACAAAAAAAATCATCTTTAACGAAATCAACAGCTATTTTCATTCTGTGAATAATTTTTCATTTATTATCTAGGAATGAGGTTCAAGCTGTAATTAGTCCACCTATTTCCCCATCTGCTTATTTGTTCAAAAAGCTCCCCATAACTATACCTAATTTTAGGCTTTTCTCTTCCCTGGTCCCTTCATGCACATATCTTTGCTGTAGTACCTAACAATCCTCCCCAAAAAAACAACAGATAATTATTAATCTGTTATTGTGTCGAAAATAAGCATGTTTAATTGATATTGTTCCCTAATCTCCTGGAACACTGGTTTGTCTTCAGATTTTTACCCTTTATTTTGGATGGACAACATGCTCTATTATGTACTGAGTGCCTGATCTGGGCTTGGGTGTCCTAAGAAAAATAATGATGACAAAATTAATACTTCTATTGTATCACACAGAAATTGAATGATGCAACCCACCAAAAAGATTCCTAAGCTAGATTCTTGCAGAAGCATTGTAGTTCAGAAAGTTTAGAAAAGCACAAATGTCTGCCAACATTGCAATATATTTGTTCTCATTAGAGTTGCAGAGGCAGTAGTCCTGCTAAAACTAGTATGATTATGTATAAATGATGTTGGCAGACTTCAGAAAATGTGTCAGAAGGACAAAACCACATGTTTCCTGGTCTGCATATCCTCAGTAGGTTTTACACCATCAATTTGCAAATAAAGCAAAGGCCTTTTTAGTGAAGTATGTTTCTCTCTTTTTCCTGAAAAAAAATCTTCTAATAATGAATAGAGACAGTACATAAGTCACCAATTAAGTTTCCAATCACTCAGGCCTTCTAGCAATCCAGCTGATCTGCCTTGTATCAGATGCTACATATTTCCTTGATCTTTGAATTCATTAATATTTTAACTCATTTGTCATTTTATTCCCGTTTCCAAAACTTAAGAGCCTAAGTCTACTTCCACAACTTTCATTCCAGCACACCTGTGAGTGTTCAAGAGTGTAGTGTCTCATACAGGAAATGATTAAAGAAGTCTGTGCTACTGAATAGAAGCCTATTTCTATGGGTTTTTTGGGTTTTTTTATCTTAGTACTCCCAGTTGTCCATGCTCTCCATAAGCTTTCTCTTGGAGGAACTGCAGTAGCCTGGATCTAGTGGCATGTATTGCAGGTTCAGTCTTTTACATCTTCTCTCTGTATTTTACTCATGATCTCTGCCATGAGATCCAGCTTTTCTGTTCCCAGTCTCATATAACTTTCATTACCTATGCTTTTTTATTATTCCTCAGACTGTTATACCCAGTTCTATACACTTGCAGATCCCCTCACATATGGTGACACAACTTCATATAGTGATGAAATCATGAAACCTGTTTCTCTAAGAATAGTGTTTCCTAGAAGCAAACATATCGTTTAGTGATAAAAGTAAGCATATATAGGATATTCTGCAGCTCAAAGAGGAATACTAGTAATTAGGGGAAAAAAGACAGTAAAAATGAGGTGGAGTTAGGAAGCATGAGTTTTCCAGCAAGCATCATAACTTAAATAAATACCCATTTCCAGAAAATTTACTGGTAGAGCATTAAGAAAGGATCTAGTCTTAAGGAGGGAGGCAAAAGCCTCTCTTATTATACACCTTGGGACTGTTTCTTCTGAAAGCTAATTCCTGATTAAGTCGTCAGTGCCATGGTCTGATTTACATTGCACTGATTAAGCTTTCTCAGGCAATGAAAGCTCGGGGTTATACCTATTTCATCTCAAGCTACATGGAAAATATTCCTCTGTTTTGCTTATAGAGGCTGGGATGAATTGCAAGAAATCCATTAGATACAATTGTCCCAGACACTTAGAAGCTCTTAGGGTAAACATAGTCAAATTCCTTCTTTCTCCTTTTCCTTATACTCTAGTAGGGGATCAGAGGAAACTCATGCATAATTCCTTATTCCTTGTATTTGCAAGTGTTCTGAGATAGGAGTCTTTCTGCAGAAACAAAACAAAACAAAATGAAACAAAACAAAACACTTGAGGTATTTTTGATAGTGAATAGGTCTTTAACTGGACTTATGGCTAAGACATTGATCCAAGGACAAATCATGAAAGAGAGCATAAACTGACAAGACAATGTTTCCTGAAAGGAAAACAGAATATAAATTGTTGCCAGCCATTGCTTTGGAAAAAACAAAACAAAACAAAACAAAACAAAACAAAACAAACAAACAAACACCCTAACGGGGTCTTTCATATTTCTGCGTACTATGACTTAGTGATGTATTTTCTGGGAACATCTGGTCTATGGAAATCTTTAAAAGAAGACAGAATGTCCTTCACTGATTTCCTTGCCTTCAGTGTTCATGTATTGTCTCCATCTGGATTCATGTAGCAGAGATCATGTAGCAGGGATCCAATGGTCCCAGTGAGCAGCTCCTTATGTAAGCCAGCAACAGAGGTTTTGTGAGAAAGATGCATCTTTTTGAACATTGTCAGTTTAAGTCAAGACAGGAGACATATATAGCTGTTTGGCATTCCACAGCTTGATATACCAACCTCTGCCAGCTCTGCAGAGGAGGAAGGGTGAGGTCTGGCTTCAGGCATTGCATGAGTGCAAGCTGACATGTGGTGAAACAGTCTGAAACAGTCTGAAATCTGTCTCTGACAGATTTATCTTGAGGTTACAGATGACCGTCCAGATGGACTGGAAATCTCTCCTCTGGAAGGTATGCAATTGCTATTTGTAGTCCATTTGAACTCCAGTGACAATTTGCTTCAGTTTCTCACCCGATTCAGCTGTTTGTAACAAAACTGAAGTTCAAGGATTGTAGTGGTGCCCAGAAATCTATGGCTTTAAGTAATTGAACAGACTTAACTGTGTTAACTCCATATGCACAAGTAGTTGATGAACACTTTCTGTAAACATCCTTAGCACCAGGGAGAGTCTGACTATTATTTTGCTGTGAATCACAGATATTTTATGGGAAAGAAAGAGCTCACAGTATGGAAGCATGCATCTGGAAGGGAGCTAAAAAGTGTCCTTAGCATTATAAAAAGAAGGAAAGTATCTTGAGACTGAGGCAGTCCAGTTTTGTCAAGCCAAAGACGGAAATAAATATTTGTATTTCTATTTTTGAGAAATTAATTGTCACAAATAGACTTTTTCCCTTGTTTTACAAAACACATTACCTACCAATCAGGTATCCAATAAAGCAAGGTTATGTTTTTTCACATGCTATTTATGAAAGACATCCATGAAAACGATGAAAAAGCCACAAAAAGAATCTGTGATTGATGAGGATACCCAAAAGAGATGAATTGTAGGGCCTGGCTAAGGATTATTCTATTTCAAACCTAAAACAAAGGTAAAGATGAAATTTGAAGACACTGAAAAGCCCTGTCACTGTTCTTCCATGTGTCACCTTAGGCTATCTTGGTTATCTCACCGATTGTTTGCCTTTGTAAATGATGGCAGCTTTTTTAAAGAAAAACTATTTTCTTAAAACATAAACAGTTGGTTTTTCACTGCAAACATGTAGGTACTCTGTAGTTGTCTGGCTCTGATATTTGAGGGGCCTCCACCAAAAGACCAAGATATATTTGGGCAGATATTTATCTTAGGACTTTGCATTCAATATGTTAAGCTGCTTAAAAGACTTCTGCCTTCAAAGGAGAAAAACTGCACTGAGTTCTCTTCAGAATTTTTGAAGAACCCTTTATCATCACAATCATTATGGCAAATTATATGGAAAAATAAGTAATTGTAAGAGCTAAACTTCCAGTGTTACTCATGGAAATGTAAATATCATTCAGAAAATGAAGCCTTGTATTATTTAGCTTGAGACTGAAATCTGTTCACAAAGGCAGATGCTTTGTTCTGTCAGCAAGCAGTATTTACATAATGTCAGTTTGCTAGGCACAGTTGGACTGAAATGGAGGAGTACTTTACTTATTTTAGTCTGGCCTTTGGAGTTATTTGTTCCCGGGAACAGCTGTCATTAGAGAAAGCTGTTTAGTTTTCTTAGCATCTGGAATGATAGTACCTGGTGTCATTTCAAAATGACTTCAAGATGTCTTCTCTAAAAAAGTCACTAACTTTTCTCCAGTACCTAAATGGGTTGATAATTGATGGCCCTTTTTCTCTGATCATTGATTTTTTCAGTCTCCAGGGTAGTACCAGCTATGGATGGCACCTTTTGCAAAGATTTGAGATCAATTGGGAGCAATGTAAGAGCAGAACAGTGTGTACTCATGTCATGATGATGAAGATGAAGGGTTCTTGGGAGAAGCTGCAGGGCATGTCCTCATGATTCAAAATCTGTGTCTTCTTTGCTTATTGGGTGTTCATCATCTCTGTCCCTAAAAGCTTATCTGAGAGTACTTGAAACCTGAGGCCACAGGATTATTAGGCCATTTTAATTAGCAGTACACTGCAGATAAATGGAAAGAAAAATTTTCTTCTGCACTTTGACAAACTCAGCAGTATATTTACTATGGATATTTCTGAAGAGAAAATAATTTGCTCCAGCAGTAAATTACTACAGTCATTTTTAGAATGATGATTTAGGTTTAGGATGATATTGTAGAGCCTGTTTCAGTGTTGCAATTGTTATATTTGGTGATAAAGATGTTGTATTAAATGTAGGGACTAGAGTACCCTTAGAAGCTGAACTCGCTGGGGAACAATCCTCAGTGGTGTTGCTACCAAAATGATACTTTGAGCTCTGTTCTCAATCAGAAAATATAAGCATACATGATCTTCCTTTCTTCTGTTTTCTTTTTTCTTCTTCTTTTATTGTTTTTATGCCTCTGTACTTTCTCCGTGTCAGCAATGGAAGTTTAGCACAAAAAACCGAGCTCATCCAATTCCCCGCTTTTAGAACTATATCCTTACTGACAGCAGGAGACCGATCATGAAAGATCATAGGAAGAGATAAAAAAGCTTCAAGTTTTTCTTTTTGCTTTCAGAGAACAATCTCATTTTGTTTTTAGTGCCTGCACTCTCTTCTCCTGGAAGAGAATGACTGACAGATGAAGCAGCTGAGTGGTTTTTCTTAAAACAATGCAGACAGAAGCTTTGCCTGTCTGGGAGAGGCACAAGTCCCTCATGTTTTGAATCCAACTTTTGAAATCACTATGATGCCAAATATGCTGGGAAATATTTTTAAAAAAATTAAAAATCAGAATTAAAATCGGCAGATTTTACAAGGAATTAATGCCTGTCGGCTTGAAAAGGACAGGTTGCAGAGTGAACGACAGATGAGCAGACATTCGGGGCCGTGTGAGGGAGTTCCAGAACTGCTGTCATTCTTTCTTTTATGACCTCACTGGATGAAGGGCTGAAAGAATTACTGATCATATGTTTGGTCTAAACAACAGTACTGTTTGAAGGCTTCAGTATAGTGTACAGTGATGTATAGCTGGAGTGGTTTCTAAACAGGTGAGCTCTTATTGAAGAACCAAAGAACCTGAGACTTAAAAACAAAGGTTGAAAAAGGTCCTTCTGCAAAGTAAATAGCATCTGTTCAGAGAGCAGGAGGTTTAAATAGATACTTTTTCTGTATCACTGGGCTCAGCACTGACAGCTCAGCTCCTCGAGCCAATTTTTCTTCTGATGTTGACTTTGTACAGATTTCTGGGCTTTGGTTTGGGTTGGTTTTTCATTTTGCTTTGTTGGTTTATTTTAATATAACAAATTCTTGTTGTTCTAAATGAAAAATCTGAAGCGCCTTCATTAAATAGATCAAAGATATTTTCTTGTAATTTTCTCAGAATTATATAGGAAGTTTGTAAAGGGTCTGATTTCTGGCATGTATGTCCTAGGGAACATTCCATAGATAAGATAAAGGAGAGCTGAATTATATTTCTAATGAGCTCAGATTTCACTACTGTCCTGGATTCAGCCAGGACAGGGTTAGTTTTATACAGCAGCCAGGAGGGGAACATGGCCAGACTCTAATGTTGTTCAGTACTTTCTCAGGTCTCTTGCCAGGGGCAGGAGTAAGGGATTCTCTCTCTTGTTTCTTGTTGGGTGAAAAAGTGTGCTAGGAAAAATGGTCCAATACTGTTTTAACTTCTGTGTAAATATTTTTTTTTGTCTTATACCTTCCATTATTAAAATTGTTGCTGTTACTGTTAATTTTCTTATCCCATTGCAGTTTCCAGTAAATTGTTCTTATCTCAACCCATGATTTTATCTTTTGTACTGCCAACTCTCAACTCCATTCCCAGAGCAAGAAGGAGGAGAGGAAGGGGTAGGGAGAGAGTAAGTGGTATCTGGTTTGGGAGAGTCCCAGTGAGGGCACTGAACTGTTGAGTACTATTCCTAAGTCATGACAACTAGTAGTTTTGGAAGGTAACCATAACACACAAATGATCTGGTGCAGCACAGCAGCACACAGAATGCACTTTTGAGCAATTATGCATACCCTACTTACAAAATTTATATTTTAAATTACGCAGAAAGGACATTTAAACCCTATCATGAGCTACTAATCCCTGTCATGGTAGAAGTATCAGGATCTAAGAAAGGAATAATTCCTAAGAAAAGCTGAGCCTGTAACACAAGTCCAAGCCCAATCTTAGTGGATAGTCATCCTCTTCCAAATAATGCTAGAAGAGGTTCTTCACTCTCAGTCTCTTGTCACTAGCATCTACAAAAGTTTTGGCCACTTCTCTGTCGGTGGTGTAGGTTGCACAAATGATGCAGAACTGGACAGTTCTTCGGTTGCCTTGGACAATTTTAACAATTTACATGAGAATTACACCAGATTAGGAAAAGGAAGGTGGTGTGATTATCAAAAAAACTGTGATATACCTGAAAAAGATGTTTAACTTCCTAATGCCTAGTCCTCCAACTAAAAACGAATGCTTGGCATGGCCAGAGCACAAACTCCACATTCTTTGTCCAGCTCCACCATTCCTATTTGCCTGGGGATGAGGACTGAGTAGCAGATACTCTTGTGCTGCCCTATTTCATGCCCTAGCCGTAACATTATCTCTGACAAAGCCACATTTGAGTGAGTGGAGGGAGTCGCTCCCAGAGAAGCAATATTTCTTATTTTTCTGTAAGTAAGCAAGTGAAGCACAATATTTAATTATGGCCAAACTTCTCTGAAATGTAGTCAATGATCCAGAACACATATCCCAGTCCTTGGACCACCTCCATCTCTCTTGCCAATACAAGCCATAGCAACCATGTACAGACAACCGAGGAATTTAAAACCTCAATTCATACTCTATGATTGCCTTATATCAGAAAAGGGATTTTTCATAAGTTTGCAAAATTAGCAAGGTTCATATCTTATTGATGTAAATATCACAAAATCAACTCACATTAAACTATTGAGTTATGCTTCTTTGATTCAAGATCACAGAACTAGTTTATTTTGCTGTAAATTTATTAGATATTTCACTCCTACACAGACAGTGGAACAGGCTTCATGCCTTCTTTTTACCAAGGGAAAGTACATTTATTCCTTCATGTAAATATTTTTGTTCTTTCACCTGTTCACACACAATGGAATCAGGCATGATAAATTCATTAAAGAATTATTTCCCTTCTTAACAAAACTTACAAAAGTGTAACACATGGCTAGCAACTTACACCAAGACCGTGTACTAGATGGAGACTGAAAGGCCCAAATTATGGCCAGCATCTGGTTGTCACCTTTCAGTAACGAGTCTCAGGTGTCTATTCTGATGCAGCCTTGGTGGGAGATTGCTTGTACCTGCAGATGCAGCCAGACAGCATCCAGCATGGCATGCCAGCATGTTTCTGACCCTTGATCAGCTACAGATTCCATCTGTTGTGTAAATGAGACTTTGTGCAAAAAGAATTTTCCAAAGAGCTTCAGTGCATTTCATCATCATCTCACTCCTGGGGAGGAAGTTCCTCTGAGGCAAGTTCTTCTCTTTAAAGGAGCTCATACAGTCCAGACAGCTGTTAATAGCCAGATTCCAGAGGGATCATCACTTCCCTTTCCCTTTCTGCCTCAGCAAGGCTGGAGAAGGGATTTTTTGCTGTGCTGGGATAATGAACCGTATCTCTGTCTCAGTCCTGATGTGACTCTTCCCTGATGTTGATCTTGCCACAGTTGCTTTACAACTCCCATACTTTTTAACAGGACAGGCTGCATATTAATCTGGAGCTCAAACACAAAGCCCTTCCAAACCAGTGTTCAAAAGAAATGTTTTATCTCCTTTCACTACAAAGTACAACACCGTGATCCAAGTGAGAAAAGGTGGCATAAGAAGATGCTTGATGCATTGCACTTACTTCAAATGCAAATTTGATGTGTTTTTATAAAGGCCAAAACCCACTTTATGCACACACTACTGATTAAGAATCAGCTGACAGAGATCTTTAACTGAGGTATTGGTGCAGAATTGTCCTTCACAGTGGGGATTTTTTATAAAGATTCTCTACTACATTCAAATTTATTCAGCTTCTCCTGTCTAGAAAAAGAGACAAAAAGAAAGCCATGTACTCATCCAGCTTTTCATGCACTATCCAGAGGTGGCACAGATCACATGATAAAAAAATGTGTGTAGTAGGAACTACAGAGGATCTTACTGAGGTAAAGATCACCATGTGCCCTTTTGTCATTTGAACATTCTACTGCTGATACTCTCAACAGCTGCAGATTGTGAAGCTGTTTCCTGCTGGCCTTTCTGTGGGAACAAGCTACTTGTCTGCTTCAAGGAGGGTACCTTTTTGCTCTGATTAGATACTTATCTGCATATGGAAATGGCCACTTGCCTGTAATGCAACATATGTCTCAGACACTGCAGAGCAAAAGATGTTATGAAGCCAATAAATGTTATGGGACTGCTCAATGGAAAGCTACATTGATTTTACATCACAACATTTCACAGCAGGATGAGACAAACACCGCCTTCTCATGCACCTGAAAATAGTTTCTGCACTGATTCTCCTAAAAGTCGCCCGTTGTACATCAAGCAGCAGAAATGAGCACAGGATATTTCTGAAACCTTATGGCACTTGCTACACTGCTCACCCACAGCAAATCAGCTGCAGCAATTCTCGAGTAACATTTACTAAAGGAGTTCAAGCTTCCTGGCAGGAGGTCACATCCCTTATCCCAGCTCTTATCTCTGTATGACTTTTACTCATTCCCCATCAAAATAAAAGAAATTATCAGAAAATATTAATACTAAAGGGCAAATCCATCATTCCACAGCATATACAGGAAAAATATATTTGCCCTTTGCGTAGTTAAAGAATGAGTTACATTTCAATGGGCTATTTAATATGACATTGATGCCAGAGCAAGAAAGGAGAGAACACTGTTGAGTCTTGAAAAATAAGAGTTACAGTCTTCTTAAATGGAATATAGTCCTTCTCAGGTCTCATTTTGTACTTTTAGGAGATAACAGTTTGGGGAGTGGAGAGCTCATAAACACAGAACTCTGCAAGGCATTTTATTTAGTGTCCTATGACATACTAATCAAGCAGCCAGTGATACACAGTATAATTTTATGCATACTTTATCAGGAAAAAAAGAAAGAGATAACTGAAAAATACCTAACAAGAGACAAAGATTTACAGAAATCTCATAGAATAGTAGGGAACTTTCTTTCTTTAAGAGAATTGACAAGAAGAGACTACAAATTACCTTCCTTCACACAATTAAATTTTTACTGAGCACCTGGACTGCTGTGACAAATTCAGAGGAAGCAAAAACCGGCAAACGGACAAATGACAGTGTATGGAGTATTGACTGGATGCGAGCTGTCTTGTAGCGTTGGCTGGGAAAACTGCTCTTTCTATGTAAGGGAACATAAAATGAAGAAGGGTCCATCACACAGAGCAAACAGCCCCACATCAGAGCAGGCCATTCAAACAGGACCCATTTTCACTAAGTCATCTGGCTAACGAGAAACATCAGACAGCCCTCTTGGGGGAGCACAGAAGGCCCAGCAGTAACTCCTGGTGTCATGCTATGCCAAAACGACAGATAGAGAGGAAAGCTGAGATCAATAGTAGAAAGCTGAAATTACACCTGACTGTGACTTTAGTGAAACTAGCAGTAAACTAATTTAGATTACACGGCCACTGTCAATATTTGTGGTTTTAAAAGAGCTTTGAGAATTGAAGATGATCAAAAGACACAAAATCAGTCTGTAGTTTGGGAAAAAAGGGTTTTAAATAATTCAAACTGTCACTTCATCACAGGTGAGAAATGAAAGGCAACTTGTATGCAGTACAACTGTCTTTATTGTGGAAAAATTAGTGAATACTAATGAAACTCTGACACTAAAAGGAAAGGAAAAGAAGTGTTCAGAATCTGATATCAGAAAAATTAAGAACAAAAATTAAGCACTGCTGTTGCGTAATGTGTCCTCTTTGGAAAACCATATACTATTCAAGTGTAAATTTCTCAGACATGGATTATTCAGATCAAGAGAGACAGTAGGTAATGAAACATAATGGGGTGTACCATGGGGTCATTTTACAGGATGGGCGCACGGGGACTGCATTGCAAAAAGTGCTCCAGCTCTTGATTGCAGTAAGTCTGATGAAACTGTTGCACAAGATATACCCCTGATTCTCGTGCAGAAGCTGAGACCAGCGGAGTGGATTTATTGTGCATGCAAAAGCATCTATACCATACACAACACAGACTCACAGATCTGGGAAATAGGATATACAGGACATCAGCCAGCATGATCAAGTGCTCCCTTCTGTCATTAAACTCTATGGATCTATGATAAATATAGCATAAACAATGGTAAATTGTTTATTGCTACAGTTGAGATCTATGAACCTATTTAGGGTAGGGTGATCACAGCTCAAATATTTGAAGTGTTACTCAGATTTAACTCCTCAATCAAACCTTTTAAGTCAAAACATAATTCACTTGGAGTTGCCAGTGATTAGTTGAGTCAGTTTTGTCAGCATGCAATGCTCCAGGGCCTTACCCATAAAATTTACTCAGTTATTAGTTTATGCCGCTTGTTCCTGTAGTATATATTATTTGTTCCAGTGTTTTTGATATGCTAGGTTGAACTGTTAAGTTTCCTAATCCAGGTGTCCATTATCCATTGATATGGGCAAGTAAAGAAAATTTGTGTTTTCTTCTGTGCAGAAATATGATTGTCTCAAAGAGAATCAAAGGATATTAATAATGTTTCCTGCTCCAGTTAGGAAAAGCAAGTCTTGGTAGTGTTTTATTCTTCTTTGTGCCTTTCAGTGTCTCATGTAAAAGATTTTCACTGTATATGGAACACAAAATAAGTCACTTTCCCTTAATGCTCTATGGGAAATTATGTTTCTCTTGAATACTATGATCAATGTCACTTAGACTACTACCCAGATTCTTATACAGAAAAATAAAATAATCTCTGCCTGTTTTTAAGATCAATTCACATTAAATCCCTCCAGTCATTTATCCATCAGCCACTGAATCTTATGTTTAGATTTTTATGGTGTTCTAGGACAGAAACATAATCATGGTTTCCAAATGCATAAAGCTTTGAGCCTTTGATCCCACAATCACAATCATTCATGCAATACTACTGAAAGCAGTAATATAATGTAGAAGTGTAATGTAATTTATTGAACATGCTTTCACACCAGGAAAACCTTGCTGCTTTCTATCCTCATTGTCTGAGTGAAACTGGAGTTGGAAGAAACTGAGAAATTACACTGTTTCTTTGTCTGCTGAATTAAGAAAGCACCTGAAAAACTTAATGACAATTAAAATCACTTAAAGTCTCTACATATCAACTACAGTAGGAGAATTACCAACAGACACACTACAGGCACTAATTTTAAGAAAGAAAATGTGAAAGGCACATTAAAGGTGAAGAAAATGTGACTTAAGGTCAAAATGAACTTTCTTTGAAGAGCAATTAAAAGCTATACCTGAATGACCCATGAGGAAGAAATTTATCAGAATTCACATTTACAGTGCCTTAAATTTTCATTTCAGTGTCCATTTCTGACACATTTTTATTTCAGCAATATTTTAACACATTTGAGTTGCCTTCCAGCGGTGAATAGCACTGTTGGGATTGGTTACAAGTGCCCAAACTCTTGTCAGACAGAATGATCTAATCTTCTTCAGGTCAAATGCTGTAGCCTGTACTGCCAGGGACTATTCTAAAGCCTTGAGGTATCATAGCAGTTTATACCCCAAAGCCTGAAAACTGCTGTGTGTTTTCCAGATGTCGGTGCTGGTGAGCCTGGGGGCTTTCTAAATGCTATTGCAAAGCCCTCAAAACGTGTCTCTTAAATGGGCAAATATGACATACCATGGGCATATTTAAAATTGATTCAAGAGGTCAGAAGTGGCAAGCATTTTCAAAAGAGAAGAACTTTCATTGGTGTCCCTTTTAAAAAAGAGAAGAATTGTCATGAACAGTGGCTTCTCAATGACAAAGACTGAAGTTTAGACAGAAAATTGCATTTATACTAAGCATTATGCTATCAGGGACCCAGGTATCATCTGTCTGGTGGAAGTTGAAGCCATGCTAGAAGAAGGGGGCTGAACAGAAAAAGGTCCACTGAAAGCAGTGTATGAAGAGACAGTGAAATTGGCAAACATGAAGCATATGATTTAGCATGCCCTCTTTCCGAGTCTTTGGTGTCTAATTCCTTAAAATAAGAAAGCACCTACTTTTACTGAAGAGTCCTTATGTTCTCAAGAGTGAAATGCCTAACCAGTTCCTATAAAGCACAGGAGGAGGAAACATTGACTGAAGGAACCACAGCTCCTTGCAAAGCCCAGTTAGGAAAACTGCAATCACTAGAACTCAGTAACTAGAGCCTTTTTGGGACACGTGGCTTTAAACCTCTAGAGAAGATGAAGACAAAAAGGAACCAAAGTTTCCAACACAGCAGATGATCTCTCCAAACAATGCCACTTTATTTAAAATAGAGGATACTTTCTCTATGATATCTTTTGTCAGCAGCATTTTACATAATGATCCAAGTATGTTTTCTAGTGACCTATTGGATTGGGCTCTCTGAACACTCAGTGCAACATGTCCCCACAGACACTGCTAGGTCTTAGAAATCTGTTTAGCACTGTTAACATACATATGTGTGGGTATTCAGATATAATTAAGAACAAGTATATAACCACTTTTGATAATTATTGTAGTGAGACATAAATGAAAAAACTTTTTTATGGATCTACATTCAGTCACAAAAATTTGAAACACATTCAAAGTATATCCTTTTTAATATTTTCAAATTCTGCAGTCTGTAGGTTGTTGAGGTGTGAGGTTCTCTGTAGTTTTGTTTGGGGTTTTTTTGGTTGCTGTCATTGCAATTTTTTTCCCATAAAACCTGGGAAATAGGATGAGAAAGAGACACTCTGAATGAAAAAGTTCATAAGTATCATTGTAATTTTTACCTACTTTGGGTTTCTAATTTGCTACATCACACTAAATCATGATGTGTTTCACTACCAGCAGCACATAATTAGAGCAGGTTGACATTCATAAGTCCATTCTGGTGGTCACAGATGAGAATGACCAATTGTCTGGAGAGCCATTTTTCTCACATAAGTATTAAATAGATAATTATATTGCTCCGGACAGAGCAGTGAGAGGTGCAATATATCTTCCTGAAGAGGAAAAAGATCTTTCAACCAAAGCTTTCAAGACAATATCCTGAACAACATCAAATTGAATTTAATTATTTAATTTAGGATTCAACTTTGCTCTCACTGTAAATAACTGGGAGCTTTGTTAGTATGCCTAATGGAGAAGTAATAACAGGTTAGGGAAAAAGACTCAATAGCAATCAATACTGAAACAGATGCTCAGAACAACACACAGAGCTCCCCCGAAGAGTAGCCACAGATCAGAAGACCCAATCACCTCCTCCCAGTGACAGCTCCATGCTGCTCTTCAGAGTCTGTCTCCAGTCTCATTTCCTTGGCTGCCAAAAAGGTTGCTAAAAATCTTCTCTAAATAGAGGCTACTAAACATAGCTAAAGAAACGCAGTTGAGAGATTTGACTTTTAAAATCCAACTTGCTAGAGCAGGCTGTTGAAATTAATGACTGAGAACACTAAACCAAATTTCTTTAAAGATGCTTTAGTATGATTCACTGTGGTTTAAAAATCAGACCACATATGATGAAAACGTGCATGTACTGTGACTCTGCACCACTGTTTACAAGAAATTCCATTTGTTTGTTATGATTAAATCACTTATAGAGATATTTCTAAAAGAGCAGGCAGAATTGAATTGGAAATATTGGTCTCATTTTCAAGTTCAGAGACTTGGAAAACCTTCTGTTAATTTGAAGGAAGCAAACAGGAAGGACATAATTGTTGTGATGGAGAAAGTAACCCAGGGTGATGGCAATGCACTGGTGGAGTTCAATTACATGGAGGACTAAAAAGTCTTTGAGAGAATGACCCACCATGCCCTGAGTAGTCTTTCCATCTGAACTTCATAAGAAAAAAATGTATCAATAAATTGCATGTGGAGGGGTTTTATTCTGAACAATCATTGTGCAAAAACACAGGATATTTGGGGAGCCCAGAGAAGGTCACTGGGGACTTATGATGAGGCAATTTTTTTTTTTTTAAGAGGATGGGTCAAAGTCTGCAGAAAGAAAATGCCTCATTACAGTATCAGTGCCATTTTTCAACACAGGCGTGGTAGGTATCAGCACATAAAGAAAAAAAGGAGCTGAGGAAAGGCAAGCCAGATGGGAATTAACAATGTGGATAGTCAGATGGAAACCTGAAGAACAGAGGGCAAACAGCAGTGACTGATGGCTGGTGGAGTGATCACAAGAGAAAACAAACAGGGAGAGATCATCCTGTCATGGTATTCATCTTGTCTGGGCTGAATAAGAAGAATCAAAGAGCCCCAGAGACACCAAGAGAAATGCCAGTGGTCTCAAGACAAAAAAATGGCTCCTCTTCCTAATCCTCCACCTGACAAACACTCATGGCTCTAATCCTACCTGAACATAATAAAGGTTGCTCTGATGAAGGATCAGGCAGGTGTCCCTCTCACATAATTTTCCTGGTGGGCATCAATATTAATTCAGCAGAATTCAGATGTCAGACTGGGTAGACATGTTAGTAAGAGCTCCATTGTCATGCCATGGAAATCTCTTTGACAGAATTCCAACTACGAGAGTTATGAGACTTCAGTAGCTGTGTTCATGTCATTTCTATTTATATTTAGATACGGCTCCTCATTTCTTGTTATTGAGCAACTTTGTTAAGGCTGTTTTCAAAACCAGGTCCTGGCACTGAAAAAAGTCTTAATTATTCCCATAAACTTTTAGCAGGAAGGATATACTGATTTTCAACTCAATTTTGTCACTTCCCTTTCTTTCCCTGAATTGAGACTATTGTGTCCTCAGTCTCTAGTGGGCTGCTAATACTCCATTTTCAGCTGTTGGCTTCAGGAGTATCCAAGTGGACATTACTGGCCTTGGACTGTTTTCTGCTTCATGTTCATGTTTTCTACTGGCACCAACCCCTGGTGTCCTCCTCAACAATTCTGAACCAGGAATCTAGATTTTAACTTTGCTCAGACTGATGAGCACAGAGGAAGACATTGAGGAAAGCAGAATAAAAGGTTGGCATGGGGAGCACCTTGGCACAAAATCGCCTCTTACTGTCATGCCCAGCTAACTCCGGAGCCTGGCATGTGTGAGGTATTGCTTCTCGCCTTCATTGGTTCCTTTCTTCTGCTGCCAGACTAAGGCTGTGCAAAGAGGAGTCCACGAGTACATTTATTTACCATCTAAATGGAGTTGCTCTGCATTAATATTATTTTGATTTTTTTCTTCCTACTAAGATTTTCCTGTGGTCAATTTTCTTTTTCACTTTCTTAGGGGCAATGCAGTCTCTGTTTTAACTACATAGAAAAGTAGACACACAGACTCTCCTGATGAACATCTTCTGACCCAATATAAACAGTTTGTTCTGAAATGAGATTTGTAATTCATGGGTGAAGACACTATCTCAATTTCAGAATTAGAAAAGGGGCCGCTAGAGTCTTCTCGCTGCAGAAAATTTTTCAGGGGAACAGCCTTCAATCAGTCAAGAGAAAGGTCTGTGCTGGATTAAAACAAAAGATATTCTCTTATCAACAATTATGTAATGATAATCAACAGGTTTTTACTAAAAACTGAAATAGTGAAAGACACAAAGAAGGTCCACAGAAAAGCATTATGAAAAGTTAGGGAGCAAGAGCTGAAAAAAATTTAATGAAAAAGTTTGTTTAAAACCAAAAGTAAACTATATTAGGGAGCTGTTAGTAAAATAGCACCTATAGGACCCAAATTTTCGTGAGCCGCAGCAGAAGGCACCAGAGAGCACCAAGGGAGACAGAAAAAACAAAGTAAAGAGAGAAATCTTTGGCATAAGCCACCTCATACACATTGCATCTTATTTGCGCTGCTACAGAAATACTGTGTAACTTTAGCCCATCTAGAGCATTTCTTTTTTGCAAGATCCCACTAAATCCCATATGAAGTTTGCAGAATGTAGTTAACAATATCTACATGAAACTAGAAAATGAACATGAAAGATAGCATAGGATGGTACATCACAGAAAGGTTCTTAACTGAAAACGTGTCAAATGTGGAGAAAAAGCACCATCAGAACCATGAAAATTTTACACAAAAGAGTGTTTGGTAACACAGGACCTGTAGTGTTATTTTAGGATGAGCTGGTGAATGATGTATTTCCAAAATGTAATGAACACTCCAAATCTAAATTGCAATGGTTAGGTAGATGGTAACTGAAATATTTCCTTTTTTGCCTCACAGCCAGATAAACGGATCAATCAAGAAAACTTTTTCTTTTGCAGAAAATGAATAAGCACAGCCTGCTTACTGCAATTTATCAGCAGTAACAAAAACAAAAGCATAACAATTGAGATGAATATGTTTTCCTTACTTAAAGAAAGATGGAGGATGGACAGAGACAGAAGGAGTCTTTCCTTTTACCTGCATTCCCAGCAATCACCATACTGAACGGCAAAGAAAACAAACAAACAAAAACCCCCAAAAACAAAACAAACAAGAAACCCCCCAAAACAAACAAACAAAAAACCCAAAAAACAAACAGACAAAAAAAAAACCACACACAGACCCAAGCAAAGGTTTTGACAAAACAGAAATTTGTCACCTTATCAGTGCCATTTGAAAATCAGTGCTTCACAGAACCCAGTTAAAAGACAGTCATATCCACCAAGTAAGGTTTAGCAGGAATGCAGTGTGTCTGAATCATCTCTGTCTTTCCTAGATTTTCGTTTTAATAACAGGTATTGAGAAAGAACCAAGTGATCAAATGTAGGAAAAAAAAAAAAAAAAGTATGTTGCCAAAATAGTTCATCCTTTCCCACAGTGACGATATGATCCCTCACCACTGGTGGGAAGAGAGTAGGAGGAAAGTGGCACCAAGGCCCCACAATTTCAGATAAATAAGTGGAACTTAATAAACATTTTTTTCTTTATTTTCATGTTTGAAAGATCTCATTTCAGTTATCTCATTATGACTATTTTTAACTTTAACCTTGTAAAACAGAGACAACCTGCCACAGCATCTTATTTTATATGGAATTAGATGTGTAAAACACAAGTAAAAGCAAACCCAAAGCAACAGATATAATGGACAGTAATTGATGTTCCCTGTTTTAGCTTGTACCAACTGCATGCAGGGTACAGAGCCTTAAAATAATATGCCTACACAGTAATAAAAAGTATGACTACAACTAATGTAGAAACTGGAAAACCAACTCTGCACTGGATGGTAGCCATTCAGACACAGTACCAAGGCACAGTGCAGCTTTGAGTTAAGTATTTACGTAGATTTGGAGAGCTTGCAGCTTGCATTGCACTTCATGCCACAGCAGCCGCAGCACAGCTGAAAGCACCTGAGCCAGCAAGCTCACAGCTGGGACATTTTCTTACAAATTGCCAACAGACTTCTGGCACTCTGTAGCATTGACATTCACATGCAGCTTCAGGATTTGTATTCATTTTGCATAGTTTTGCTTGAATATAAAAAATAAGAGACCTTGTGGCTCATCTCAAGGCAAGATAACTAGAACATTTAAAACTCAAACTTTTTTTTTAAATAGAGATATGACATAAAGGAGTTAAACAGTGGTTTTATTAGAATGGAAAAAACCTCAAAACTCCTAAGGGAGAAAAAATTGTAAATAATTTCCATCTTGGTGTTCCTGTTCTCTCTTCCTTCTGTTTTTAACTTCCTTAAGTACCATACCCCAGACATCAATCATATAACACAGGAATCTGGAATTGTGTGCACATGTAAACTGTAGACCAGGCATAAGACTTTCAACTGAATGTTCAAAAGGTGTGATAGTAGCTATTGGTATTACTTTGATTTTACAAAATACACATTTACAGCCATCTGAGATGAGTATTCAGAGAAAAAAAAAAAAAGGCAAAAAAGACAGAATTTGAAGGGCGTCCCCTAGACAAAAGAAAGTAATACTGGGATTCAGTTTATTTTGCATTCTAGTGAAAATAAACATTTCTTGCAAAATGGTTCCGTAGCAATTCTTTGATAGGTATTAATCCTTAATTTTACTAGGCAGAAACACCAAGTGCTTATCTTTCATGTTGTCTACCAAAGAAGACAAAAAAATTGCTAGACAGGAATCAAACTGAAAAATGTACTGTATTTTGATGGTTTTAACCCTATAAGCTTCTTCATACTTGATTGTCATATTTGTTTTTAAGTATTTTTGTTCTGATTCTAAGATATTTCAAGTGAAAGACACCTTAGGTCAAAACCCCTGAAGTTTCTATATACACAGGCAAAATTAATACCTTCCAGGAGAAATGACTGCCTAATTATTATATAATACAATCCTGGTTCCCAGCCAGCCAGGGCCATTTTTCACCAGTTGTTCCTGAGACACTATCTTCACAAAAATAGGATATTAAAAAGTGGACAGCACATTTTATATCATGTGTCACAAACAAATATATCTTGTCAGTGTCTATGCATGCTCTCCTTCCATAGCCTATTGTGAAATATAAGTGAACACTTAGAAAGAATTAAAGAATTAAAGTATTCTGGAGGGAACAAGAGGCAAAGACAAGCAGGGAGTAAGTAGAGGTTAAGATATGAAAAAGTAGCAATTTAAACTGATTACAGTCTCAAAGTCCCAACCTGCTTCCTTAGTAGCTGCATGAGACCTGTTAGCTATTTTTAACCCACTCCTTAGGGTGAGAAATTAAACAGGGATATTCAATAGTTCAAGCTTATTTTATACATGAGAAAAAGTAAGTTGAAACTGGATGATAGCTTAGGAACTGGAACTGAGTTTTTGGCAGCAACGAGAAAAATATGAGTCATTCACAGAACATAAAAGAAAAAGAAGATCAAAGGTCACAAGTACAATGGTGACATGCAAAATTTCAGATGGTCAATAGAACAATTAAACTATTTGTCAGTGTTCTTTCATGGCATTTTATTTCACACTGGGAAGATTATTGACACGCCCTTTCAATCAAAATTTTTTTAGAGAAAGAAGATTCTCTAACAGACGTATGTAAAAATAATTAATCCATTCACCAACAGCAACAAGACAGTCCAGGATATATATTATTCTGTTAATAAAGAAAACTTCAGATAGCTAAAAATATTGCACGTAGCAAGTCATGGCTGTACAGGCAGTGCTGTGAGAAGGACATGGCTTACTCTTGCCTATTATGGGACACAAGAAGGGCTGGGGGCTGCAACAGTCTGCCAGGATGAGTGAAAAAGAAAACACATCATGTATGAAATGTAAGGGAATAAAAATATATTAGTACCTCTGGTTTCACCTGCATTGTTCGTCTGCCAAGTCCACCAGCCAAGAAACACAGCTCTAACTTTTAGAGTTCCAGTCAACTTTATCAGTGTAGGAAGAATAATTACAGGCTTCCATGAGTAACAGAACAGCAAAGCAACTGCAGAGAAGGCCACATTTCCTTGCTGGGTTTTACTGAGCATGAAAACACCTAAGAATTCTCTGCTAATTTGTGATATAGCAAATCTGTTTAACAGAATTAGAGTTTTTTGGTTCGGTTTTGGTTTTAGTGGGTTTTTAAGATTTGTGAAAGACCCTCATGCAGAAGCCAGGAGGTTGCTATGGGATAGACATGTCTCTTGTTAACACTCGACCTAGCACTCGTAGTAAGTATTTCAATAAGACCGGGGACCTCTCTATAAACTTCCTTTTCTCCCTTTAGATCTATTTACTTGGCTAGCAGTTTGATTTTTCTGTGCAACATGTTGCAGTAATCACACTTGGCAATCACAAACAGGGATTAGAATAGCCAAGCGTAGGAAGACAGGGTGCAGTTTCCCGTCCAGCCTCAGGCAGAAGGGACATTTTGCACAGCTGGCATTGTGCACGTCTGCAAAAGCAACATAAACATGCAAAAGGCCCCTCAGGCTTTACATTTTGACACATCCCAAAGTTCAGTCTAGTTTAAGTGCTACCTTTTGCCAAATGAAACTGAACCTTATTGTGGAAAGATAAACACCACAACATATCAAGAAACCCAGAACATTCAGTCTAGCAGCAAACTAGAAGTTGTGTCAAAAGCTAGATCAATATCTGTTGCTACAACTCTATTTCCTAGAAAAGTAAAAAAAAGTACGATGAGAAATGCTGAACTGCTTGCAGATTTCCTTTTCGATAATAGTTCCCTCTACTCTCTCATCTCTAAGTAATTTCAGCCTTATCAAATCAGAAAGCACCACTGGTAAAAGATCACACAGTGGATGTAGCTCTTCACAGCTGGACAGTGATTCTGGATTTACAAGCAATATTCGACTGAGGGAAGAAGAAATAGATGTAGTTCTAGTAAGACTGAGGGTGACTTACTGTCTTCCTTGATAAGGCAACTGTTTTTTGAGCCTGCCATTCTTGCTTTCTGCCTCTGACCCATAATCAAACCCTTATTTTCAAAAAGAAATTTAAAAATTTTCATCTGAAATTTGGCTAGTATACAGCCAACCTTTCCATTATGAAGGAACATGGGGTTTTGTTATTGTTTTTATTCTACAGAGCCAAGCATGATGTATGCAGGAGTGGCCAGTCAATACTGGATGCTTTAAAAAAGACATAAAAACTAAAGTCATTAATTGACCAATGATTTTTCATCACAGCATATTCTACCAGAAAAATGGGATTTTCGGTAAGATATCCTCTAGGTTTCAATTGAAAACTACAGCAATGATTTCACTAATAACAGTAAATGCAAAGTGATGGCTTTACTGAGGGAAGTAAAGGTGAGGGAAAGGTAATTCAACAAAAGAGAAACTTCAAACTGTGGAGATACTTTTTCAGAGAACTGATGAAAAGGGGGAGGAAAAGCTTTTGAAACTGTCATAGGAAAATATAGGGGTATTTCTGGACCAGTCCGTGACAAAACCCATCATGCAATTATGCAGGACTCCTGGTGCAAAGTGTTTGTCAGTAAAAGGGCCTAGGTGCTGTATTTGTAATAAAAATTACAAAAGCCTACACTTAATCCTCCTTCCCAGCCCAGTTGTTCATATATGTTAATGTGCCATAAAGAACAGAAGCTTTTTATGCACTGGGAACTAATGCCAAAGGGTGTGTGATTTCACCAACCCGCATTCTGAAATGGAAAGCACTCAGTGAATTACTCAGCTCTTTAGAAAAATCAGCTTCGGGTTTTACCACCTGAGATATTTCACATGTGACAGTCTCTGACTCCTTATCCAGCCTAAATCCTTATAAATGGCACAGCAAGGAACACACATTATTTTCCATTAATCTTTTTTATAAGGGTTTTGGGGTTTTTTCAGGAAATTTTAATATTTTCTTCTGCTTGTTGCTCCATAGACATGCCATAAGGCAATGTTTATCAAGGATATGCACTACCAGCATGCATCCTCTTAAATCAGGGTCACTATATCTGTGATATTCTACATAATCAGATAGCTCTGATAAAATAATCTATCCTTTTATCACCCCTGAACACCTTTTCAATTGCATTTTTGCCTGCCAGGTTCTGTTCTACAGCACAGCATTGTTGATATCTCATTCAAGCAGAGTAAGTGGACAGATGGGGCAATTCTCACCAGCAGTGGCATTGTCAGCCACAAATGTGCTCTCCAAAGTTTTCCATGACTGTCATCCTTTGATTTTGCTAGGCTGCTGTAACAGGTCTTTACAGAGAAGCTCTCCAAAGAAAAAACTTCTGATGTCCGCAGTGGTTTTAGGATCAGGCTAAATCAACCCTAAGCAATAAATACCCTTATTCTGCATTTATTTCACATATAAGAACCAAGGATAATCATACCTTATGGGAAAAGGAATGTCAATTTTTCTCTTTTTTTGTTTGTTTGTTTTTGAAAGCATGTAAAGTTCCATATGCAAGATACGATGTGGATAAAACCACATAAAACCCATCTACTTTTTTCCTGCATGATAAAGAGAACAGAGACGTAATAAACAGATTAACAGAATAATTGAGGCTGGAAGAAACCTCAGGAGGTCCTGCGTTCGCCACAAATCAAAGCTAACATTGAATTCACATCAGTATCTCAGGGTTTTCAAAGCCTCCAGGGTCACAGACTCCATAGCCCCTCCGCACAACCTGTTCCAGTCTCTGGCAATCCCCACAAAAGAAAACAGAACACAAACCAACCTTGAAAACAGAATACAAACCAACCTTATATCCAGTCAGATAGTCACTTTTCATTTAATAAGCATGGCCTCCAGTTCTCACAGCATGGACCTCAGGAAATAACAAAGAATTTTAAAAGAAAAGAAAACTCATTTTAAAGGAAGGAAAAGTCAAAGAATAAAATCTTGTTGTCTTCTTGTGTGTTTTGACAAATAATTATTTAAGGCTACACTATATTTTGCATTTATGCTTCAGTTTCAACAACTCCCTAAAGTGACATGTGACAGCTTCCTTCTCCTTGCTCTCCTGTGATCTGTCTGCATTCCCAGTAATCACTTTTTTTTTTTTTTTTTAATTTTTCTACCCTATACCTAAGTTCTAAGCATACTTGAAATTAATCATTCACTCAAGAACAGCCCAACAGGAAGCCTGTAAACAGTGAATGGTGCCAGTCCAGCTTTTCACCATTTCTATTTTCATGAGAACCTTCTGAAAAGCATAGCCACTCCCTATGCTTCAGCTTTCTGTGGCAAGGCAACACAGAACACAGAGAGCCCATAAAACCACAGCTCTAGCAGGGAGAGCTGATATGTGCAGTATCTCTTTGATACCATAACCTGAATCATTAACCACTCTTTTTTTGTTCCCATTTGATGAACAAGCAGTCTTCTGTACGTCTTGCCTATATTTCTGTGTTGAGATCTATAATGTACTGAAGTAGTGAGTCAGGGAACTGGATTACTTCTAACGTCCTTTCAAAACAAGAAAATGGAGAAGCTCAATTACTGAGGCTCACTACCAGTTATACAGATTATCTAAAAATCCTAAATACTCTTCTCAAATATCAAAGAAAAAAAAAAGAAAACCAAGCCTTTTATTATTATTCCATTTTATGTATGTTTTCTTCCACGTTAGCCTCTCTTAGTGGCCTGATTTTCTTTGGTCTTCAAACTCGTCTTCATTCCCATCTCCTTTTTCAAAAAGGATAGTGTGAAACCTATCTCAGCTCTGGTGTCTGAACTCCTTTTATTTGCCTAAGTAGTTTTAAAGGGAAAAAAGTGAAAATTGTTCAATAAGTATTTTCTTTGCTGCCTTTACTACGTACACCTTTCCCTTTAATTTTCTTTTGATACTTTTAGTTCATTGTCTTCCATAGTATTCACTTTTTCTTTCTTTTAAAGGTGCCTGCCTGATCTTTCTGAATGTAATATAATTTTCTCTTTTACAGTATCAGCTATTGCTTACAAGTGTGTCTTTTGATGTCTCAGACCTTTTCTCTGTAAGTTCACCTTTCATTCTGCTTTTTAGAACTATTCAAGCAACAAATGTCCAAGCCCCTGTTACTATAAGCAAAAACTTTAGAAGCCTAATTTTGTGTGTTTGACTTACACTCTAATTTTCTCTGGAAAAGATAAATAAATATTCCAGATATCTAGTCACAAACTAGACTAGATCTAGCACACCTTTATATATGCATAACATGTTCTTACACAAATATATAGGTATATGCAATATCAGACACAGTCTTGTGGTGGTTTTACATCCAGGTGGCCAACAACTAGAAAGTCTGAGGCCAGAAAACTCCAGTTTCCCAGAAATCGTAAGCAAAGGCATGCATTTATCTTCATTTCATGGGGCTCTGGCACTACTTTATTGCTCTAGCCACCACTAGAATTATGTGCATCAAGACAGCAGATTTTCCATATGTTTCTGCCATCACTCTCGCTAACCAGCATAGTCTCTGTATGCATTGCTGAACAAGGACACACACAGCAAACTGAGGACTGTAGAGTTTGCATCAAAAGAAATATGGCTCCACTGTTTATTGTAAGCACCAAACACTACAACTTAACAGCTTATTAAGGATTAATAAAAAAAGAAAATCAATTAGAAACATATTTCTTTGCAATAAACTTTGTTTTTGACAGTGAAACTATGTACTTCATGTAGTTTTTAAGTACTGCTCATTACAGAGAATAACCCTAATTATTTTTCAATATTTTTACGAATTTCTCTTTCATGCTTGCATGAAAGGCAAATGTTTAAAGAATTTTGAAAGGATTTTATCCAGTGACTATTTTAAAACAAAATACATAAAGAGTCCAGAAATAGAAAACTGAGGATCTTGTGAATGGTGGTTGGGGTACAAAGATCCACCTTGTTCAGGCAACTACCTGAAATACTTCCCCATGACTTCTGCTATAGTTAGAGGAATTTTTTTACTTCCTTCCTTCTCCACAGTGGCCCAGATTGTCAGGAGAAGTGGAAAACACTTGCATTCAATGCAGGTGGGGGAGTACCCTCAGGATAAAGAGAAAAGCAGAGCCCATGGCCCCTCTCTCCTGGTTAGGTGCTGTAACCAGTAACTCACTGGAAAGCTCCTGCTACCAGTAAGCTCTGAGGCAGGCATGAGGCACTGTCACAGACAAGGCTGGAGCCTGTCTGAGCAACTGGAAAGCTCAGAGATTTCACCAGGATGGACCTGTCTCTGTTCAGTGTTCCAGTCCAACCAAGGCAGGGAGGCACTCCTGACTGCGAGACTGACATGGATTGCTCTCATCAGCAGAACTACACCAGTGTCACTACTCCAGAGCCAGTCAACTGAGATGGTTCTGGGATCACTTTACCACAAGCAGAGATTTTCAGATCAACTGAAGGATGAACTCCAACATCCCTGGCTCAACTAGATCTTCTTTTAAGTCTTTCCTATCAACAAATAACCTAGAAAGAGCTAGTATTTTGTTTCATAATGTACACAGCATAATTCTAGACACTTTAAAATTTTAAAAATATAAAAGAGATAATGCACAGTAAAGAAAATAAACAAAGAAACCTTCACTTCCCATTGTGTCATGGCCCCATTTTTCCTAATGAATGTGCTATTGAAGATTTCAAGGGTGTCTTAGCACACTTTGAAAACAAGGTGAGTAATGTTTTGAACATATATACCTTAATTTAGAAATGACAACTGCTATTGGTAAGTCACTCAACATTACCAATTTTTAACCCTAGTAGTGTAAGTTGGGAGAGATGAGACAAACCTGGTGGCAAGTAATGACGTTTTCTTGATTATGTTAATGTTTGAGAGCAATCACAGTTCCTCCCCAGAAGCCTTAAAGCAAGCAATTCTGAGTCCACATCTCCCAGTATACCCCTACGCTTTTATTGTTTACCTTTTCTTTCTCCAAGCTTTGTTCCAAAAACATCAAATGTACAAACTGTACATTTAGAAGGATAAACACAGCTGGAATACACATTATACACAGTGAATTTATTTATTCAGGCATGCACTGGTCACAGTCATGTCTACCAGGTGTGAAGCCTGTAGCAACTACATTGTTTCGTACAGTTCCATTTACAAAAGAAAGTTCATTATGATTTCCCAGTCTAGCATAGAACAGCAAGGTTCCTGGTTACCAACATATAAAAAAAACCACCTTCATCTGAGGGTCAAATCAAGTGCCATCTTCCACATCACCCATCTCACTTAACAACTCAACAAAACCACTCTCTGAAGATTCATCTGAAAAGCTGGATTGTCACCCAGGTTGTGTTTTTACTGCACCTCTCAAAACCTGGCAGGCAGGTCTAGCCCTGCATCACACTCTCTGCTGTGGGGTGTTCGTCTGGCTCCCTTCCAGCAGCAAGCAGAGACACACACACAGATTTAGGGACTGTGTTGTCAGAGGCCAGAGCAGAAGGGGACTCAGGAAGCACAAGAACAACTCTAATAGTGAGGCACTGGTTTTCCAAGCCTGGATCCTCTCTTCTGAAATTGGCCAGCTGTAAGTGTCTGGAGATTGCTATAAAAAAAGGTCTACCTGTATCTACACAGTAGCCAGACATATGCCTTTCGAGTCTGCATCCAGCACAGATTTTCTGCTAGTTACCAATTGAGTTATTCTTTATGAATTCATGGAATTGCGTTAGAAACCCATTTATGCTTTTAGCCCGCTCAAGATTGCACTGGGAATGAATTCACAACATAATGGTACATTGTGTGAAAAAGTACTTAATTTATTTTTAAATCAAATAGTTCCATTGACTGTCTTGAGTCCCTGTATTTTGAGAAACAGTGATTAAATTATTTCACACTCCCATTTTTCATGCCAGTCCTGATTTTATGGCTCTCTGTGATACTCTGCCCTTTTCCAAGCAGGAAGGTGTGAAGTTTTACCTTGTTCAGAACATATTCCCTGCTGCTGACTGACCTCATTGCAATTAATCTAGATGAGTTATGAAAAGAGCAGTGTAAATGTGATTAAAACTAATCATGAATAATGTTCACACCCCAAATTTTGAATTCTAATCCCCTCCAACAGAGCCTTGAATAGCTAAAGTTGATACTCAGGCCTCGCACACTAACGAACAGCTGGGCTGCCTGCAAGAATTTCTGGAAATCTTGCCAAGGTGGACAGAAGCAGCTCCAATTCAAAAAGTGCTGATTATATGCAACCCAGCACAGCACTTTCAGACCAGAGCTGCCTTAGGGCAAAGCAGAGTGCAGATTGCCAAAAAAGCTGGGTAGGCAGATTGCACAGTGCACAAAGGAGATTACTGCAGAAAGGCAGAAGCATCCCTGATGTGAAGTGGGAAACAATGGACGTGGGAAAGCCTGCCCTCATGGACACACAGCCAGAGTGTTCCTTTGGAGAGACAGGGAGCTGAACTGCATGCAGCCTTCAAGATCTGACTTCAAGGACACAGCTGTAGAACTAGGATCCACACAAAAACAAAACAAAACAAAAACAGGAAACTCCCACTCCCCCCCAAAAAAAAACCACCACAACAACCTGCAAGGCATTTTAATAAGAGCAGTATTTTGTTTTCCTAAATTAAAATTCTAGAAAAATATCTGGGTTTTAATTGGCATTTATTACTTTTCTGTAGTTTGTCCCAAGAAACAACAATAATTCACTGTTTTCATGAGAATCTATTGCTTTTAGAATCCAAAGAAAATAAGGTTAACATTTGTCAAGAGTTTAAAATTCTTTAATAGGAAACAAATTATATCATTATATGTTGTTACTAAGTATCTCTATATTTTAATGAAGAATTATTTCAAAACACATCTTCCATAAAAATTAGGAGAGAAGGCATTTATTTTTGAAAGCCCAAACCCATGGTCCTTATTTAACACCTTTTTTTGTTGATTGACTTCAATTGCTTCTTTTACAACTTTTACAAAGAAAACCCAACAAAAAAACAAACAAACAAACAAACAAAAAACACCAAAAAAAAAACACCCCAAACCTATAGAGGCCTCAGCAAATACCTAATTTTGACTAAGTATATAATTACATTGAAGCTAAGGGAATCACCTGCATGCAAGATTTAGCTACTTATGGAAGTGGTGCCAAAGCTGATTTATCAACACTTGGAAGAATGAGAGAACACAAGCAACAGGACTACAGCCCAGACGTTCACCAGGGAAATACACAAGTGAAATGTTGTTTTAAAGGAAGAAAAAATTAGAATATATTTTCCACCACCAACAAAAGGAAAAAAAGTACAGTAATAGAAGTACTGACAGAGCACCAGGATTTCCTGACTGTGAGAAAGTAAGAACATTCAACTGATGCCCAGAGAATGCCTTGGGACCTCACAGTTTGGTGTCATTATTCACTCCAAAAGCAACAGGACAAAAAATATCTGATGACCTTCCAGTAGTTGATATAGTGACAAGGGACATAATCACTAAAATATTTAAGTTGCCCCAGCAAAATACTTGTTTAAAGTTCAAAATAGAATAGTTCAAGATATTGTAGTTGACTAAAACTACTAATTAATAGAATTTAATGTTAATTCTCAAGTCTAGAAAATATTGGGTTCTCTTCAACATTCATTGAAAATGCCAGCTTTTTACAATCCTGTCTTTTCATGGAAACAACCACAAAACTGGAGCAAACATCAGATGGTGATTTAGAATACTACTCACTTGCAATTGGAATGGGTTTTTTGTTATTATTTTGGGATTTTTAAAAGACTAGTCTAAGCCATTCTGCAGCTGGACGCCAAACTCTCACCCTTGGTTGAACAGCTTACTTTAATCCCCAGCCTACACCAGTATCAAATACTCCAAACTGTCAATAAAAGGAGCCAGTAGAGCTCCAGACAGGAATCTCCTTCTTGAAGAAATTTTCATACAATTTTTGGTCTAAGTAACTCTTCCAAATCCAAACTCTTCCCTCAGGAGCAAATACAATAAAGATTGGTGAGCCAGTTTATACCTCACTGCATTCTGTGAAGATGGGCCTCAATGTTCATCAGGCCAGCATCAGTAGAACTTCACATAATGCAAAATTTTGCATTCATATTTTATGTTTACTGGTGTGCATTCATAGAATAGATAGTTGGTGGTATCTGTACCTGGTCCATGACAAAAATTGAAGTTGTTCTATACTTGTCATCTAGATTTGAGATCAACATGCCATGTCATGATTGAAAATGTCAAGCATAGCTGTCTAAATTCAGATAGCTGGGAAGTAAAGGTGGTATTCATCAGATTTTTTTAAAAAATAAATGAATTGCAACATATATAAAAAACCCCACACACAAACCAAACAACAAAATGTAATAAAGGATGCAAGAACCAACTATCTACAGAATTGAAATTAACACTCTTTCTGCAGATGTGCTGTCTAATGCTGGGATCTATGAGAAAATCCCAAGGACCACATAGGTATGGAAAGGCAGAAACATCATAAGTACATTAGCCCATCATGAAGCAAAACCATTCTCAGTGCAGACTTTCTTGTGGCCCTCAACACACCCCCTCCTGTTATCTACTCTGATAGAGCTGGTACTGTTGTAATTCTTTGTCTGAGGAAAGTCAAGTTTTAAACCTCTTAAGTCCAATGCCACACTCTGGCCACTTTTCTGACAACAGGAGAATGCTGCTCTAAACTCTTCTATCCAGGGATTAATAAAACCAACTTCATGGCATGGGAGATTTAAAACATTAGACCTGTCAAAGAGCGTCACATAGGATGGGTGGCTTGAGGCTCCAGGGACTACAAGCTTTCTACTCTTTCCAGATTTCCTTTGTTCTAAAATCGCATGCTATTTTGCTTTGGAGAAAATGGGGAGAATAAATGTATGAACTGGAATGCCTGCCTTAGTATCAGAAGCTTTACCTTCATGCTGACATATCCAGTTTGAAGGAGTCTGGTTCATTTTGTTACTGCCAGCAGAAAGACTAAGAGCCTTTCCTCCAAGGAGAAAGAATTTAGGAACAATACATTAATCTCCTCTTCCAAGCTGAATGGCACACAACAAACCCCAACACAATACAGCTATAAAGTGTTTGGCAAGGAAGTAGTGCCTCAAAAGTACAAAAGTCAAAGAAAGAAAAAGTCAAGGAAGAAGGGAACAGACTGCCAGAAGATAGAAGAAAGGGCTTGTAACTCAGGGCTTGTCTCTGATGCAGTGGCACTCGGAAGAGATTATACAGGATACATTTTTCAGAGTTATAATTTGAAGAACCTGACCTGTCAGCACTTTGAGGTAAAATTAAATTTCGTTTTCCTAGAGACTGAGCTATTAATGATCTAGCTTGGAACATGTCTAAGGCTTTGGACCCGGGCATGCTTTAAGAATGAAAAGTCTTCATCCAGGCACCAGTTGAGAGGCTGGTGATGGATAGCTCCTCTGCAGAGAGAGCAGAGTTTTTAAGTGTGATGTGCCACCTAGACAGTGGTGAAAATTTTGAAAACTGCACTCTCTGCTTATGAATGTTTATCTTCTACTCCTCAAACAGACTGAGTGAGAAAAAAAACATTCAGTTGGGAAAGACCTCTAAGATAAGATCTCAGAAGGAGTATAGGCAAATTTATATATATTTTCATTAATTTAAGATATTTTATATACTATACAACCCAATGCTTGTTCTTAAGCTTCATCTACAGGTGAAGGCTAAAGCAAAATATTCTTTTTTCACTTGCCAAAACAAACTTTCATTCAAAAATAATCCTGATACTAATAGCTTTATTGCATTATTTAACAAACATAATTACTTATAATGTTTTTCATAGAATATGTGCAGACGAGTCATCAGCTGGTTAGAGGGATCAAAAGCTACCAATTTTTCCAAATTTTACTTCAAATCTGTCTTTTAATTCTTCTCAGCAGCAATTTCTAAGTACTTTTGGAAAAAAAAAATCCTTTCAGCAAACATGTCAGAGGTTTTAGAAACTGAATTTTATGAGATTCCATTGTAATGCTTTTTCTGTCATATTTTGGTTTTAGTTGCAAAGGCCAATAATTGTACTTAATGTTCCCTCCATGGGCTATGAAAGGAGAAGATACTCATTATCTTCATTGCTGACATAAAGTTATGATGGTTGCCAGTCTTACTTCAGAATGGCTTCCTACTTTGGCTGTGCTTCTGCTAATAAGTTACTGATATCAAGACAGACACCTGTCAGAATTTGCTTCCTGAGACAATGGTAAAATCATTTCTCTTCTTCTATATCTGTGCTGAACAGCTTCAGAGTTAAAAGGCACAAGGGCAGAACAACTGAATACCCTAGATTTATATTTTCAAAAATATTTATCAACAAGAGTAAATGAAAGCACTGGGGTAACTGTTGTTGTTCTCTGCTCTTAATGCCAATCTTAAAACTTATCATGAATTGAACAAACAAGTTTGGAATAACAGGCTCGAATTTTAACTTTGTGAGTGATTTGCTGGGAAATCAAATCTCTCAGTACTCCAGCTGTCTTTTCTGTAGAATCTATCTGGTAGTACAGACCTAATTCATTGCGCTCTTAGGGTGGGGGAAGGAGGTCTGATTTGAAACTTAACTTTCAACAAGCTGCAAAACATTTACTAAAATTCTTAAATTTTCTTGAAGGAAGTCTCTATAAAATACAAACTAATGCTGCGTACAGGAGCTCTATATAAACATTTGGACAAGGAATAAACTTAAATGGAGCCCAGCTACCTACCCTACAACCAGTCTCTGTCACAGAGCATTGTAACTGTTTTCCTCTTATTGCAATCCCTTCTTTCCCCATTTTTTGCACGGTAAGTTATCTTGAGGATTTGAGCAGATATAACCCAGGGGGGTTTTGTTACTTGATTGTATAGAAACCAATAGGTATTTGTGCTGTGTAGAGACCAAGTAAAGCAAGCAAGCAAACAAACAAAAAAGATGGTTGTGTGACAGCTTTTGTGTTTGCAAAACATACCCTGTCACAGCTGAAGTTGCTGGAGGCTGTGAAGGTAATTTCAGTCACAATATCTTTTACTAACAATATTTTTTTTATTTATTAACACAGAGCAATGGAACACACTGCATCCAATAAATTGCAGCTCAGGATTTGTTTTGTGTCTGGTTTAGCTAAAAAAGTTTAGAAGCAAAGCCTTCTGACAACCACTGAAATGTAATAATCAGAGCTATAACCTTTCTAAAAATTGTGAAAATACAAAAAACTCAAGCCTCTCTCCCCAAAAAACAAACAAGCAAAACCAAACAAAAACCAACCAACCAACCAACCAAAAAAAAGAAAAACATCCAAACAAAAAAACCCAAACCAACTCTACTCTTTGAAATATGTGTGGAAATGAACATTTTTTTCTCTGACTGGAAATGGAGTCATCATAAATCATAAATGGAGTCTTTTTCCCACTGTTCTGAATAACAAGATGTTGTAATCTTCAAAGCTATGTTTTTAATGACCTTACGCAAAGATGGAAATAAATCTGAAGGGAGTCTTCTGTTACAACTGTTGCAGAAAAATATGGTATTATGCTCAGAGAAGAAGAGTAAATATGAAAATTCAGAAGAATTATACATGAATTTCCAGTGACTGAATGAATTTCCAGTCAGTTCCTGCCCAGAATAAGGGGATTATTCTCCTTTTTCATATTAAAGAGGGAAAACTGCTCACTGGAGCTGAAGATTTGGGGAGTGCTGGGGAGGAAAATTACCCAAGTAAAATGTCATAAGATGTCTTTTGAGGAAAATTATCACAGTAACTAAATCTTGTAATTCTTACCAAATATATTCTGCTTCATATGAATTAAATATCCACTTTAGTACACAAGTATTTCCCTGTATTAAAGGTTTTCTCTGAATTGTGTTTTGCTGTTACTGTGGAATCATTGTCAAGCTCCTTTTCTGTGTAAGTATTCTGTGCAACTGAACTGGCTATAGCTATTCGGTCTCCACAGTCATTCACAGTCATGAAGGAATCTTTGTTCCAGAAATGAGGGAGGCAAAAATAACACAGGCTCTCCAGGAGACACTGTGGTCTAGCAACTGGATCTAGGAGATCAGAAGACAACAGAATTGCCCAAAACACAGTGATAGAAGTCTAGGCACATGATAGGATTCCCAAACAGCAGCCACTGGAAAAACATTACATGCACAGCCTTCAAGAACCATGATAAAACACAGGATGATCTTGAAAGCATCTCTTACTCCTGTTCCCTAAAATCTGACATTAGTCTAGTCAATGTAAAGTCTTAGTAAAGAGAGCTTGTGAGACATGACACTTGTTTGGCATTACCTGATCAACAGTTGCCCCAAAGAAATGATGGACACATAACCCTTTAACTTACTGAAAAGTACTTCATGCACCATTTTTTGCTTTTTCCCCTCACTATCATGATGCATTTCACCTTCAATTTCAGTGCCTGACTGAAATCAGCTCTGTTATTAAGGCAGGTGGGAGCTAGTAAGGTGCACAGCCTTGACTACAGCAATTTGCACATTGATCTGATACTTCCCAAAGCTCCTCAGAGGCTACAAAATATCCTGCCTCCTGGCCAGTAAAAAACTATGCTTATCAAAGTTTCTCCCATCATACCCTCAAGGCTCTCTGGGATGGACAGAGAAGTTCAGAAAAAGCTCTACTTACAGAAGAGTAGAACTAAATAAAAACTAGTGCCTTGTTCAGCAGCAGTGGGAGCTAAAGAAGAACTCTGTCCACATCCAGAAAGTTCCATGGGAAACCTGACATGAAAGGACATGCTTTACTTCATGCATAATCCCAGTATTTAAGAAAGTAGTTAGTTTACTTGCATCTAACATTTCGTTGGTGCTCTAAACATTCATGGGTTTGCCAGCTGTTGCAGAAGGATCTCATGATGATGAGCAACTGGGCAATAGAAGAGCAGCTGAAATTCAGTGTCAATAAATATATGTAATGGGCAAGCCTGCCTGCACATGTAGTAACAAATGAGCCTGCTATTCTCAAGGAGGAGGTCTTAAAGTCCCTGCGGATAGGTCTGTGGAAACAAATGGCAAAAGGCTCACTGGTGACCAGAAGGACAACAGAACCTTAGGAAATAAGTAGAACACAAAACAGAGACCCTTATACCACAGTATATATCAGTAATGTGCTCAAATCCAGAATTATCTGCTTTTCTGCATTCAAAAAATAGACTATTACTACAAAAAGGGGGAAAAAAAGATAACACCTCTGTGTAAAAATAACCCAAAGGAACACAATTAGATGCTGCAGAGAGGAGAAGGGATGATAAAAGGGATACAAGAGAAATCTGTAAAATGAATAGCAGCATGCAGTGGATGAATAGGGAGTAGCTATTCACTGACGGTAATTTAAGGAAAAATGTCAGTCATTGAGCTCAAACCAAATATGTCTAAATATTCTTTTCACAGAGCATAATCAAACAGCCTGGCTGCATTAGGATTTTCTAGAATATTAAGAATTATTTCAAAAAACATGAATTAGGCAAACCAATGGAAGAAAACTTAATCTTGAACAGTGAAACATAAAGTGGTATGAGCACTGGCTCAAGAAATCCTTACAGTAGTTTGAGGGTAACTGTAAAGTGGAATTACAGTGAAGGAGTAGGCAAATCTTCTACAAACAACTCATCTTTGCAAACTTGCAGGAATCCAACGGGATTATAACTAGAAGCACACAATACTCTGAATTTGAAATCGAAGTGCAGAATTGGTCTCATAATTAAATTACATTACTTTTGCTCCACAACGGAAATAAACAGCAGGGGATTTGGAAAATCTCATCACGACAATTCCCACAGAGCGAAGGTACAACAATTTGAAAGGGGATCAGGAGGAAATTCTGGGGTATTATAAAACCCTTTCACTTTATACTTCATAGAAATTTTGCATGAGACACTGTTTCAGTAGAAATTAATTCATGGCACAGTAGCCAGGGCATTATTTTGAAAATCAAGAAAACTTCATCCTCCCTTTTTTAACTCTGTTGTTGATTTACTGCAAAAGTTCCTCATATCCTTTGTGATTTAATTATCTCACCTACAAAACAGAGATTAAATATTTTATATAAAACAGAGACCTTTTTGAGATCTATGAATTAAATACTTTACTGATCATCAGCCTGTAACATGAAGCTGACAGAGCAGCCCTATTTTGAGACAATGATGTACTAATTTGAGTAAGCTGGCAGAAGTTAAAACAGAATTAGTAGAACATCACTAAAATGTGACTTTTACAGAAGTTTCTCTGTGTTTTCCTGATATTTCTCTTTGCAAAATTTCTAAAAGGTTATTCCCTGTGCTTTTGATGATGTTTAGCTCAATACACATGTTCTCTTTTTTTCTGAAAAATGGAAAGATGATAGAGGAAGGAGACTGGTCTCTGTTGACAGTCTGGTTATATTTGCATCTCATTTCCTTGAGATGTCTTATTGCCCATGTTTTCTTAGGATGATGGCAACTTGCTTGAAGTACTTTTCCAGTATTAGGTACTTTAATGCTACACAAGCAATGTCTTGTTTATTCAAGTAAGGTCTTGAGAATATGTGCCAAGATTTAACTTCCTAATAAAAATAGGGTTTTGTCCCTCACCAAGCAACTGCCCAACTCAAGGAAAATTTTATTAGCTACTAAACGCAATATTTTAGGTCCATTTGTATGCAACAATATACTTTTGATAGGTTTTTTCCCTATTCAAAAAAAAATAATCTGCTTTACTGTCAACTGAGATCTTACTAACACTTGATAGTTCTAATTTTGGTTGAAAAATGTGACACTGCTGGTGGAGAACAGGGTCCCCTTCCTGATACTGGGTTGACGTTTGTGCTGATTTTAGCTGGGAAAAAAAAATTGTTAAATTACTTCTTAACAGCTAATATGGGGCTATGTTTGGGATTTGTGCCAGAAACAGGTCTGATAACTCAGGAATGTTTTAACTATTGATGAGCAGTTTTCACAGAGAGCCAAGGCTTTTTTCTGCCCCTCTCCTCAGCCCATCAGAGAGGAGGCTGGAGGTACACAAGGAGCTGAGAGGGGATACAGCCAGGAGAGCTGACCCCAACTGATCCAAGGGACATTAAATGTCATATGGCATCTTGTTCTGTATATAAAGCTGTAGGAAGAAGTTAAATGTAGCAATAAGGTTTTCTTCCCAAGTCACTGTTACAGGTGATGGAGCCCTGCTTTCCTGGGAAAGCCCGAACATCTGCCTGCCCATGGGAAGAGGTGTATGAGCTCCTTATCTTGCTTTGCTTGCATGCTTACCTGTTAAACCAGCTTTACCTCAACCCATGGGTTTTCTCACTTTCACCCTTCCAACTGTCTCCCCCATTGCTCTGGGAGTGGACGTGGGGAGTGAAGGAGCATCTGTGTGGGGCTTAGTTGTTGTCTGGGATTAAACCCCAACAACATTACACCAAGTCCCTCTAGATTTTCCTAGTTGTCTATTCCCAGTACACATAAATTAGAGCTAATACTGCCTTTATATATTCCTGTATAGTATGACTTAGCTTTCTAAGAGATAACTCATTCTTTTCCCATACTCTAACAAACTTAACCAGCTAGGTCATGCAACCATACTTTGTTGGGACCTGTTGGGGGCTGTTTTCAGTTGAGTATATTTGATTCTGAATCACGTATTTAACCACAGATCCCATGTGATGTGTGCACTTTTAGCCTGCAGGACACTGGGAGAATCATGTTACAATGAAACAAATATTACAAAATCCAGATTACAGTCACCTGCCCTTCCAGGATCATTGCTCAAACCTTCATAAAAATATAAAACCAGGAAGATACATGTATTTTGAAGAAATGCAGTATTGTTTTATGTATCCTTAGATATAAGGATAGAACAAAATATATCAAAATCCTGATATACACATCTATCAAGATGACTATGATATCTATATTTTAGATATCAAAACATACTTGTATGAAATAGGCAACTTGCCATAGTTCAAATATGACTAAAACAAGTGTATTTATATTTCTTAAGCTGTCTCTAGTTCCATTTCTCTCAAAAGTAAAAAAATAGTGTTAATATGCTATGTCAGGACAATACCTGTGTGGTAGAGAATTTATATTTATGTTCAAATTTATATGGTAGAAATTGTGGCATGCTTTCACTGGCAAATAAAAATACAGAGTCAATTTGAACAGTAAATTCAAATTAATGATAGATCTCAGCAACTTTATTTGCGGAATAAGCACTCCAGATTTCCCTCAAAAAGAAACAAACTACCCTACAAGGAATGACAGGTTGAATGCCAAAGACCAAATTAAAGTTTCGCTGTGGTTGTTCCTGTATGCGATGCTCTGGTGAGAGTTCAGCTTCACATGACAAGGGCTCATTTGAAAGTGGCAATGATGTCAAGAGGAGCAATAAGGAGGAGGAAAAAGCGTAAGGAAGGGAGCTAATTCTAAAGCAAAAGAACAACCATCATTCCCTGATATCCATACTGGCAGTGCATAGGCTCAGTTGCCTAAATCTAAGACAGACCTTCAAATCAAAACTTATTTACCTTAAGATTTCATTGATAATGAAAATGCAGCAGTAGTTTTAAGAAAAATAATGCTTGCTAAGTCCACTGCAGTTTTCAATGTGGAACTTTTTTCAATAATGTTGAAAACACATGATGCTGCACATCTGCCTGTTATGACTTTATTAAGCTAATTCAAACATAAAGACAATGAAAGGCCAACACTGAATTTCTAATCTGTTTTACCAATTTTTTTTAGTTATAAATGTACAGATCAGTACACATATCCTCTCCCAGGTCAAATGAGAAGAAACAAAACACATTTCAAGAAAGAAATTATGAAAATCTATAGCAAACTTAAGTGGTCTGCTTTTAGATTCTTATCTTTTTATTTTTGAGAACATTAATTTGAACTTTTTTTATTTTTAAAGGCCAACTGGCCACTGTTATTTCTTATTTTTTGCTCCAAGTAATTTTAGGCAATTTATATATAATTTTCATTTATACTCACTAATGTTTTTGAGGATGATCTTTTAGAACTCATCTTGAGAAGCATGACCAAATTTCATATTATTCTAAAAGCATAACTTAAATGTTAATAGAAAAATTAATTAATTATAGATTTTAACCATATTTGCATAGAATACTTAATATGTTCTTATTCTCTCCTAGTAGTCCTACAGATTATTGTTACAAATATGCTGTTCAGAAAAAAGGGCATGAAAACCTCAAGTGGAAATAGCTGACCCTGGAATAAACACAGCTTACTAATGTACAAGTTGGGGCAAGAACAAACAGGTGGTGCATGGTAAGTGGCAATGCAGGTAACAAATGCAACCCCCATAAAAGTCAATGCATTTAAATACTTTGAAAATGTTAAAACATTAGCAAGAGCAGTGCAGGTGTGCTCTAATTTTGGCTGGGGTAGAGTTAATTTTCTTCAGAGTAGCTGGTAGGGGGCTGTGTTTTGGATTTGTGCTGAACACAGGGTTGAAAATATGAAGCTGTCCCCAACTGACCAAAGGTATATTTCAGATCATCTGACGTCCTGCTCAACGTATAAAGGTGACATCAAAAAAAAAGAAAAAAAAGAAAACGTAGAGGCAAATGTACAATAGCTAACACAAATTTACAGCAGCCCTGTCGGGGGCAGTTGCCACATGGTTCTAAAGGGACAGTGAGAAGGTTGATTGAAAAGTTACCTCTTCCTATCAAATTGGGAGAAAGTTCACATCTATCAGATTGTTTTGGGCTTAATTCAGAACATGCATGCACTGCCTGGAAGGAACACCTGTACTGCAGTAAAAACCAACACTGAAACCCACGCTGCCACACGTGATTTAATTTCACTAGCTCACATACCAACAGCTTCAGCAGGAGAGGCGTAGTCACCACTGGTGTAAGGACTGCAGCAACTGCAGTGATGGACCTAAAAGCAAAGTGAGCACTTGCTGGTGGCTGGGCAGCAGAGACCTGTTTTGGTCATGACATAAAGGTTTGTGTCAGCCACACCATGCCATTGCCAGCAGTGAGGTTCCTGTGAGCATCCTCTAACCAGCTGCAGGCAGTTAGGCATATTAGCATGAGCAGTTTGAACAAGAGGTGGGAGACAACCTAGTTTAGTTTGCTTGAAGCAAGTGGTTGTCAGAAAAGGGAAGGAAAACAAGTGTCAGATAATAAAAACTGTACATTTTCCTACAAACAAATGACTAAGTCCTTCTCTCCTAAACAAAGAAAAGAAAGTTCAGCCAGCACAGCCACTGGGTCCCACTGCCAGTCCCCTAAGAGCAGCATGCTGTATAAGCCCACCAAAGCAAACATTATACTTCCATCACAAAGGGTGAAAATAGCCCTTTGGTGGCTCACTGACAAAAGAAAAAAGCAAACCCAAACCCAAACAAACCGTGACTGAACTTATCTCACAAGATTTATTCCAAGTGACGTTTCATGGGCACAAACATCATGTAGCAGGCAGGGCTCAGCGTACCCACCATTTTGTTTCCCCATTCTGAAACCAGAGGTGAGATGCTGTTGAAAAGGATATAGTGAATCCCAAAATAAAAAGTTTCAGATTTTTCCCCTCTTTTCAGTTCAAAATCCTGCACAACTTTATCGTGTTTGCCTTGCCATCACTTGAAAACCAGTCCAGTTATCTAAATGACAACTATTATTTCTCCTAAGCCTCACATCTCTACTCTGATAGGCAGGAAAAGACACTTAAAGGAAGTCACTGAAGATTTTCACAGACAAATCTTAATGACTAACAGTAAGAACAAAGTGGTGGGGGCTTATGGTTTTGGGTGGATTTTTTGTTCATCACACAGAGTAAAAACATGAGACATTTTTAATACACAGCTCTAAGGCTCAGACAGGAGAAATAACTGAGCATCCAGGTAAGCATGAGTCATCAACCATGTAAGGCAAGGGCTTTATCCATCAAAAGATACTAAGCTCAGGGGAGTGACCAACAGCCTTGAGGGCAGTGCTGCTCTTTTGTCACACCTCAAGGCTGAATATAAGGCTGACATTAGCCTTTAAAGCTCAGCAGCAATATGCCAATGGGAAAGCAAAAATCCTGCAGTCAAGAGAGAAAAACCCTCGGCCTGGCACCCACTGGCTAAGGAAGCGCTCTGCAGAAAAGTAAAGTTCACAAGGTGAAGCTGAGTTAGCAATATGCCCTTGTGCTGAAGAGGGCCAAATATGGATTAGGCTGCATTAGCAACCAAATGGCAAGAGAAGGGATTATTCCATTCTAGTCAACACCCCTGAGACTGCAACAAGAGTCCCGCATCCAGTTTTGACTTTCCCAGGACAAGAAAGCCATTGACGTATTGAAGCCAGCCTGATAGGCAGCCACTAAGACGAGAAGATGAGTGGGTAGCTGGAACACATGGAATCCAAGAAGAGTCAGAGACTAGTCATCAAGCATTAAGAAACTAACCATGAAGTTAGTTACACACTGGCACAGCTGCCCAGAGATGCTGTGAAATATCCATCCCTAGAGACACTGAAACCTCAACAAAACAAAGCTATTAAAATTCACCGCACCTTAGTTTTTCCTTCTTTGTTTGAGGATTGCACCCTCAAATAGGATCTTCATAGGTCCTTTCCAAACAATATCAGTGTGTGATAATAACAGAAATTTATTATTACCCTTCTTTCAAATTCTCTAGCATACACCCTTCTCAAATAAATGCTTTTTCTACTTCCATTTACTTTCTTTGCTTAAAATAACCCCAAAACACAACAAAACACTAAAAAAAACAAAAACCCATAAAATCTCTCCAACATTCTCATTTTTTCTTTTGCTTGTTACATGCAGGATCTAAGCACCTTCTTGTATCAGAGAAGTTCTTTGCAATCTTCTTGGTTGTGCACCCTGGCATGCCAACAAACAGCACTTCTCTGACACTTTTTCCCTACCATGTGCATCTAGCCAGCTCAATAGGATTACATCACTTAAGAGCAAAGACTAAACTGTAAAGGTGACTGAGCTTGTTAGAGGCTGTTCTTCTACAGCTTAGAAGCTATTTTGAGAAGGATAGGCAATTGTTTCTTAAGCAACTTCACAGATGATTATGAGAATTATGGTTGATGTATATTGTTTCCCTTGCTACCTGAGAAAATAATTCTTCAGCAAACTTAAAGTGGAGTTTCTGTTTCAAAACTTCATCTTTCTTTCATCATTATTATTTACTGTGCATTTTGTGACATGGAATGAGATGTTTAATTAGCTCAGCACACAATCAATACAAATATTTCCATGCACAACAAGATCTGTAATGTCATTGTGGAAGAAGTTGAATTATATTCTGTATTACAAACTACTCTGAGTTATGTCACTGCTTTCATCTGCCCAGGACAAATGCTTCTTTTGCTACTAGTAATTTTGTGTTTTCAGAGTTTCTTCTGGTTTGTTTTGAATTTCTCTTTTTATCATGAATTTCAAGTTCTTCTGGGCTACCCACTTAATATATTGAAACCAGGATTTATTTCCTTCAAAATTATGATGAGAATTGTGTATGAAAAAAAATAGGATAGACAGTTCCAACTGCTAGTAGGGTTGTATTTTCTGTAATATATTTTAGGGGTTTTTTTTTATTATTTCTTTTTCATTCAGTAATTTAGGAACCAAGATACAAATCTCATGAGAATTAGGAATGCATTAGGTGGTCAGAGAAAAGCTAAAACATGCAGTGTAACCAGTAGACAGGAGAGCAATTAAGAACATCAAAAGCAATGTTCCTGGGCTCAGACTTGTATCTTAAACTATGCATTGCATAATGTTTGCAGATTTTGTTTTTTCTATTATACACTGGCTATATGGCACAGTTCACACCAGTCATTACAATAGACATAAGGTTCATATGTACATAAGGTACATACAGTAAAATGTTTCAGGGTTACTCAACTTGCTTTAGCTAAACTAAATCTATTCCAGCCCAGCAAAGCAGTTCAACTGATGAGTACAAATTAATTTATTTATAACATGTTGCTTGGGTCAACAGAGAAATTGACACTAATCACCAACTTGCTGCTCCAGCTATTTTACTAACAGTAGTCATAAGCTGGCATCACTTTTAACAGAATAAAATCCTGATGTAAACAAACTGTCCATCAATATTTAATTAAAATATAATGAGGAACAGGAAATGCAGTTCTGGTGCTGTTTAAGGTTGCATAGCACCATTTAAATGATGCGTTGTTTGTCACATCTCCTTATTGACAAGGAAGTGCGCATGACACCTGAAAACACAGTTACAGAGGTGACACCATGCATTTTAATAGTTATTCCTCATTTTGTGCATGTTGAGGAATTAATCATTTTACACTTTGCATTTCTGCAGATTAACTATCAACACAAGGGTCTCTCAAAAAGCCTATGAAAAAGTCTGTGAAAATCTTTCCTTTAATCTCCATGGCTTTTAATCATGTTGTGTATTATTGCTCCAAAACAGAGAATTTTTTCATATTTCTTCTCAAATCACATATACTTTTTGTATATTTTGCAATCAAATTACAAGTTTGCTTGTTTCATTTAAAAACCACACAAAATTTGGCAAGAAAGTGGAGAAAATTGAGTACAAGACCCTTTGGTTTTAATTTGTACATCTTCTTAATGTCAAAAAGCTGCTAAAATCAATTTCATCATAGAGAAATTGACTTATTTAATTATATATTACTTGGGTCAGTTATTTAGGGAGTTTTAACGGGAAATTCACATGTTTGGAACCAAAATTAATCACAGAATAAAAATGTATCTGTTTTCATACCTTGCAGGCTTTATACGTCTAAATTAAAGTATCTGTGCCAATACCAATTTTCCCAAGGTTCCTCTCACTCACACCCAAACAGAAAAGTTACAAGTGTAAGGTAGGGCTTTGTTTACATTCTTTCTATAATACCATAAAACCTGAACCCAGTTACAAAAGCATGAAGCAATGCTAATATTATTTTGTTATTCTAAATAGTCATCAGGCTTAAGAGTAGTGATAAAATACATTGTGAACCAGTTACCGAAAGAGTGACTAGGACTAAGTAGTACATTGTTTATAAATTGTTTCAAACAGTACCTAGCTTAGAACCTAAACCTATATAACAATGCAACCCCTTTTTTTTTTCCCTACAGAAAAGCAAAAACTTCAAGTCACTCCTGCATTACAAGAATTCACCTCAAAAGTGAGTATGATTGCATTCAAGTTAACCCTGCATAAACCAGCTCAGGAGGTGTGGGAAAATGGATTGTAAAGTCAAGGATGGAGAGCTGGATGTTGATCCTGGCAGTGAGGGCTGCAAGGGGTGGGTGTCTCACCAGCAAGCACCAAACACCAGCTTGGAGCCAGAGATGCAACACTAACCTGTGGGATTCTGTGACTGAACTGATGCAATCGGTGCATCAACAAGCACTAGCCTGCACAGAAGTTATACACACCTTGGGTCACTTAGGTCCAAACTGTAAATCTAAATTATTTCCTTGACAAACCCTGACAATAATAACAAGGAAATATTTCATTCCACCCAGAGTAATCTGTAAATGAGATCGGGCTCAGCTCTAAGGGCACCGGATCCACCAGGTTGGTGCCACTGCCTCTGACCAGAAGACTCCAAATGAGGAATGGGACTGCTGTTTCCTAGTCTCCACTAAGCACAGATTTCAGAGTGCCTTCATGTACCTTATAACCTGTACTTTGGGCTCCTTACTTCTGCTGAGCTCCAAAATATACTCCTGGCTCTTCAACAGATTCACTTAAAGCACTCATTTTAGCTCATTTAACCAAGGGAAATTGCTGAAACCACCAACTGCTGCACTCTAATAAAACTTTAGATCACCTCAGGCAGTCCTTCCATACCCCAGGTGAGTGAGTTAATCACTGAATATAAGAAGGATAAAGGAATACAATCTTTCAGGTTTTGCTATCTAGAAGGCTCCCAGGCTTTCCATTTAAACTGTTTTTTTTATTTTAGATAGAATTTGAAGTAGTTCTGATTGAATAAAATTATATTTCTAGAAAATAATTAATATAAATGAAAGCACCGTTCCAGAGACACATAAAATACCTTGCTTCTGGCCTGGAGAATTCAGACAGTAACAATTTAAAACCAGTAATTTCATTACATCATAGCATGTTTTCTTCTTGTTGGGGTCAGTTGAGCCGAGACACATTAACAAAAACATTTCTTCTTAAGCTTAAACCACAACAGTACTATCTGTTGTTTCTCAACCAAAGAAGTGTTGAAAATCTACCAGTAAAGTAACTTCAAGAAATATAAGTTAGGAACTCCTATATAACTTATGGCGACTCTCAATAAATTTTACCCAAGCTCATTTCTTCTGAGAGACTATTTAGGTATGCTTCTGACTTCCTAGGCTTACCAAATACTATTTCAAAAGCAGTGAGGATTAGTGCAAGACATCTCCTTCCTTTACAGAGGGTATTTTTTCCCTATTTTTATTGCCACTTACAGAAAGTCAATACAACATGTCACAGCACTACAATGACAAGAGATCCATAATACTCCTTCCAACGTTATGTGCTTCATTAATCAGCCCCTAAAACAGGATCCATTGAATGCATCTCATAGTTGGATGAATGTACTACCTGTTTTATATGCAACTCTAGAAATACATGATCATCTTTCCTGGGTTTTATCTCTTAGCTTTCATTTTGGTCTTGTCTAACGTCAGTACTGTTCCCTTCCTGAAGCTCCATTTTGCAGCACAGTAAGTGGCCTGCTTGCTGCTGGGCACTCAATTCACAGCATCTTGAAAATTCTCCTGTTGGCTGAGCGAAGACTGGAGAAAGAGGAGGTGAAGTAACACATACAGCAGTCCCCAGAGTGGATACACAGACCAGAGTCCTGTTCCTAACCCTTCCCCTGATGGCTACAGCTGTACAGTGGCAGCAAAATTCATGTAAGTTTTTCTTTTCCCTATTGCTTGATAGGAAAGTGAATGGGAAAGATACCTGCAACACACTGGATCAGGGTTATTGCTTGTCCAATCTGTGCATTCTCTGTTTTGTTTTTCTCCTTTGTGGTTTCTTCCACAGAAAACTGGATACAGCTCATGGCCTTCTTTCTGTGTTTTACATTCCATGTTGTCAGCAAATTTTAAAACTGAAATACATGCTGATTATATTTTGAAACTTAAAGTTCAAGCCCCAAAAGAATAACATGAGTAAAGATCATTTCAACAGTCAGTATTAACTTGGACATATACATCATGTTTCACTTTACCATCCTTTTCTGTTTCTCCATTCTCTCCTCTGAATTGCTTACGTGAGCAAAGAGAGCTAAGACATAATTTCTCTCAAACCTCCAAAGCAGTAGAGATTCTTTAAACTTTTAGAGTCTGAATAATGGCTATGATTTCCTCATTTTTAGTGTTCTGCATTTGAATTTCACCCAAAAGTGGATGCAAAAATTATGATTTTTCTCATATAAATCTTTTATAAATATCAGCAATATGTTCATGCTGCATGGGACACAATGATAGATATTGTCCTCACCAGTTGCTTAAAGGCTCACATTTGTTCTGGCAACAGTTCTGTTTCACTAACCTGCCTAACACCCATTATTGCTCTTTGGAACAAAAAATTCATCTGTACACATTTTCATGTAAAACCTTCATCTCATTACAATACCGAGATAACTGTGTAAGTGAACAGACACATACACATCAGAGGTGCCAGAGCTCTGCAAAATGCAGATTCATACTACACAAAACATCAGGACTCAGGTTGGCTTCACTGCCTTTGGAATTGATGACAGAAAAATGGATAATTTGGATAAGTTTTGGTGGTAGCCACAAAACCAATCCGAACAAAAAAATGATAAAATTTTTCATGTCTGCCCCACAACATGCATACAGCCAATTCGATGTCTGAGCAAAGCAACACTATGATCGACATTCAGCAGCAAGTTTATCATGGAGAGGAATGATTTCAAAACTTTACCTCTGCAGTTTATACTTTATATAAACCCAACTGAATTCAATAGGATTGAGGAACCTGTAGATTATATGGGGTTTGGAGTAAAACTTTAGTTCTTCTGGATGCCTGGATGCAGTGATTCACAAAGAAATTTATTCTTTCTGTGAAATGAGTAGAGGAAGAAATAATTTTGCCTTTTGACTTGATCTGTACAAATAAATGAATAAATAACTCAACTGCTTTACATTACACATAAAAATACCCCATTCCATATTTTCTATTGCTTCTGTGATAATTTCTTTTCTTACCTAGGGATACTATGCCCCCATGGGAAACTATAAACTACACTTAGCATGCCTGAAATATCCCTTTTGACAGGAACATGGGAACATATAAAGACAGAGGACTATTATCAGTAACAAATACATATGGCAGTTTGCAGACCTTCAGGCCATGGAGGATACACCTAATAAGATGTTTTAAGGCTTTTAAGAATGAAGAGAGAAGACTAACAGCAATCAAAGGAGAACAAAAAAATCTCTTTAACTTCCAGACAGATAGTGTCTTGCTCTTTCTGAAACTTGCTGTATGCTAATGGTGCAGTAAATACAAACTAAATACTTACTAAAAACTCCATGATAGGAAAATAAATTTTTAATACTATTGAAAGTTGGAATCAGATGCTTTATTTACTGAACAAGGCTTCATCAATTATTACACTGCTAATTCTAATCCAGTTCATATCTTCAAATCTTCTTTTTAGCATCCAGCTACTAAATAATTGTTCTTGTCTTCTCGCTCTCATTCTCTATCAATTCTTTTTCCTTACTCATTTTGGGAGCATGTTCTACTGTTTCTAATTTAGCCCCTATTAATCCCACCTTAATCCATGTGTCTATGCCTCTGCTTCTTTTCACCATTAGGCAGAGCTTTTTATACTTTCAAAATCTGTTTCTCTTCTTATTATTAGTTATCAGCTGAGTAATCTAAAATGTAGTACAGTCAAGTCACTCAACTAAAATTGTTTTTTAATGTTTTTAAGCCTCCTTATCTGTGTTCAATCCTCATCTATTTCACATCTTTTTGCAGTTACTGACTGTATGTATTTCCCTGCTATTTTCCATAAACTATGAGAGCAATGTCCCAGCATGGCTCTTCATTTACTTTGCTGCCTGCCATTTCTGCAGTTGCTTTCCCTGCTCCCCACTCATCACATCCTAAGGGACCCAAACTAAAGTTCTGCTTTCTGCCTGCCAGCAGTAGTTTCTGTGAGACCATTAACTCTACAAAAAGTCATCCACAGGCAGAGAACATGATTTTCTTTCCCTGCTGCAATCCTTTTTCATCAAGATCTATCCTGTCCTCTGTGTAGCAGAGCCTGCCAGCCTGGCAAAAGCAAAGCACATTCATGAATAACTTAACAAGAGGAGGAAACCCTTGGGATTTAGTGTCCCATGGAAGACCCCTTCCAGGCCCCTCACAAGACAGCACAACAGCTCCATAGAAACAGCCTGGAGTCCACACACTTCTCATTGAAATCACCACCATCAACATCCCTGGGTCTGGCCACTGCTCCCCACATCCATCAATGCAAGGACAGGCTTCTGAAAACCTTAGGTCACGTTTTAGATGGACTATTCCAGTCCCCTGCTGTGCTTGCTCATCCACACTGCTATACCTACAACAGGAGAGGGACAGAGGGACAGTCCCTGCACTAGTCACACAAGAATTCAGTAGAGAAGATTGATTGTCACTGCTGATGTTAATATCAGGAGCAAAAGAAATTTGGCCTTGACAATAAACATGTTTCTTTGGTAGAAATAAACTGGTTTAACTAATAAACTGGTTAAACTGGTTAACTAATCCTTTTTTTCCTGACTTGCTGCCCTGGTGGGGCAGCTCAACTTCCACCTATCAACACTACTGCCAAGCCAGAGGCAGACTGTCCAGCCTCTACCATGGCACTAATCATCTCTGCATATTTTGGACCAGATCTACAAGCTATGTCTCATGTAAAACACAAAGATCTAAGGAAAATCATGATGGCAAGAGGCATGCCAGAATCTTGTATGACCCTGGCATCTCAAGCAAAGTAAGGAGCTTGTTGTTCTTTGCAGACTTTTAGGCTGGTCTAGCAGTAAGAACCAGTCCTTGGCACTGTCCCCTCTATCGCTGAAGTCCTCTCAGATCTCAGTCCTCAGTCTTCTTTTCCCTTTGCCTGTTAGTGCTCTCTTTTTTTTCCTATTTTGTTGTATGTCATCTCAGAGACAAGGTTAACCACTTACTCTTCATGATACCACTAGATTTGCAGGTTCTTTCAGCAGAAATATTTTAAAATCTCTTGTTATAATTAAATTATTCCTCTCCTCTTGTCCCCCTCCAATTATTTTCTGAAGCATCCTTTATACAGATTTTTCTTGTATTTTCACATCTCAGTCTCTCTTTGTTCATGTTCTTCTTCATGTCTCCAGGAGACGTAGACATTAAAAAAATGGAAATAGAGCAATAACCATATGCTTCCTTTCTGATCTGTATCCTTATTTACCTTAGTAACATCCCATTATAATGAATGACTCATAGCATTAAGAACCAGTCAGCGTAAAGCCAGCCTAGTTTGGCCCTAAAATGGACTGATAGATAGCAAAGAACAGGTGAAGGACTAACATTTGTAGAGAGAACAGCTGTTTCTCCAAGACTTAATTTACTCCATATAAAGTTTCACTGAGTAGGACAAAAAATGCTCAAAACGTGTAAAGTACCTCGTTATGTAAGAAGGTGAAAGACTTTCTTGAGCCCAAAGAATGTTCAAAACATCAGCCAATAAATACTTACAGACTTGTACCCACTGACATTTCCAAAGTATTTTAGTCATTTGTGTTATTTTAAATGCACCTTACTGTGGCCGTTGAAGATGATAAAAAATTCATTTTGATAAGAAACCATGTGTCCTGGGTTGAAGTATATTCTATCACCATCTTCATGAACTGTTGAAACCAGGTGAGGCAGTGCTCCCTGCCTCCTCCACTCTGGCTTATCTTCTGTTAATGGGCCCATCAGCACCTTTGCCACATGACTCACAGATAACCCCCTCCTGGACTACCTCCTGTTAATGGGCCCATCAGGCCTTATCACATGACTCACCATCTCATTGTGAGATGCTCCGCCCAGAGGGAGGAACCAAGCATTCCAGCCTGGATATAAGCTGAGACTCTGAACACCAGAGGGGCGCTTACCCACTGGATTCCCAGAGGACCCGAGCTACCAGACCTTTCTACAGGATCACTGCTTCAGGAAGACCACCTCATCTGGACTGCTTCCATCACTACGCTCAGGTTGTATTCTGACTCTGTCAGTGGTCTTTTGTATTATTGCATCTATTCTAGTTTACTTTCTTTCCTTTTTTTTTTTTCCTATTAAATTGTATCTCTGACTTGGAGCCTCTCATTTGTTTTGCTTTCAAACCACTACACCATGAAATATTTAGCATGATGTAAGACAGTCAAAGTAACGCCTTGCAACATACAATATACACAGAGAAGGTTTTTTCTGTTGTTGTTCTTGCTATCTTTGAGAAAATAAAACCACCTTGAGAGCCATAATGTAAGAAAACAGATTTTTTTAAAATTTATTGTTATTTTATTTCACCACTTAGATTAGAAATTAATTCTTATTTTGTTGATACTTCTTGTAATATCACTCAGAAAATCCTTCGAGGGCTGCTTCAGGAATAGTTACCATCCCCAAACTATCAGGCATCTTTAATTTGATGTGAAGGTGTTATGATTACATACACAAAATGCCTTGTGTTAATTTTGCTTACCAGCATACAAATCAAATGATCTCGTCTCTCTCAAATTAGTCACTTTACTCTATATACTTCATCATTTGACTAAACAATCCTGTATCAATGATGAAACAGGGAATGTTTCATTGTCAAAGACGAAAATCCAGATAATAATGTATGTTTAAGCAAATTCACAGGTTTCACTGTGAAACAAAATTGTAATCCACATTTGTCTTCTGCACTTAGTTCCATCATCAACCACAGTTCAACATGCAGCTCTGAAAAATATGCAAAAGTAGACTGAGAAAAATCTTTAATCTATTCTTCAAACAATAATCCTAACACAGTTTCACTTGTTGCCTCTTGGCTTAATGATCATCCCAGACTGACATTTAGGGTCAACAGACACAGACCAAATAAAACTAGGGAATTTAATTATTGTTTCACACACCATCACTTCAAATATACACTCCAGTTTTCACCTTACACATGAGCTCAGGACACTACAAGAGCTTAAGGAATGTCCCAATAGCTCTCAAAAATGGTTCATCAAGCCCATTGTTGTCCCTGCAACAGAGCAGTAAGAGATGATTTTTCTACAGTCTATTCCCTCCTTCAGCCCCCAAACTCCATGAATTAGAAATGGTGGATGGGACTAACCTCCCCATTGTTACTATCCATCTATGAAGCTGCTACTCATAAATTCAAGCAACTTTCTTGAACCTGATGATACTACCCATCTCCACTGTTTCCTCTACTAGTAAATGCCAAAGTTTGCAACCTTCAGTGCAAAATACTTTCTTTTGAGTGCTTGAAATTTATCTACTGCTATTTTTGTCTAGTGTCCTTCAATTCTTGCAATCTGAACTTGATGAACAACACTTCCAGTAATTCAGATGTGTTGCCTTTGTGACAGTGTATTGTTTGGTGACCTCATACCTCAACCTTTGTTCCAAACTGAAGAAATTTGGATCTTTGTAAGTCCCTCCTCAGTCTGTTTCATCCACTTTGTCATTTTAGTTGCCCTTCCCTCTGTTCCTTCTGAAGTGGTACTTTATCTTCCTTTAGATCAGGAGGCCAAAACTTCACACAGCACTCAGGATGCAAGTGCATGAAGATCTTACACAACAGCAAAATAATGCAGCTCATTCTATCTTTAAAATCCTTCTTGATGATGATTTTTAAAAACCTGGTTTTGGCCTCTGCTTCAAAATGAGCTAATGGATTTCAGAGAACTGTGAAAGTGCTCCTTCCTGAGCTGCAGCTGCCAGTTATGAGTACATTAAATATTATGTTCAGAATGTCTTAACCTCATCAGTAAAGGTTTAGTAATAAGCCCCTGCCTTTCCGAATCTGCCTTGTCAATGAAATCTTGGGCTATGCAGAGTTAAGGCATACTTGTTTATCTGAGCATAGCTTCTACTTACAAACAGCCTTGTACCCCAGCACTCTATTCCTCACAGTCTAGGCAATCGTTCTGCAGGAAACCTGTTTCACCTCTTTCTAACCTGGCTTCTTGAAGAAGCAAATCTCATTCAATTACACTATGTCTGCATGTGAGAATTTGCCATTCCATTCCCCAGTTATCTTTCAACCTACTAGCCAATTTCAAACACGTTAAACAGGAGGATAAAAATCTCCAATGCCATTATATCCTTAAGTCTCATGGAACTAGAAAAATGGAAAGAAAAGAGGCCTCCACTAAAGAACAAGCTAAAACATGCAGTGATCCTCAGAAAAAAAATCTGCACCAAAAAAATTGTCAGGACCTCAATTGCATAAGAAGTTTCACTTGGTGTTTTTGCTCCAGTAGACATCAGAGGATGCAGTCATAAGACACAAATCCTTCAGAGACCAATCTTCATTAATTCTAACAGCACAGAAGTACATATCGACTCACCTCGGGTAATGACTCACAGGAAGCCACTTAAATTGCTTCATGGCAGGAGAGAAGCCTGGACCAGATGCAGCCTCAGCTGGTGTTGCCAACAGCCCCTGTGCTCTAGTTTGAAGATGCTCTAGGATAAAATTTTCTAGTTAATAGCGGAACTAGTGTCCCACAGACCAGTACAGCAGAAGAAAACAAAGAAAAGCATAACAACTTCGATTTACTTCACCAAAAGCCACACTTGTCAAACACAATTGCATTAATTTGCAGAAGAGTCATGGGCAGTCACCTTTCGAAGGCAGGATTAAGAGTAGGAAGAAAGAGGCATTGTTCTATGTTTCCCACTGAGCAGCCTTGCACTGGGACATTGTCAGCAAACTGGTCAGAGCTCATTTCCAGTAACAGCAAAACCCCGGCAATGGCTGAGGCAGCAGCCCTCAGCCCATGGTGAGCAATGTGGAAGGTGAAAGACCTTCACGAGAGGCAGCATCCTCCCCATCCTACTCTGTCCCAGTCTCAGCAGGAGCTGAACGTTCAGGTGTCAGAAAGATAAACAACACATCAGTAGCATTCCCTTGTTAAGGTTTAGGACTGGACATCCCTCAGTCATGTCATACCTGGGGGGGGGGGGGTGGCTTCTCCCTTCTTGGGGAGAAGGATGTACCACTGATAGTGGACACACAGAATGCAGAATTTACAGGCCACGAGGTCATTTGGCAGACCTCCCAAGACAATGAAGAAACTAATAAAGTCAACTCAGCAACTGTGCTGAAATCAGCTCTGTCTGGGTAAAGGGTAATTCTGGTGGGGGCAGATTGCAGCCACCAACTCATGGACCACTGACCCAAGAAACCCAGCGACTCAAAAGAAGAGAAACAGTGAGCATACAGATTAACTAGCATAAGAAGCAAGGTAATCATTTAGCCAACAGAAGACAGAATACTATTAAGAGAATTATCTTCAGTGTTAAATACAGCTCTAAAAAGAAGCCTGCTCATACACACATTTTGATAGGCTGAGACAACATGGATGAGTGTCATAACTTTTCCTTGAAAAGTGCAATTCTTTGCTATTGGTTGTAAGTATAAAAGGTTTGTTGTAAGCATAACCAGTTTTTTGATTTGGGTTTTTGGATTTTATTTTTTTAACTTGTTGTTGCTATTGATGTCTTTGTTTTCTTTATGTTGATATCTTTATTTTCCTCCTCTGTCTACACAAAACACATATCCTCTAAACACACACCATAAAGTACATTAATCTTCTACAGTCTCAACCAAAATCAGGTATTTTTGTCAGTGAAGGAACTCATTTTCCTGTACAGTTACTATCAAAACATTTAGTCGACTTAGACTTATATTTTCGAATTCTTATTACACCCTTGATAATTTCAACAAGACTATTAAAATAGATCTTTATGTATGTAGGCAGCAGCTGTATGTGAGGAGAGGTGACTGGCACCAGATGATGCAATGAGAGTGAGAAAAGAGAGAAGTTATCAAAGAGTAACAGCTCTTCTTTTTGGCAAACCAGTAACTGGAGTGACCTGTGATAGTGATACTGTACTAACGCTGCACCAACACAATCTGATATTTCAAGCTAAATCATAAATAGGCATTTAACTTCTGCCTTCAGGAAAATTAACTAAAATACCATAGAATCCATAATTATAATTTTCAGTACTACATAAATCCTTGATGGAGAGCAGCAGAAACCTTGAGTGCATGTCTGCACTATGACAAGAGAGTTGTTGCACATAACAGAACAAGTTGCATTTTATTATCCAGATCTGCATCATGCCTTATCAAAGAATCTTTTACATTCAAAAACACAGAAAAGGAAGGAACTCCTATTATGGCTTCAGAAAAAAGCAGTGCAGAATGCATAGTCTGTCCCAAAGAAGGAAAAATGATGGATTGGTTAATTTTAAAATACAATTTTTGTGGAACAGTTCAGACAGGTGTCACCAAAAAAAAAAAAAAAAAACACCCCAACAACAACAACAAACACACCACTAGATAATTAACAGAGCAACAATATTCCATGATGGTGGCAACAGTCTAGGTAGCAGCAGGAATGGGAAGAGAAAGGCTAAGATTAAATTAGATTTGTACAACAGCTACCTAAATCAACTCAGGGTGTCATTCACTTGTAGAGAGTCTGAACCAGCAGAGGCAAAAAAGATAAATATGGCTCCTGTCAGCTTTAATGGTCTGTTAACAATATGGGGTTTGTGAATTTGGCCTCTTTATTGCTAATGATTTTAGCAGTAGCATTCTACCTAGTGAGCCCACTACACAGTCCAAAGTTAACTCCCCCTAACACTTCTCTGACAGGAAAGATCCAAAAGAAACACAAACAGCTGCCAACATCTTCAGCTGCCTTTCACCTAATATTTTTCATGGTGCAGTCAAAAGTTTCAAGACATAGTGGAATCACACAAAACAGTAAACCTGAATTCCCCAGCGGATATGCTGATTATGTTTTGCTGAAGACTATAATGTGAACATACAAAGCTGTTGCAGAAATCTCTCAGAGTTGAAGAGCCCAAGGATATTTGGTGTACAGCACACCCAGCACCCTCAGCAGAGAGGAATTAACTAAAGCTGAGAATAATGCTGTGACCCACACAGTTGGTAAATCCCTAATCATAAAGGATGCACAGCAAGACATTGTGAATCAATGAGGCAGCACAGGAAAACATTTGCAGTTGGATTTTATAGATGTACTTTGTCTCTTTTTCCCTAAAACAACAAGACAATTATTCTGCACCCAGAATTTAAAATTAGACTTTATCTCTATCAATATTTTACTAGTAATTAGCGCTAGTGGAAATGTGTGACTTTTTTACTCATGTTCAAAACATCTTTCCTGTTAATAATCTCCAGATTTTTACATTCTTCACTTTTTCAAATTGCTAATATGGTGCTAGGAGGAACCAGGCTGAAGTGGGTCTTTATTGACAGAAATTGCACAAGCCCAAAGTCCTGAAAATGCAATCCTTACTCATGCATTTGGACGTTCATTAAAAGCAACAATTCTATTGAAATTTATCATGATCCTTTGGTGAATTCACCAAACACAGAAGAGCAGCTCAGGGACACAGCAGGTATGTTCCACAGTAAAGAGATTACAGAAAGCTATCAGTATATTTAGGAATAACCCTGGTACTGAAAAAACTTTCTCTGCAGTCATGTCAACCTAATTCTCCCTTGGAAACACCTGAGGATAAGAAATTCACAAGGAATAACACAGGCAGGGTATGGCAGGGTCCTAACCCCATACTACAGTTGCTACAGCCTTACACAGGATACAATAATGGAATGTAAGTTATTTTGAAGTAAAAACCATAAAAATTGGAGGAAGCCAGAAAATCTGGTCTTGTTGTCCTGGTACCTGCCAAGATCCCAAGATCTGATGTCAGCTCAAAAGGTTGTTATCCTGTGAGCCTATTCCAGAATTGTAAATTAACATTAATTCAAAGCATGGATCTAAACATAGATTAATATCTCTGTTCTCTAATGGTAAACTAAAAATAGAATAGCTCTTCTCAGCTTAGACCAAGTTAAAAAGCAATATAAATGTAGGATTTTTCTTACTTTGTTTTAGGCAAGATTTTCATGAGGAAGAGAGGGAAATAACATTTCTGATGCTTGTGACTTTGTGCATTTTTATATCATTTCTCAAAGCTCTCTGCATTTCAGCCCAATCTACCTTTATTTTTCCATTTCCTAGAAAATCACCAGAAATTGGCTTTATTCTGTTACAGAACGTGTCTTTGAAAAGAGATAAGCTGCAACTGAAAAATAAGGGAAGAAAAAAAAAAGCAGAAAGTTTTTGCAGAAAGAAAATATTTCCTCAGATAACAGGGGCAACCTGATAAGCACATATCCGTGAGATCATGATGATACCTTTTTGTCTAGTTACATAAAATAACATCAGAATAAGTTACAATAGTTGTAAGAACAGCAACTGTGTCAGAGGTAAAAATAAGAGCATGATTGATTGTGATTCCCCTGCCACAGCAGACAGAAAAGAATAAAAGAATTCAAACTTTTAAGTTTACTACATGTTCTTACTGCTTTTGTGAAATTCCAGGAAATTCTTTAAAAAAATGTAGGCTTTTGGCTAGTATGCCTCAAGCAGTATCTTCCACCAATGGGCTCTGTGGCAGTAGTTCTTAGGCTTGAGGCTTGATTTTAAGTTTTAATAAGAATAATCAAGGGAAACTTTATCAATTTCTAGTTTAAATGGAGATCTTTAAAAAGAAATCTTGTAGTATAAGAAAAGCTGAACAATGCTGACCCTTAATATTCTCATGCACTGCAGTACTAGTTGAATTTACTATTCTGCCTTAGTTGATGAAGTCAGAAACACTATTTTCTTTGTCTTCCCTTGTTACATGATTGTTATGAGCACACTCAGCTGATAACTGTTTAAAATGCTCACTACATACCTATTTACCTATGACTGTGCATTGGTTACACACACAGCAACACATCTTGCAAAATCTTTGTGTTAGGAGCACAGTCATGAGGTATAATTTGTATGTGCTCTTTCCTGCCTTGAGAAACAACCTAAACAACCTTCACTCAACTACCTTTCTTATACACAAAAGTATTTTGCTTCTGGTCCTGAAGTGTATCTTTTTGCTTGCCACCCTGACATCCAAGCTGACTAATGAATGCCTTCATGCCTGCAACAAACAAAAACACAGCAAGCTCTTCTTAATCTGCAAGGCTGCCACAGACATATGTAATTCTTCCCTTAATGAATCCTAATTTGTACTTTTTAATTTTGTTAGACCTTACATGCTATGACATAAAAATTGCACTTCCCTAAAATATGATTTGCTTTCTAATTCTGCAGATAAATGAACTAACCTTAAGGCCAAACTGATGGAGTCAAATAGAAGAAACAAACAGACCAAACCAAACCAACAAAATGTCCCAACAGAAAACCACCACACATGAACACTGCATGCATATGTACATACTTATTTTCCACACATTTTCAGGCTTTTCTTTCCTAAGTCTCAGCTAGTGATTCAACCATTTTCCTCAAAGCCTGACAAGAGTGCAATAGCTTTATTCTCTCAGAAGAGAGCAGCTGAGAAGGAGTGTCTTTAAAACCTGCTTGATTTTGATGCATACCTCACAGAGCTACAACAGGACCATAAAAGAAAGGTAGTCTGTAAGGAACCTGTTTAAAACAATTCTGCATTTTTCAGTATGAGGTAGGAAAGGAAGTTATTGAGGGGAAGGCTAAATATTTTCATGCTTATCCAACAAGTTTACCAGCAAGTAAAAGGAAAACAAAACGGGGGGAAAAAAATGGAGGAAAGAGGTATCCACAACTAACTAACTGTAACACAAAGTTACAGACCTATCTTATTCTATGAAGGAGACTGAGAGAATGAGGAGGATCGTGTTTTTAGTTTGATGAAGAAAAGTTAATCCAATATCTTACCAGCATAAACAGTACTGGGTATTTCTAGAAAAGCTGTACAGAAGAAGTGATGTGTTTCTAATAATGTACTTTCAGTTTTATTAACTGGTCAAATTACATTAAAGTACAACACACATGGGCAGTATTATTTTAAGTCTATCTAAACACAGCTGTAAAGACTTTTTTCCAGCCAAGGTACTTTGATATCTACAATAAATTTATTCATGCAGACCTTTTTGGAGTATCATGCAATAAAGAATGGTTTCCAGCCTTTTTTAACCCATGACACCTGTGCTTCAAACCATACACTACATCTTATGAATTAATCATTATTCATACAAAGTTCCAGTTATGGTTCCCAACTTTAAGAAATGGGACAGTTAGTATAGACATTTTGTGTTTAGCTTTTGTTGGCAGAAGTTTCTGAAGAAAAATAGAACTACTTTGCAAGATTACAAGGTTTAGTCATTTTTATCCATTTCCTGGAGCCTATTTGTCTCACTGTGAGGAGAATTAGACCATTTTAAATATTAGATTCACAGGCACAAGTGAGAAAGAAAATAATGGTGTTTGATTTATGAAACAGGAGGAACAGACCTCTTTGTCTTTACAAGGGAGTATTGTTGAAAATAAGTCAATGTAAAATCCTTCTACAGAGAGAATGCAAAAGTGATCTCCGGAAAATATCAGTTAGATGTGGTTAAAGTGAGTCCCCATGAATAGGCTGGTCATTTAGTTGAGTTCATATCTTGAAATAAACTGCAAAGCACTTTGCTGCTCTAAATGCTTTCAGAAACTACCAAAACCATCAGCTTCCCAAAAGAACTGTTTGAAATATGACTTAGATTTTGTTCCTCTCGCCCTCCTCCTGTCTTTGCTTTACACGTTCTTTCCCTGCCTATTGCACAGACTCCCATTCAGCTGAGCATCCATTTTCCCAAGGATTTTCTCCTGGCAGTATTTGGCAGCTTCAGTTTGACTGCTTCAGTAGAACATGGAAGCAAATGGATGCTCAGGCTCCACTGGTGCCAGGGGGAGAGAGTGGGGCATCTACTCAGCCATCGCAGAAACTCATGGATGCTTTTTCAGTTCAGCCTAGGATTTGGCTTACATTCCTTATGGAAGGTCCAAGATGCTGCTTTGTGCTAAACAGCATGGGAGAGGGCTACTCTTGGAGAAATATAACTAGCTGGTCCAGCTGAACCCAGGCTGCGGGTGATAGAAAGTCCTGGCCACCAGCACGCTTCAATTTCTCTCTCTCTCTCTCCCTCTCTGGTGAGGGCTGCAAATGAAATTTTCTTGATGCACTCTTTCTAGAGCTACCATAGTTAGGTTTATGTTTTTGCTGCACTATAAAAAAGCCATCTGGGAACCATCTAATTTTTCTCACTACACTTGTCAGTAGAAGGGAAAAGGACCTGCTAAAAGTTTTGTGAGATATAAAAGTTAATATGGGGTACGCCTGTGCCAGTGGTAAAATTTGGGGTAGCCCAGGAACCTCAAAAAGCATCTTGAAAGCAATTCTTATAAAACAGAAGTGAAAAATGCCTATGGTGCTAATTCTAATAACCTGACACTTGAAGGGGAAAAATCACTCATAAGACCCAAAGAAAAACATTCATGCAAGTAACCAGAATGTACAAATGAAACAGAAAAAAACTTGATGAAACTTGATTACACAGGCGGCATCTTCAAACCATCCTTAAGAGCATTTTCAGGTCATCAGGTCTGATCATAAAATCACAGAATCAAAAAATCATAAAATGGCCTGGGTTGGAAGGGACCATAAAGATCATCCAGTTCCAAGCCCCTGACATCAGCAGGGACACCCTCCACGACCAGGTTGATCAGAGCTCCATCCAACCTGGCCTTGAACACTTTCAGGAACAGAGCAGCCACAGCTTCTTTGGGCAACTTGTGTCAATACCTCACCACATTCACAGAAAAGAATTTCTTCCCAATATCTGGTCTAATTCAGTTTGAAGTCATTCCCTCTTGTTCTATCACTACATACCCTTGTAAAAAGTCTCTCTCCAGCTTTCATGTAGGTTCTCTTTAGGTGCTGGAAGGTGCTATAAGGTGACCCTGAAACTTTCTCTTCTCCAGACTGCACTCTGCTTTTTCATGATGCCATATCACATAAATGTGTAATATCAAGCTCCGTTTAGAAGACAATTAATTCATTGAACAGACAATGGAGGGGGGGTGGGTGATACTTTGAGGGGTTTTTGTTTGTTGGTGGTTTTTTCATTGTTGGGGAGTGGGGTTTAAGGATAGAGTGATTTAGACTCATGAATCTGGGTTCTGACAGATGAACTTTGACAAACTAGCAGTTTTAATCTATCCCCATTCCTAGCTCCCATGTCATTCTTCTACAGAGGTTAGCACACTGTAAAAGACAGAAATGCATGACTCAATTATTCCAGTTCACAGTGCAGAATATCAGCTTAAAACACTAATGAAGATGTGGTTTGTGCTAAGACATCAGACCATAAACTGAACTTAAAAATGCTGTGCACACATGTTTCACCAAGTCTGAAGAAGTGATGGCAAGTTCTGGGATGGCAAACAAGGTGCAATATCATCTTTATCCACTCAATAAATGAGAGCAGGATCCCTCATCCAGGTGGGAACACTTCTGAGATGAGCTGGCAACCCTTGCATTGTCCAGTTTCCTAATTGACCATATCTTCTGTTCATCCCTATATTTCAGCTGGCTCACTGGACTGGTTTGTATCTTCCGCAAAAAGCTAAGCACAAGTCAGATCTCCCAAGGCTTTCAGGGGTTGATAAAAGACTGTCAAATATATGCATAAAAATTAGTCATTGTAAGTAGTTCAGAATTAGATTTTTCTGAGAAGGAAATCAGAAAATTACTTACAGCTTAAAATACTATATCCTGTTTCCTACTGTCATGTTTAGAGCCCTCGATTTTTCACAATTTCTAAGTGCATGTTATGACTGAAGGAAGAATATTTCAAGTCTAATCTAGCAGTTTCTGATTAATTTCTTCCCAATTTCCTGTAAATGTCCCCAGAAAAACTGTAAAGACAATCAGTAGTTATCAGAGAAGTTCTGCTTGCTTTCAAATTTGGTCACTAAACAGGGAATTCTGCTTAAAAAAAAATCTGAGAGGAAATTTAGAAAATAAATTTGTTTGATTTGCATTTTTCATATCTACACTTGGTTGCATAATGCATGGAATTATGTTTAAAAGCAGAGACACTAAAATGTGTTAACTTCATCAGAAATCAAAACTTATTTTCACCTGAAAATACCCATTGAACTAAGAAAAAATTAGTTGGGAAACTCAAATTAAAATGTAAAAGGTGTTAGCAAGCTCCATGGCAGTTCATTCTTCCTCAATATAAATTGTTGGATGTAGATAAAAAGTGGTTTTAACCAAATTTCTGTAAGAGGATGAAAAGTAAATTTAAAACCTCATATGACTAGAATTTGTTTAGTGTTCAAATAATGAACACCATTCTGCTGTCAGTCCTGCTCAGTCCTAGTTAATCTCCTTAGGTTTTATTAATTCCTCTATGATGCTGAATTGTCAAAGTCTCCAAGTAGTATCCTAAATGACTGCTACTAGTGCATTCAATAAAACAACACTTCACTTATAATGCACAAAATCTTATAGTTAATAATGTTTATAGCACACAAAATCACTGATAAAATATACCATGTAGATTTATAGAAGCTATGTAGAATTCATTGAATTTACCAGGCAAAACCTAGGTAAAGATTTTTCCCTACTCTCCCAAGAAACAGAAGATATGAAAAAGACAGCTTTAAGAAGGTAAACTACCCTGCTTTGATGCACATATGAAGAAAAGTGAAAAAAGTAGTGATGAAATGGGCAGACCATACATTTGAAGTAAAACGTATTTTGTGTTTGGGATCAAAGTGGAATTCAACATGCCTGGTATTTCCCTTCTTTCTCTGTATCTCTCACAGCATAAACACTCAGAAAAGGCAGTACTAGAAGGGGTGAAATCTTTCAAGTTGGTTTAGTTGTACCAGTATCTCTCAGCTGCAGAGTGTCTTTCCAGTCCTACCCTCTTTGTTTCCCTTTTTTCTTCTCTTGCACACACAATTTTGTGCTCAATGGTACTGAAAGCTGCATCTGCTCCCAGATCAAAACCTGTCTGTCATTAAGTTACACCTTTAAACAAAAAAAGACACTAACAAGGGGGAGTGAATGATAACTAGGAATATCCACATTTTCCTCTGCCTTCCTTTCCCTAACATCACCAGAAAATAATAGCTTCCCTGAAGTGTATTTACAAGTCTGAGAAGGAAGAGTATTGAAATTCAAGGAGACATCTGAAAAGAAGTTAAATAACAACCACTAAGAAGAGTAAAACATGTTGTTCCATGCACTGAACAAAAGCACAGCTAGCACTTAAAATAGTAAAAACTTATCTTGGGTGCTCATGAAGGGAAGAAGCTGATTTTGCACCCAGCTTACCTTCTTGGTTCAAAGAATCCTCCTGTTTCCAGCTCAGACCTTTCCTCTGCCCTTTCTTGGAAGCCTGCTAACACAGACTGATAGATACCTCCACACTTCTCAAGAAAATGGGTTCCAGATCTAGCTCAGTTTGTGATGTCCTTGTGTGCCCTATTCCCTTCCTTCTCAGTCATCATCAATTAAGATTAAGAATTTTAGGGAAACGCACTGGTGCAGGTGATTCCCAATCCTATCCATTCTGTCATTTTTCATCTGTAAATCTGAACAGAAGCGTACTTCTCCTACAAGAAGAGCACAGCCAGAGGAAAGTGAATGCACACAGATTGCACAGAGGAGCACTCAGCAGGAATGATCTGCCATCAGGTGTCGTATGTTTTGCTTTTGCACCCTAAAGTTGCAGATATTTGTCCCGTTTCCACAGCTGTCCCCTATCCACCCTTACAGGTTAAAGCTTTAGCACTTCATTTTCACTGATCCCCTCATTATGCATTGCTCATAGTAGTTTTAATCTGTGGGTATTGTTCAGACTAGGTTTATTTTTCTCTTCCAGTATTTCACTATTTGTGTATGTGTCATCTAATGTAAGGGTTGCTGTGGTAATTGCTACCCTTCTGTGGAAATGTTCAGTAATCACTGCGTAAACCTTGCATAACATCCAGAAAGCAGCTTAGACTTGGCTCCAGGCAGCCTTAATTTACATATCCAAGAGTATTTTTGTAAAGCTAAACTAAATGTGTGTTTATCAGAGAAGTCGTACACTCAAAACTACCATGGCCTCTTTTCCACATAAAGGGTGTCTGCAGAAGGGAGCTGGAATTTCCTACCTGGTCGTCAGCTGTTGTCAAGCAAAAGCCCTTCTGCCCAGAGGACACACAATAATCCTATTCCCAAACCAAATCTAAATCAACCTTGGGCAAGATACTGTCCACGTTGCATAACTAGTTATATCCACCAGGACAAAAAGGAAACAAAAATGTACAAAACAAACAAACAAAACCCAAGCCCAACACAAAAAGAAATCCAGAAGAAAAAAATATTCAGCAGTTATTTCCCCTAGGGTGATTCAGGTATTGTGCCCATCTATCATCTCAGTGGGTGTTTTGGTGATTACAGCTATAATAAACAGCAAAAAAGAGGCCAAACAGCAAGGCAGAAAAAAAAATTGCTGATGGCATACAATTGTAAATTATTTAATTCAATTAATCACTTAAAAATTATGATGATCTAAGTCATCTGAACAGAGCTAGCGGTATTGAGGATCAAAATCTGCATCACAATTAGGCAGTACCTCATTCGTGCAAAATATATCCAGTAGAACTATTTACTGGATAAATAGAAAAGAATTAATCAATAGTTGACAATAATAATGCCCACCAAATTGAATAATGTGAAACTATATTCATACATGTCTTTGTTTTTTTAGAAAAAAAAAACCTTCTGAAAACAAAAATTATGTAAGAAAATGACAGTAAATGAGCTATAGTTCCCTCCAGGGAAAAAAAAAAAAAAAAGTTGCAAGAGCAGCACAAAACTGGAACCTTAATTAAAAGCTTAAAAGGCAAATATTAGCCAAATAATAATATATATATATATATAAATAAATAAAAGAGTAGAGAATGTGTTGTGTGACAGCATCACAAGAAAGGGAAAAGCTCATGAAAGGCAGCAGTGAGGAGAATGGAAAGAAAAAGTGCACTATGCTCTATAAAATTGAGATGGAAGAAGATAATTTAAAGATCCCTTGTTTTTCATTATCATCTTAAATTAACACAGGCTAAAGAAATACTTTCCGAATCAACTGTGTCACGTAACTTTAAAAAAAATTATAAAGCTATTCACAGTGGTAAAAAAATTGAAGAACACATTTCAGAAAGGTGATGGTACTGAAATGCTCAATAACAAATCTACTTACTGCAGATTAGTATTTCTGGAGGAATTTTTTTTAAAAAAATGTAGGTACGTAAAATGGGACTAAAGCAAAACTGAAAGCAACTAAATTCCAGAATTGTGCCTTCTCTGGTTTCCACTCATTGACACCTAATCTCCCAGACACTACATGCACTTCAGTCTCTGATCTCAAACCCAGGAAGAGTAACGGCATGTCCAGAAGTGTCCCAGGTGTGTACAGTAGCCTTTCCCCTACCAGCTCTCTTGGTACATCATTCATGCCACAGCTTGAAGGAGATTCAGAAAGTGGGAGTTCTACACCACTCCAGTTTGCTGAGCAACAGCGTGATTACCATCTCTGAGTATGCTAAACCAACCACAGCTCTGGGAATGCAACTGTAGCTCTCTGCCTGGCTTGAGGATTTTTATATTGAATTTTGTGTTGAGGAGGCCTCAGAGAAAATACAGAAACTGACCTGAAAGCAAGGACAGAAGGATGTGCATTCCCAGCTGAACTCCAAGCAGGGAATTTATCTTCTAATGCAAAAGTCTGCGTTTCCTCTCTAGTCAAGAAGGGGCTAAGCAGCACAGCCAGAGGGTTCCAGACAGCACCTCACTCATCCTGCAGCAGACATGTGAGTCAAATGAATCACTGCTGACTAGCTCACTCCATCACGGACTGTGGAAGAGTTTTAACACCAGCCTAGAATTAACACCCACTTGCTGGCACCTAAAGCCCTACCTTTACTAGGTAATCTACTGTAGATTAATTGCCCCTTGAGTCACTCAATCACATCCAGAAGACGTCACCTTCCTTGTTGTGCACTGGTGGAGATCCAACTGGAGGGAAGAAGTTTCTTTTCCAAGACTGGTGTGGCAACAAGTGCATATCAGACCAGAAATAAAGTTATGATCCCTTTCAATGAACAATGTAGCAGCACCAAAAGTTTTCCCTATTCTAAAAAAGTATCCCCACTTCTTATTAAGAAAAGATACATCAGTTGTTTAAGTCATTTCAGGGATGAAGACAAAATTGTAATCCTCGGTATCCGGTCCTTGAATTCACAGATAGAACGGTTGAGAAGTGCACTGTACTTGTCCAGCATGAACAGATCTAGAGGTTACGTGGTTAAAAGTGGCATCTGAAACTGAATCAGCTCTCACTTTGATCTGAAAAATAAAATCCTGAGATATGCCCAAATTTAATTCTGAAGGAAGATTGACTAAGAGTACAGACAGTAGCACTGAGCAAAAACAGTTCTGAGAGTTTCTGAGCTGTTTCACGAACTTCTGCATAGTCTTCCCACAAAAAAAAGCATAAAGTGGTTCCATGATTATTTCTAAGGTAAGGAAGACGACAACACAGAGGTTTAGTTGATCCCATGTCTGTACAGGGTTCTCACAGTTCAGAGAGAAGTGCTGACTTTTGGAGGACAAGTTATTTTGAATGAAGATGATAGAGCTGAGTGATAGGGCTTTTATCTATTTATCTATTTATACGTCTTCATATAGTATGTATTTTATCAATGTTTACTTTTTTCTGTATAAAATAAAAACAGTTCTTCTGTCCTGGACAGAGAACTTTCAAAAATAAATGCCGTCAGAAGTTTCAGAATCAGCCAGTCATGTAGGTATTACTGGTTGATAGCAACAATTTGCTGGATGGATTATGGGAGAAACATATTGTCTGGAGAACTGGAAGAGTAATCCAGGTTGGTAGACATGAATGATCTGTCATCAACCAGCTGTTGAAAGAGGTTGCAGGAAAGGTGAGGGGAAGGAGATAATTGCTTGAAGGATGAGAAGCCAGAGAGTCCACTGCAACCACAAGCTGGCATTTAAAAACTGCTGACTGAGGAGACAATCCCTTATAGAAAGAATTGCCAGACCATTAGCAAAAGTCCACAACTTTTTATAGAACAGTATGAAAAGATGCTGGGAGGAAAGGAGCCAGACAGGAACTGACACTGAATTTATGGTGTAAGGCTGCAAGAGTTAAGAGATGCCAAGGAACAATCTATCCAAGGAGAGCTTTCAAGAGGGCCTGATACCCACCTAGTGAGCTTCAGCATACTCCAATACTAGCATAAGGTAATTTAGTCCACAAACAGTTACCAGTTCTGGAGATTCTGAGAACCTTTACCTGTGCCTGTTAACATGAGGAAATGCAAAAGCACATTGTAGCAGGCAATCAGCATTCTACAGAAAGCGAGAACCCAATGCAGAATCATCATGGCACAGAATGGCAATCTATTTTGCAACTCAGGAAGTTCCTTTTCCACCCTTTGCTATTAAAGGACAAAGTCATCAACCTTCTCACAGACAACATTTTTACCTTTTCAACTGTATGCATTGGCCTTAAATCCTAGTGAAAGAGAAAAATAGGGCAGAGAGCAAATGAAAAGATTTTTTATCCTTTCTCAACCCAACTTTGTTACAGAACTGCAGTGATCCATATCTTCAAACCAGAATATTTTAGATTAAAAAAAAAAATCAACACCTTTATCCTGATACAACAAACACAGAATACAACATGTGTAAGACATTTGCCGTGCAACAAAGGAGGGTGATTTGAGAAAGGGGCTACCAAGACTTAAAGGGATGTCATTAAGGGCTATCATTAAAACGGGAGAATAGTGTATTGTTTAGCGTGCCAAAAGATGTCAGTCCTGACACCTATAAACAATGATTTTCATAACTTTTTGTAGATGCTTTTTGGTGATTTCTGCCATTCCATATGCAGAACATTAATGTATATACAGTAAGTTCCTTCCTGCTTTTTGCAGAGGCTCAGTCTCTGTCCTGGACTAGAGGTAACAAATTCCTTCAGCACTCTGAGAGAAAAACACAGAGAAGGAAGGGTCCTACAGGAAAAATAAGGAGTTATTTTCTAGAATACAAACAAACAAGCAAACAAAACCCTACCAACAGTCAGCATTAGTCACAGAATGACATTTTGACTTGACATTTTTAAAATCAGTTGCCGGACTGCAATTCTGAAACACAGAAGTTGAAAGACAAAATTAAATATATTAATATTAACAAAATAAAATGCAGGTTTTTATGTAACGTTATTCCTTTGTAGTACGCATTTATTATGTAAGAATATGTCACACTACACAGTTTTGCACAAGCATGTGATGAAGAACCCTCCCACATACCCATTTGCTGGGGCAGGATGAACTGGTGGAGGAATGTTAACTTTGATCTTTATAGAAATAAAATCACAGTCTAAATCTATCTTTTCCAAGTACTAATAAACTTTATCCCTACGCAGAACTGCATTATAAAAATGATTAACCAGTATCTTTTCAATTTGGAACACTCCATTGTGAACCATAATTACTGATCAGCTTCATGAACAATGCAATGCCACATTCAGTGGCCCTCACAGACTCAGCTGCATAATAGATGTTCATATTTTCATGTTGGGCTAAAGTAAATAAAAAATGTCCCATGACAACACAATAGAAGCTGATCCTAGCTTACAGTCTTATGCTATTAATTTCTTGGAAATGCCAAGGAAGCCTGCCTAGTACATCAGAACATCTTGCAAAGCACTACAATGTGCTCCCAAAGTAAATAAATTCAAGTTTGGCCACTTATTTTCAAATTCTGTATGGTACTAGAAAGAATTTACCTTTCCTCATTTAGGCAAATCTCTTTTTATAAAGAAACAGAGAGAGTATTGGTGAAATGAATCCATAAATAAATGAAGACATGAACGGTAAAAATTTTATTTTTTTTTTAAGGATGGAAAGACGTTGAACAAATGCTCTTGTAACTTAATGGATATCTTAAAAATGAAGATACTCCTATCTGATCAAGTAATAACAGTTTCACAATCTTTGTTTTCTGTGTTTAAAGCCAGCTGTATTTGAGCAAGCTTAATGGCTGGACAGCTTTATCCATACTACGCAACTTCTAAAATAAACAGCTTTATTTCATGCCAGGAATGAGCACATTAAGAACAGAAGTCACAAAGGTTTATGAATAAAATCAACCATGAGTGAAGAGATATAAATCAATTATCTTTCTGCTTTGCAGCTTAACCTTTAAAGCAAATGTCCCACCACTGAGAAAAAAACAGACAACTTTTGGGAAACAAGAAATTGCCTTCATATATATAATGATATGATTGAGCTGAGCAAGGAAGCCTGCATCAAAGTGAAAAATAGGGGCTTGTGGTGCAAAGCAACAATTTCCAGCAATTACAGAAATGCAGGTTCCACATCCAGCTTCATGAATGCTGTCAGCAGCCAAGTGACTCCTCTGATAGAGCTCCAGGAAGACAGTCTTAGACACAGTTGAATGAATATAGTCCCCAGAAAGCTGCCCTAAAGGTCTGAACAGGACATCAGACTCCTGGAGCATGGGGCCACTGAGCAGCTGCACTGCAGAGGGTGGCCTGGTCTAGGACCATCACTAGGGGCTGTAAAGTCATTTCTGCTGAGCAGCTAATATCCATTGGGTTGGGCTTTGGGAAGGCAGCAAAGGTTGGCTGCAGGCAACTTAAAAGTCCCCGTGATCTCACCCAAAATGAGCTGAAGAAGCAGGGGTTAGTTTGGATGCAGAGGGTACTAAAGAGGGCTGACAGGCAACAAGCTGTACTCTAGCCATATCCCCCTGCAGTATCGGGGGCCCACACAGGAGTGGTGGGAGGGCTGTGCTGCTGATCCATGAGGGACAACCAGCCAGGAGGCTAACAGCACAGGCAGGGTCTGCCCTCACTCTGGCACAGATCCACAGTGGGCAGGCAGAGCAAGGTGGGTGAGTGCTGCACGACTGACCAGCAGTCACCAGACAAGGGCAAGCCAGCACAACAGGGCTGGTGTGAAGCTGGGAAATCCAAGTGACAAATTGGGAATAGTAGATGACAGAATTCTGCACAGACACACAGAACACAGCTCAGGCACAGAGCAACACTGGTCTGAGCCATGAAGGCCCATTAGTGCCCTTGGCCCTGGCACATGCCAGGTGTACAGGGAAGCAGAAAAATGTAACCTGAAACAATCAGCAGTCCACACAAAACAATGTTTCTGGACTGTGGCTCAATCCTTTTTTGCTTGGCTGTACGAGAGTGACCACAATACTTGGAGACACTCTCCCCTCAGCTTCTTAAATCTTCTAATTTATAGGTTCTGCTATTCATCTTCTTGCACAACTAGTGTTCCACCAGTGCATGTAGCACAGATATACAGTCTGGATTGAGCTCATGGAGAACTGAGGAAAATCAAGGAGTCTGAGTTGGTTCTCAAAATGAACCAGAGACATGTTTAGACTACAAACAGTGCTAAGATAGCATTTTAATTGATATACATGCTTTTACTATGGAAAAATGCATAGTGTATTTACAGGAATAAGAACAGAAACACAAAGCAGCATTACAATGAGAGTCAAAGATCAAAAATAAATGGAAAATAAACAAATAATTTACACTGTTAGGCAAAACAGCCACTATGCACATTGAAAAGGTTTCAAAAGCGTTAGCATATCCTGCCACTATTAAGCCGCTGAAAAATAACCATTCAAAAAATTCAAGAGTCCTAGATTTTATTTACATGACAGATTTTTCAGATGATTTGCATAAAGCAAATACTTCTATTCACCATTCCCTCTGTCCTTTTTCCCTCTGACCCAGAAAGTTATAAAGATATGAATGTCTGTTCAACGGCAGAATGAGCCTCTGTGGTTTCTGAATACTCAAGTAGTAAATAATCACATCACACTTAAGAGCACAGAATGGTGAGCAATTGTTATGATAATGGTGGATACCTCTGAAATAAGTGAAATTTGTACTGTAAGAACAGGTTTTAAGCTGATACATGTTTACTTAGCCAATCTTCCACCCAATTGAAACTTTATTTAAATGTTTAATGTACACCCCATCAAAAGTCCACTTAAAACCTCTAAATATGTATTATGATAATATTTAAATTTATAAATCCTAATGCTCTCATGCCCCAAAATATTCACTTTTTTTCAAGTTTAACATAAAAAAATAAATTCTGTGGTACTTTATATGATTGATTGACAGTTAATTATGAGAGGAATTCAGTTGCATTTCTAAAAGATTAAAGTCTATGAAAAAGTATTCCAAGACATGATGAGGAGTCATACAAAATAACACAAAAATTGTTGTCTTTTCCTGACAATTCAGTATTTTACAGGACAGACAGGCCTCCCATATGCCAGTTTTTTTCCTTCTTTGTTATAATTTTCTACATGGAGTTCTGCTGTTTGAAACACAAAAAAGCATACCAGATTTTTAAATGGTAATAAGATGCACTGGGCTTGTTACTACTGCAACAATGTCAGTCACTAAAAACATAGAAGATATTTAAGAATGAATCCCAAATCATTCAGGATTGATCAAACCTGATTAATGTCAAGACCTGAACTTAAGGAAAGTTAATGCAGGCATGTTGAGCCACAGTTCTCTGTTCAACCTGAAATTAAGATACCGATGGCAAAGACGGAATGGGGAAAAATACTCTTACCAGGTTTCCAAGTGAGCAGCATGCTCTACTGACCAGCTCAGCACAGCAAAGGCACAGCCCTGACTGCACTTTTCCCTGTGTCCTAAATATTGGAAAGGCTGTAATCAAGTCTAAACTCTCAAAGAGAGAAGTGAGATCCCCTCCATCCTCCTTTCCCTGTGGGTATCCACAAGGAAGAGCTCTGTTTCAGTCTCACATACCATGACAAAAACATGGGTTAAAAAAAAGAAAAAAAGATGTTCTTCTCTATGGCCACATCAACACAAACATGGCAGAACTAGGGGGTTGGTTTGTATCTCCATGCATAATCAAGCTGTAAAATGAAGGTGTTACCAAAACCAAATACTTCATGCAGCAAGAACTGCAGAAGTCTTTGCCAAAATTAAAAGCATTGCAGATAACATGCAGATTTACATTAGGATGTCTGGAAAATATAATTTTATTATTAACCTATAGCACAAGGAAGGCTGAATGGGGACTAAAGTGACCTTTTCATTGCCTCGTGCTCAAGAGATCTGGAAAGAAAGTCTCATGTAAGAGGTTTGTGGGAACCAAAGAAAATCTGTCAAGGTCACAGGTATAAACATTTTTCAAGTCTTTGTACTTTTCTTGTGGGCCTCCCTCTCTTGTCCTTTCTCATGTCTCAACTCCTCTGTAGATTCAGACTATCTGTTGTAGGATATATGGGTCACCACAGCAGAAGTCTATGTTATGTAACCTGACAGTGCCTTCAGCAGCCAGAGGAGTGTCATACACGAGGCAGATGGACAAACTGGCTGATTTTTGCACAGTGTTGCCTGAAGAATACAAAGAAGCAAAATACAATCTACAGCTCCCACTCTGAATTCACAATATCTACAGCCTGATTTTTCATCAGAAAAATTAGATTAGTTTTCATAGAACTACAGAAAAAGAACTTCAGTGAATAGTCCATTCCTTTGCCATTACCAAAAAAAACCAAAACAAACAAACAAAAAAAAAAACCCAAAAAAACCAAAAATCCCCAAACAAACTAACAAGAAAAAACTAGAAGATAATTTGACCAGCCTGTTTTCAAAGATACATAGTGAGAGGTAGCCCAGAGCCTACTAGACAATCTTTACTGTGTCATCAGTGCCCTTATCATTAAAAAAATTACCAACATTTAATCTGAATTTTCCTTACTGAAATTTAGACCCATTTGTACCATTTCCAGACACAGTACACAGTTTATTCCCTGCTTCATTATTATTAATAATAAAAAAGAGTCATACCCTGAGTTCATTACTCCAGACAGGAAATAACTGACATATGGTCCCAGAAAGGAGAAATTTTTAATAAAACAAAGAAAAAAGGTATTATCCATGATAATTGTGCAGTTTTAGAAGAGGCTATATTAGTAGCACAGAAATTCAGCACTAAAGTGAGATGAAAGAGCTCAGCTAAATTAAATACTCTCTGGCTGCTCAGTTTGGACAAATTTCATGTACAAATACTTAAAAACCTGGCTGAAGTACAACAATTAAATTACTATCTCTAGGAGCTCATGGAAAAACAAAATATCTAGGAAAAAAATCCGTAGCACATATATTTACAAAGGATCTAAGGAAAAATTTTGGGAACTTTTGATTAAAATAAATTCCTAGAGAAGTGTTAGAATAAAAAAAATACCGTAAGTGCAAAGATAGCACTAAAAATAAATCATAGCTAGGACAGGTTCCTTCTATGAATAAGTCACATGAAATCAAAGTAATATGCATCTTTAGCAGAATTTTATGCCCTGTGAATAGTGGAAAGCCAATGGAATTTTTAAACATTTTGGCAGGATCCCATGATGAATTTTCACAAGGATATGAGGCAAACAAGATCAAAGTCTGCAAAGGGTGTGAAACTGATAGTCACATTACTGCTACATGGTTAGCAAGGCTCCACATTAGTCTGCTCAGTATTGTTGGAGATTTTCATTAATCATCTAAATAATGCAAGAAAAAGTCTATTGTTACTAAATTCAAAGATGTCATTGAGCTGGGTTGCAGGAATGAATAGATTTGGAAGGATCTTAAGATATGTCTGTTCAGTAGTGATTAATATCCAGTGGTACAGTGCAATTCCTGGGACAGCAAACCTCAGTATAAGCATCCTTACTATGCTAATCTTAGAAGTATTTAGAGTGTTACAAAAGCGTTAAGTGGAAACTAAAATATTTAAAGTCATGTTTGTTTCTGTTTCATACAAACTGCACTGGCAGGAGGAAACTACAACAATACAAAAACACACAAGATTTATGTTGCAAAGTTACTGGGTAAAGCTCTCGTGCTCTGATGTAACATACTGGTCTAATCAACAAAAATGAGGATAAAACAGAAATACAAGGTCACAGCAAGCACTTAGAGATGGATTTAAGTCAGGCTTAAGGATACAACTCATTCTCATTCTCCTGTAGAAGTCTACTGAACACAAAATTACATCTGAGATAGCTGCCTAGGGCACCTTTATAGCCAATAAACAGACACAAGCACATCAAAGTGGAGTTTGTCTCATCCTAGGATACACACCTGATCATTGGTCATACCCTAGTACTGTACTCTTCTCCCTATGAATCATAAGGGAGACTGCACAGCGAGCTCTACCCAGGTACCTAAAGCTAAAGAAGTATTGCCTTGACCTCAGTATTTAGGTAGAGGCTCTGAATCATCTGTGTTGTCAGAACATCAGAGTGGTGACGCAGTTCTGGTGGGCTTTTTTTTTTTTTAATCCAGGTTACTGCAAAACAAATGAAGCCCTCAGGCTTCTGTTTTCAGTCTGGATTTCTGTTGCCAGCTAGCTGGGAGTTGGTACAAGAAGGTCATGCAGAGTGGTAAGTGTGCCTCAATAGCTCTGAGCTCATTTTTTTCCAAAGTACACAGCTTACATATCCTGGCATTCTAAGCTTTCTGTGGTTTCCGCAATTACAGACACTGATTTCTGTGCTACTTTTGGATTAAATTCTCTGTTTGATCACCTTCTGCCACAGTTCACTTGTCTATCAGATGGTTTGGGGGAGGGCAACATTCTCACAACTCTTTGTAGCACGGTTACAGCTGCTCAAACTCTCCCACCAAGCTTAGTCTTGTCTTTGATTTCAGTAGCACTGAAATTTCACTCACACAGGTTCTGGGCATGGATGAATATCACATGTGATGTTCAGCATTGTACAGACAGAGAACTCAAAAAAGGGAGTCTCCTTCCCAAGTTCCTCTCTAACATATATTTTTCAGTAGAGACAAACTGCTGTCTCTACTATTGTCACAAACTTATAAAAATTTATATTTAACCATTAAAGTGGGTAATAAAATCATTCAACAGCACCTTGGGGTGATCAGAATAAAACAGCTGCTACCTGTTCTTCAGAAAGGTAATCTTCTCATGTTATGCCCGTTTGCTACTGATATCCTCTTCCGAGTGCAGCTTTCAAATACTGCTCAACACTGTGTACCCAGAGGTAAAATAAGCTGGTTCTTCCAAGTGAGAGGTTTGGGGAATATCTGTGGTTGCTTTTCACCAATACTCCTTGATTTGTAGGTGAGACAAGAAAACACTCTGTATTTCAGGGGTAGTTTTATACATATCCCTTTAATTCCATACAATTGGTACTTCCAATTCTCATTGACTTCAAGACCTCAAAAATCCAAAACAGTGATTTTAGAGACAAAATGAAACATACCAGATCATCTTTTCTCCTATTTCATTCATGTGCTGAAGAACTGAGGACAACTGTGAATGCAAATGTAACACATAAAACATTACCCTTTTACATAAAGGATTATTGAAACCTGTGTGAAATACAGGGGTTACAAATGAAGCTTCACAAATTTTTGCCTGATTTTAAAAGCAAACTGAGTGACTTTGGAAAGGATTATGAACTTAACCTTACAGACCATACATACAACAGCATAGTAAATTATAGGACAGCAAGTAGAGTAGAGAAGAGTAGCCCTTGAAATCTCCAGGAGTGGTTTTCTGAGAATGAGAAGATGAGGCTGTGCAATACTGGGGCCATAGCTCCAGCTCTCACTACTGTGTATATCTTCCTTGGCAGTAGAGGTTTCGACCTTCATGGGAGACACTACTTCTAGATGTCTTCTCTTTGACTTACTTTTTCCTCCTCATTTTTCTAAAAATATATACTATTTATGAACATTTCAACCTTAGATTTATTTTTTTCCTCACAGAGGCCCATTCTTCTCAGAGGCATGAATTTCTGAAAATCAGATAAAACCCCAATATCAATTCTTTCTGCACTTAGGGAAAGAAAAATCTAGTCATGTCACCAGATACTGCTAATGTGCTATGTCAGCAGAATACATGAAAAAGGCCTGATTTTGAGTGCCTGGAGAAAACAATCCCAAAGGACAAATAAATGGTTTCTTCCCCTCTTTTCTGAAGATAAGTTGAGACACATGATTACAACTTATGATCCCTGGAAAGCCCAGGGTACTGGGCTGCTAATTTCCCAAGGCATTATCACTCATGTCCTTGGCACAGTAGCAGAAATAAAGAGCTCTGCTGTGGGTTAAATATTTGGGGTTTAGTGTCGTGCTGTTAAAACCATCCAAAAAAACCCTGAAGCACAACAAATACCCACATGAAGAATTGGTTTACTTTTAAATTCTCACCAATATTGTATTGCTTTCTTGCCTTGGAGTAATTATCACACCTAGTTTTCAAAGAATACACTAGAGGAACTTGAAGTAATCCTGAAATTGCTCCACACACAAAATTCAGTCTTCTCAAAGAGTGTCTAAGAAAGATTCCAAGACTCCCAGGAAAATGGAGGTTCTCCAGATACTAGTCAGACAGAAGAGAGAAGAAAAAATTTCCCCATGTATGCAGTCGAAAGACTGTTTATCATCAATTTTCCCCTCTTTCAAAGCACGAAATGGAAATTGAAAAAAAGTTTTCTAATGACCTAATGACCAATATCTAAAATAATATTTGATTCCATACTTGCCCAATTCTTTTTCATTTAGCATTCCATACCTGCTGTAATACAAAATAGCCACCTGAAGTTACTAGACCTTTTGATATCTGCCATGGAGATTATTGTTTTCCTAAAGGTGCTCTGCTTTAAGAATGAGTAGGTGAAACAAAAGTAGAAGAAAGTGAATACAGATAAATATTGGAAGGATTATACCATACCAGTACCATCTAATCAACATATACACTTTCAATTATAATTATATAGCATTAATTTGGATCCACTTTTGCACATATCCAGGCATAAGTGTTTTTTCTCTTTTCAGTACATCTCATAGTTTTAGCAGAACTCAATTCAAGTAACTTATCCATAAAGCTATCCATAATGGTAATGAACCATTAGTGATTAAGAAATAGGATAAAATAATATTATTTGCCTCTGAAGTTGAGATCCCTTACAGCAACCCTTCCAATTTTCACATTCTGTAATTTCCTTCATCATGAAATGAAGAGTTTTGAGAACACCAGAAGGGAGAAAATCACAGGTATTTTCACACAGAGATTCCGTCTCTGATACTGTTCCAATTTCCCTTTGTAATACAGACATTTGTACCTCCACAGTAAAGTAACTACGTGGTGAGAACATGAAGAGAAGCATTCCTCCATAACTTTAAAGGTCCAGAGGGATCTTTAAAAGCTATATTACTTCATGGAATTCCTAAACTAGCAAATATTTTCTACTTTCCTCACTGCTTAGTGAAACAGTGTAATACAAAGTAAACATAAATTAATTAAGTCTTTTGGTAAAAATGCCCGAGGGCAATTTTTAAGAAAGAAAAACAACCAGATCAACAATAATGAGATGCTACAACTTAAGTGTGATCACAATATCCCTGACAGATCCCTAACATCAAATTTGTTTAAATCTTAAATATTTAGAAAGTTTTAAGAAAGTATTTCATCCTTTTTCTCAAAAACAAAATGAGGGTAGCTCATTAGTTTACTTAAACCTCGTGCACTTTTTATATTAGGTACTGCAATAGTAAACTTCATCTAGAAATATTGCAGGAATACAGACATGGATGCAGCCACAGCTCTGGGTACAGCAGCTTAAACATGACAATGTCACAGAACCAGGTTCAATAACCTGATTCAAGAACTGGGCTGTGATTAGAAATGGGGCTAATAACTGGGCATTAGTCTAAAGCCTACAAGAAGGAGCCTTTGACTCAGTAGTCAAAATTAAGTAGAATCTGTATTCCTAACTCACTTTGGTCATCTTCATCTTCCAGGGAAAAATAAATAAAAACAAAAGCAAACAAACAGACAAACAAAAATTCTCTTATATTGTTTAGGGGAAAAAACCTGAAGGGAACAAGCATAAAAAAATATTATTAGGATAAAACTGACAACATGAAGTTTGAATCTGTTATTACTTAAGTTGAAGAATTGCTAACAAATGCATATAATACAGTGACTGTGGTTGTTCTGGTCAGTTAACAAATGAAAATCTCTTCCAACAGCAGTTGGACACATAGTGTGGAGCACTCAGTTTCAGAAGCATTTCTCTGAATATATTTTGCAAAGGGCAAGTAGAAATTTCCAGACATTACTAACAAAATTACTGACATTTCTTTTCCTTCCTTTAAGCTTTCACTGCCCTGGGTTTTTAGCTTCACATCTCTACTAGTGATGCTTTGATGCACTGCTGGTGAAATGATTCAAACCTAAGCTTGAAGAAAACTTAAAGCCTATTTCGGGAGTACATGAATAAATATGCTGATTAAAGAAAGATAAATTCTAGCATTTCCTTCATTATCTTGGATTTCTTCAACAAAAAAGAAAAAAAAAAAGAAAAAAGAAAGGAGCAATCAGGGACTGATTTTAAAACACAGCACCCTCTGACATATGACTAAGCATCTCTTTTCTGCTGCTCAAATCTTGAGTACAGAAAGAAACTCATGGAAAAATTGCCTACAAACTTTCAAGCTCGTTGCCGGCAGCATTTTTTCCTGCTCTTATCAAAAGTTACTGTTAAATTAGTGTCCTAGTTCTGGCCAGGACAGGTTTAATTCTTGCAGTAGACAGGAGAGGCCATGGCCAGAACCCTCAGATTATTTTATACCACATCATGCCATTACCGAGGGCATGGGGAAGACAGTATCTTCTGGGGGAAGAAAGGGTTCCTTCTGATGGAGTAGGCATGATGAAGGGGAAATTGGGGTAAACGCAATCGGAGCATTTTGAATGTGAAGCACTCACCTCTCTCTTGTACACTTTTGTTACTCATATTTTTGCTGTTAGTGTTTGGTTTTTTATCTCACTGCTGTTTCCAGTAACTTGTTTCTATCTCAACCCATGATGTTTGCCTTTTGAGCCTCCAATTCTCCTCTCCATCCCACCACAGGGAGTGAGTGATGGTGATTTAGAGTCTTAGTGGGAGCACTAAACTGGGGAAAGCCATTCCTGAACCACAAGAGTTAGTCACATAAGCAACGCAATTAACGTGACCTGTGTGAAGTGACATTTGTTGCAAGACAGAGCCTGCCTGCCCGGCACTTCAGGGCATCAGGGGCAGAATGCTTGTGCTGCAAAGTGTTAATGTTCCCTCTTCCCTGCTGAAAAGCCAGCATGGGGAGAAACACGGTCAAGCTCTGGGAGATGAAATGAGTCATACAGTGCCTGCTGCATTCTGCCTTTGTTACAGTAAGATAAAGGTCAGCAATATTAAAGTTTAACTTACACCATAAACAGGCTCAAACATATTCTATTGTCACCCATTTGTTTATTCTTTTCTTGTTTATAATCTCATCCTTCTTGTTAGAGCAGAAAATCTTATGTCAGTCCTGATATGAAAACAGACAGGAAACCAACTCCCAGAAAATTCTGGAAGAGTGGAAAAGCTCACAGATAATTTTTTAATGTTATCTTGCCTCAAATAAAGTTGGCCAAAGACCAAACCCAGCATAAAATAATGTCAAAAATATTGTCCAAAAAGTTGATTATCAAATATATTGAACTATTAATTAAGTGAAACGCCAATCTTTTCAAAGCTTTTTCATGCTTTTATGTGACATATTTGTCACTTTTAATAATGTCAGTGCACCCTAACTCTGCAAAAGTGACCAGCGAAATGGCATGTCATGTACATTTGTGTACAGTTAACAGCTTAAATGAGAAAATGCTTGCTCATGTCTACCTCAGAAAACCAAATTAAGGAACTTCCTCTGAGCATGATCAGTGATTCCTCACCTTCTTTAGTGCTCTAAAAACCCTCAGAAAACAAATCTTTGAACAAGTGTTGTTCATCCAACGAGAGAATATAAACTACCAATTCCTGTGCATGCTTGGAGAAAAGTCCAAAAGTCAAGGAACTTGACTACAGTCTTGAGGGCAGGACCTGGACAGAGTCTGCATAAAGATAACAGCAGTACTGCAACTAACTTGCACTATGTAGGATGTGTGAATTTCCTGTTTTAGTGTAGAATTTCTCCTTCAAACAAGGCCAAAAATAAAAAGGAATTAAAAAAAAGAAAAAAAGAGAGAGAGAGAGAGAGAGAGTAAAAGGGAGAATAATTAATCATGATAGTGAAAATCCAGGAGCTGAGTGAAGGCTGAAAACACATTTCAATAAACAGCATCACACCAGTCACAGGCAATGATGTAAATATTGCCAAGGAGAATCTATATCAAAAGACTGGGGGAAAAGTGTGAAATAGAACAGGAGAACCAGCTACTCAGATGGCAGACTGGAGCAGAGGTGGTATCTTCCCTGATGGTCTGAGGTCCCATACTGTGGAACAGAAGGACAATGTCACCTCAGCATGGACCAGTAAAAGACAGACCAGGAGCAGGTACAGCCAGTGTTGGTGGAGCAGCTTTGGTCAGGGTTGCTCTTGGCAGCACCAGAAATACAGAGAGGAATGGGATTTCCCCCAGGTATGGTAATCTTCGGCTCAGCCTGGCGGCCTGAAGCCAAAGAAGGTGGGGCAGCACAAGTCAGGGTCTAAACTGTACAATTTCCTGTAGAACCCAGAGAGTCTGAAAGGTCCCTGGGTCATGTACAGCTTTAGAAGTCTATCTTTAGTGACAAAATCTACTTATTAAGTATGCGTTATTCACCTGATCCTAGAATCGGGATCCTAGATATGAAATGCAGATGCAGCAAGTGGGATGGTATCTTTGCTGACCAATTTTATGCCCCTGTCCTTACTGCTTACAATTCTTACTGACTGACACCCTCTGCAAGGAGGCCAAATATTTTTGACATTGATAAAACATTGTTTGGGTCCTACCTAAGAGAAGTTCTCATGCCTACAACTTACCCTTTGACTCCAGGACCTATTCAGCTTTTCATATGAATCACACGTGCTATGTTAATAAAGTTAGGAAGTTTCACACTCCACATTTTTTTCTAAATTAGTTCCCCACTGCCCACATCCCTGCTTGCTTTAGTCAGTTTGGGAAATTCATGCAATCACAGCCACTGAATGAAGTACACTGTTGGAGTGAAATGTGGACAGAAAGCCCTCCAGCTTTCCATTCTTGTTCAGCAACCTAAAAGTACTTTCTTATTATCTCCTGACTTGACAAAATGGGTGAAAAAAAGAGTTAGTGAATATCCCAAGTACACAAAAAATTACAATGGTTTTAAGATCATTCTGCCAAAGCAGAGCACAGCATGGATGCTCATTCAGTTTCCAAGCAGCATGTTTTCACAGAAATACAGAATGATATAGGCTTGAGTTATATAGTCCAAACACTTGCTCAAAAGTCTCATTAGATGAGGTTGATCAGGGTGACCCATAAAGCACTGGAGATTCTAGAGTCTTCCAGGCAGCCTGTTCTTGTGTATAATAACAGTTATGATAAAAAAACTATATCTGATAAAAGTTTCCCATTTTTCAGTTTTTGTCCTTTGCATTTCATCCTACTATTGCACACCAGTAAGAGAACTCTGGCCACATCTTCCTTATATTTTCCAATTAGTCAGTTGAAGGAACAGGAAGATCTCTTCCAAACCTTCCCTTACATAGTAATTTCCTCATATTTCATGTGATCCACTTCCCCCCAGCAACCTTGATGGCCTTTCAGTGGACTCATTCCCATATGTCAATCCCATTATGTTGGGAAACCCAAAAATTGATTTCATATTCCAGATACGGCCTCACAATGCCACAGAGGTGAAAGATCATTTCCCTGGAACTGCTGGATATATTCATGCTGATACAACCCAGGAAGTGGCTGGTCTTTGGTGCTTTACTTGATTTGCCTCTTTACTTTATTAGGTTTATCTCTATTCTGAGCAGATTTCCATTCTATTTGTAAATCTTTAGTTCACTGGAACCTGAAATAAGACATTCAAAGCTGAAACAATACCCTGCGCAGGGGTTTTCAGCGTTTTAAATACAACCAGGAGGAGCTGGTTCAATTTCTGCACATACTAACACCTGAGTCTTTTGTTTATAACCATAAGTTGTGCTAATTTTACCAACATGATTTTACCTCTTACAAACGAGCTTAAGAGAAATTAAACTGAAGATTTCAGTATAAATTTCTGAAATTAAACTGAAGATATTTTCAAACCACTGCCAGTAGAAAGACTCCTTACATACCTTAGGGCAAATGAGAGTAAAGTTCCAAGAGATGCCAAGTAGAAATTATGTTGACAGCAATAAATGCAGTGCACTCTGGTAGTTATCCCCCACCACACTGGACCCATACAATAAACCTGGTCGTGAAAGTGCAAAGATTGCCTGAACTAGTGGTACTTTTCAAGTTAGTAAGGCATTGCCAGACCATGGCTTAAATAATGACTTATTTTTTCACAGAAAAAGGCATCGTAATAATTTATTTCTTTAAGAATAGTAGACAAAGATCTCTCAAATAGAAGGAAATTATGTTGGGGTTTTTTTCTGAAACCACTTTAATAAAAACAAAGACATTAAAGTTTTATACTGAACATTCTAAAATGCTAAAGTATTAATTCAGGGTAATAACTCCTATAAGCATTACTGAATTATGCATTTTAAATTACAATTTTCAAAAAATGGCAATGGGTATATTAAAAACTGAAAATAAATTTCACAAAACCTATTCTAAGTATTTTCTATGCAATGATTTGTGTGAATTATTTAACATTTTCATTAACATTGTCGGGAAATGTACAATTTTATCTGACTTGTATCTTGAGATCCTTGAACTGTTGAAAGACTTAGTTCTGCAAGTTTTCCTGCATAGACAGACCACTAAATTCACACATACAAGTCTCTAGAACTCAGGATATTCAGTACTGAAAATACAAACTAGTGCTGAATGTTAACACCATTTAAATTGTATTATATTTACATTGTTCCCTTGGAAGCACTATTTATTTATTATTCCATACTACATTAAACTTTTGCCTGACTTTCATGCTTTTTTAGAAGTGTATGAAATTTGGACTTAGAAAGGGAGACAGAATTCTATCAAATGAAGGTTTTACTTTAAAAATTCAAGTATATCATGTGCCCAGTTAAAAAACAGAAAAGAATAGCATTGCTTAGCACAGCATCTGTTTTGAAAGAGATATGGCAGAGCAAAAGATTAAATCAGAAGTATTTAACCACCAATTAACATTTGACTTGAACTTCAGATAAAGATTTAAACTGTGTCTTATGTTATCAGGACCATCCAGACCGTCTCTAATACATAAGAGAGTGAGACACAGACAGATGATAACAGCTATTGAAAATTAAAGACGCTTAATTGTTTGCATCGAGGAGAAGGCAGCTGACGGGTAAAATTTCCACAGGAATTTTCAGCCTAGATATGCAGAGTGGAAGTAAGCACCTCAGTGAACAATACTAGATTCTGAAAATATCTTAGATAGATCCTTTTTTATTGGTGAGCTTTGCTGACATCTAAACCTCTACACACATATGCCTCTATCAGTTAAAATTCAGATCAGTTAGCAGCCAGTAATGAGTGCTGCTGATTATGCTCACAAATGGCTTCAGTTTGCTACTCAAAACCCGTACTCTGACTGGGGAAATAAACAAAAGTCAGGTTTTCCTGTCCCAAATGAATCTACCCATAAACCCAGTACATCCATTTCTCTTTTCCCAACATTAAACTTGTCAATCGCTGCCACTTCATCTTTTCAGCAGCACTCAAATAAATGGACTGAATTGAGCCTTTCTAATTAACACATGTAAATAAACACCAAATATGGGACGTTATCGCACAGTTTAAAATATGCATGCCATTTCTTTTTCACAGGGCTACAAAAATTTCCAACTGCCAAAAATCAGTTAACAGGAGGTAGAGAAAGAAGTGTGCAGCATTTTGCTACAACTCAGCAGACAAAAACAATGCAAAGTATCTTGTATTGATTTCTCAAAGGATATATCAAGAACATTCTTCAGCATATTGAAGATTATAGGTAAGGCTTAATTTGGGGTATTAATATCTATCCTGACAATTTCATCTCTCCAAATATTATTAGTATCACAGGAAAAAAAAATTTATATCCATTTTACTGAGGCATTAGCCTAGATTTTCACGTGGTTAGAGGTGTTTCTTAGAATGTAAATTCATTTGCACAGAATGTATTTTGGAAAAGAAGAAGAAAAAAAAAGAGTACATTGGTTTCCAGTTTTTTTATGAGATAAAAAATACAGATTTTTTTGAGCTTTACCTTTGCTTTTGCACCCATATGTTACAGTTACCTGCAATTATGTGGAAGCACATTCAGTATTAACACTTAAATATTTAACTTCATAATGTGCCTATCTACACAGGGTGTCTGAATGAGGAATCTTGTACTCACAGTACATCATTACAAAAAATCCCGCCTGAAATCATTTTTCTCACAAAACTGTAGCTGTAGAAACAGAGAATATGAATACTTTTAAATGAAACTCCATATCAATGTCAGCAGTTTTTTACTCATTAGTGATTGCTTGTTACATGATTTTGTATCTTATGGTAGTCCAGGCAAAAGTCTAAATCTCAAGCTTGATTTTACAAAGATATGGGACACAGATATAAATCTGAAGAAAAACATGTGAAACCACAACATAAAATTACATGTCTTCCATAGAAAATACCTGTGACACACTAGTGCTACAAAGAAAACAAAAGAAATTAATTGCAAAGGACCTACCAACAAAATCTTCAAACATGTTACAATGCATTCATTCAGGGAATTGGTACTGGCTTATACCACACAAAATCCCCACACCCTAGTTGGTAAGAAACTCTCACTCACCAAAATCAGGTGCACTAACATCCTTGATTAGCATAACATGGAGAAAGAAAATGTCAAAAATCATGCTGAAGCTATTTTTCAAATTATTAGTTTTATAAAATTAATGTCTATCATCTCTTTCAAAGTTGATATGAGGAAAACAATCTTTTAATATTTATATGTAGATATGTTTTTAAAATAATGCCTAAATAAGCAAAATTATGTTACTATTCTCATATGGTAATTCTATATAAAAACTCAAGTTAAAATATTAATAGAATCCTGTCATTTACATTTTGTATTCAAAAGGCACAGGAATATTTATTCTAAGCTAGAAGTCACTAAAAGTGCAATCATTCCAAGACTTAACACTATGAGAATTATTCAACTAGCAGAACAGAATAGCAGCAGGAGCCATGTTACTACCTGAAGTACAACAGAAAGCAGGGCTGAGAGAAACAGTCCATGTAAACATACGTCTCAACTGTTACTCACTCATATAAAATTCCAACAATGCACCATTTTCTATGCAAGACACTGTAGAATTAGTGCAAAAGTAATTTTCTTGCTAATAATGTGGAGTGCAGGCAGATCCACAAATCTGGTTTTGTTCACTAACTATGCAAATTTGCCTTTTGTAACATCATGGAAAGCCAGAAAATGATTGAGAAAGGAAGGAAAATAACTGATGCCAACCATGCAGCACATAACAGAGCAAATGGAAGAAATTCATTTTGTCTAACTGCAGGATGGCAACATTGTGATTGACACCATTTAGTTGGTTGCTTAGCACTCAGGTCAGCAGACTGAAATGCAGAGAGAACACAAGACTAGGAATTCTATCATATGACCACAGTGCTTCTACTCCTGTTGCATTTCTTCATCAGAGAGAAGATGTAACTTCAGGGTTAGACCTTTCTATAAATATGTTAGTATGAATAAATTTGTATCTTTGACACAAATCAATAAAACCTTCCAACAGTTTCCATGGTTCTTGAAAAACCAAAGCTTCTAAAACTTTGCAGATCATTCCTTGAAATATAAGGATGGGATTCAAGCCTACAGGTTTGGAGGTTTTGGTTGGTTTGTTGTTTTTTTCCTAATGGCTAACAAAACCAAAAAAAACCAAGAGACTAACTCAGTGGTAGACACAAACAAGTTTTCAATAGAGAATATGAATTGAAGGAACTAGAATCCAGGTTAATTCAAGACAGAAAAAGAGCACGTGTCAATGTGTCAGCTGCAAAGTGTCAGATATCACAAGAACCCGAGTTCTTTGCCTTAGATGAAGCTCCAAGACACATCCTGAGAAAGGGCTATATCAGAAATAGAAAGGAACAATAATAAAAGGAAACACTTGAGATTAAGGTAATTCCATCATCTTCAAACAGACAAAAATGCCCCAAGTCAGAGGTGATGGAAGAAGAAATTGGTTTGACACGTAAGTGCTTAAGGTAGATGCAAACCATTTCCAAGACAAAAGCAACTTTCTCCCTATCAAGCACAAGAAATAGGAAAGAGAAGCTCTTTTCTCTTTTCTATGCAACAGAACATGCTGCAAAATTACATTCTGAACTCCAAGAACAGGAATAGTTGTTAGCAGAATGTTCAGTGTCTGCAAAAGAAGTCTACCATGTCTTCATTGTTCTGTCCATCTTGGGCCCATCATGAACTCCATCCCAAGCTCAGAAGAGAAGACTATAAAAAGGAGACTTCCAAAAGACTATCTGTGACACAGTCACAGCCCACTGGCAGATGCAATTCTCTGTATCATGGTCCCAGTCTGGTGCTGTTGCCACACAAAAGGTTCTCCTGGAATTCTTCTTCTTCTGTTGCTTGTGTTTCGCAGACTTCTCTGAAGTCAGTCCTGGCTAAGAAACGTGTCTTTCTGAAACACACAGTGAAGCCATTCTTCTTGAAGTGCATCAGTTCAGCTGAGTAGATGGGCATAAAAGCAAAGACTATCTGCCTCAGACTTTTTTTTTTAATTTAAATAGATTTTCATGCAGACATCCCAAAAACAAAAGTGAACATTTTAGGTAACAGCAGCAAGCAGAGTGGTAGACTAAGCTAAGTAACTCCTTTGGTGCTACAGGTATAATAAGTTCCACCACAAAGCAAGACCACTATTTTAAGTTCAGTTGGAGTTTCATGCAAATAGCATTTCATTCAGATTTTCTCTCAAGTTCCAGTCTCAACAAGCTCTAGGTCATCTACACTTACCCCTATCAGTGCTCTTAAGATGGTTCTTGACAGCAATCAATCTATGGGAGGTTAAAACCAGACAAGCCTATATCTACCAAACTTTCTTAGAGCAAGAAAGGTTCATATGAAAGTCAGTCTGACAGCTTCCCAAGGACACATTTTACCCACACACTCTTAGTTCAAAATGTACCAGGGGTTTCATCCATCCCTGACTCAAGCGGACTCAAAGGACACCATACAGATTTAATTCAGAACAAATCCTTATCCCAGCTTTAATTTTGTAATCTGATCAGTAGTGAGAAAACTAAAGTAAACCTGTAATACAATAAAACAGTTCCAACTCTATCACAAATAATAGTCACTAGACATTTTTCTCAATGTCTATATGTAATCATAAAAAATTTATGACATTTTGATCATGCAAGACACTGATTAAGAATAAAAAACCCATCACAGAGTCCTGAAATGCAAAAATCTTTTCAAATTATAGAAAAAAAGAGTACATTCATTTAAGCTTTATAATGCAGTTTTATGATATCCTAATTAAATTATTTACTAACCTTAAAACAACTTCGATTTTTTTCAGCCTTTCTCTCAAACTTTTTTAAACTTTTCAGTCACTACTAATGAGGCTGTCAAAGAAATGGAGAAAGCATCCCAGATACTCATCCAGGAAGAGAGTACTAAGCGGAGAAACTACCAGTCCACTGGAATGGGGACTGAAAGGAGGACATGTACTTCTCTCACGCTTATAGAAACAAAAGAGCAACACATGAGACAAAAAAATATAATCAGTGCTCTATCAAAAAGCATCAGAGGCCCATATCTGCCTTCTCCCCACTCCTGCAACTGCGAATGAATGCAGCTAAACAAAGACAAAATTGCAAAACATTTCTCCTGGGCACTACCCAGAAGTTGTAGTCCTAGGATTTTTTTCTAGGTCCTGCCAAGTTATATACATATTATGTTGTTCAAATTCCTTGACCTAGTCCATACTTCATAAAATAGGTTACTTATCAGCAACTGGAATTCCTCAAAACATTTCCATGTACATGCTCCATTTGGGATCAAATAGTAACTAGGATGTAATTTCCATCTTTCTTCCACTGACTGCCCACATCCATGTCCACACAAATGATACTTTGAAAGAACTCCAGGCTCAGCTACCAGGATCTTGATGTTCTTCATTGAGACAGCAACTGAAGGATCATCCTAGTAACTCATGTCTGTAGTGAATGTCTTTGTGGAAAGGCAAACCTTAAAAGACTGGGATTCAGCTCCAGAGCTGTACTAAGTACATGTGATGTAAAAGTAAAAGTAAATGAAGTCATTTTTCAGTGAGGTCCCAGACAGAGCTTGAGCTCTAATGCAGCATTTTGTCAAGGTGCAAAATGCTTTGGCTGTGTGAAAATGGATTTTCCTTTGGATCTGTAGATATTAACACAAACAAAACTTCCCAAGTCAAAGAGTGAGCACCATAAAAATAATAAGAAAAGGTTCTCTTAACACCAAAGTTGTGAGGTGTGACTTCATTTTCACAGGAATTAAATTTAGCCTTGAATATTGTCTTTAGGCGGCAGCAGGCAAAGGAGAAGCAAAAACACAGGCTTGGTGTCAGAAATACATCTGAGATTACTCTTGACACCATCTGATCCAAGAATCTGAAAGTCTAACCACATCTTTTTGTATTTATCAGATGAGTTCCCTGTCCCAGGTTACTCATTTCAGATTCCCATTTTGCCAAAGGATGTTCTCCTGCACCTGAAGAAAAGCAGGAATCCTGTACCAGTTTCTTAGCATTGAACATAACAGTATTGTCTGCATAAAACATGACAACCCCAAAAGCAGATCCAAAGTGTTCTACAGGCTCTGCAATTGCATATTCATGTTGGGTTTTCATTCCCCTCAGAACCAATGTCATCCTTCTGGCTGCTGAAACAGATCACAAAAACAGAAGGTCTGTGGGGGTCTGGCACATCAAATCAGGACTGTGGGAGATGCTGAAAAGGGCCATGATGCTGGCTTGAGCTATTCAAAAATCTGGAATGCAGCATTGTGAGAACTGATGTGTTTGATAGAGATGATGCCTGTCTGAAGAATGAGTGGTTCTTAGCCAAATTCATCAAAGAATCTATATGCATATTAACCCTGAGACATCATAAAAGTACACCCTATCTTGAAATATAGTGGGGAGAGAGCAGTGACTAAATTATAACCACCTCATAGAATTAGTTTAAGGAAAATTAAATATTCAAAAACCATGTGGATGTGGTTCTTGGGCATAAGGCTAAGTATTGAACATGACACTGCTGGGTTAGCCATTGGACTCAATGAATTTAGAGGCCTTTCCAACATTAACAATTCTATGACTCTATGATTCCATCATCTCCACTGAGACAGACATACAGAATTGGAACACAAATCCTTTAAGCTTGTGCTTCAAAGTCAAAACTGGAGCCACACTAACACTCAGAGGCAGAATAGTGGTTTTTGTCATTTAGACTGTACACACAGAGTGCTGTACAGTTGGAAAAAATGCTGCCTATGCCTTCCAAAGCTACCTTTCCTGCATCCTTCACACAATAAAAGATTGCTTACAAATAATATATTGAAGACCAGATATATCTAGCATAGTACAAGAACCTAGGAAGACAGTTTTCTTTTTTATGGCTTAATTTAACACAATCTAGCATACTTTGTATTAATACTTTTCACCCAGATCTGATGTTCTGTTAGGAGAAGATGAAGAGAAGACCCAGCATAACTGCTCTATTGCATCAGGGATTAAACCACTCGACAAATGCTTACTTTGCTAATATATTAAAATCTGTCAATACCTGTTGAACCTCAGAGATTAACTTTCTACCACAAGAGGTATAATATTTGCATGAGGCTTACACTTCATTTTAGTTGTCATGGGCATTCTGTGGGAGTCATGAAGTATTTGTCCTTTCACATGAAATTATTTAAAAAATGAAATGTTGGGCAATGACCCACAGATTTAGCTATCATATGCCTGCAGTGATGATGGTATCCTGCAGTGTTGAGAACTTACAGATTTTAAATAAGTATTTTCTCTCAAAAGAATGGTAGCGTAAAAACAAAGTTCATCTAAGTGCATGTAGAGAGGAAGAAAACATTGCTTTAGGTTTTAGCAATGGCAGAGATATAAAATAAGTTATATCTGTATGCACTACAGAATGAAAATAATTCACTAACAATCCCCTTCACAATGATAACCAATCACCAAAATTTCAAACAAAAGGCTGGAAAACTTTATTGAATCAGATGCTTGTCAGTCTTCTGACAAATGTGTCAGCTATGGGCATTTTAGTCAGCAATTTCAGTAACAACCAAATGGCCTTTTGTACACTGCACATGAAGACAGCCTTCAATTGGCACAGAAAACAATAAATCCCAGGCTTTTGGACCTTTAATTCTCACTCTTTTTTGGACGTGCTGGAAGAGATAAATGAGAGCTTTACTGATTTCCTTGCTCACATCAATCCAGAATGCAATTTTATACAAAAAAATTTATAAAATGCATGCCTCATTTAAAAATCTGGAATTAAATGTTGCCTTCCAATGTAGGTCATCAGTACAATTCTCAGAACAACTTCAAGACAGCAGGCTGTATGCACAGCATAACAATGCTCACAAATAAGTACCCAATGGCAAAGACATGCACACTGTTATCAAAACCCAGTTTGAGGGATGGGTTGGAAATGCTCAGACCCAGAATGCTTTGAAGCTGGGTGCTTCATAAATGCATTGCTTTGGGCAAGGCATATGTATCAGCTGTATTTCTGTGGGTAAAACCCTGTCAATCACAATCTGCTTTAAAAACCCAAAAAACACTGCAACAACAACAACGCTCCACAAGTCACCTTTTCTCTTCAAAGAACCACAAGGGATGGAGTCAGAGGAGGGACAAATTCAAACCAAATTAATAGTTTGTTTACCAGCAGTAATTCTGCCAATTTATTGAAATTATGCCAAGTTTACTCCCAATTCACATGGCAGCTTTGGTGAAAATCTGGATGTACAGAACTCAGTCAAGGAAAAGATGCCAGAAATCTTATTTTCTAAAGTAAATTTTTGCACTTTTGAGAACCCTGATTCCTAAAATTCTTGAGTCCAGAGAACAAAAAAGGTGGAGAAAAATGGGCCATTTCAAACATGTATGCCAATTATGATTATTCAGGAGAAGTACCCTTCTACTGACAGGCCAGCTTGCTGCTGTTTCATTACTCAACTACATAAACTACCATTTCACATGATCAGTATTTTAGAGGGAGAGAAAGTAAATCTCTTTGGAGCACTAGCATAATGCTGGCAGTTCTTAGCAAGACTTATTAAAAAACAAAAGCTTAAAAAAAAATCTGGGCTCACAGAGATGACATATTGCTCAGGTTTATTTCCAGATGGCCCAGAAAGGATCAACTTACAAGTCCAAAAGAGACTTGGTTCAGGAACTCCTGCTGTCACTTCTGTCAAACAGTGCCCTTGTGATGCATTGTCTTAAGAGTTTGACAGTGACTGCTATTTCATACATTGCAGAGAGGAACTCTGAATTACATTATCTTTTCCCTGAATCTCTTAGAAATACTTAATGTACATTTAAGACAATTGAGAAAAGAAAGAGAACTTAGGAGTTCTTAAAAGTATATATCTGCTAAAACAATAACAGAAAAAACTGTAGTTATTGTAAAAGCTGCCTATTGACAAACTTGAGTCCTGTAATTCAATTTGTTCACATAACACAGCATACTAGATTACTAGTATTAAATCAGTAACCTAACTGCACCTTTCTTTTACAGAATTTGGTGTCTCAAATTGCTTTTCTTTTTGTTTTTGAAAATAAATTTTGCAGCTTACAAACAGTAAACTGATAGCTATTATAAAATTGCAGTATGTCAGAAACATACTGATCTGCTTTCAGTACACTGAAGCTGAGACGGGAATGCATAGATGTCTGTGTTAAGTCTTGCTATAAAAACTACTTTCCTTCAGAATGTTCACCTATTATAATTAGAATAAATATAATATAAGTAGAATTCAATGCTCTTGGGAAAGACTTACAAATAAAGTTGCTTTCCTCTTAGCACAGATTAAAAATTCAAGAAATAAACAGCAAAACCTAAATATTACAATACACAAGCCTTTTAAAAAACTCCAAGAAACTGTCCTAAAAAAATAAAAATAGTATTTAAAATTACTTTCATATGCCTTTTCCCCTTCAGAACATCAGACCTCCAAAAAAGGAAGATTTTTCACACAAAGTTAAGTCAACATTAAATTTGTAAGTAATGGAAGACTCCCAAGATTAAGAAGCCCCCAACTAGAGCTTAGAATTATCATTCTTTAAATATTATGAAAGAGGCAAGCTGAATATCAGAGAAAAAAAAAATTGTGAGAAGAGGAGGGAATTTATTCACGCTGCTCATCAATTTACAAACACTAATTGAAGAAAGTGGTGTGTTCTGACAGCCATGCATTTCAATGCATGCTTCTAAACAGCCATTCACTCTCATAGTTACTTACGAACTTCATCAGAGTCTGACTTCAAATGCCATGTTAAATGCTGTATTTCAAATGCAAAACCAGAAATGTAAACAGAGGCACAATAAAGATACTGATTCATATGAACTCATCACAGTCATGATTACTTCCAAAAAATCTACAAATTCAGATGCATGAGGAATAATTTGAGTTGGAGAATAAATTACTAAAAAGCATATAAAAAGCAACAACAACAACAAAAACCCCACTATCTGAGGATTGAAATTTTTTTGCTACCTTTTTTGAAAAGAGACCAAGGGAGTGACCTGAAACAAACAGTAAGTCTAAATAACCAGGGACCCTGGAAGAAGAGTGGAGAGAGACTCAGAGTGAAGAGGCCATATGACATTTTTTGACCAAGAAGACTTCACAGGAAACACCTTAGTCAACACAGAAAAAATGTGGAAGTAATGAAAGGAAGAGAGTCCACTGAAGGTCTGGAAATACCATTCTAATCATGGGAAGTGACACCTGGTTTACAGACAGGTCTGACAAATGTACTTCTCACATAAAGTCACCCAAATGTTTCAGCCTATGAATGAGTACAAATATGAAATATCTGAGCTAACCCTTTTTCTGCACTGCAACCTGTCACATTTGCCACTTGAATGTGAATATAGTGTACATAGTAATATGAATTATTTCTTTGAATTCTTTACTATGGTTTTCATTTGGATGACTTTGATCCTGATGACATTAAATAAATTTCAATGATACTCCAAACCTAAGGGTTTGATGACAATTTGTACTCTTTGTGTTGCAAAACAAAAAATGTAGAAACACTGTCTACATCTGTTCTGCAGAGAGATGTGATGGGATGTCATGCTGTGGGGTTTGTGCTATAACTCAGCAGGTTGGGACTTCACTATTTTGAAATAGTTATCCATATACCCACATCACCTAGAGCTGTTACCTGACCTTTTTCTTCCTTTTTCCTTCAAAGAAGCAAGAAAGTCCTAAAATATTTCTGAACTTCTACAAGCCTTAACATGCAGCCAGTGAATGCAATAAAATATGCATACAAAACATCCTGCTTTTCCCTTCATGCATCTTCAGTTTCTCTGATGCACACATACAGCAGGATAAAGCACATGCTCTTCATGTTAACACATTCAGAAGTACTCCAAAGAACAAATGTTATCACAGGTGTGCAATGCATCACCTGACAGGTTACTGCTGGATGACCTGGTTTGTGATGAAGAATTAGGTTATATCACCCATTCATCTGGAAGTTTTCAGTACAGTTTCCATTTGCAGTTTCTTTCAGACATCATTTTGATGACTTCAACCTGAGAAAAGGCTAACACAGAGAAACTACCCAAGATATTTCAAGAAATAGTGAATAGAAGTTTGAACAAAATAAATCACTTTTAACAAGTGGAAAGATTCAAGAAGTAATTTGACATTTCAAGTTAAGGTAGCATCAAACCAAGAAAAGATATGTCATGTCACCCTACACAATCCTACTCTTAAAACAAGAAGTATAAAGTCCAAAGGTGGTACGTGCACCAAAGCTGAAGCAGACATGCTGAGGAGCGGGGCATGCTGGAGGTTAGGAAACCAGCAGTGATGATACAGATCTGAAATGCAATGACTGCACTTACTCATAAACAGCCCCTGCTGCAGGAATCTGGTATTACCATCAGTTATTTGATCAGTGTTCTTCACAATTAAAAATAGTTAATCATACCATGACCACCGCTCTGACAGGCATGAAAGAAATTAAACAAAACGAAACCTTTGTCTCAGATAGTGAAGGCCTTATGGTGGGAAATAAACAGAAACAAGTCAGAAACTACAGTGAAACAGATGTGTTTGCAGTTTTGGTGATCTCTGAAGTCAAAGAGCAGAAGCCATCCCAAAATTTTAGATTTCCATGTCATACAATTAAATAAAGGTATTCATGAAGAAGTCTTATGGTTTTGCTAAGGTACGCCTGAGAATATGAAGAGCAATTTCCAGACTGTGTTATATGTTGTAGTTAAAAAGAGAAACTCGTTGTATCTTGCATACTTACAGACTTTATTCAGGAATATTTTTAGTGAACAGTAAACCTCAATCAGGGATTTGACTGAAATTTCTGTAGATAGAGGGAGTCCTTGAAGACACTACACAATACTGTGAGATAGATAATCAAATAAGATCATGATTATGTACTATTTATTCTGCAGTCTAAAAACAATATGACTTCTTTTATGACGGGAAATGACACCCTAAAATGGAAAAACTTGATTAAACAGAAATAATGTTCAAGAACACAAATCTGGATTTAAAATTTAATGAAAACAGAGGAGATGGAGCTGTGAAGACCTGTCCTGATTAAATACTATCTATCTTTAACACGCATTTAGACAGGAAAGTCTTTTGCTTAGGCAGGAAAATAGCATTTCAATATAGGCTGCCAATATGCCTCCTTCATTTATCCTTCATGAAAAGACTACCCCTTACCTTCCCATGTGGATTTCTCTCCTATTCTTTGGACACTACTAAAAACTAAGCTGTTTGTCTCTGTGGTTATACAGGCCAGGGATTTTCTGTCAACATTCTGCTAAGAAGTTCACTTGCACCAGTCGTGCACACATATTTATCCTTAGATTTCAACCAGCACTGGTTTCTGATGAGTAGAAGTGATCTTGCAGAACAAAGATCACAGGAACAAGAGGATCTGTTAATTTTTTTTTTCCCCCACCTAATTTAAAATACAGCAGGTAAAAAACCAAACAGATTTGAGCTCCTTGTTCTCCCGCTTTCAGATATGAAATGAAGAAAGGTCATGAGCACATGTAAGAAAATATGTGGTTTTGGGACAAATATGATACCAGTAATGTCAAAGCTGATGATTATCCATGTTCAAAGGATTTTCTGGGGGGCATGAGAACATTCACTGCAATTAAATGAAATGGATGAGAAACCTATGGATTTGAAAAGGCTTTTATAACACATAGAACAATAAACAAGTTGCAATAAGACCAAAAACTTATTTCTACTATTAAAAAAAAAAAAAAAAAAACTCAAAAAAGCCTTCCAGACCCTCAGAAAGTTAATAGAAGGAATCGGAAGGAGAGGCTCATCTTTCCCATTTTAAGTTTTACTTAATGCACTTCTCATAAGACAAAAGAGGCAGCTACACTACTTATGTTGAAGAATATTCTTCTAAAAATAGATTCATCTCATTCCCTAAAAACTTACAGCTAAACTAAGGAGCAGCACAGAACTTACCTGAAAGAATTTGAAGACTCAACGGACACACACATATCTGTGTTTGCACACACACATATATACACATCACTTTAACATCCAGCTGTTCAGAATAAGGTTAAAGGTATAAAGTTATGACTATTCAGAGTGTATTCTCTGACAGGTTTCAGCATTACAGCTTGCAAGCAGTAGAGGACTAGATACCGATGAGAAGAAGATGCGAAAATATCTGTCAGGCACTGTTTTATACCAAAGTGGTATTTTATCATAATTTCCACATACACTCTGTATGCACTCATACAGTCTGTAGATGCTTGTAAGTGAACTGTTGTCATTGCTACCCTTTCTCCAGATACAGTGTGCATCTGCTAAAAGATCTATGCTTCACATCTAAAATCCAGCTTATATTTATTTTTCTGTTGATTTGTAATGTTAGGCCTTCAGCCACAAGTTAGATGCAGTTATCCTTATAAATGCTTACACTGTGGGTGTAAGGTGCCTACACAGAGGTTAATGCTCAGATCTATGAAGGGAGTAACCAGAGAGGTTCTGGGGCCCAGTATCCCCAGCAATGCAATAGCCACAGATCACAAAATCTCACAGGAAGAACAAACATCTCCATAGTGAAATTCAGAGAAGTGCTAGCATGCTGGGCTAAGCACCCAAGTCAAGGCTACAAGGAAATACATACTTCGACTTTGAACTCATATCTGAAGATTTTTATCCTGGATGTACCCTTTCAAAATAGAGGGGGGGGGGGAAAGTCGATAAACCACCTGACAGCTTATGCAGTGAGGATAATTTTTTATTTAAATCACATTCGGAGCACTTATATCTAAGTGGATCTCTATTTTGTCCCTCTTAAAGGTGACTCATGGATTATGCATGCAGAGAGAGAGATGGGCTTGGGATCTCTCCCACAGGTAGCCCCAGGAAAAAGATCTTCAGCAATGTTTACACATTGATACAGTTCCAGTGTGGACATATTTACAAAAAAAAAAATGAAATTTTGCATCCTCTCTGTAACTGGGAAGAAGAAAGCACTGTGTCTTGTACCACCTTTTTTTAACTAAAAGAGACTTCATGGAAAAAAAAAAACCCAACTAAGACTGATTAGACAAAAGACCAAATTGCGTGTGTTCTTTTACATATGTATATGTGTGTATATGTGCATGGGCATGAATGTTCATGTTTCCTTATGTGCTAGGGTAAAATAAATGCAGCAAAGATAATCTCAGTATTAACATTACTCAGAACAAACTTCTCTCTATGCCCATAGCAGACAGTAAAATAAGAAGCCACAGCCGGGAAGAGTCAGTCTGGGTATTAGAAAAACAATAGGAATATTCAGGCATGAAAACCTGTGCAAGATTCTCCAGTGCTGGACACAACCTAGAACAGATCAGCTGATCATCTGTTAGCTTAAAACATACATCTGAAATCCACTTAGAGGGGGAAAAATCTATTATGGAAGGAGAGTGAATTATTTGGCCTCCTGAAATGTGATTTAGCCCTATCATTTTATTGATGATGAAGAAAACAATGCTGAAGGAGAGCCTTGCTACAAGAAATATTAGGAACACTTTGTTTCTGTGACTGGTTCCTAGCTCAGTGCAGTGGTAGACTTCAGAGGTGAGGCTGTAGGAATGAAAAACATAGGTTTAGCTAACCTCGAGACCTCTCCTTGTGACAACGTGTCAAACATACACAAAACTTGCAGCAGGACCTGGAAAAACTTAGTCATGTGACCAGATAACCTTAAATAATTTTTGTATCCAAGTCTTTCTATGTCTGCTTGGAATTTTGGCATAGCCCGTGATATAAGTCCCTAGTCTCCATGACTCAAGCAGTTAAAAAAACCCCAAAAAAACAGTAAAAAAACCCACAAAGATCCATTGGCTACACCACAGAATCCTCTCTAATGCCACCATACATGTGGTGTCCATACAACAGACAAGTAAGTGTCCACCCTCATGAGGCAAGTGTCTCCATTTTGAAATGTACCTCAGGGAAGGTCTCCTGGATGATATAAGCATTGAGGAATCATAGTCTAGTCATATTTATTATAATAGTTTTTCAACCCCACTACAGGAAATTTATTTGCCCCTGAAATCACCATTTTGGTTTCTGGGTACATTATAAGTGCCTTCAACTAGGCACAAAGGATAAAGTGTTCTAAGATTATTAGATTTATTTTTAAAAAACAATGTTGATGTTCTTTACACATTGTAGAGCAAAAAAAGTGCAATTCATTTTTGCAGAAATATACCCCTTTTATTAGCTGGAGATTTGACTGCCCTAAACACACTTGCTCTAAAATTGTCTTTTCTGTTGAAGCCTGTCAGAGATCAAGAGATATTTATGGATAATTTTGAACACCTACTCAAAGAAAGTTATTTTATACGATGTTTTTGCTTTAGCTGGAAGAAGAGACCTCCATCTTAGTCTAAAGCACATTATGTCACTTCTCTCTGTGCTTCTCTGTGTACTGATGAGGAAGTTTTGCTGAATTCCAGCCTTAGGGCAGGTCTTTCTTCCAGGAATAAAATGACATGCCTAACTCAGGGCCATGAAAATGAGTCTATGCAATGTCTAATCTGTTTGAGCTTCCTCCTGCATAGATAAGGGATTGATTATACTGATTAACATAAAGTACCCTTAGACACAGATTTTATAGTAAGCCTTGTTTGAAAACAATTCACTTCATTCCTATTGGACAAATCAAGATATTATATCTTAATGGGGAAACTGGTTGAATAATCTGTTTTCACACTGTTTTTTCTTCAGTTTTCATATGGAATATCTTGATTGTAAAAATCTCTTCTCAGCCCCATTTATCTGCTGATAAGTGGCTATCCCTTTTTCCAAAGCTAACTTGTTTTCACAACCTGTTGTTCCTTTCCTTCGGTTGTATTTGTGGGAACTAGTAAAACCTAGTTCTCAATAGTCATTTAAGCTTACTGCTTTTCTAACTAATCTAGGAAAGTGGGCATTTGATTTCCTTATGTTTAATGTAACTTGTTTGTTGTATGGGGAGAGTTTTCAAGTTCTTAACTCTTCAGATTTTTTTTAATATTTAGGAGTAAAATGAAGGCAAGATATGATTAAATAATGAATCAACATCGTTAAGGTGTCTGAAGATTCCTCTTAGCTCCAGTTTTATGCACAGAATAAGAAAACTTCAATTTAATTCAGCTCTTTGCCTCCATGTTGTATCTACGGTAAGATAAATATCTATAAGGATAAGTACCACCACACCCAGCTCAAGCCCATTTTATATTTTTGCCCTGTCACAGCTTATATTTTATAATGAAATGCAGTACAACAGTAATGATACATGTTCAAATAGGACTTCGAGAAGTGGTAGAGCAAAATTGCCTGTGACCCCCTGCAGGGTTAGAATGAAATCTAATTAATTGCTTATTAAAACTGTTCATGGTGGTTATGGAAAAACAACCAGGATTTGAATATACATTCACTCCTCAGGTTTAATTTAAGCCAAACAATGACACTCACTGGAGTGTACAAAAATATAAAAATCATATAACGTCAGGTAGGAAATAGGATAAGTATGGTACATTTATTGATTCACTTACTGGTAAAACAACCAAATAGAAACAAACTGTCATAGAGTATTTGCCACTTGCTAATTTAGACACTAGTTTTAGTGGCCATCGCTCCAGCAGTAGAAGCCATCCTTAATTAATAGTGACTAAAACATACTGAGAAAATGAAATTAATTTAATTCTGAGAATTTCCCTAACAGCTTTACATTGTTTTATCCAATAGGTCCAAAAAAGTGTGAATAACGCTTTTATTGAGACACAGTAGATCGACACTTGATCTGCAAAAGTAAAATAACTGGAGAACTGAGTGAAAAAGTAGGTAAAAATACAGAAAGAAAACCATTAAGCAGCTTAAATTTAACAAGAAAATGTGAAGTTAGTCTACCTAATAAACACAAGATGATGCAGCATTTTTATATCGGCTTGGAGATTTTTACAAGTTTAAATATTAACAAAGAATAATACAACTTTCATAGCAATCATCAACTCCTTCATTTGGTGGGAAAGAATATAAATAATGCAAGAACAAACCATTGAACCTTTCTGGTTCCAAACATTATTGTATCTTATAGGCAGTCAAAATACGAAAGGCAGTTACATGAGCACTTATAATTTACACAGGTTAAGGCACTGTAATTTTATATTCTGGATCCACATGAGGTAAATATAATTTTAAAATTATATTTGTAAAATATAATCCCATGCTCTGCAGCAGTGTGATTAGATTAAGTACATAAATGAGTTTTGCATGTTTAAGTGTTAATTATTTCTAATTGCTAATCAATCAATGCATTTCTATTTTTTTTCAAAAGAAAGGCCATAAAAACTTTGTCATTTTCTTATTAAATCAACATTCTATAAACTTTTTAATGATTACTTATAAAAAATGGTTTTGCCCATTTTTCTTATTAATATCTTTTTCCATAAAGAGCCCTACTGCACCTAAAAACAACATTAAGGAGAAAACTGAAAGATTATAAATGAAGCATCATGTCTTACTACTCAGACAGTAGCATCACATTTTCACAATAATGGTTGCTCAGAATCTTAGTAACACTTTGCAAATCACAGCTTCTAACAATGATCAGCAACGGGCAATCACTGTCAAAAAAAGAAACCAATACGTATTGATAGCTATCAGAGCAGCAGATGTGCAGTTCAAAATCTGATTTCCTACAGCTATATTTTGGGTGGAGAAGGCTGTTGAGAATGAAGTAACATGAAAAGCTTCCAATTCTCTCCATGCACTAAGCAGACAATCCGGTTCCTTTTGAATACCCTGCAGCACAGTACATCCAATATCAGTCAAAGCTAGAGCACTGCTGTCTTCTGTGATGCCAGTGTCTCTGTCCAGGCATGCCAGAGCAGTCACAATCTGAAATTCTCTTGCACATGATAACAACAATCCACACGAACTGCCTCCGTGTGCCTGAAAGAGCACCTGTATCATTTTCTGTTGGTTTGTCCCTCATTGTGTCTTAACAACAATGAATAAATAGAAAATTTAGCAATGTAGTAGAAGAACCTGGAGTTTGATGGAAAAACAAGGTTCAACAACCTGTAAGAGCCTCCAGAACCACTATCTTTTAAAATAGTTTGCAATCTCCAACACCTTAACATTCACTGAGGGAGTAATTTACTTATTTTTCTCACAATAACCATAAAATTAATGAGTATTTCCTTGCCTTATACTAGTGAAATGAAAACTTTATTGCCTTTCCTATGTTTTAATGTCAAAACTTGGCATAGCAGAATTTACTAGTGGAGTCATTTTTGATCACCACCCCACTGACACAGATATAATTCACAAGCAATTTCCATTCATCTTCCTGTTTTGCCCACTTCAGCTCAGCAGCACGGCAAGCACCTTAACATTTTCTGATGAGTATAGCTTTCTTATGAAAAAGAAAAAATAAAGAAAAAAGAAAAGTGCAATTTCCTATATGTAAGGGCTGTGAAATTCTTCTACTGACCACATTTATCCTGCCCCTACAATATTTTAAGACAGTTTGGAGCAGCAGCACCATCATGAAACACATGCCTTAAATTGACATGGCTGAGACACCAAAAGTTTCAAAACTCATTTACATGAACTAAACTGGTGTGTGCCTACAAACAACATTTGACAGGCTTGGCAGAGCTGATTAAACTTTGCCTGTGCTCTGGCTCTCCCCAGTCTCTCTCAGTTTCTTTTACCTCAGTGAGTGGTGCAGGGTATTGTATAAAATCAAAGGGCTACAAAGCATACAAAACATCTCAAAGCACGCAACTTACTTGCTTTTAAAGTAGGCTCTGCTATTTTGTTGAAAGAGAATCACCTTACAGACCAATCTTTTTCCCTTCTGCATGGGAAATAGATGTTACAGTTTTTACCTTAACCATGTCAGACAGAGAAGCTACAAACATTTTAGCATCATTAATCTCTTATTGAGATTTCATTGATACGGGCAAGAAGATTCAAAAAACAGAAGAAACATTTTTATGTAGATAGAGATTCAAGTGCCAGTATTTCCTAGTTGGGATTTTCTTTATAACAGAGCATGTAGCTTCTACACCTTCTCCAAGATCATGATTTGGAAAAACAGCAGAGTTTCAGTGATTATTCAGTCAAATGAAAAGGCTACTCATGGCTTCTTAGGATTAAACAAAGGGCAGAGGGCACCCGGACTCTCAATTTTTTGCATATATGGAAAAGATATATTATATATATATAAGTATATATAAGTGTAAGTATATATAAATAAGTATATATATATATATAAGCATATAAATATAAGTATATATATATAAGTATATATACTCCTAATTCCAGCATATCCATTTAACAATGTGAATTACATTGTGTAACACATTTCAGTGATACAATCATTCCAACCTTATTGGGGGGAAAAAAATAATTAATAAAAAGAGATTATGCATCAGACACCAGATAAACAATAAGCCATCTAAACCAGGTTAGGGCATACCAGTGGAAGAGGCTAGCACAGTCTGTTTTCATCTGATGTATTACACAGGTCATAGGGCCTGCCTGTGACATATAACGTCTTTCGAACACTAAGTCTCAACTAAAAGACTCTATATGTGACTTTGACACAGGAGAAGAGGAATGGTGGGGAGAAAAAATAATTTTAAAAACTGTGAAAATATTAAGAAGGAATTTGACAAAGGCCCAGGGGAGCAGAAGGTAAGACAGGCAAAAGGAGAGACGATTATACACCAGAAAAAGTGTAGGTGGATGAGGAAGGAGCATCAGTCAAAACAAAGCACTGAGAGGAGGTGAAGGATAGCATTTAGTCCTTGATACAATGCAAGAACATCTCCAGCATGTTGAAGGAGTTCTCAGTGGTTCAAGAACCTCATGCCCTATGTTAGGTACTTCATAGTGAGCTGCCATATTTCTTGGTTAGACTATTATAGCTGTTCCAAAGGGCCTCCCAGTGTCTGAGGAGTTATTCTGGATTAATTTCCTCTAGAAGATATCTAATCCACATGCATCACAACCACCCTGAAAACAAAGCTCACTGGAGATGGAGACAGTCATGAAGGTTGCTTCAGAAATGTATTTTCCTGCTTGATACCTGACTACTAATGTACACACAGCCTCAGAGAGCAAGATCAATGTTGATCTATTGCCTGCTCAAAATGCTGACACCTAAACAGAGAGGAAAACCAATATAAATGTTTGGAGGGGCACATATTGATGCACTCCCAATACAATTAACCCAAATTTGATAATTTCACGGCAATAAGTTTCCTAATTGTAAAAGAAAGTGCTATAGTCTTCTAATCATGGCTGGATACAGGAAGATCTTCATACAACAGTTAAGTGGACTCAACCACAAAAACCTTAAGTTATGTAAATATAGGTATTATCTCAGGACATATTTGAAGCCTATTTGGAAGATCTAAATTACTTCAGTAGTGAGGCTGAAAACCACTCAAGCATGTGGGATAAAAAACTGCACTCACTGAGCTAAGATCATGCTATTGTTAAAGCAGAACCACAAATATGAGTTCCATGTTGGCACCAAGTCACTCAATCTGAAAAATCCTCAAATGCAAATATGAGAAATGCAGGAAGTTCATCCTTCAAATTTTTAAGGCTGTATGATAAAGTATAGTCACTGGTTCGTTTTCCAACGGTTTCCAAATCTGAGTATCTTCTGCTCAAAATATCCTCAGATAATTGCAAAGTCCAAACCAGTAAATTCCAATTGCAGAATTTAAACACATCCAAGGCCTGGAGTGAAAGTCTGGCATAAATTCCACACTCCTGACCTATTTCAGAACATCAGTTTGCCAGTCTAATGAGTTTGTTTACCTGCATTCAAAACACCAGTGAAGGGAATTAGATAACATCAGATAAAGAACTATTACACTTCAGCTCTTATATTGTGTTTGCAAGAAAAGGATGAAGATTCAGTGTCAAGGTATTTGTGTTAGAAAGCAACAATTCCAGTGAGCTCTTGAGATCTCACACAGTAATAAACAATACACCTAAACGAGGACATCCTGGAGGTAAAGTGATACTGCCATAGCAACTGACTGCCAGAAAAACTGATCTGACTTTTGCAGCACCAGCTGCCCAGAACTGAAGAGGAACTCCAAGATACACCAGGCATATGTCTCCTGTATCCCTGAACAGAGATGTGCAAAGATTAATAAATACAGTAGCATTTTTCACAATAGCCAAATGCTGTTAAACATTTCTGCTGCATAAAGTACAATGAGCTGAATAAAATACAAGCCATTTTAAATTTGACTCTAGCCAATGAGCTTCAGAGCACACGGGGTGCACAAACTCCAATTCCTAATGATTTACAGCTGGCAGTGAAATGATCATCTGCAGTAGCCACAATTACAAGACTATTCATTCATTAGGAACAGTGATTGTCAGACAGTTATAAGGAAGCCCTTCTCTTAGCAGCAGCAGGCATTTTTAAAAGTCTGGAGAGCTGACAACTCTTCTCTTTTTATAGGTTGTTCTGGAGCTACACAAAATTTGGAGCTCATGAGTCCAAAAACAAGCCTCTGAGGAAGCCGCCTGGAGATCCTTCAATTTATTTCCATTCCCAGAGAAACACTCCTGCATACAGAATTCCCATGGAGCTGTATCTTGTTCCTCAGCCACCACATCACACTCATGGAGGTGAATCCAGGACAATAAAGATATAAGATGAAAAAAAACCTAACCTCTCTCTGGAGGATTTTTTTTTTCCTGGAAGGCAAGACAGGAGTTTTAAAACCTCATTAGACAGAGAAAGACATGAGTCTGAGCTTTTTATGTTATGGAACAGAGATTTGCACTCTTGATTAGAATTATATTACTGCTATCACCTCCCATTCCTAGTAGTACACATCAGTCCTGATTTTTTTCCTGAAACCTCTGCACAAAGCCACCTATCCAATGTATGCATGCAATATTCACTTTCATGTATGACATTGATAGATGCAGTAGATAGAACAGCACATTAAAACTGCTTCTATAAAAACTGATTTTCCTTCCCAGCATAATACCAAAACCACTTCTTTTTTCTTCAGTTACTATCACTTTCTTTCACTTTGTTGAACTCTGCCACATGTGGAAAGATAAATTATATATTGATTTTTTCCTCTGTTTAATAGCCTCATGAACGAAGAGGCAGTGCTGTTGAATATGGTGCCTCTGGGAGAGAAGGGACATCACCCGCAGAGCACTTTGAATCACAGCTCTCTTTTGGGTGTTTTTTCTGAAGTTAACAGACTTATCACCACAGAAGCACACTTACAGAAAGTGCATTCTGCTGATTACTCCTCAAATTGGAGCAAAGGAGAGCTATATGCATCTATCAGTATAGTTCCTCTGCCAACAGTACAGCAAAACTAATGGTCCTTTTCTGCCTCTGTCCCACTCCCTTTGCTCCTTCATGCAGTTTATGACAGCACACCACTCTCCATGTTGTTGCTTTGTGGCTACTCCCATACCTGGTATCTTTTATGGGCCTATAAAAACTATCCTCCTAGTAGAGCTGCCCCAAGAAATGTATCACTGGCAATTTCAGCCTTAGGTAAGTGATCACACTTCACCATTATTCACTGTGCCATGCACAATTATAACTACAATAGGTTACTTCTTTATTGAACACCACAAATCCTTCAGCTGCTAATGGCAGAGTTTTCAGCATGCAGCAGTCAAACAATATTTCATTTCTCTCCTCTTCAAGCACATTTTGTGATGGTGAGTTAATTTAGCTAAGTTAGCTAACACCATGAGAACAGTTCCCTCAGGGTATTATGTTATTTCTTATTTGAAGTCCCAAGCCAGAATAGAGATCAGCCATGCTGGAGGGTGCATGAGAAAACCAAAAAATGTTTATTAAGACATGCTACCACAAAAGAGCTGCCACAGAGTTTTAGGCTCTACTTCAAAAACATACTAACAATGTCAATCATCATTTGGTCCACAAACTAAACACCTATTCCAGCAGGAGTACTTCATTTCTTATCAATGTTTAAACAACAAATTTTTCCTTCTTGTTGAAACATAAAAAGTGCCAAATATTTCACAAAGCATTATTTCAGCTATCTGGGTTTCTGATCAGAAACTAGCAGCAAAACAAAGACCTTAGTAGAAAGGGTAAGAATTTTTTTCTAAAACAAAAACAGAGACTCAGTTTTTGAGAAAACAGCAGAGTACATCAGAATTTTATCTCACTGAAACATTCTACATATCACATTTGAACATTTCTTCAAGTAAAATGTGTGGCTACATAAAAGAAAGAATTTCTGTCCAAAACAAAAATGTTCCCATCCAAACAAAAAAATTACCTGCCACTCCCTCAAAAAAAAAACCAAAACAAACAAAAAAACCCAAAACAAATCAAAACAAAAAAACACCAAAAAAAACCCACCAAAAAACCTTCCCAGAGGCAGAAGCAAAATCAGGTGACCTCAATGGGTTTTACCATCTCTCTTTAGTGTTTGGGCTTTTTTTGTTATTATTTTTTTTTTATGTTTTGAACATCTGAATAATTCACAATATTTTATTTGGAAAAATTCTAATAAAAGGCACATAAGAAAAGTCAACAGCAAGATTCAAAGTTACGGTTGAAGAGGACAAGCATGCTCATTAGCTCCATCATTAATAGCAGGTGTGTAGAATCTTGTCTACCCTCTGTAGATGCCTGCTACATCTCTCATTCCTCCAGAAGAGCCCTAAGCAATGGGCTTAGTCTTTGCTACTCATGTGATGGCTGTTTAAGGGGCCAGTGAAAAAGTGACCTCCAGCAGCACTGGGGCTAATGCATTGCTGGTGTAATGCAGAGAGCATCACACCCAAAATGTCCTAGCCCTGGAGACATGGATACCAATCTAACTGGTCAGAAGGCCAAACTGTCACTCTGTGTTCAGACATCTGTTAATGCTCCTCTCTGCAGGCCACTTCCCTCTCCTTGGCCTCCTGTTTCTGGCCTGGAGTACTATATTACCTTTGCTTTTATTACAAGTAAACAAAATAAAAGGCCTGTTTAAGGTTGCAAAAAATCCTTTCAATCACCAAAGCATTTTCTTGAGTTCTCACTCAGCTTTTATTTATTTATATGCTTGTTGTTTCCATTTCACTTCACTGCGCTGGGTCCTAAACCCTGCTTCAGCAGCTGACTTGGACAAAATATTGATGCTCAAAATTCTATCTACAGTCTTCTAGGGAAGGGTTTGCAGTCCATTTCTCACAGCTCCTCAAACTCTTTCCTTTCTTCCTTAAAGCTCAGTCTCAGTCCCATAGGGGAGTTTATGACTCTACTGGAGAGTTTACAAACTGGGCAGCCCCCATCCCCTGAGCTCATCACAAGCAAGAACATCCCACTGAAAAGCTTTATATGTGTCACTGCAACCTCACTCACTCATTTCTCCAAAGAGTTCATTTGAGGATTTCCTTATCACTTACAAGAAACTTGTTTATAATTTGTGGGAGATTATGCAATAGACACTGGTGGACTTTGAACACTAAAATATTCTGCCTGTCCTAAAAAAAAAAAAGGATGATTGTGTCCTGAGTTAAACTAGAGTCTCAGCTCTGTCCTCTACACAGGACAGAGCCAGCTATCATTATGCATACAGCAACTTCAAAAGAAAGGCCAGATATTTTCCTTGTGAAACAAAGGCCATTAGTAGCAAAGAAATAGTTAAAGTATAAAGCCAAGACATAACATGGAAGCAAAGGTGTGTCTAGTGGTGTGCTTATGTAGAACAAAAGGGTAAACACAGCTTCCTTTCAGCTCCTGCCACAAAACTGGCTTCTGTGCTCATTACCCACTAATGCTCATTGGCTTTCAATGGAAAGTGAAGTAACCAGCAAATGTCTTCAAATTTAAAGGTTTAAGACATCCAAATTCTATGCAGTCATGAGCTGTTCCTTTCTCCCTGCTTTAATTGTGTGGATTTTTTTTCAAAATGACATTGTAAGTCCACTGGCGCATGCTCTTGTCCTTGTGAAGAAAGCTGGCTTCAAGGTCACCTACGGCATACAAGGATGCTCCCCCTGAGGAAAGGATGTCTGTCACAGGAGAGGATTCTCTGTTACAGAAAGCAAAGATGACTCAGAGACCACAAATGCTGATCTTGCTCTAAACTCTGGATCTATGGTAACGTGGGAAAGGATTTGTGGTCTGCATCTGAATGTTCGGAAATTCAAGAGTCATTATTCAAATCTGTCATTTTCTACCCTACATGTCCACTCACCCTGCATATTTCTAAGAGTCTAAATTACTGTGACAAAGTGCAGGGCTGGCTTTCATTTAATCAATATTATTTATATTAAATTACTGAGGTACTGAACACTATTTTAGCAGTCAACAACATGACAGTTGATAGCTGTGTCCTGATGGCTTCTTCTGTTTGTGCAAAAAAGGCTGTTTTGTAAGTACAGCAAAAATGGAGAGAAGATAGGAAACACACAGGCTGACAAATCCCTGAACACTGAGATTTTTTCTATCAAAAAAAAAAAAACCAAACCCAAACCAAAAGACAAAACCAAAAAAAAAATACCCCCCAAAACCATAAAGTATTTCTGTTTCGCCCTTGTGCTTGAAGCTACAAAGGTGGATGCTATCTTTCCTGCCCTAACAAATGTAAAGCTGCAAAGGATAACATCCACTGAGTTGAGGGATAGCTTTAGGGAAATGTCCTGTGCTATTTTTCATGTCAAAAAGTACTTTATTCCACAAATATTTGACGGAATGACAAGGTATATCCAGTACGTAAAAGAAATGAATCTAAGGGTCATGGAATTAACCATTAGGAAAACTATGACACCTAAGGGCACAGTAGTACAATCATAATTTTGGGTAGGTTACACAAGTGTAGACCCTACCAAAATTTGTGGAAACCACAGCTAGAAGGCTGAAAGCAAATCTATTAACACTTTGTTCTTGTCTACTTCTAGACAACCCATATCCAGTTCAGTAATTTACTTAAGAATCACTGAAAAATTATGGACATTTGTCACAACAGTTTAAAATTATGAAATTCCAAGAGATTCACTACATCCACCACCACTAAAAAAATAATTTCAGTTTCTTGTTGACCTATGTATTTCATGTGCAACATGATTTTACCCATCAGGGAACTACTGAGTGAGAAGCCACACCAACACAAAACACACAGTTCTAGAGCATTAAAGCCTAGTTTACTTTCATTTCTGTTAATGTTTATAATTGTGTCACCTACTGAGCTGGGTTTGTCGGCTCCCTACCCCTGCCCCACCTCCTCAGCATTTTTTTTTTTTTTTTTTTTAATCCATGAAAATTATAACAGACTTACTGCAGCAGTAAAGACAAACATTTCAATAGGCAGAGGTCAAGATAGTACAAGGTTATTATATCAAGGGCAATACTGATATTGCCACACTGAACACACTTCACTAATAATTGTATGCATGTATTACTATACAACAATGTTACATAAATCGCTCAGCATAGCCAAGCAATTACTACTATGGGAACCCTTATATTTTTTATTTACCTGACATTTTGTACCTATATGGTTTAATTGTTGTATTAAAATATTTTAAATTTTCTCTGCTTTATGTTGTAGTTTTACAGTATACTGTGGCTTACTCCTGTACACTCCACTATTGTCACTACCAAATATGGAGAATATGGGATGTTTTTACTAGAGAAGGTAAACTTTAGGAGATTTCCCAAGTTCTCAGTGACAAGTGACTTGAAACTTGAGAGAATTACCAATGAAAAAATTTGGGCATTTATGTCATAATAAATAGAAACAGCTTCACAAACTCTTCTAAAGCTTTTAAAAAGCTCAGTATGTGTGTTCTATTTTATAACAATAAAAGCAGCTCAAAGCTGAAAGTTTGGACATATCCTCATAAACCAATGATTCAAATTTCCATTTAATCATGAGGAGTTAGTGTAAAAGGAAGATGCAAAATGCTACCAGGTGCAAATTAAGCAACTAATCTTTTAAGGAAGAATTACTATACAGAATTTGCATCCCAAAATCCCAGATTCAAGTATTTACAAAAAGTTCTGAAAAAGAACAACAAAAATTATCATCATCAAACCAAATAATGCCCAGTTATATATCCTTAAAACTAAAATCATATTAATGGCATATCCCTGATAACAAAGCACAAATTCATAAAATGTTCATCTTACAGAAAGGAAAGAAAAAGGAATTCTCATCTGTGGAAGTCCAATGAATAAGTCCATATTACTTACAAATACCCACTCCAATGATGAGGCTCTGCTGTTTATAGTTCTTCCGTGCTGGTGCTATAGAGGACTTCTAACGTTTTAAGCAGTTACTTAGTGTTTTGCTGAGAAACAAAGGCCAAACCTTCAGCAAAGTAAGACAACTTAGATATCTTCACAGCTGATGTAAGCTGACCCATTTTATTTTACTGCACACCACCTCTTTTTTGGTTCAGCTGCTGATGCAGTAAGTTCATATCCACAATAAAAGACCTGATGAAATCAAGCAGAAGAGAACGCAAAAGCACTTTCCCTCCCTAACACCACTTGTGGCTTTCTGGATATGTCTGAAAGATGGGCACTTCTCTCTCTCCCCGCTCCAGAGACACAATAGTAATATATTCTGACCTACGAATCTGAAATGGAATTGTGATTTCACAACATATGCCAGATATCAAAAAAACAACTGGGCCCTAGCATGTTGGTGACCTGTTTATACTAGAGTCCATTTCTGTTTCTGTAGTTTGTGAGCCACAAAGTCATCTAGAAAGCAAAACAATTGAAAGTCATCCACTCACAGAGAGCACTGTTAGGCATTCCCTTAGAGTTAAAAATAGTCTTGCTTCAGAGTAAGGATCTTTCTAATCCCAATATCTAAAACCCATGGAAGTAAACCGTGTATCCCTAAATAAACGGAATACAAGAGACTCAGAATTATGCATGAATTAGATGCAGGAGGTGTTAAATGCAGGGCAAATTACACTGGACTTAATATTTTAATTCAAACTATGATACTTTACTTTCTTCCAAAGCTCAGGTCTTACTCTCTTCCCTGATGAATCCTGTTGGTCTGTCTTCTCTTCCTCTACTTCACCTACTGAGGGCTTTTGAATTCAGGAAATATTAATTTAGGATCTTTCCAGAACTAGACAGCTTTACTTCAGTTTGGCGAAGTCCAGCACTGAAAGATATTTTTGCATTTTAAAGGCCTGAAAAATCTATTGCTGACCCGACCTATGATGATTGCAGATGAATTCTGATCCACATCTATTTACCAGCATGTTTGAATTAGTGAACTCAGTCAATGAAGAAGAGAACACTAAAATTTATGGTTTTTCTCAGAATTTCTAAAGAATACCATTTCTCAACCATCTAGCACAAAATAAAATATACATGGTATCCAAAAAAAAAAAAAAAAAGGCAAAAAAAAAAAAGCTGAGTTTCAGTTGAAATTACTCATGATTATGGATCAAAAATACCATAATTAAATCCATCTGCACATACTATTTCACTCAAAAGTTTAATAAGCTGTACTGGGCCTGGCTGGGATTGATTTAATTGTCTTCATAGCAGCCTATAATGGTGGTGCATTTTGAGTTTGAGAATTTGTGATTAAAAGCTAAAACAGTGTTGATAACACACCAGTATTTTGGTTATCACTGAGCACTGCTTGTACAGCATCTTGGGGTTTTTGTGGGTTTTTTCCTTTTCTTCTTCTCAATCTGCTCCCTCAGACAAGTAGGCTGGGAGTGTGAAAGAAACTAGGAACAAGCACAGCCAAGACATATGACCTAAACTTCCCAGAGGGATACTTCAAACCACACAACCATGTGCTACCCAGTAAAAGCTCAGCAAAAGGAGGAGGAAGGGAGAACCTTTGGGGCTACAGCATTCACCTTCCCCAGGAATTGTTAGGCATGATGTTGCCTTGTTTTCTGCAAAGTGACTAAACCTCTGCATGTTGATGAAAAGTAGAAAGTGAACACCTTATATTGGTTTGCTTCTGCTTGCAGCTTTGTCTCACCTATTAAACTGTCTTTATCTTGAGTTATCTCACTCTTGCCCCTCTGAGTCTCTCCCCCTGCAGAGCTTGACTTAATGAGTAAGTAACTGGTGGAGGCTTAGCCTCCAAATGGGGTCAACCTACCACATAAGAAAAAATAAACCAAATAAATAGACTTTGTTTTACATATAAGGCAGACATGCATGATTATTGACTCCAGTTTTAGATTGGAAACTAGAACTACATCAAGTTATCTGAGATGGAAAACAGCAGAGAACCTGTCCAGCCAAGAAGGAAGAAAAAAAATGGCATTGAAGTCTCTCAATGTCATTCATTAAATTTGTCATGGCTGATAAAGGTTTTAGAAGACAATATCTGCTCCCAGGCAGCCCTAATCATTAAGAAAATTAATAAGTAACAGGCAGAAAACTAAAATTAAGTGCAGAGCATGTTGGACACATTCAAACAAAGGAAAAAGCTTTCCCTGAACATTAACATACTGATGAGGAAGAAAGAGGAAACAGTGTAAGAACAATACATAAAATTCCCTATTAAAATCTCTCCTCTTTCTGGCTGGCAGAAACCTTTTTTTTTAGAAGAAAAACTATGGCCACAGCTGGAAGACCTTAGGAAGAAAACTTTCTTGCATGAGCACCTAATTGATTAATACTAGACACTCACAGTATATTTATTACTTCTGCTGCCGAAGTTTTGCTCTCTGTTGTAAGACACTTAACACTCTGGTGCCAGCAGAAATCAGACTGGCACCTCAGAAAATATTTACTCACAGTTTGTTGTTAAAAAGAACTCAAAGCAAATAAACCAACAAATCCTGAGCACTCAACAACTTGAATTTTTACATAGGCTGATTGTGCATAGCCAATGCATGTGCATCATATGTTCAGGTATACCTTTATTCAAATCTAAGCTACAAAATGGATATTGCAGTGACAACATAGACCCTACCTCATGGTACTTTGCATAGAGAAATATTTACAATAACTTCTGCCTTAATAATGAGGAAGTTATCAGGCGTCTGAACTTTATCATTTCAATATCTAAATATATAAGGGGTGGGGAAGGAGTCCAGAAGTCATGTGAGGCACAGGGAAGAAGGAAGTCTCAAAACATGTTGCATTGTTTGCTAAAATTAACAGATCATAACAAAAACGGAAAAAAACAGATAATTTTGTAATCCTCATAGCGAAATCTGGCTCTGATCCACTGCACACAGTTAATGAATACATTACAAATGTGCATAATTTTGAGCATTTAGCAAAAAATTAGTATTGGCTCCCTAGAAGCCACCCACTTCAGTGTCATTCTCCATAAGCTGTGCTACATCTAACTGTTCTAAAACAAATGAATCAAGACATGCTCTTGGGTGTTCTGCAGCTTCTCCACTAATTAATTCAGACCTTTCTTCACTTGCATTTGTAAGAGAATAAGCAGGCAAAAAGTTTTGGGTATTTTTGTCTCTATAGCTTGTCTCATCATGCAGCTGAGTGTGATTTAGCCCATGCATGTACAGTCAGCAAGCAGAACAAAACTGCTGACCACCCACAAATACTGAAATCAATAGAAATTGCAGGGACATTGTGACTTTCAGACACAGCTTATCCTTCTTCAGAAGCCTAGTCATAGGTAGAAGGCCTTACTCTGAAGCTGTGTAAGAAACATTTCTGAACTGGTGGGTTACATCTGTTTTATTTCCAGAGGGCAGAATCAGACACACTGTACCAAACAGGCCAAGTCCCAGGGCAGGGTGAGAAGGAAAGAAGAAAACCTCTGTCTCAAGATGAGTAAAGTTCAGAGGAATCATGAACCCATTTGCACACACAGGTAGCAAATCCACGGCTGGCAAAGCTATTCTATGAGCAACACAGCAATTCATGCTGCAAATTAACAGGTCCAGCAGAGGTTCCCAGAGAAGAAAAACTTTTATCTAGCTTGGATGAAATTGGAGCTTTTGGCATTCAAGGACAGTGCAATGAAGATATCCTATAAGTTTTGTCCTTATTCCATCTCCTGTTAAGCACTGCCATCAGATGGGCAGGAGAGATGCATGGTAGCCATAGCACAGAGGTCACAAGCATTTTCAAAGCTGAAAAGGTCAGGCTGTACAGGCCATCTTCCTTCATCATTACTGCCAGAGGTTGAGATGTCTCTGTTTTATTGAGATGAGTACTAAAAAGGGAACGTGATTGTTGACCTGTTTAAGGAAAGGCCCTTGTATACAGTACAAGGACTGTAGTTAACACTGCAAAACATGCGACATCATCAAAGAAAGTAAAGGAGTCAAGAGGGAAGTCTAAGATCTGAAGGCATTGAATGCTGTTTTTCAGCAAGTTCTCCTGATTTGGATTCCATCCCTTTCCCAGCACAGGGCTAAACTGAGAAGCAGGAATACAAGACGCAGTAGATTCCCTTCACAGCACAAACAGCTAGCATATGTCTCAGGTAGTAGAAAGTACCTGTCAAACAAAACTGAAAGATATTTTCAACAGTGTCACCAAAATACTCTGTTGAGACAGAAGATGCAGAACCTGGTAACAGGTTTTGGGTTCGGTTTTTTTGTTTGCTTTCTTTTTTCAGTAAAGTTTGAATTCATTGCTTTTAGAGGAAAATAGGAATGGACCCCCAAATGACCCCACAAGAAAGACAACTTGTGGCAGGGAGCAGCAGAAGAACAGTGGCTGCCCATGGGTCTATGCGTGCCCATCCCGCCACCCCAGCCATGAGCAGGGCAGCTACAGGGCACCAGGGAACCCCCAGCTCTGGGCACTCCCTGGGGATGGGACAAAGATGAGCTGGGATGTGGGCCCAGCTTGGTGGGGCCCATGACTGGGCACAGCAGGGCTCCATCAAGCTGGAGACCAGACTCTGCTGTGGCATTACTGAGGCACAGCTGGGCAGGGACAGTCAAGGCTGCTGGCAGCCCTAGGGCCATCACCACTTGTACAGCACCATCAGCAAGAACTGTAAACAAGGAACACATTGCAGATTTTGGTTTAAATTTTCCAAGTTTCACAGCTACCTAAAAAAAAATTGACTTGCTACTTGTAAACCCTGTAACATTTCGCTACAGGTCCTCACATTTTTTACACTAGAGTAAGAAGTGCACTGATTAACAGTGGTTTTAGTGAAAGGCAAGGTCTCATTGGAGCCTAGAAGTAGAAAAATTGCTGTAAGGCTGAACAAGGAATATGTGGGCTGCTGAACGAGACAGGTGATTTAGCAACAGCAGGCACAAATAACATCAATGTATTTAATGTCATCTGTCTCAGCCTTCACTAAGGTCTACCATACATCTGTGATTAGTTAAAGGGACAGTGGGGATCTACCGGCAATTCATTAGGACTCTGGGATTAATTGAGAGAATTCAACACACACAAGCTCATGGGATCCAGCAGGCTGTATCCTTGCAAGGCTGCTCTCTATTATCTTTGAAAGCTCATAGAGATCAAGCAGTCTCGCATAACTGGAGGAGGGCAGACGTTGTATCAATCTTCAAGAAAGTCAAGAGGTAAGCCCAGGGAACTTGAAGTCTCACTTTGATTTCTGGGGAAAAAAAAATCACAAAGCAAGTCTTTTTCAAGAGTGTTTCTGGGCACATGAAGTACATAAGGTGAGAAGTAGATAAGGTGACCCTCTATTTAGCATAGATTGTCATCTAAGATAAGATTACTAGATTTGGGGATGAAGGGAGAGCAGTGGATGTCATTTACTTTCATCTTCGGAGATGTTTGACTCTCACAACATTCTTACATGCAATTTATGATGTTATGATCTGTATTGGTAGACAATTAGATCATGAGAAAACCTGCCTGAATGATCAGTTTCAGAAGACAGTAGGTAGCCTGTCCTACTGTATCTGGAGGCTAGCAACAAGTGGAGCACCACTGAGGTCTATCCTGGAACCTGTCCTTTCTAATATACCTATCACTGACTTGGAGGTAAGTCAGTTTCATCAAGTTTGCACATGGATCAAGGAGAAAGAGCTGATGTGCTTAAGAGCAGGGCTTTGTTAAAAGGAATCTAGACAGACTGGAGGAATAGGCCAGCAGGAACTTTATTAATTTCAAAAATGAAAAATTCAAAGTCCTGCACCCAGGAAGAAATGAGCCCGTGCACAAAGGCAGGCAGGGGAGTGATACGCTGAGAAACAGCCGTACTGGAAAAGACCCTGGGCAGACAGCCAACAGCATACCCTGGTAGCCAAAGAAAAGTAAGAGCATCCTAGGTTGTACTTTCATAGCTAGTAGACAAAAGAACTTCATAAGCCACAGCTCAAATACCGTATCCACTTCCCCCCCTCAATACACACATTGAGGCATTGGAGCAAGCTCAGCAGAGTTCAGCGGAGAGCTACTAAGACACTCAGGGGTCTGGAGAAATCACCCTGTTATCAGAAACTGAGCTAATTTGGCTTGTTCAGCCTGGAGACAAGGCTTCAGAAGAAACTAGCTGCAGCCTACTAATATTTACGTGGAGGTCACAGACTATGGAGACAGGTTCTTCAAAATGATGCATGATGGGAAGAAGAGAGACTGGGTGAAGGGATTTTTTTTTTTTTTCACTACAAGGGCAGAAACTCATAAGAACAGGTTACTCAGAGAAGTTGTGCAGTCTCCTTCCTTGGAGATTTTTAAGTATACAAAGTATAAAAAAATTCCAAGTAATCTGGTTTGCTCTCATAGCTGATCCTGCTTTAAACATGAGGTTGGACTTGAGACCTGTTTATGTTCCTTCCAAAATCAATTATCCTGTGATGCTATGATGATATTTTCTGTCCAGTACAGAAGGTCTCAATCTCCTTGTGTTACGGCTTTAGACTCCACGTAAGCATGCCTTTTCCAGAATATGCTACAGCACACAACCCCGTGACCAATCAAAATTGGAAATCACAGCTGAATCACAGAATCGCAAAAGTGTTAAGGTCAGAACGGACCTCTTAGAAATGTCTAGTCAAATCCTTCTGCTCAAGTTGGGTCAGGTAGAATAGGCTTCCCAGGAAAAGCAACATATGCAGAGAATTTTTTCACTCACTCTGCTATTAAAGTAAATTTCTCTCCTCTTCGGAAACTCTTATTTAGAACAAAACAATTCAAAAAGCCAGGGCATCCAGTGACTTCTTTACCTGCAAATACCAACACAGAAATCAATCAATCGTCTCATCTGAAGAGCACTAAAAATACACTAAGAATTCCTAACAAACTTGGTGAAGTCCCAGTACTGTGAGAGTCTGACAGAAGATGACTAAAGCAAAGACATATATTCTATGAACTGGTCTTAGGCAGGTTTTCAAAGGCTTATTTTCTTTTAACTCATTGAAACATGTCTGTAGCATATGTAAGTGCGTTTAGTAGAGCAACTGGAAATAAACAGTGGTATGGATCCCCAGGCTGGAATTGTCAAATGCTCTAATAGCACAGTAGATTGAGACTTTTTTGAATTTGAAATGTTACCTGGGACTTAATACCCATTTGTGCATTTGTCTTCATACATTCTGAATGATAGTTTCTGCTCACCTTAATACTAGCATAGGAGAAAGTAAAAAAAAGAAAAATTGAACAATATGGAGGAAGGACTTTGGAGTTTCCCTAGTTACTTGCAAATGTGAATTTTAAATATACTACAGAATAAAATTACACCTTTCTATATATTGAAACAGTATACTTCTCCCTCAAATAGGGTTACAGTTTCTCACCTGAAGCACCAAATGATTTACTTTGCAACTGATTAACTTTTAATTTCATGATCTCTAGCCAATATTTCACCTAAAATAGAGAAAGTTATCATTGTTCTTATTAAAGATCTGGAGATTTACTCTTTTGCTTTCACAACTCAAGAACTATAGTTATAACTGAAATGTCAATGAATTCTTCTGTATATACCATGTAGTATAATGTTTCCTAAGTGAATTATAAATACAGACTTTATATTTCTCCTAGGACTCCTTTCAAAGGTAGCTAAGTTTCCTAAGGTGTCACTTTATTCCTGGATAAATCTTACCTTAGCCAAACAACTACTAATGTCTAGCATATATGCAGTTATCTCTCTTCCTCATTAAAATAGAAGTTATGTGTACCAATTAAGCAGCTTATCCCTGTTTCTCTCCTCTGGACATGAAATACCTCTGCTGCCTGTAGAACATTGCATTCACATGCCTTTGTCTCAAAGAGATTACATACTTTTCCCACTAACTCACATTAAAATAAAAGGAATTAGATTTTCAAGTATGTGAAGGATAAAAAGTTAATTGGGAATAATCAGAGATTTACCAAGTGACAAACCTGATTGCCTTCTACGATGAAATGATGAGTGCATGGACCTGGGGAGAGCACTGAATATGATCCACTTTGGCTTTCATAAGGCTTTTGACACAATCTTCCACACAAGCTCAGAAAGTTGGGAAACTATGGGCTGACTGAACTGTTAGATATATTGAAATCTGCCTGGACACTGGGCTCACAGTAATCAATGGCTCAAAGTCCAGCTGGCAGTCAATAACACAATGAGAATCAGGGAGTTTGTTCTGGGTCTGACATTGTTTCTGATCTTCATCAGCAACCTGGGTCGTAAGTAGAATACACTTACTAGAAAATGCAAGGGCAGTACCAAACAGAGGAAAAGTTAATGCATTGAGCAGTAGAGTCCTAATTCACAGCAGTTTGAGAAACCTGTGAACTAGAACAACAGGAATTTCCCAAAGCTTAATAAGCAGAACTGCAATGTTCTGCATTTGGGGAAGAATAGCCTCACACACAGTTACAGCTAGAAAGTGGCTGCCTGACTGACAGCCCTGCTGAAAGTACCAGAGACCACAGTGGGTGCCAATGTGAATATGAGCCATGGTGCAGTTTCCCTGTGAAGCTGGGAAGGCAGTACTGGGCCACATTGGGGAAGGCACAGCCAGCAGGTCAAGAGAGCTCCTGCACTGAAGAGACTGTGTCTGGAAAGCTGTGCTCAGTTTGGAGCTCTGCCATTCATGAAGGACAATAAGGAGCTGAGCAAGGTCCAGTAGAAGGCTATAAGGACGGCCATCTCTTGGCCCCTTAGAAGCAATTGAGAGAGCTGGGCTTGTTTATTCTGGCAAAGAGATCTAATAACAGCTTACAGCTGCTTAAGAGGTCGCTCCAGTGATGAGAGACAAACTGGAGTTACAACAGATAAAGAAAAAACACCTCCCTAACCAGGTTCCAGCAGACGGAATAGAATAAACATTTTTTTTGGTTACATAACCCAAGACAAATGCGATTCTGGGACCTTCTATAATGTATTAAACATATTTGTTTTTACAGTCTTGGCACCTTCAACACAGTTTTTCCTGCTGTTGGTCAGTGTTTTCATACAATAAAAAAATTATAAATTGGTATGTAAAATGCATAATTTGTAGGACCCACCTTATCTCTTTCAGCAAAACAGTTCTCTTTTTAATCATTCCACTTAAATCAATCCACTCATCTTTAACAAAGCTAATGAGCTACTTAGTACTGCTGCTGCAGCCATTCAGACTTCAATAGGATATAAAGCAACATATTGAGAGAAAACAGGAATAAAAAAGCCCACTTGTGGTGGAACTATAAAACGGTTAATAGAAAAATCCCGGGAACTCATAGAGAATACTCAGAATTCGTAAAAAGTACTGACTTAGCTGCATGTGCCTATATCAATAAATTAAAGGCAAGGGAAGGGCTCAAATACCAACCTCCACTCATCCATAACATTTAACTGCTAACTTGTATACTCCATCAACAGTTGGCAATTAATATTCTCCCAGACAGTGGGAGATTAAGTACAGTCTGCAGGATAAGAGGTCAGGGACAGTGTGTTGTGAATGCATAAATGCACCATGGTCCTATTCTATTTTCTACCACAGGCGTAACCCTTGAGTCTTCAAGAAAGCTGTTCAAAACAAGAATCAGCATTACACTCTCCTGTGCCTCAGAATCAGAATGGATATCAAAACCACAGATGGTATGAGGTAGCACCAATACAACTAGTTTGTCATTACTCCAGAATTAGTTCTCCAGTGGTCTTTCTGACAGTATACTGCTCCTTCAAGGAGCAGTATGTCTGGCATTCATTGCTGTAACCACAGCTGACAAAACATTCCTGATAAGTCAAAAATGCAGAGCCTGGGTACTGTACTGCTGACAGTGCAGCCACAGCAAGAAAGAGCAACCTCACTGGGTAGAGTTTTTAACCAGTTTCCATTGTGTGGCTTTCCTGCTGCAGCAGTAATATTGACAGTACCTGAGCTCAGCAGCTTTGAGCTAACTCAACTCGTTCACCCCAGCTGCAGCTGCTATAACACAGGAATACCACAAAGTCCAGCTTTCAAAAGCCAGGGATCTTCAAAAGGTTTCTCTCAGCTACTGGCCAGCCCTGGAGTCTAGGCTGGTTGGAGCTCACGGGGCACACAGAGAACAGCTCACAACCTGCCTTTGTGAAACAGAAGCTGGGGTGATGTGAAGCCCCCACAGCACTGACAGAGGTCCTCAGTGGCACCTCCTCAGGTCCAAACTGTACCCAAATACTGAGCACACCCAGGGGGTCAGCCCCACAAGTGAACAGGAAGGTACAAGATTCCCCCTTCAATCACATCAGAGGGTTTTTCTCCAGTGAAAAAAGGAGGGCAGAGGGGAAGTAGTTCTAACCATGTGGATATACAATCATACAACCTCAGCAGGAAAAGCATTAATGTCCTCCCAAAGCAGAACATCCAGATCAACATGGTATTCCTTAAAAAGTATTGCAGCACCCCTACCTGAAACCAAACCTGAGCAGGTTTGAGCAGCAATAAAGGCAAATTCTGTCTGTGATACTGATATGAACAATCCACTTCCTAATAATATGTCTATAATCATAACAGAAAAATACTCCATGCCGCATAATCCCATCAAACCAGTGAAATTCAGTAAACAGTACATGACTGGGTTTAACTGTCTCGAAAAAAAAGAATCCAGCACTGCCAAGTATTTTAACTTCTGGCCCTTAACACTCTAAAGAGCTTTCAGGCTGATGCCTTCAATAAGTCATCTCCTGAAGTTCTCATAATAAAGTTTTTATTACTTTCCTGTAAATAGATTAAAACAAGCCATGCCTCTGAGTTAGGAACAAGCACCAGAAGTGCTTGATCTTTTCATTTTCCTTCTAATAAAATAAAACAAAGTGATTCTATGCAAAAATGGGGAAAAATGCAACACACCTAGAATTCCAATTGGCATCACCACATTTGAGTAGCAGAGGCTACTCAAGTGTTTTGCTTATAATACTAAGAGAAAGAAAAGAAGAAAAGTTATATTTCACTCAGTGGAGACTGGTAGTCCCCTCACAAAAAAGCCCCCCTCATTTAAGGTCACATGGAACTATATTGTTAAGTCTTAAAGAGCTGCCTTAGTGAAACATTTGTTTCTCAATTGGATCAGACTAATTTGACTTAAAGTAAGTAGGAGGTATGGTTTAATTAGCACTATTGCATATACTCTACACCAGACTAAATTTTCTTCTCAGCATCAGGCAGAACTCATTAAAAAAGAGAACTCAACCTTTTGCTCATAATTGCCTTTGGTAGACCAGCACTTGAGACAATTTCCTAATTGCAGAAGAGGAACTGCACAAAGCTACCATTCAAATGCATATATTAATTTAGTTTTATTTTCTGCTCAGCCTTCCAAAACTAATTATTTAACACTGAGGTTAGGAAATTGGAGAGTGAGCCTCAAGAGGGATGGGGCAGAGGGTCTCCTAAATAAATTGCATTTGAACCTTGATGTGGAAGGATAATTCTAAGAAACAACTTGCAAGATTGAATAAGAAAAACTGCCCCCTAAAAAAGCCCTATAAAGGGCATGCAGTTCAGGATTGTTTTTGTCTTCACACAGCTGCCTTATGAGATTGGAGTGTTACATGGCAAACAACATTCACTTCTAAAAATAAAAGCAAACACAAAAGTAAAGTCTTGTCTATGGAAAAATAAAGAGATTTGACATAGCATCAGGTTTTGAGTTGGTACAACCAAATACAACTCAGATTTGCTCTGTGGCAGCCAATAGAAGACATGAAAGCAATCACTGAGATCACCTCTGATGAAGAGAGGAAGAAAATCCACAGAGAGAAGCATAAAAGGAGGGTTTCCTGCTCTGAATTTATTACCCAGAAGGTACACGCTGACCCACACATACTACAACATGCACACAAGAAACTGTATGGAGCCCAACATTTTAAATTAAATCTTAAAACAGACTTCATGAATGTGAAGAAACTGCTTTCACAAAACATCATTCATCATCAACTTAATGACCAGGACAAAATTCATGTATCAATGTTCCTGCTGGGTACCCATAATCTGGACGGTATCTCAAGGAAAGGGCAATAGACTTATTTGTTGTAGCTGAGACAGCCACTGCACTCAAAGGGCTTCTTTAAAAACCTCAGGGGGCTCCAAGTATCAGCACATATTATCTAGAAGTCTTTCATACTTTCTCTACTTAGCTATCCTATGGGCAGCTCCACACAACTCTGGCTTTTTCTCTCCTTCTTCTCTCTTCCTTCTGCAGCCCCAGGTCACTGCTTCATGTCCCTCACACGGCCACCTAACCCTGTCTGTCCCTTGTACAGTAGCTTACCTTACCTGTCCTTCACACAACCTCCTGTCCCTTCATCCTCACAGCACAGCCAGGAGACTCGAACTGGCTGACTACCAACTAACTCACTCTTATATCACAGCCAGCTGTGAGGGCAAGACTTACCACTCTTTGGTAATTAACACAGATGCAATATATCAGAGGTAAGATTGCCTTTAGCACTAGATCTGTCTTACCACACTTACTAAATTCATCATGTCAACCTAATACTTCCTATTGCACAAAGAAATGCTCACACCAAATTTAAGACTTGCTTTGACTATGCTTAGAGCACAGCCAAAGATCAAATGAAAGAATGTTGATAGGACAGAAATGAGCTTGACAGCGCTTCTGAGAGAATCCTCAGCATCTTCCAAGATGTACCTCTAAGTCGGCAGGTTTTCTAGGGATTAATATCCATGTTGTCTTGCATACAGTAAAGCTTTCATTTGCATAATCTAGCAAATCTCTGTCCTACTGTCATTCTACTGTGCAGATCTCCATAAACCCCATTTACTGTTACTCCGGCTGCATCCTAGATGGGAAGCTACTATTAAGAAAAATTATAAACACTTTCTAAAAAGGTCACTTTCTCTCTGCTACATTACTTTTGATAGCATCTTGACTTGTAAATTTTTTGACAATAAATTCCTGTTCCACTGTATAACTTTAAGAAATGTGGTTTTTTTGATAATAGAAAGAAACAAGTTAATATGTAACCTTGTTCATTTTACCAGGTGCAGCAGAATCCTGAAACAGTAACACAGAGTACAAAGACTGATGAGAGAGTCAGCACTGTGGCTAGATAATACCACCGGAAATCTTCAGATATAGTCTCATTGGAGCACAGGAATCCTGTTTCTCAAAAAAGCACTGCCAAAATCCCACACAAATTCTATCTTGTACCTTAACTGTCCCAAAACAGCACAAGACAGCAGAAATCTCTAACAATATACTACTTAAATTTTAGTAAATAATTTTATCAGCCTTACACAATCAAACTATTTTTCATTTCACCTCATTAATTCTAGTTTTTCTTTACCACATCTTTCATACAACCTCCAACCAATCCATTCATAAAATAATTACACTGTCCTATGACAAAAACCTTGGATTTACCCAGTAAAAATAATTACTAGTCAGAAAACCTATGGTTTGATAGTATTTTCATTTAGTTTAGCATATCTTTCCTTTAGTTTCATCCTTGATTGAGATAAAAGAGGTCCTTATTCAGAGCAACATGACCAAAATCAGAAGCAGATTTCTTTCTCCTTAGAAACAGACTTGGAATAAATTAAGCAAGCTTTTGATGTTCTTCTCAAAGAAGAGACTAATTCAAGAATTCACAGTACAGAAAAACACAGGAAGAATAGTTTTTACTATTGCAGAGAGTAAGACCTCTTCTTAAACAAAATACGGAGAAAATGCAGTGTAGGAGAACTTTACATAAAAAAGGTAATGTGTTATGACAAAAGCACAGGAAATATATTTAGCAAAAATGCACTTTTAATAGCTGTAATTAAATTATTATTAAGTCTCTTAAGGTGACACCAGAATATAAATGAAAAAAAAAAAATCGAGATAAAAATCTAAATCATACTATGACTGTATTTTCGGGTGTTTCACCAGAATTACATCTAGGAAAACAGTGAATTACACAATATCATAAGCATAATTCACATGAAGATTTTCTCTACAAATTTAACCACAAAAGAACCTTATGGTAGACACTAAATAATAGTCTCTAATTGAAATTCAAGTTTATCTGTAGCACCTAAGTGATTAAAGTTAGTATGATTCAGAATTGTTAAAGGAAGACATCTATGCAGGACTAATACAAGACACTCATTTCATAAGTCAAAATCCACCATCAAAAAGTCAGGTCATTGCTGTGCTTCAGAGCAGCATACACATAAAAATATTGATACAAACAGAAATATTATTATATGGGTACCACTGTTAAGGGAAACATATTGGGTTTTCTGTAAATGTGTCTCCCCTTTGCCCCTACAAATGAGTAAACACACAATGAAAAACATGCTTGTAAAAAAAAAATCCCAGAGGCATATAAAAATAAATATGATATGAATCTTCTAACATGTAAAGGCCCATAGGATTTCTTAGCTCTGATGAAGCTCAGAAAAAATCCTTCAGTCTATTAACCTCTTGCAGAATTAAGAAAGTAAATGCCTGAGAAGCAATCAACACAATTTATTTGGACAGCATTTTCTGCAGTCTTACAGAGCATTTCTACTCAAGACACAGAAGTATCTGTTAAGTAACGGAATCTCCAAATGTTGTTATTCCTCCTTTTATTTGTTTATTTCTTAAATCTCTTCATCTCTCCTAGGAGTTTTCCCCACACTACCTGATGTAGAGGGCATTTGTACACTTTATGGGCATTGTAAACTATGGACAATAGCAGGGAGGCAGGCCAGACCCAAGGTCTTCTGGCTGCATGGATGTAATAGTGTGACATCCCAGTCCATGTGGAAAAGTAACAAAACATGGAGAGGCATAAGCACCACACAGGAGACCACGCAGGGTTTGGCTGCTGAGCTCTGGTAGGAACAAGAGAGCCAGAGGGATGAACCTTTCACTGCCTGCTACTCCAGCAGGCTCTGGAAGTGTGGGAGCAGCTGCTCTGTGGAGATGTGTGGGCACTGCCAAGGCTGGGAGGTGCTTTAGCCTGTCACTGGGTGAGTGTGGTTGTCATGGGTGGAGATGCCTGCCTGTTTCCTGTTCACCACCCGGGGTTTGGGTGGGCTGCCTTTCAACCATCTTTGCATCCTGCCCCAGTGCAGCTGAGGCTCTCCGCTGGAGGTCAGCTCTTCTCTTGCACCTCTCCAGCAGGTGGAGATGCTGTGTGAATTCACACGTACAGGTAACCAGGCTGACCACCAAACCAGGACCGAAATGCAAAGAGGAGATTTACCTGGTTACCTCACTAACAATGCTGGGCAGCACACACACACAGGGACAAAGGCTCCATTTGGCTTAGTTCATCCCAGCCAAGGGCATGGAGGGCCTGCTGCTAGCCCCAGTGTATCAGAAAGCCTTGCACATGCACAGTATTTCCACAAGGCTGCCTGACACAGTTTCAGTATTGTCGATAGTGTGAAAATACTATCAGCTCCCTTAAAACTGTTTTGTTTTACTGCCAAACCTCCAAATCAGGCCATCTTTTTTTCCATATGTAAGTAATAGAAATGCTTTTTGATATAATCATGATGTCCCTTCTATAAACTTTGATTTGCACACCTGCCTGGTTCCTATCCCAGACTTCTCTGAGGGTTTTGAACCCTGACTTTAACCCAACAGTTCTGACTAAACCTCAGCCTCAATTCTTCTCCAAAGACTCTTCACTGTGTTCTCCCAGGTCATGGCAGGCCTTAGAAGAACATCCAACTCCCTTCCTCCGCTAAATGTTGAAGAAGAGAGAGAAATTTTCTTTATTACTTGCTAGCTATATGGGCTCCCCAGACTGTTCTGCTCTCTCTACTCTTTTTGCTTGTGCTCCAGGTAAGAGCACAGGACAGGGGAGGAAGGAAGATGGATGAGTCCAGCATGCCTCTTGTTGCAGACTTCATTTGGTGCTTCTGTTTCCAAAAGTTAGCAAAAAGGGCAGCACAGGGCACTTTAATTAAAAAAAAAAAAAAAAAAAAAAAAAAAAAAAAAAAAAAAAAAGTAAACTAGACTGGTTTAAAAGACTGAGAGACAAGCTGAAGGTACTTGTTCTGATTAACATCCCATAGTATTAAAAAAATTCTAAAGCTACCCACCTCAACCAGATATTCAGGAAGCAAGTGTCAAGTTTAGGTCTTCTCAGGAGAAGCAAGCAGACTCATGGTGGGAAACAAAAACATAGCCAGAAGCAATACTTCATGAAGCACTTTCCACACAGATCTGCTTTCATCCACAGAGCTGTGCTGTTTAGTGCCCCCCTGCCTCTGGCAGAAAAGGATGATAAAAGAAATAGCACAACATTCAAGAAAACTGGGGGAAAAAAACCCAAAACACTTAACAGAGCAAAACTAAGACACCTGGTGAGAAACGCTGTAGAAGCAGTGCCCTGAAATTTGATTAAAACATTTTCATCCCCTGTGTGGTGAAAGGCAGCTACCTGCCACCTTCAAGAAGGGGCATATAATGGCTGCTGAAAATACCATTTTTCCACGGTAAGGTATGGCTAGGTGGCATTAAAAACAAAAAATGGTAAGAGGGAAGAGGGGGTGGACTTCCATCATATAAAATATTTCTGTCTCATGGAGTTTGTGAAGACAGTATGTACATCAAATTTCAATATGGCACCTAAAAGCTGGGGAAGGAATCACTGAGGAAAGAGAAATTTTAAAAGGACAAAGAGCTAAAGAGTTGAATTTTTGTACAAAAACTGAGTTTGCTAATGCCTGTGTAGAAAAAAAAGGGCTTTTTTAATGATAGCAACAATGCAGTCCAATAAATCAATGAAAAGGGCAACTTGTGGAGAGTTTACAGAATTTAAAATAAAAAGAAAACCCACACAGGGAATTACGCAACTTTCCCTACAAAATGTTCATCATTTAATGCCATGTTATGTACAGAATATGCCATTAAAACTTCTCTAAACTATCTTTGATTCAATATCTGTATCATGTAGCTTTTGCATTTGTGGATATCTTTGAGAACTTTATTTTAGAATTTCTAAAATATTAGGTTTCGGTTTTTTAATTAAACTTCGGTCAAGTAACAACTAATATCACTTTTCTAAGATGCAGTGCACATTGATATGCTGTACGCATCAGTCTTTTCAGTTAGTCAATCAGAAAGTTGGGCATCTGAAATGTGAAGTAAACATACATTTGAGATAAAACTAGAACTGGTAGATTTACATTTCAGTCACAATGCTGCACTTCTGTACTGTGATCTTTTGCTAAAATATACTAGTATTCTGCCCATTTTCAACAGTATGTGCTTCATTTCACTTTTAAATTTACTTGTGTTTACTCCTGTAATTCAGAAATAAAGAATATAGAATTTCACAGGAACACTCTGAATAAATTCAAGATAATTTCTTGGTAGAAACATGGATAGAAATACAATTGTTGGCTTCTAAGAATGGTAAGTAGCTCCCTATTTTTGGTGGGCTGACCCTGACTGGATGACGATTACTCACCAAAAGCTGCTCTGTCATCCTCTCCTCAGCTGGGCAGGGGAGAGAAAATATAACAAAAGGCTTGTGGGTCTAGATAAAGGCAAGGAGAGATCATGCACCAGATACTACCACAGGCAAAACAGATGCAGCCTGGGAAAATTGATTTAATTTATCACCAATCAAATCAGAGCAGGATAATAAGAATAAACCCCAATCTTAAAAACACCTTTCTCCTGCCCACTCCTTCCTTCTTCCCAGGCTCAATATCGCTCTCGAATCCTCTACCACCTCTCACCATCGGTGCAGGAGGGCAGGGAATGGGAGCTGAAGTCACTTCATCACAAGTTGTCTCCACCACTCTGTCCTCCTCTGCAGAAGGATTTCACACTCTTCCCCTGTTCAGGTGTGGGGTCACTCCCATGGAAGACAGTTCCCCATGAACTCTTCCAGCGTGGGTCCTTCCCACAGGCTGCAGTTCTTCAGCAACTGCTCCAGTGTGGGTCTCTTTCCATGCAGTGCAGTCCTTCAGGAACAGGCAGCTCTACTGTGGGTCCCCTTCAGGGTCACAAGACCTGTCAGCAAACCTGCTACAGCATGGGCTCCTCTCTCCACTGGCCACAGGTCCTGCCACAACCCTGCTCCAGCTTGGGCTTCCCACCAGGGCCACAGCCTCCTTTGAACATCCACCTGCTCTGGTGCAGAGTCTTCCATGGGCTGCAAGTGGGTCTCGGCTCCCCTTTGGAACTCCGCAGTCTGTAGGGGGACAGCTGCCTCACCATGGTCTGTGCCAGGGTGGGCCTGTGGGAGAATCTCTGCTGGGGTGCCTGGGCCACCTTCTCTCCCTGACTCAACCTGGCTGAGGTCTAACTCATGGGCAGCAGCACTTTAAGGCTCTGAGATTTCAGTTCTGATTGCAGTATGTTATATTAGGATGGAATTCTTAATCAGTTATTATAAAAATTAGTTCTCAACAACATTGTGACTAAAGTATGACATCTATTCCCCTCCCCCCAAAACCAATTGCTTCTGATGCTTAAGTGTTCTGTGTGCCCTGCCGTTGCCCTCCTTTAGACTTAATCACTGTATGCACATACACAAATTGTTCTGAGACTGAAAGCCCTGCAGCTAAATGCTGAACCATTCCAATACTCCTTGATAAATAAAAGACAGAAGCACTACAACAGATGTATTATGTTTGGGTGGCCAGTAAAATTCATTCCTTTGCTGAAACCACAATTGGAAAGATCGCATTTTCCAACAGAATGGCCCCTGTGTCATTATACAAATAGTATATGTAGTTCTGGAAAACAAGAGTTTGTTCAGGAAGGAATGAAACCACACTATATTAATGAGAAGAATGAAAATAGTAAAAGGATTTCACATTATGCTATGAACACTGTAATGTTTTAATGTGTCCTGCTAACAGACAAGTGTGCAAATGGGGGACAGAGGGATGAGTGTTTAGCTTTGATTAAAAGACCCCTTAGAACAAACTGAACTTCACAAATGTCTGTGAAACAGCGTGAATTTTAAAAATAGATATATGATGTTTTCAGACACGAAATTCAATTTATTGCACTACCTGAAGAATCAACAACACAGCAGCTGTTTCAGACTAGTTATTTTAAAAAACTGTAAATTGAAATGACAAGAAATAACCTCTGCCACAAATACAGAAGTCTTGCAAGGAGCTATTTCAAGTAGGACAAAAAAAATTACATTTTGTTAACAGGAAAGAAGTCTCATACAACAGCTAATGAAAATGAAAGCAAAACCAAAACCATGACCAAGGGTGTTTAATTTGTCTCTTTATTAAAATATACAAAATGGATTATTAGCTATTCTATTTAGCTTTTGAAACTACAATTTTAATACTGCTGTGATCTCTTTCAAAACCTGAAAGGAAAGCAAACTTAATAGTACTCCTCTGATCAAGTTATGTTCAATTACACATGCATTATAGACCCATTCATAGTTAATGGGAATGGAATAAATTCTGCTGAAATTACAAATTGCAAGCTACTGCTTCTGCATGTTATGGATTTTCATTTAAAAATAGCCCGAACTGTGAGAAAAGTAGCCAGCTAAACAACAGCAGATAAAAGAAATCCAGGAAGGAAATAAAGAAGGTGGGGGAAAGGTAGAAGGAGGCAATCTATTAAAATGCTACACTAAACCAATATGCAAGTAATTTTCCCGGTGAGAAGATCCAAGAGAGAATAACAGGGACTGGAATTAAAAGTAATAATATCCTGCTCTGTGATAAATGTTCTATTATCTTTGTAGGCTTTAGAGCATTATTAAGAGCTGCAGAATTGCAGGAAGATAAGAATCCTCCCACCCAAAAACAAAACCAGAAGACCTTGCAGATGAAAGCGATGGTGAAAATATAATTGCAAAAGGTGGCAGATTTTTACACTTTTGGTAACACTCTTTTGCTGAAATGAGTTCTTATCACACATTTGAATCTTGCACAGGAATGAAGAAATTTTCACTGTGGCACCATGAAAAGGTCTGGTGTTTCCAACCAGAGAGCTCAAGAAATTTATGGAGTTCCAATATTAACACCAAAATTTCTGTTGCTTTGAATTATTTATCAAGCAACAGAAAAAATAATAATTTTTAAAAAACCCAAACCGTACATAACTTCAGTTTTATATGCGTAAACACTTGGTTAGAATTCTTGCATAAGAATCACCTTGTTCGAAAAAGCAAACAAGCAGAGCCTGGAAATGGATGAAAGATGAATTCTTTCCACACTTCATGAGGGAGCAGCCCTCAGGAGCAGGACAGGTGGCAGCTCAGCAGAAGCAGCAGGTCCAGGATGGGTAGGGAAGCCAGGCTGCCATCCTGCCAAGGACACATCAGAGCAGACCTGGGGCAGATCTTTCCACAGCCACCCCAGATATTCAGGATGCCAGGTGCTGTAGCCCTGGTTTCATGCCTGAGATGTTTTGGTTTTCTGAAATTCTTTTCCCAGGGAATTTGCTGTAAACAAGAGAAGTGTTTTTGTAAACTGTATCTATGTTATTCATTCCTTTTCTTAGGACGGACTTCTTCTTTATGTCCCTCTGGTCTGACCAATGTGATTGAAGAGGTTTGCCTTTTTGTCACAAATCAGATTGGTCTGTGTAAAATAGTATGTAAGGGAGACACATCCCAAAAATAAAGGAGTCATTTCAGCCTTCTGAAGCTTGGCATCTGTGTCATTGTGGGGCAAAACAGCATCAAGGTGCTGCTTCCCTCAGATGTCCAGAGCAGGAATCTGATCTCATTGGCATCTTTTCTCAAAGTGATCTGGGATGAAGACTGCAAGCAGTAGTACTAATGTGCTATTTGAGGCTATTCCCTGAGAATGAGGTCTAGCAAGAAGGCTTCTGGCAACACCTCCACTGCACACTTTTGTAGGACCTTACCTTAGATATTGTAATGCCTTGGCCATTGTAATGCCTGGCCAGCTGCAAAATTGTTGGTTGCATCAGTACTGACAATAATGAAGCCCAATGAATCTGGTGTAAATTGTATTAAACCAAATACTGCTAGCAGCCGCGTTCTTTTATTTCTCCTCACAGGATAGCTGGGAATCTCAGCTGGCTGGAACTGCCCACAGAGCATCCCAGACGAGCCAGTTTCAGCAGATGGGCTGTTCTGGTTACTGTTATGTCATTTGGATAACAAAGGTCCCAGGGAGGTCAAGCTAATGCTCTCAATGGCTTTGTAAAGGAGAATTCAGGCATTATTTTAAGATTGTTCATATAGGTGCTACATGTGCAATTGAATACACTGAAAATGCAGAATGAAGGGGAGTTATTTTTTTCAAGACAGATGTATTGCAAACTCAAAGCATATCATGGCACTCAGAGAGAGTTGGGTGACAGGATATTTTCCCTAATATGCACTTCAATAAATTCATGTACACATCAGAAGAGATTGACAGTGTTTTCTTTAGATGCATACTTTAGTAAACTGCACTTAAACAGAAACACAATATACCAATTACTGGGGAAATTCTTGCTGAAACGTTCTAGCATTCACTTTTAAAAGCCTAGCCATAAGAAGAAACAATGAATTCAGACCAATTTGTAGCATTTGAATTACACTGCAGAATTTCTTGGTTATCAGAGTGTTGCTGTGTAACAGCATAAAGTCAGGCACCACAACTACAGCAATTACAATGCACTATTCTCTTTGTATCATCTCATTTATTGCATTTCAGCATTGAAAGTCAAACAAATGAGAGTGCTAATCAATGGAGTGACAGTGCTAATCTATCTCTTCATCTGAATTTTGAACAAAGTGTACTTCTGTAATGATTACAGGCTCTCAATTTTACTGTTACTCAAAAAGCATGTATGAGATAGTGCATTAATTGTGTTCTGGAACTGTCCCTGCACACCAAGTGTCTGTGTTATAATTCACTTTGAATTGGCTAACAGAAAGCAAAGTGCATTATGCAGCAAAATCTCTAATTTTTTAGAAGTTTACACTAATTTACTAACATTATGTCAAACTGATAATTAAGCCTGGAATAACAGCACAGCATTACTGGGCTGCCAGCCCAAATACTGTTTAGTAGATAGGCAACTAATCATCTGTATATGGCTCCCAACTGTCCTCCATCAGACAGAACTCTGGTCTAAAACTCAGGACACCTGGGCAGTGCACTTCCCATTAATGTACAATGAAACTAAAAACTGTCTTTTTTTGAGAAATAAGATTAGAAGAAGACAGGCTAAACAGCAAGTAGAGAGCTACGCTTTGTTAGCTGAAATACCCCTTCTCAGTTTAATATAAAATATCACCAAACTTCAGATTATTTCAATGCTGCATTTCATAAACTCCATGCATCAATCTCTAACAGTTTCTCTCTTCCCACTCTTGCATTCAACTCTAACGAGGTATCGTTCACTTTTTCTGCACCTCTCCCTCATTCCAGAGGAAGCCTGACTTCTTCCATGCACAAGATGGAAAGATTTTTCTCCTTGGAGTCACCCATTGCAGTAGGCTTCTGTCTGTAGGATAACTACACCCTTGGTTACAGGAATTAAGAATGTTTGCACCAAATGAGTCCCAGGACGGCAGGAGACAGAAGGATGGTCATATGGGCTAAGGTAGTTCACTGCTTTCCTCAAAGACCTGACTGATTTGGTCCTTATCTCCTCAGGCCTGGACCTCTCTTCAGCAAACTAAACTCACAGCTGATCACCGGACATTCTGTGCATCCATTTGCTGAGATCCAGATTTAAAATAATGAGAATCATGCAAAAAGGTACATCCAAAGACACTAGGAAGTACATTTTTATAAGAAAAAAAATTAAATAATTCAAAGTACTCTGGGCATTTAAAAGAACATACAGAATTAGAGAATGTGACAATTTTTAGGTTTAAATCTTTTTTAACCTTGCTTCATGTTCTGCAAAATGAAGACAGTTTATTTCCTCTCTTAGCACATTCTTTTCATTGCATGTCTGTGATACTTGTGAAACTCATTCCACAGTAGGAAACTTAGTTTTAGAAATTGTCTCTTCAGGAGAATATTTGAATTATTCATTAAATAAGGAACTAGATGAGATATGGAGGGTTTGCTATATATATATTTATTATTATTATTCTGGCCATTTAAATGTAACTATCAGTGCAGAAAATTTGCTTCTGTTTGCTGAAAATTTTAAGGTTTGTACTTCAACATTATCCTAATGCTGAACTAATTTTCATTTCTATATTTCCTAGTTTTTTACTACTTACACTGCACCTCTGCTGTCCTAGAGCTCAGCAAGCTTTATATCACAGGGAAAAAAAGATATAAAAGGGCATAGAAATGAGAAATATTTTTGGAATATTAGAAACTATTGAGTTTAGTTTCAAGTTCAGATTGAGCTTTCACAGTAACTCACATTTTATGTGCTCCTACTCATCCCATCTCAATTAAAACTTGTACATTTGCCAATAAAGATCTTGAGATCAACAGTTCATTTATCACATTTGCTTGAGTTACTCATGTCTAAATCATATGCCCACTCCAGCTACTTACCACACAGCAGTTGGAAGGACTGATTAAAGATAATGTCTTCTGTTGCCAGTGACAGCTATGATAAAAGCACTTAAAAGAAGGAAGAATTGGATCTAGTGCCATGAAAATAATGTGCTGAAATATGGAAAAGATTTTAAATCTCAAGATGAAAGTATTTTCCAACATGACAGATGCACTTGGTCTGATAAAAATTAAATTATAAAAATGAGAGCCTGGTTTGCTAAACACAAATCCTGTGAGTTAAGAAAAGACAAACAGCAATGTACCTGTTTAAAATGAAAAATGTTAAACATTCCAGTAGCCAAGAACCAAAAAGAATATTCAGTTTGATTTTAGTTTTCCAAAGAAATGTTGCCTTCATGTACAGAATTGCCATGAAAAATAATTACAGGAACACATGGCAGGGACCAAGGAATTATCATGCAAGGGGAAACAAAAGAGTGTGCTGCAGTGGTAAGCATTCCTGTGATCACACTGATAGAGTAGTCCAAACCTGCTTGCTTGCTTGCTTCAGAAAACTCAGTGCTCAACTGTGAACTACTTTTCCTTCTTTGCTCGCAAGACTAAAATGTTTGAAATCTAGCCCTTACTTTTTTGGTTAAGCCAGTCATGCCTTAAGCAGCTGCACAACACATCTTAAAGAATATAAACCTTTCATTCCCTTTGGCAAAAGCTCAAACTGCAATGACTGAACACTTAAGCAAAGAGGAGAAATCAAAGTGACTCTCAAAGTCATGTGACTCTCCAAAGAGAGTTTCTCCAGGAAAAAATGAAGTCCTACAAGATTAGGAAAATTCACACAACCTGTTCAGGGAAAACTCTCAAAATATTTGTAAATGAAGTCCCCTGAATAAAAAATGCCTTATTTTATTTTTTATTCTTTCACTGTGGAGTTATCAGGAAGGAATAAAATGCACTCACCCAAGAAAGTGCACATCTCAGGAACATTTTTATTATTCAAATAGACATTTTCTGACATACGCCCTTGGTTTCCTATACTTAGCAAAGTTGCTCATGGCTTCACTGAAGTTTCTGCCTGCATAAGTAAGCATGTGGAAACAGCAGACTAGGAAAGTTATGTGCAATAATAGCTATGGAAGATAGCTGAAAACCATCCAATTTAAAATTCCTGATTTTAAATGGAGCGCATGGCATTTTAGTAATTGGGTCATGATCACAGACAGTTTAAAGAAAGGTGTGCCTATATGCATATTTTTCTGCATGGTTGTTTGGTTGGTTGCTTTATCTTTTCCCATAACAACAAATAAACCCTGATCTTAGATCCCACAACTGGTTAAAAAAATGCCTATTTTAATAGTTCCTCCTAGTTACTGTCTCTATTACTGTATGGACAAAGGTATAGTTCTGACTGAGTAACAAACTCAAAAAGCAGGTGGTCATTTATCAAGTTTTTGGGATTCATTTCTAGTGAGAGGATTTATTGTTTGTCAGATAAAATATGGCAGTGTTAGATCATTTAGTCATTGGTCCAAATATACTTTTCTAATATCACTCTTTTTTCATCTGCCAGTAAGGCATTAGTTATCCACCTCCATGCTCAGGACTCAAAACTATGTTTACTGTACTGGTGCAAGTTTTTGGCATAACATCAGGGTGAAAGTATTCAAATATTCATATGCCAAAGTCTTGAAGGGAAAAATAGAGACAATCACTCATACTGTGGATGCAATTACTGTGTTCTTAATGCCATGTTAAGCTGTCACCCAAGTACAATAATCTGGCCCTTCTCTCCTCTCCCCTCCAAGTTACAAATGAAGAACACCAAGCACGCAGACCCAAAGAAGTTGGAAAGGAGGAGCAGCACCCCAAAGCCCCCCTGCTTTACAGTCCAGACAGACAATGTTTAATAGTGTATTTAGACAAGTAACTGAGCTATTTGAGCAATGTGGGAAAAGAATCTCTTGGCAAGGATGAACTGCATCTACAGCCAGTAGACTTTGCTAGTAAAGTCAGTATAGATTAGATCTATGTATCTCTTTCTTTACCAGTCCTCTCCTAACTTTATTCTGCAGTCCTCAGGAGATTCTTACACTTTATTCAGATGTGAAATCACCTCTTGAAAGCTGGACTGAGTAGCCTGATAGAAAAGATGTATGATTTGCTTGGATCTCCTTTTTGCAAAGGAAGTGTCTGGGACTACCTCTGCAGCCTCAGAGGAGTTTGGTCAGCTTTTAAAAACTTATACAAAACCAGAAGAGTGGAAAGAAAATGTTGGGTTTTTTCCCATGTGGTTTGACTAATACATCTCAACCCAAACTTCCATCTCAGCAGCAATTCACAAATTTACCAAACAGTAGCATTTTTGAACAAAGCAGAAACTTGGACTCATAGGAAAAGAAAAACTGAAGTTAGAAATTGTAACTTGAGCTCGGAACCCAAAAGAAACTGAGATGTCCAAAAAAGTTCCTTCAGAATGAATCGTTCCTTCCCTAAACACCCAATTCAGCAAGCGAACAAAAATACAACATTACACTCTAAATCTTTTCCCTGTTAGAAGTTTCTTCAAGATTTTGATGTTGATTTTGGAGAGAAAGAGGTTTCTCCTATCTCATTTTCCTTCTTCAGATTATATGAGATTTGTCTGTTTCCCAGACAACAAAAGGGTCTTTTCTGATGGCATGAAACCCAGTGGTAGCATGCAACAAGCAAATGAATCACATTCATATGAGTGTGGTTTGATTCAGGCTTTTGAACTCAGATAATAAGGAGACCTTAATCCTAAAGTAATGAAAACCCAAGGGTTTTACTATTTGGAGAGTGGAGGTTTCAGCTAAGGGTCAACAAATCAATGCCATTTCCAAGTTCTTTGTAGAAAAATGAATCATCAGTTCTTTAAGTAAGTCAAGCCTTTAAAAGACCATGTGGGATCTCCAAGAATAGCAAAATACAAACAAACAAAAAAACCCCAAAAAAACACAACAACAAAAAAATCCAACACAACAAAAAAAAACCCCGTCTTGTTAAGTCTAGAAGTTCTTGAACTAGAGACAGATGACCAAATCCCTTGTAACTTATTCGCTGCTAATATTGTCTCAGCATATTTAAAAACATGCCCATACAGGTAATTATAAACCTGCAAAACATGAGTTTATACAAATAATACGCTATGTTATTTTTATTATGTCCTACATATTGTGAATAAATTCATTTCATCAAAGTAAATCTGATGTTTTGTCCAGAATTAATGCTCCAGGAAAGGTCATAATTTGCTGTCATCCTGTAATTGATTTAAATACATTTTCACAGGTCTTCAAGGAAAAAAATAAAAGTTACAAAAAAATTTATTGCTCTGTTTAAAAAATAGCTAAATCTCAAATTTATTTGACATATTATCCACATAGAAGATTAGACTTTTGCAAACAGGCAAAAATGAGATTTCCCAAAATATGAGTGTGTAACATCTCAAAATAGCTTTCTCCACTACTATAATTTACATTTTAGCATTTTTCAAATATCTTTCCTTATATCTCTATATTTTTCCTGACAAATCTGGATAACGACAAGCACAGTTAATCATAATCAACAAGAGGAGCACCAGTATGAGTCAGACACTTACACAGGTCTTGGATCTCAGTGACTTAGATGTCTAGCTCCTGCTGAAAAAAATATCAGGCATGGAAATTTGTTCAAGAACATGTGACAGGGTTCTTAATATAGATCTAGACCAATATAAGCCATACACACTATCACAGCATTTTAAAATACCTGATTAAGTGAACATTCTTAGCCATCTTCAGCCCAGAAAGATAAAGAATTTAAGTTTACCTTACATCCCTTTTCTACTCATACCTCAAGAAAAAGAATTAATTATGCAGTTGAAAAAATAGTTGGATATAGAACTGTTGCCTTTTACTTACATGAAAGGAGAAGAGGAAATTTTGAAATAAAAAGGAATAAAGGGACTTTTTAGTGCATTTCCCATTGTACAAGAAACCAATGATCAAACATAAATAAACTGCTTGGCTACAGCATGTCCAACCCTACCATTACAGTGAAGTGGAGAACTGGGGGGGAAATCATTCCTATTCCCTGCCCATGAACCATGTGCCAGGTCTTTTTTAGCTTTCTCAAGGACCCATAGACTTTATTTTACAGTGTACAGACTCGGGAGAATTGGCTATATCTGCCTTAATGCATGCGTTTGCATTCTACATTCAGCACAGAATTGTATTTATCTCCCTGAAGCTGGAAAATAAGGCTAATACTGCAATAAAACACATACACATACAAGCTGGGGTCTTTTGTTTGTTTGTTTGTTTCTACTAGAAAAAAATTGAAGCAGTACTTTACTTTCATAAAGTAAAACTTGGGGGGCTGCATAGATCTTGATTTTGCCTTTCCACCATATTCTCTTCTTTTCATATCAGCATGTTAGAAAGTGCCCTGGATTGCTCATCAGACTAATGGTCTCTCTAGATAGCTCAGAAGAAGCTTGAGTTAACTCAAAAGAAAAAGAAGCATTTTACTGAATAAGCTAACAATGTCCAAAATCTTTCCTAATGGAAACATTGGGCCATGTAAAGGTTCACATCTAACATTATCAGGCTTGCTGTTCCCTTAATGCATAAAGCATTATATCTTCCTAATATTTGCATTCAAGACAATAGAGTGGAATAATATTTCAGCTGTGAGACTATTTATCTGTGCACCAGATAATTTTTTTAAGTTCAACACAACCGAGTAGCGATCAAAAACAATAACACATATTGGTCACCAGGAAGTTATGCAACAGCTTTCTGAAGGTATAAATCAGCAGACACACAGAACCACCACCAATGTGAATTAGCAGCAGCTGGGTCATGTTTTGTCCAGTTGTGTCACTCTAAAGGACGCTGAGCTTAACGGCTGCACACAGAACCGTGTAAATGTTGCACAGAACACAAAATGAAAACTTCTTCAGCTTGAAGAGATACTGGGGCATGGGGGCAGTGCAAGGTTTACATAGCCATGATCTGCTTAGTACAGAATTTAATCTTTATTTTGTATTCCACTGCTAATTTTACAGCACCAGCAGTGCCATTCAGTGCTGTTAAATTTATGGCTGATAATTCAGCACAAACAACTAACACATCCATTTGTTATCTTAGCCAACAGAAGAACAGGCAAGTGGGTGCACTTAAAACTTTACAGAATAGGAACTTGAGTTCAGAGCACCCTGGTGTCATAAAACACCTTTATGTTCTTTTCCAAGAGAAAAGAAAAAGCATGTCAAAAGCATTAACTGACCTTGTGAATGCAAGATCCCATACCAGGAATTACAGAAGCCTACATTTTTTCCCCCCACACTTACTAAAATGTAATTATCGGCTGTAAACACAAATATCCATGAAAAGTTGAAAGCTGAAATTTTTAGACAAATAAGCAAAAAAGCCATTATACAAAGTTATAAAAATGCCACTAATATTGGTACTGGCTGGATTGCTTATGCTTAATGATTAACTAAAGGTTTGAATTTTAATTTAGCTTTAATTGACACAAGCTTTAGGTTGGAAAAACACTACTGAAATGAAGGTTGGGGTTGTTTTTTGGTTCTTGTTTTTTATTTTTTTTTTAAAAAGCTTTGCTTATGTTGTCATATTTATTACAGAGAGCACTTTACCCATTTCAGGGCTCTTGGTGAATTTCAATAGCTGGAACAACAGAGGTTTCTAAGGAGTTAGATAGGTAAGGAGGTTTCTAAGGAGTTAGGTAAAACAGTTTCAGTTATGATCCCATCCATCACACTTCCCCACAGGGACAATATCAAAAGTTCAGTATCTGCCCGTGGGGTCTAACTGTGACTTAGAAAATGTACATGGGAATTTTTAGAAATTACATTTTCTTCAGTCTTCACCACCTTCAGATTCTCTTATACAACAACTTTACTTTTATGAAGTTACCTACAGTTGTGAACTGCAAGCCAATCAAATCGACTATTACTACTACAAGCTAAATTAATCAGCAAATGCCAGAAAGCACATTCATCACAGCTACCGGTTTGCATTCTGATACCTGCATGATGGTTTGATATTTACTCTTCTGATCCACCAGCTGGCACACCATGCTGCACAACACAAAGGCTACCTTCTGCATCTAACTGTTGAGGCAAACATAATTAAGTATATGCCTTGTTTGGCTTGACCCTCAACACACTATAAATTCAATCCAATATAGAGACATACAACAGAAAGAAGGTTGAAAGAAGCATCTTATTGAAATAGGCAGAGCAATTATTCGGCACACAATCAGCTTGATAAATTTATGTGACCTATCAGAGCTGTCGCTTTAGAAATGGAAGAATTATGGGAAATCTGGAAGGTAGTGTAATGTTCAAATAATATTATTTTTTAATGCAAAAATATGCTGGGATTCTATGCCTTAACCTAATTGGAAAGCTATGCATGTTTCCTTTGTTTCATGCCAAAAATATATTATTGTATAAGAGCGATAAGCCATTACCAAAAGACATTGTTTTCACAGAATACATGTGATGATACAATAACTCAATCTTCCCCTGCTCAAATCACAAACCTTTTAATCTTTCCAAACAATTCAATTTTTTAATTTCCTGAACACAAAAAATTGATGTATCCTATGTGTCCATATTCATGCAACTATTTAGAGAAAAGAAAGATGAACCAATTTGGGGGAAATTTTAAAAGAAATACAACATCAGTCTGAAACCACATGTGATGAATCCCAGACTAAACATAACTTTTTGCGGAATTTAGACGTTTTGGAGTTATAAAAGATATTCTCTTCACTTCACATTATCGTTTATACCATCAATGCTAACGTGCTGTGCTCCCCAGAAATTAGTTTGTGGTGCCAGACAAAGGCAACCCCTGGTTAAACTTACAAGTGTGGGTGTCACAGACATGATTTTTGAAATGTAGAGGAACTCAGGAGCCAAATTTCTACTAGTGTCATTGTCTTACTTGAAACAAAGATGATGAAGAAATGAGCTCTACGAACACCTGAGGGAAGTATTTAATAGTCTCCACTGACACATAGGTGTAAGTGAAAGCAGAAGACTGGAAAGTATTCAAGAGAGATTTTTAGATGAAAATGTAAATGTTTTGGGGAAACCAAGGCATTTTGGAAGATCAAGATTTAGAATCTAAACAAAAAATGCAGAAACAAGTAGGAATAGAAATTACATGAACACAAATATATTATAAAAACTCAGGGGTAAAAAGGGTTGTAGGAAAGGCAAAGAACAAACCAAGAGACAAGTCTCTTTGCATTCCAGCTGAATGCTGGTTGCAAGCAAAATAAGAATAGGGGAAACAAGGAAGCAAAATCAGGAAAATGAGTTTACTTTCCAAGTATAAATTTACCCTTCTCAAGAGCTGAGGAATACTGAGGTTTCTGCAATCTTATTCCTGTCCCACAGTGATCAGAAAAATGCTGCAAGAAAGTTGCTGGCTGGGCTGCAGCTGCTCTCAACATTGAGCAGCAAGGCAAATGAAGCCTCAGGCAGTAGCACTGCACTGACAGAAATCTAAATGGAAAATGTTGTATTAATTACCTTGAAATAGATATGCTATGGGAGTCAATGATCAGTGATGCCAGCAGGATCCTGTCATTCTCTGGTCCTAGGCAGTTAACTGTGGTTCAAAGAGCTGAGTGCATCTGCTCTGCATCATGCTAACCACCACTAGTAAATCTTTCTAGAGACCTTTAAAAAGAAAACTCAATTAGAACATTCTAGGTTTAAGAGAAATATCTCACTTAACATTTCAACAGCACAACTTTCAGCTGCAAAGAATTTCAAGAACCTTTCCCCTTCCCATGACAATCTTCAGCAGAAAAAACAAGAGCTGAGCTGGGCTAAAGCTTCTGCTAAAATCTGAACAATTTCTCTTAACGGAAGACTACATACAACAAACTAAGCTATCTACAAAAAACATACATACATATACATATACATATACATACATACAAATATATACATATACATACATACAAATATATATATATATATATATATACACACACATATATATATATGTAAATGCATTTGGCCATCTTTGCTGTTGGCTCACTAATTCATTGCTGGACATTGCACACATTCTTACCACTGTCTTCAAGGCCTGGCAAATGGCCATGGCCTGGCCTGGTTGTAGCTGTCCCATTGTCTCAAGATGCACAGCAATGCCACAAGACACTTGGTTACTGACTGGAAGAGCTGGAGGCTCCTTAATAAAAGGCAAACTCAGTAAAGGAGGAAAACAATGAAAAATCATAGAAGGGCAGAACAGAAGGGCAGAAAGTTCATAGTTAAATTCCTATTACCTGGAATTGAATAAAACATCAGTGAAATGGTGTTAGAAAATCCATCTTAAGACAAAAAAGTCAAATTAGACAAAAAACTGTACATGCACGAATTATGTAAAGATGTCTATCATTAAATTTTGCTGGTAACAGATCAGGATTTATCTTCTGTACATTTAAGGAAATAATCTTATATTCAGGCAATTGGTTTTGCTTTCCCAAATGACTCTTTTTCCAGACACCCATGTTTTAATTGAAGGTTTTCTTGGTTAGGCAGTGCTTCCCCTTGACTATTCAAATTAATCCTGAACCTGGTTCCATTGGGCATGTAAAATTTGTAAAATATGTTATATTTAAGACTGAGTATTGGCTTTCACAGTTTCAGTTGATGTCAGTGAGAGCTGGGGCACTCCCATCCCTTCAAAGCGGTTCATACATAGCTCTCAATAGAGAGTGAGGATAACTTCCAGCCTCTCTTAAGTACTTGACAAAACATAAAGCTCCTGGTGGCATGTGAGATTAAGCCAAATACAACATTTAACATACATCATAGTCAACACAGAAAGATGCTTGTCTAAATATAATTGCCAGACCATTTAGTCCTACACTTAAGCCCAGTGTCCCAAAGTTTTCCTGCTTTCAAATCTGTGTGTCACAGGCTGTGTGCTCCTCACATATCCCACGGTAACACAACAGTATCAAAGAGTGGGCAGCAGAAACATCAGAGCGGACTTTTAAAAGACCAAAGCAAGAGGCTTCCACAGAGGAGACTGACAGAACTTGCACCACAAACCAATAGTTGCCAAAGAAATACCAGTAATTCATGTTGGATATGTGCCATCCAGATTTTTTACAGCAGTCAGAAGGTACCATGGAGAGTTTACAGCTACTGTAAAATCTCCTTTAATGCTTATGGCTCCTGAAGAGGATGCTTAACCTTCGATAACCTTTGTGTCCTCCCCTCTTTTCTGCAAGTACCACTACAGTTTACAATGTCCAAAGAAGTGCCAACTATCCTAACAAAGGCCCGATTAAAATAAATTCATGAGTGCATAAGAAAAACATTGGACTTTTATAGAACTATTTCAAACATTAGTTTTAAAAAAATGAAATACAAAACCATATGCAAGTAGTGAAGTATTTGCTGTACTGCTTTACGGAATTATTTGCCCACAGCTGAAATTTAGGCTTTTAAAAAATAATGCATCTAAGAACTTCAGTATAATTTTATCCATGCTTACATAATTAAACTCAAGACATATGAAGAGTAATTATATATTTTTAATTAATTACTAATTACTATCCTCTCAGACTACAAATTGCCAGACATAGCACTATCTTAGTGATCATCTGAATACTATTAATTATTTATTTGAAGTGCATTCACCTGCCTGCAGTAACATAAAGCAATCTTCTATCTTCATCTTTAAAAATAAACTAAACTAATAAAATAAACACAAACTCAATATTCATACACCTTATTGGCAGTCTACTGAGTTGAGACGATGACCTCTATTCACTTTTCCAATAACCTCACAGAGTTATCTCTTTATTTACATATATGCATTTTTCCACTCTAAAGACTAAACATGCTTCAAATGTTCTGATGATTGCTTGAAAGTATAGAGCAGTAACAGACACAACTGTCTTCTGACAGGCATCCATTTTGTTGAAAACAGATGATATCTCTCATTGACTAAGCTCATATCTCCAAAATATAACTAAAAACTGTAATTTCTGGTTATATCAAAGATTATCCTAGCATACTAAGAAAACAACAGCTGCTGTTATAAAATTTGCATTATTTAGAAGATATTGTGATAAGTTTCCATACTTCCAGGGAAAAAGCCATAAAGTTCTTATATTTGTCCTCATTATAATGCCATCCTTATTTTTTTATGGTTATTGCCCATTCACTTTCTTAGAACTGAACATACTTGTCAAAAAAGTACAAAAAGTTACTTGACAAAAATTTAAAGGAATCTCATGTGGAAGCTGATATTTAAACTTTACCTTTTTTTAAGTTGCATACATTGATTTTTCTGTGGAGAGAAAATCAACAACTCTCTCCAATTGTTGTGCTTACAGGACAACTTAACATTAGACAGAAAAATCACCTTGCTGAAATTGCTCTTCAGAAATAACAATCCTTTGTTTCCCCGCACCAACATCAAAACAGAGATCTTTTCTTATGTACCATATCTGAATGCAGTAAATTGTTTGATGTCAATGTGGTTTCACAATTTCATGGAAAATAAACTACAAAAAATGCAACTGAGCAGACAATGGTTGAAGTCAACTTTTTGCAAGTAAATGCATACAATAACCTCAGATCATTGCTGTTAAGGCACAGGTTTTCTCCACATTTCATTTTGGAAAAAGCTATTTACCAGAAGACTAAAACATGAGGGGATAGACTGCATGAATACTTCTATTTCAGAAATACATTTACACTCACTGGCTTTCCATTTAAAGAAAAACAATCCAAAAAGTGTAACTGCTTAAAAACCTTGCAACTGCAGACTTTTATCAACAATTACAGAAAAAATATGACTCTGTAAACAAATCCTCATTGCTTTTTCATGATGTGCAAACACATGAGAAAGTCATTGTCAGGATGAGCAAATTAAGTGAAAATAGTTATGCTACAAATTAATTTACATAGGAACATTTAATAAGAAAAAGCAAGCACTACAGTACACAGGAAGTGAGATGCAAGATTTATTTTCAAATTATAACCTTCTCGGTATTATCCTGGTTTTGTTTTCTTATCATTTACATTGATGTGACTAGCACATTTACTGCACTCTGAAATTCTGTTTGCTTCACAGAATCACTTCACTGCTACAATAACTGCAATTTGAAATCTTAACATACTTCTCATTCTTTCAATTTTTACCTCAAACTCTCTTCTCTTTAGCATCAGGGTTTATTAATTTTCAAAGAACATCCATCTTCATAAAGCAACATCATGGTTTTGAGTGTAGTTCAATCACAGATTTTGAATTCAATTTGTAGAAAGGAATTGATGACTAACTGTTGAAAGTTTTCAAGTAGATTATATGAAATATGAAATACTTCACTCACCTTGGTATGAATGTAAGATGCGAACTTGTGTAAATTACAAACAGGCACCCTAGTTCCATCTACTGATCAAACATACTCAAACAAAATTCATCACTCTTGCCTTAAAAAAGACTAGTTAGATATTTGATAATATAGCAAACAATTTTGAAGATGAACTAACATAGACTTTTCAATTAATTACCACAAATTACAATGTTTTCAGCTGTAACACTGTAGTGCTTTTGTCATCCCAAAGCACATTAAAAAAATAAATTCTTTCAAAAAGGAAAGAAAAAATTCCACATATTTAAAATATAGTGGACTACAATAAATATATGAATGTGGTATTGCAAGTTTTCACTGTGCTACAATAGAATGCATTACTGAGTTATGCATTGCAAGAGACTGTAAAATAAAACACATCATAAAGGACTGCATATTAAGAAGCTTTAAATATTGTTCCATATTTAAGTTTTTATATCGATTATTTTATTCATACCATAAGATCAGGAGATTGAGATGACTTTTCCAGTTTAAACATACCACGTAATTGATTGTCAGAGCTATATGGATTTAGGGCATGATCCAGAGTGACACTTTACTGGACAACAACACATCTGTCTCTTGTTTGTCACTTAAATCAAAAAAGAAAGATTTACCATGACAGAAAACAAAGCCTTAGTGTTGCCTAAAGTGATAATGGGCAGAAAATGAACAGGCTTGGTTAGAGCACGGTACTAGTAATGCCATGGTTGTAGGTTTGGTCCTTGCATGGACCATCCAGTTGGGAGCTGGACTTGATCATCTTTGTGGGTCTCTTCCAGCTCAGGATGTTCTGTTATTTTGTGAATCCCCTCACACAGCCCGAACAAGCAACGTGTGCAGCTCTGTAGATATCCTTGGAAAGAGGTTTGTCCTCATCACCAATGGCATCATTAAAACCTGAGACCTGGACAAAGCGAAGACAACTGTGCCCAGCGTTGGCACTGACCTTTTCCTGCATCCTTCATCCACTATGGGAGTGAAGTTTTTAGGAATAAGTGTAGTGCAGGTAGCTCTGTGTTCTGGGTCCCTCCTCAGATTATGCTATTTGAAGGATCTGGACATACAAGACTCTGCTGAGGGAAACCTGAGGTTGAGCAGATAAGGAAACCTGGTCTGACTGTGTGGGCGTGGGGTGTGTGGTGTGTGGTGGAAAGGGCACCTCAGTCCCAGTCAGATGGTGTGAGAGTGACTGACAGCGTGATTCCTGGATGATCAGACAGGGAAGTTTCCTTAACATGATGGAGGACAGTGAGTAGACAGCAGTTTCTCAGTTGGGAAATGCTGGAGAAAAGCCTCTCGAGGATGGAGAAGTTTCCATATCCCTTCTATACCACAATAATGCATGGACAGCCCTGAGCTGCTGAAAATATGGGGAACATAGGGGACACGAGGGGTGAAAGAAGATTCCTCCTCTGGTGGCAGAGAAATTGCTTCATCCTTGGTTAGGAACTTTCTGCATGAGCCATCCTTCAGTACCCGCTAGTGAGATGTGGGATTCCCAATTTGTTACAGTTTCATTGAATTCTGAAAGAGTAATTTGAGGACTTCGCTACAGCTCAGTAGGATTCAGCATAGCTGCATGTGATCATGGAAATTCCTACACACAGCAGTCGTCTTCAACCTTAGTATTGAGATCAGCTTCAATTTCAGTAGGCCAAAGGACAAGGACCTGTTCAATCAGCTAAAAGCCAGCAAATATGAAAGAGTAGTAAGTCCAGGCCAATGACACTTTAGGGGGATTTAACACTAGGAAAGGCTAATTAATACTTTGACTCCCTCCACCTAGATTTATTTCAGGAGATAGAAAGCTAATTCTCCTTTGTAAGTCACAAGAACACTGCCAACTAAGAGTGTCTTGCCAATAGCAAGAAAAAGGCTCTGAACCCACTGGGACATTGCTAAGCCAATTTTGCTGCATGGACTTCAGAGAAGGCTGAGGCTTCTCATCATACCTTGTAGTATTTGTAACCACATCTCGTTTTTGGATTTGGCCTGCTGACACACACCCAGCTTGTTTCAGGAAATAGCAGGAGACAGCAGCTAAAAGAACTTGATCCTTCCAGAAGAGGCAGATGCCCATGTGAAAAACCCTGTGTGAGCAATTGGGTTCTCCTCTGTTGTTGGATATGCACTGGACTAAGGCTTTCAGCTGCTCTAGCATTTTTTAATGGAAACTGTAGGACACTATTTTTATCAAATAGTTTTTATCAGCATAATCACTATTAAAGCAGTCTTCAGAAAAGATACTCCCTAAAGCACATAGATATATATACTAGATGCTGTAACAACTCTGTAACAAGGAAAACATTTTCAATAGAGATTCACGTTTCTTCCCTATCACTTTTCAATAAACATTTTGAAAGCAGCTGCCGTAGAAAGTTCTTGCTCTTCAGGGAAGATTTAGTGTTTCTCAATTCAGTTGACCTTTTCGCACTGCCCACTTCACTCTTGGCCGTGGCTGAAAAAGCATATTGATTTTTATTCGATCTTAGGGCTCTAGCTGTACCAATGTGCCATGACAGAAGCACAGGCTGAACACTCGAATGTTACTATGGCTGGATAATACCACCTAATTGCCACTAACTACTGTTCTCCCCAGCAACTTTTCCTATTTAATGTAATTCTAGTGGTCTTAATTACATTTATTAACTTACTGAACAAAAGTATATTCTGCAAAAGGTGATGCAGAGGAAAGTCTTTCAGTCTCAGGGCTGGGGAAGAGTTGTCACTAATCTTTCAATTAGGGGGAAAAAAACCCCAACCAAATAAGTCATGTTACTGTGTAGAAAACAGTCTTGAGCAGCCTTTTTTATATACCCATCCTGAACTGCTTTTTTATTTGCCATGAATAATCTGATTTTGTGATTGCTTTTGTGATTCAGTGATCAGATGCAGAAACCAGCAATGCTGTTTGCTGCATTGTTTCTGTACTAACAAACTTTGATTATGTTGACTTAAGTAATAGACAAGTGTGGGAATACACAAGACAGAGAGTAAGATAGACTTAATCAGCATAGTTAGTCTGATGACTAGGATGCTATGGCAAGGACAAACAGAACTTTGAGATTATGAGAAGATGGGATTAAACCTGTTTATGGGAAGAGGAGAGATTCAATCAATCTCCTACGAGAAAGATGTTGTAAAATGTGTAAGTTGCTTGTATAATCTTTTAACCTAATTATTGTAGTAAAAATTATTAACCTTACTGAAATGGTATATAAGCTCTTGGAAAACCTGAGTAAAATCGAATTCTGATCACCAAAATCAGTCTTCCCGTCTCTCCATCAATCGCCGATAGACAAGGTATTTGATTGCCATGGTAGAGGTAGTGTATTTGTTCATGCATTGCTCACTATGCATACTCCTGGGAATACTAAAGAAGGTATTCTGTCTCAAGTTTGTTCATATTTAGAAATTGTGGCAAATTGTTGTCTCTCATTTTAGAAAAATGAGACAAAGCAAATAATCTAGCCAGATTCCACACATGATGTCACCAGCCTGCTTTTCAAGTGCTGGTTTTGCAATGGTTGAAGCTGATTGCTTCTGAACCAGAAGATCAAGATAGTAACTGTACTTAAAACTGATGCTTATGTCAGGTAAAAATAAGTCTAGGATTGTCATGACAGAAAGTTACAGCAGCAAGAGCTGTTGATGAGGGACACCAATACAAAACTTTTTCCTTCTATTTCACAAATTATACTGACAAAGTATAAAATTATTAAAGACCTAAGAAAAATAGTTCTTCTCTAAGATCATCTCATTTGTACCCATGAACAAACACAGAAATAAAAATGAGTAGTAGGAACATGTAGGCTTACTAACATAGGCCGTGAAAGATCTAATGTCTTCATACAAATCAAATTTCATTTATGTATAGTGAAGTGTCCTCAGGGAATTAAGACACAGCTCATGCACAAAGGTTAAAAAAATTGTAAGGCAAGTAAAACAGTAATATACAAAAGTCACAACACCTATGCTGGATTGGAGACCATTTATGCTTAATACTCCCATTAAAAACAGATTTAAGTCTGGAACTTCTCTGTCACAAAAGATAGAAAACATCAAAACAGAGAACCAGATCAAGTTTTGCCCAAAAATAGACCAGGATGTAGTACAAAACACAAAGTCATACACTTTAATACAAATAATAAGTTTAGCTGTGAAGTAGTGTGTCTAAACAATGACAGAAGGATCCAAATGCAGTTAAAAGCACTAATTATGAGACATGAAATCTAGTAAGAGCTAATAAAAAACAAAGAAATAAAGCCACAATCATGAATCTGATAGAGACAACCACTGCAGGTGCTATGTCTTACAGTTGTAAGCAGTAAGAAAGCACGATGTGGCATAAGTGAGCATCTGCCCTTTCCATCTCCAGCTCCATCAGTTGTGAAAGTGCACAGGTACTGCCACCGTCAGGAGCAGCAATTTATAACACATTCTTCCAGCTGCACACACGAGCATGCAGTTGCCGGCTTCATTTTAATCACAGCATTGCCACCAACTGCTTTCGTGGTTTTGAACAAATTAACTCTTTGCTACAATTTTTTGCTGTTGTAAAGGGTGAAGATAATATGAGCCAATCCTAAAAATAGTGTTTCCAGATTTCTTATTCAGTAGCAGTTTGAAAATGAATATTGCTGTATAAACATCACATTTTACTTCAGGGCTGAATGCAAACAACTAGCATTCCAACAGCTATCTTCTACATCTATTTCTATTTCTTTTAAATACATGCAAATAAATTCCCTAAAGTTAATAGGCTTAACACATACTTATAGAAGGGAAACCTAGAAATTTCCTTCTCCAACCTAGAAATCTTCATTCAGTAGCATTTAGCTTAGTCTATTGCCAGAGTATTAGTATCAGAAGGTTATTCTTATATTTTCATTATATCTATACATTATATTTTTACTGACATATAAAGGAAATTATGCTACTGAGGACCAAAACTTGGTTTTCAACATTCCCCCAAAAGGCATATAGACTAAGTTCTGCTACTCCAAGACTCCATACCAGACCCAGTATCAACCTCTTGGACTAATCTAAAGCCATGGGTAATTATACAAAATGGTGGAAAATCAAGATGTTCCTAATTGTGGCCCAGACAAAAAGCATCTATATCAGCATCAGGAATTAAAGAGAAAGCCTTCCCATCTCTACTGGTATAGGATCTTGTGCTGCTGAGAGAATTTTCCAAAGAGAAAGGGAAGTCCCTCAGTTCAAGAGCCTTGCTCTTAAGTTTCTGCTGAAGAGGAAGGATTCTAGCTGAAAAAAAAAATTTAAAGAACAATATTCTACCACTATTCGACAGAGATTAAAGTAAGTGAATTTCTCCTTTGCTTAGCAGAGTTCCTGAACTGGGGGAGGGAGAAAATTCAGCGGCATTAAAGCAGTCTTTATAAAAGCCTGTAAAAAAACATTGGTGCTTTTTTCCATCATGCTAAGACAGCAAACTTCAGGAAATCTTTAGCACCCTGAACTCACTCATTTCAGTGCCTTCAAAGGCTTTGAGAATTTCTTAGGCAGACCCTTGACTGAGACAGCTGAAGCTAAAACTGAGCCTACTTACATCAAAACAAAAACTGAGAAGGTCTCAATTAGCCCATGGCCTAGATAAAACTGGAAAGAAATGTGGTCATTTGTACCAGCAGGTGAACAGCAAATAAGCACATTCCTACGGATGAGGTTAGGGTGAGGGGCTGTTTATTCACAGAGGAGGAGGAGGAGGGAGGGGGAATGGTGGTCAGGGAGGACCTAACAACAATAACTACAAAGCAAAGTTCAATACTTTTATTGGATTATCTGCTTGGAGTTTGAGCTCCAGTGTCCTGGGTTCAGTGCTGCTTGGAGCACCCCAAAAAGAAAGCAGCAGCATTCACAACAAGCTCAGACAGTGAATGACCTGCATATCCAACACCAGCACAGAAACACTGTATCACCACAGTAATAAAGGTGCTCCAGGACAATGAAACATCTCCTGGGTAATTTGCACAGAAATGGAAATACACATTTCAAATGTTGTTGAATTGACAACATAGATTCCTCAGGCATATGACAGAATAGAAAGACGAATGATAAGCAACATCTGGTTTTATGCCTGTGGAAATGAAAATTTTACCATTCAGACTAAAACAATATTAGAAAATGGATCACTATTGATCACATTCTGGAAGAGATTAAAGGCATGCTTCAACATTTAATTTGTCCTTACATATGCAAGTATGACCCAAGTGGAAAAATATTCCCACTCCAATCATCTGATGCACACAGTCTCCCAAAGTACAAGCATGAGGAAAACAGCTATAGATAAAACTTCACGACAGATCCAGCATGCAGGTTTCCTGTGCATGGAAAGTGCTCAGACTACTTAATTTTCCTGCAGTAGGCAAATAATCCTGAGAAGAGTGTTATTTGATCAGGTTTTTTTATTAGAATAAGCAAACAACCTAATTCAGAGTGTGTGTCCAGGAGACTCACAAGAAGCAGTAACTTTTTCTAAGTAACATAAACCATTTGTTAAATCATTCTGGATCTGACCTACGTTATATTTAATGCACTCTGGAAAACAAGAGCCAGCTGCTGAAGCTGACGTTTTTTCACATTAAAAGCTGTTTCCTTATATTTAATTTCTAAGGATGATAAAGGTAGTTTCCATTTTAATTCAGCAAAGTTTCCACTCTAAAGGGCTGCTATTTTTGGTGTTTGTTTTTTTTTTTTTCATTTGTGGGGTGGAGGAAAGGGTAAAAAACTATATGAATTGCTTATCTATTTATTTACAAAATAAGCACTTCAAGATGCTCACCAGCTATATTAGCTCAGCAATAATACTGTCCTACCAACATACTCTTTACCAGAACAACAACTGTACTTAAAAACTCAGATGAAGGCAGAAGCAGCCTCTGAAGACAGCTTTAAAAATAAATTTCTTTTAAAGCACTCCACATAGTGCTGTTTTGCTACTAGCCTTTCATTCCCTGCCCTGGCTTGACACATCAGACTGCCCACTGAAATTAAAAGTGCCTCAATGGCAGAAGACTGTACCATCACTGTCACTAACTAACGCTAGTATTTTCCCATGATGACCACTATTTGCCCCATTTCTGCTCAAACTCTTTTTAGAATTGCTTCAGTGTGAGACCTATGCTTGCAAATAAACCTAATTGGTATTGATCACACCCACAAACCTTATTTATGTATTGATATAAAAGTATTCAGAGTACAAGTCTGGTTTCTGTGTACTGAAAAGAAGGAAGCAGCAATAAAATATACATGAACACAGATGATGAAGGTTCCTGTGCTCAATTTAGAGAATGGCACAATTGGATATATAAATTACATTGATTTGTGTACACTCCAAAAAACTTGAAAAAAAAAAGAACAGGAAAGAGAGAAAAATAAGTATACTTTCAAAAAGAGCTACACAAAATTCAGGGAAAATTTTAAAAAGCAAAAACAAAATGAAACAAACGAAAAAAAAAAAAACCACGCAGCATCAAACCTTAAGGGCTGGAGGGACAGAGAAGTTTCAGATTTTGGCTGTATCACTCACCACTCCCATTTTTGTCTCACAGAGCTCACACTGATCCTCCTCCTGATAACTCCTTTTGTGTCCTCACACCTACATTTTCAAAAAATGTCAAGAATCAAGAGAGCATATGCAAGAGAGACACATTTCTGCCACTCTGAACCAAAGCTTTGGCATGGACAGCTGCGGACATTACAGCATTGAGGAGTTTCACAGGCTTTGTTGGCTTTTTAGACAGGCCTCAGTGGCAGCTGATCAGGTGTTTTGAAGATGTAATTTTAATGTTTAAGCAGATCCTAAACCAAAAAATATAATTGCCTGAAAAGCCAGAACTTTTAGAATGCGATGGGAATGTACAAAACCATGGGGCTGCCCTCATATAGCAGAATAGGAACATGCTCATCAGAAGAGACAGAGAGGCTCGTACACTGCAGAGGTTCAAAGCTCAAAAATCCAGCCAAGCAACAACAGAAAGAAGAAAAAAAAGCTTCCTCATTTTGATAAGCTCATTTCCACTTAGCTAGTATCTTACATAAACACATATTTTTAATTCAGGGGTTCTCAAATGATCATTTCAGACACATTAAAATTTTTGCAGTGGAAGAACACAACCATGGGTAGCAAATAGAAACCTCCTGATAGTAGATCTACTTTTTAAATTAATTTTTGTGGAGTCCTCAAAAGGTTGCCACAAACCTCAGGTTGAAAGCCCGTAATTTACTGCTTCTGACCTTGCAAAGACCTCTTTGTGCCACATGTTTTATATGAACTTCAAGAACCCCCTTTACTTTTAAAAACCACAACATACACAGTAAGCTGAAAAACATCCCTGTGCATTTACTGGTAAGCAGGTTTCACATAATTTTTACCAATGCCAGCAGTTCATATGAGCATATCACAGTGATTGTTCCAGCTCTCTACACCAACTTGCAGAAAAAACATTCATCTGATATTTTAACCAAAGCCTCTAATAGAAATACCAAGATTACACTAAGAAAAAGAAATCAGCAAAAGTCACACCTGAACAAATAACCCAAATCCAAAGAACTACCAAAGGGATAAAAGGCCTGTATTCATTTGCCATGTGATGAAATATAATAAAAATGTGAAATTAGGTACTTAAAACTACTAAATAGCCAGAATTATTGCAGACCAAGGCTATTTTTCAGTCTAAATACCATTGGTGTGGATGTGTTTTTCTTTCATATACTGGAAACAAAAGTCACACTATGTCAGCATAGACTGCTAAATAAATCAAGGTTAGTTCAATACATGTTAAAACATTAGAGAGAAAAAAGAACATTCCTTAATGTATTTAGTCTTCCTACAAAGTGGCTAGGAAAAACTAATTTACAGGAAAAAAATGTAAAGCAAATTTGAAGACTGATTTGTTTATTAAGCCAGTCAAATTGTAAAAAGACAATATGAAAAATCAAAGCAAACACTTAAGTACAAGAGAGAATTCAGGAAAAGAAAGGGGGGGGGGGGGAATGGTAGTTATCTCCCTCAGTAAATCATACAAGGATTAACAGAAAGATTATCATGCAAAGAAAAAAGCTGCAGAATGAGTATTTTCAGTGATCTTGCTCAAGGGTGATTTTTAAGTTAAAGATGCTACACTGTCCTATCAAGAAATCTTCTAGAAGAAATGTGCATTGTTTCTGAAACCAAGTTGGGGCTACATTTTAAAACTACAGAACTGCAATCTTGACAAATGTAAAAGAAAAACAATTCACTCACAGCAGAATTTACTGGCATTAAATCTGATGTTAGGCTGCCCTCTTCAACCACAGAATCATTGAATATCCTAAGCTGGAAGAGACCCACAAGGATCATTGAAGTCCAGCTCCTGGCCCTGCACAGGACAAACCAAAATTCAACTATGAATTTGAAGGACTCATGTCCTTTCTTGAATAAATGCTTCAGTGAAAAGTGAAACTGTGGAAGTATTAGGCAATCTATCAATAATTAGTGTTCATCTGAGAGAAACGACATCAGACATGAACGCATTTCTGAGTGAATGCTCATCACAGCTCAGTCATGGCATGGATTCTCCGATGCAGTGAGAAGTACACACAGATGATCCAAGTCTGCCAAACTGCTTTTGAAATAGACCAAAATCTACTGCCCTCCTTGGGCTGTAAAATCCCATTTCTCCTTTCCTGTCTTAATTTCAAATATAAATGGTAACCAAAGTGCTGCCTTTGCTTACTCCTCCTACAGATCTTAAAATGGTATTAGAGTGGTCAAACTTCTTGAATAATACACACATGAGAAAAGCAAAGATCAAGTCATTGTTAAATTATGCAGAATTCAGGAGATCTCTGCTGCTTTCTGAGCTGTGTCCTTCATGAAAGGTGGAAGACTTCCCCAAGGTCTAGGGTTTGGAACTCTTTTTCCACAGACCATATTCACTCAACTGGCTGGTTGAAACTGGATTCTTATATGTTGTTATATGTTCTTATATCTTATATTCTTATTTTGAAACTGGATTCTGTATCTTCTTACCTGGCTACAAGTCAGGAGTCAGAAACAGCAGCTCAGAGACAGAGGACTCCCTTGGAGCAGTACTACATTAGGTAGCAGCATATAATCAGACCAGAGGATAAACCAAGAATTTCAATATGCCCAAAAATACAGAAATGCCTAAAACCCACAAAATACGTGCACATTTCTTAACCAAATCTGGTCAAGTTTGGTTGACACTGCTGTGTGGCTGTAGTGCAGTGCCTGTGCAGCTTGTGCCTATCACATGGCTGCCTTGCAGCCATACCCTCCTCCTTCTTTCTACAAAGCCAATTTCTGCAAAATGTAAATGGAAAACTACAAAATTAGAATTGCAGTACTAAGATGCTGCACTTGTTCAATCCATCTTGCATCACAAAACCTGTAGGGACATAATGTGTCTCACTACCAAAAAAAAAAAGGGGGGGGGGGGGGAAGAACAAAGAAAACATTTATAAGTACGACCCTGACCTTTACTATTTGCAAACAAATTAAATCCTACAGTATTATTTAAGGAAAGCATTAGTCATTCAGTAATGGAATACCTTTTTTTTTTTTGCTAAAATCTGGCAGGGCAAGGAAAAAATAGCACAACTCCTTAAAGGCAAGTGATTCTACTAGATGATACAAACAAAGATAAACTATAGGTTTTTCTGTGTATCTAAATTAGTTTGGAATTGAACAGCATGTAGAGCTTGAATGTTTCCTCCTTTTGGCTTCAGACCTACACTATAATTTGATTATGGTAATTCTCTTTCCTGATTTTCAGAACAAATTTTTTTTTTTTTTATTCTGAAGTATCATATCAACAAAATCATAATACATTACCTTAGCAATTGGAAGTGTATCAACATAATAATCCATACAGTGAAAACTAAAGTCACAGTTAAGTATTTAATCTTGAAAACTATCAAATGAACATAGCAAATGACAGAAAAGCATAATATGTCAACAAAATTATTTCCCAGTCCTCCTGTGTAAATTAGAACACTTCGCTTTCCATTTCACACATAAGCCACGGAAACAGGAAATACAGCACATTTCCTTATATGATAAGGAATCCTAAACCTTCAGACTACTGCCTAATTCAGTGTAGGCCCCCAAAAGAAAATAGCCAGAGCAAGAAACAGCCCTCTGCTTTACTTTAAAATACTCATAAATCTCTCCTTGCCTGGAGGACAGCACTTAGTGCTCCTAAAGCTCAGGTCATTCTATCATTAATTCTATTGTGCCCTCCTGAAAAAGTATTCCTGGAGCAATAGGTGGTAACTAGGAAGTGCATATCCCAAAACCTTTACCTCAGGCAAAAATGAGAAAATCGGTTTTACCTTCTAATAGGCAAAGGTTAATGCAATAGAAAAATATATAGTCAAATACAGGAGAAAAGTAAATAACTGCTTAATTCCCTACAAAATAAATTTAGTGAAAGCAGATTGTAGAAACCTGGGTCAAAGCACGGCACTGCAGATGAGTCACATACAATCCAATGGATCAAAATATTTTGCCTCCTCTTTTCCTTTATGATCATTCAGGGAAGAACTTTGCTTAATCAGCTAATTTCCCTTTTGTTAGTCTCTTTTCATTGGAATTAATTTCAGATTTACTTTGCCTGTGGTTCCAGTTTTATGGCCTTGGGATATTAAATTCAGGCATTTTAGATAAGCCACTCTATCCCTATCCTGTCACTTTATCTCTGTGTAATAATTGTAACATTTAAATCATTATAGAAAGAATTTAGTGCAGTTTTACAAGATGCTTTATGCATTCTTGCAGTGTCAGGCTGCCTACCAGATACTGGTGTTCTTCAGTACACACAGCCTCCAAGTTCACATTTGTGCCCTGCCATGCAAGGCTGAAATCACCTCTCCCTTGCACACTACAGACACATTTTCCCCTTTCATCTCCCGCTTTGTGTACACTTTCAGGACAAAACCATGCCCCATTTCAAATCCTCAGTGTAGGTTTGTATTTTAACTTCTTCCTGTCCCCTCACATCAAAACCAAAAAGCATGGGTATAGGCATCACTGTAGACTACACACCCCAACAGCACTAAACTTCTCAAGACAGATTCTACAGACCAGCCAAATTTGCTTTCCCAGCACTTGATAAAATGTCAGATTGAAGGGTCTCAGCACTTCTCTTGGACTGAGCTGATTTTAGTTGTGGTAATGATTGCCTTGAAGTCAGGCAACAATTGCCCAGCTTGTTTTAGGTTCATTCTGTGAGTAACATACATGCAAAGATCTGACAACTTACATAGTTACTGCTTAACAAACAGGCTGTATGTTAACTGGGGCCAGGGGAGGCTGACTGTGAACTTTGACTAAGAGCTAATGGGTGAAAACAGTAAAACTCTACCTGAGAACCAAAAAAAAAGAACAAGTAAGCAGATACAACAAAAAGGTATTGTAACTATAGCAGGAAAGAAAAACATCAATGTAGTGACAGTACCCCAATGCAAACCAGTACCAGCAAAAGGACAGGGAAAACTTGCTTCACTTACAAGGAAAAGCCACACAGCGATACCATTAACTTCAGAGAGCTCATCAGATGGTATGGAAAAATAAAAGGGAAAACAAGTCTGATTGAAAACCTTCCTTCTCAGCTCACTATAAATTATATGAAGTTTAATCAAATTTAGCCAAACTAGCCAGAACTAGCTCTGGAATCAGAGACAGCCTTCAAATATTCTAGTGAGCAACTCTCATCTATATCTTTTTTCAAAGTTCGAGTACACAGAAATGGTGGCACTTCACTGAGAAGTAAATGACTTTTGAAACCCTTCCGAAATCAGAAAGATTAGAAAAAATAATGATCATCAGCAACAGCCTACAACCAATAACAGCTCAGTAAGAGCATCCTTCTGCAGTCTTGTATTCACTTAACATCCTGGTTGCAGAGAGAGGCCAGAGCTTAGCGCTGTGACCAGGCTGTTATTCTACACCATGCACACCATCAGTGGAGGGCGTGGTTTCCAAAGGAAAGCCCTGGTGCTCCACTGGGAGTTGGCTATTTTGCCCACCCAGCCACCATGCTGCCTTTGTCTGAGGAAGCCACATAGACACGATCTATGGGAAGCATCCACCATTATTCCTGTCCCCAGTGGTGAATATCCATTTTTGTCAGTAATATACATTCTTTTTGTATCCTTTCGCTATTAATGTTGCTGTTGTTACTGTACCATGCCTTATTCTTGTTTTGTGCCTTCAGTAAACTGCTGCCTCAACCCATGATTTCTGCTTTTGTCCCTCCCCTACTGAAAGAGGCAAAGGAGAAGGGGAGCAGCTTACTTGGAGTTTATTTTCCAGCTGATGCTAAAACAGAACACGAGTTAAATAAAAATACATTGATATAATCAGAGGTAGCACTTGTGTTAATGAACAAACAACTTGTTATATCTGCCCATGTCTTGGGATGCAATGCAAGATGTAACCAAAAGTATGTATTCTGTTACCATCTGTTGAAACCAGCTGGGGAGGTGTTTTTCCCTTCTATGACCCATTCCTTGCGACTCCAGGGAGGAGGGAGCACGTGCCTTCTGTTAATGGGCCACTGTGGGGCAGTGTTCTTTATCTCTTCCACAACCCATCTTCCCTCTGGGGGATATCTTCTGTTAATGGGCCATTGAGTCTCACAGCATGAAATTACATCATCCCATTATAAGATGCTCCACCCAGACGGAGGAGCCAAGCATTCCTACCTGGATAAAACCCGAGATTCAGAACACCAGGACAGCCTGTTTCCACTGGATTCCCAGAGGAATACTGGACCCATCTCAGCCCCACTGGACCTTCAGAGAAAACTACACCCTTCTAGGTGTACATAATCTCTGCTCCAACAGAACCACATCTGTAACTCCAGGAGGACTTAAATTGGACTGCTCCGACCATCCTGACAAACAGGGTGTCAGGCTATTTTCTGACTCTGTCAGTGCTTTCTTGTTTGCTTGCTTTTTTCGTACAACCACATTTTTATTTTTAATATTCCTAGTAAAGAACTGTTATTCCTAATCCCATCTCTTTGCCTGAAAGCAATTTTGAAATTGTAATAATTCAGAGGGATGGTGTTTACATTCCCCCTTCCAAGGGAAGCCCCAGCTTTCCCCGGCAGATACCCGTCTTTCCAAACCAAGACAGCCCATTCTGTCATACTCAACTTTTAGAAGTACACATTCAAGGCCGCGGTGTGAAAGATCAGTGTCATCATCACACTCCATCTAGATAATTTTGTGTCTGCAGCATTTATGTGTGTACTCGGCATACCTAATTCAGACATTTTGGAAACACAGCTCATTTGAGAAGCCACTTGCACACCATTCCAACACCAATACCAAATGCTCTGTAGGGTCAGAAAGAACATAATATATTAAGTTCACAAATTTGAGCATTTGCACTTATACATATATTCCCCTTAACTGTAGTGAATGGTATTCTAACCGCCTTCCCATAATGAAGTTTTCCACTTCTATAAAAACTTTTTCATAATTTTAACTACATATACTGCTTTCAGCTGGAAGTTAATTTTCTTCATATTTAGCTGGTAAAGCACTGTGGTTTGGGTTTAGAAAAGACTAAAGCTGATAACACACTGATGGTTTTAGTTGATGCTGAGCAGTGCTTACTCCAAGCCAAGGACTTTTTAGTTTCTCATGTTCTGCCAACAAGGAGGTGTGCAAGAAGCCGGGAGGAAGCACAGCCAGGACTGGCCAAAGGGATATTCCACACCACAGAACATCATGTCCAGTATATAAACTGGGGAGAATTGGCAAGGAGGGACCAGTCACTGCTCTGGGATGGGGTGGGCATCCATCAGTGGGGGATGAGCAAGGGGATTGTGCATCACTTGTCTTTCTTGAGTTTTATTCCTCTCTTGTTGTTCTTATTATTAGTAAATTTATTTCAATTATTAAACTACTCCTATCTCAATCCAAGGTCATGGGTATCACCCTTTTTTCAGTTTTCTTTCCCATCCCACTGGGGGAGTCTGGGGACTGGGGTGAGTGAACATCTGTGTGGTACTTCACTGCTAGATGGGGTTTAACCAGAACACTGTATTAAGCCATTTAACTACACCTTTCAGAAACCTTTGTGTGCTTTCAGACAACCACTGTACTTCAGTTCTTATAGTGAATACACATCTTCATATGCCAGGGCTCTCTCCACATTCATCTTATCTTTGACAGGTCCCATCAAAGCTAAAAATTTCTGTAAGAAACCAAATTAGATGTTTAAGATTCTGTCTCTGGTGTAATTTCCAAGCTTTTTGTTTCACATCCTCTAGAACGCTTCAAATCGTAGGCCCACACAGTGTCTATTCCCTCTCCAGTAGTATGATCTGGAATCCAGCAAGGGAAAGGAAAGCGACAGGCAATAATTCTGGCATTATATTCAAGTTCTTCTTCCAGCTTCTTCTCCAGCTGTGGCATCTGTTGAGTTACAAGAAAAACTTCTCAGAAACAGTTAAAAATGGGAGCATTTTCTTTAGAAGCTAATTCAGGTGTTCAAGAGAAATCCAAGATTTGAGTAATTTCTTTTGAAAGTTTTAAGAAAGCATTTATGATATATATTACGGCTTTGATGCCTTGACAAAGAATGGTTGAAAAAAACCAGAAAATGGTTATTGTGCCCCAATTGGTGAGATCAAGGAAATAATAACTTTAAGATCTAAAACTTAAATCAAGCCCCATAAATTATCCCTTAAATTAAAAAAACACACAAGAACTAAAACTGCAGGGAAAAGAGTTTGCATGTTCCAATTTGCAATTCTCTTCCATGGGATTCTTCTCAGAGGGAATGAAAGTTCAGTCCCCTGGATTTATACTATTTATGACATCCCAAGGTTCATGAGCTATTGTGTGATACTCAAAAGTCATCACTGCTCAAAATTTACAATCTAACCCCAAGACCAATCCTGAGACACTTAAAACATCACACAGACAACAACCCAAAACAAAAATTCTGCTGTCACTCTATGGTAAAATACTGTTACATTACATAATATTGAAATTGAGCTTAGTCAAATCCACACCCCGTTAATGTATGCACGTGAATCCCTTCAGCAGCATTCCATGAAACAGAATGTAGAATTGTTTGGATTGTAAGGAACTTTTAAAAGTAATCTAGTTGAACACCCCTGCCATGGGTTGGGACATCTTCAACTAGATCAGGTTGCTCAGAGCCCCATCCAGTCCCCATCTATTGCCTCTCTGGGCAACCCATTCCAGCGTTCCACCATCCTATTCATAAAATTTTTCTTACTTATATCTAACATGAATCTGCCCTCTTTTAGTTTAAAACTATTACTGTCCCTACTAAAAACTCTGTCCCCATCTTGTTTACAAGCCCCCTTCAAGCACTAAAAGGCCACAATAAGGTCTCCTCAGAGTGAAGTCTTCTCCAGGCTGAATAACCCAAATTCTCCCAGCCTGTCTTCATAGGAAAGGAGCTCCTCTGAACCCACTCCAACAGGTCTACTGTCTTGTGCTGGAGTGCCCAGAGCTGGATGCAGCACTCCAAGTGGGGTCCCACCACAGCAGAGTAGGGGGGTAGAATCCTCTCCCTCCCCTGCTGGCCATACTGCTTTGGAGGCAGCCTAGAACATGTTTGGGCTTTGACTCCATATTTCAGGCTGTGAGTGCACATGGCTGGGTCACGTCCGGCCTCTCATCCATCAGTACCCCCAAGTCCTTCTGGTCAGGGCTGCTCTGGATCTGTTCATCCCCCAGCCCAGGTTGGTACTTGGGATTACCCTGACCCAGGTGCAGCACCTTGCACTTAGTCTTGTTGAACCTTGTAATATTCCCATGGGCCCACTTCTTGTCCAGGTCCCTCTGAATGGCAACCTGTCCTTCAGGCATGTCAACTGCACCACTCAGCTTGGTGTCATCTGCAAACTTTTCTGAGAGTACACTCAATCCTACTGTTTTATGCCAATGATGAAGATATTAAGCAGGACTGCTCCTAATACAGACCCCTGAAGGACACCAATTGTAGCTGATCTTCATCTGGACACTGAGACATTGACTATTACCCTCTAAATATATCCAGACAATTCCTTATCCACTGAACAGTTCATCCACCAAATCTCTCTGTCCCCATTTTAGAGAGCAGGATGCTGAGGGGAACCATGTCACATACCACTGTGCAACTCTCCTTGGCTGAACACCTACAGTCCAGCTTTCTTCCATTCACAAAAACTGAGAGGATATGAAAGCCAGGGCAAATATCACTACTTTTCTAGAACAAAACAACACCCTGACCAGTCACACGCTCTTTTTCTAATAAGAGCCTTGCAAATTCTGCCATGGACTAACTGAGAAATAAATTAACACACGTAGACTTAAAATAAATTTCCTTTCCATCACAGATAATGATTATGTTCCAGGGAAAAAAAAAAACAAAAACAAAAACAAAACCAAAACAAACAAACAAAAAAACTTAACAGGTTTAGCCACTTTTGTCCTTTGGAAAAGTTTGATGGTATGTTTAAGCAGATCAGCAGTACACATTCATTTGGAGTTCCTTTTATTCCTACATATTGTATCTATCTGAATGAGTAATTTTAACAGCAAACTCTACAGGCTACTTCTGTTATATGTAAAACACTAATTACTTTGGTTATCATGATGTAATGTTTAAAATTAAAAAAATTAAAAGGATAGTAGTTATTTAAAAATATAGCTGAATTTAAGTCACAAAGACAAAAAAGCATAAAATTTCACAAAAAGAATAAAAGAAACAAAACCCAAAAGAACATCATTAGAAAATAAGACTGACTAAAGAAAAGGTATTTCCAAAGGCTGCAAAGAGCTTCCACTATCACATACATGCAGGGTGGGCCTTTGATGTAATATCCTATTATAGCTACATTTAAGCTAACAATGGAATATTTTAGGAAAATTATAGTCATAGATCTAATATACCAAAGAGCTACCTCCAAATATTTTTAGGGATCTGATTTCATCTACACTGAAAATGCTTTTAAACCATTTTGCTGCCTTTAACACTCAGTAAATAAGCCTACTAGCACCTTAAACAAACTAGAAAAATAAGCCCACTTTGTTATCTAAAACTGAGTTGAGACACCAGAAAAATTTTTGTTACAGAAAATGTAAATATAGACCTGGACTAATTTTTTAGGAGTAATTATGAAAATTAGTGACACTGCATGTCCATATTAGCACAAATTAGAAAACACCATTAATAGCTCAGCCAAGTTTTGCCAAAAAGAATTATATCCTTGAACCGGTCAAACTAGTTTTTAAGCTAAATATATCAATTACATTATGTGTTACAATCATACTGTATTTTATATGAAGCCAGGGTTTGGGGGAATTTTTTGGTGTGTCAACAGAGATACATAGTTTAGAAAACTTTTTGTACAGTATATAATCAGTTAAAACACACAAGAGCTGCAAACATGAACACCTGGCAAGAATTCCTACCCTGAACAAGTTATTTTCTGCAATAACTCAGAAACAAACACACCTTCCCTCCAGATGCTTGCAAGAACAAGAGAGGTCTTAGTCCTCCCCAAAGATCAATAAATTCAGGTTTATAAAGCTAATCTTGGATATGAAATAAAATCACTGTGTGAAAGCATCAAATCAGGCCAGCATTATTAAAAAAACCTAAAGAGAGCTATTGTTCCTCAGTAAAAAAGAAGAAATGCATTAACGTTTCTAGAAAATTAATTTAGTCATTCAGGAGGCTGAGCATAAACAACTTCCAAAGTAAATTTAATAGGGGATCATAAGCAAACGAATGCTCAGGAAACACAGAGGTTCATAAGTTTGCATCTGTTGCATTTATGACAGTACTTTTGCTGAAAGAATTTAACCTAGTATTTACTGGATCCACAAAAGTTATTCTGAGCCCTATAGCTACCCTTTCTTTCTCAGCTGTTATTACATTTAACAGTTAATTCAGTATATCTGCTGGGTTTACTCACATTTTCCCAGGACATTCCTTTATTCCTAGTTTACTGAGCCAGCTTTCCTCACCAGCACTTTTCCCCTCGGTGCAACGGCAGAATTCCTGACCGAAAATCCAAGCGTTTCCAGCGCCTCCTGCCGGAACTCAGGCAAGGGAGCACGTAACACCCAGGGCTTGGCAGCATGAGGAACATCACGGTGCTCACTAATACCCCACCCATAGCCACTTCAGCTTCCAATACAGCTTACCATTGGAATCTGAAGTAGAGATTTACTTCTGGTGCCGTCGAAAAAGCAAACAAGCAAACAAAAAAGCATAGGAAGGTTTATTATGCTTCCTGTTACTGCTGCAGAAATGCTTTCAATGTATGCTGTATGGTATAGCATCACATAAAGTTCTTCACTCACTTCATTTCACACCTGCCTTAGCAAAGGAGCAAGCAAGACAGAAGTACAGGCTGACAGAATTGGGTTTGTTCAGCCTGGAAAAGAGAAGGCTTCAGGGGATCCAACTGCAGTCTCCCAGTACCTGAATGGAGCCTACAAGAGGGAGAGGGACCTTCTACAAGCATATGTAGCAACACAAGGGGGAAGGGCTTCAAACTGAAAGAGAGTATGTTTAGATTGGGTACTAGGAAGAAAATCTTCACATGAGGGTGATGAGGCAATTGAACAGGTTGCCCAGAGAAGCTGTGGATGTTCCAGCCATGGAATTGTTCAAACCAGGTTGGATAGAGCTCTATGGAATCTGGTCTAGTCAAAAGTGTCCCTGCTCATGGCAGGGGGTTGGAACTAGAGAAGAGAAGGTTGCATGGAGACCCCATAACCTTCCAATATCAGAAGGGAGCCTACGGGGAAGCTGGGGAGGGTCTCTTCATCAGGAACTGTAGAGATAGGACAAGAAGAATAGATAAAAATTGCAAGGGGAAATTTAGGGTAGATATTAGGAAGAAATTCTTTACTGTGAGGGTGGTGAGACACTGGAACGGGCTGACCAGGGAGGTTCTGGATGCCCCATCCCTGGCAGTGTTGAAAGCCAGGCTGGATAAGGCCTTGAGCAACCTAGTCTAGAGGAAAGTATCCCATGTACAGGAGGGTTGGGACTTGAGGATGTTTAAGGTCCCTACCAACTCTTAATGTTCTATGATTCTGTGATTATTACTGACTACCTTTGACCATCTGCAGGTTGATTCATTTTTCAGATTACTGTATTAACACTGAATGCCTTGGCATTAAAATAATTAAACATTGTAACAAATAATTAGACAGCATAATAAAGAAAATAGAATAATATAATAAAAATTAAAAATAAATAGTAAGATTACCATTTGAGGTACTCCAAAAACAACAACATTTCTATAATGGGAAAAAGAAACCTAAAAGAAAAATTGAGAACAAATCTTATCAAAAACGGCATTTATAGTTAGAGAAATTCTCACCATTCTTTCCTCCTAATTCCTCTAGCTGCACTTCTTTCAACAGGGATTTAGACCAAAAATATGTAAAGAGATCCCTTACCAACTTTCCATCACAAAAATTTCCACATAAAGAAAACTTCATACTGCCAAACAGCAAAAATCTTCTACTGTCTGGCCAAGAATATGGAATAGTAATTCTAGAAGCAGAAAAAGCATTAATTTAGAAAATACCTACATGACTTTACTAATAACTAAAGAGTAATTTTCACAGCTCCTGTATATGATAAAATCATGTATGCTTTAAGTTTGCCCCTTCTTTTCTTAAATGTTAGCTAGCTATAAAAACTTTCTAGGCTCTCTAACGACTGAGTTCTTCCACTCAGTGCCATGAAGTTCTCCTATGCTCCTCTCTGAACACAAACACCCCCACAGCCAAAAAAAACCCTCCCACATAATTCATCAATTCAAGCTGGCCCAGGCTTGCTCAAGGAGCCTCTATTGGTAAAGGAAGCACTTGAATAAAGCACGAAAGCAGCAGAACAGCATACTGAGTCCACAGAAACCAGATTCCTAGCACAAGTACTTTGCTCAAAGCCCAATATAGCACCTTGTGGTCAGACAGCATTTCAGCTCTTTCAGGAAAGTATGTGCAAACTTATAAAATCTCTCAATCATCTCAGATTCATTCTTACATAATACAGTACCTACCTTCCATAAGTCTGAAATATAAAATTTGGTGTTCTGATGTACCCCATCTCTCCAGGCACGATATCTGGAGTACCAGACTAGCCAGGGATTCAATTCATAACCAACAGCCTGGAATCCCTTTTTTGCAGCTGCTATCACCTACAAGGAAGAAAATAAATCTTCACTTCGAAGCATAAAAGTCTATTCACCTAAAGAGGAGCACACAGTTTTATTTAAAATATAAATCAAAGGAAAGTACTTTTCTAAGTCACCCTGGTCTTAATGCCCAACAGATTAGCTATATAGTGAACAGAAACTCAAAACTACATTTTACTATTATTACTAGTCCAACTGAAATACAGTCAGGCAAACAAAATGAAAACAAACATTCACAGGGCAAAGCTGTGGGCCTGCAATACATCTATAATTTACATAAAAGTTTAATTTAACATATTCATGACACTGTCTTGGAATTAAAGAGTACCAACGTTGATCACAGAGAGAACAAGCAAAAATGCTCAAAATTAACCACCTATTTGAAAAGCAGTGAGGGATAGGTACTTGAGCAGCCCTCGAATCAGAGCGAAAATGACAAAACAATAGAAAGAGTCTGAAAGTAAACTGTAGATCTGTGTTTTTAAAAAATTTTAAAAAATGCACTGATTTCTAGAATAAAGGTTTAAGGCATAATTTAAAAGGTTACTGCCAACTTCTAAGCAGGAATCACCTGATGAACTATCAATTACAAAACAAGCAAGGTGAAATCAGGAAGTACACATTTCTTAACAGAACTTCTCAAACAGCCTTACCTGGACTGTATATTTCACCCTCTTAAAATAATGCATCTTCCATGACACACAGAGCACTTGCAAATTCACCAAAAGAATCTGACATTTTTATCACACTTGGAAATGTGGTAAATATCTTCATATTTATCCACTAATTACACCTGAGAAAGCACTAATAACTGAAAGCATCTGAACAGACTTTTTTCAAGACAGATGCATCAAGGAAGCACCGAGCATTCAATTTTAGGCACCTGGCTTTCCAAATAGTCTTCAGTCTCCATTTAGGCACCTATATAATATATCTGAATTAATGACACAGTACCTCTTGAAATTAGATACCTCTGATGAGAGTTAGCAGCCAGAATGATGAACAGAGAGGGCATCAGAAACTGCAGTTATCCCATGCCTAAGTTTTTTGGTCTTTTTCCTACCCAGGCATAATTCAAGCAATCTCCACAGATTTGGCATTCCAAATCAATTTTTTTTTTTACATGGACAAATAGTTGACTCATTCACATAAAACATGAAAAACGGTAACATTCAAGAACTTGTTTTCATCAAAAACCACCACCACATTGCTAAATCTGACCTGACGCAGACAGTTACGAAAAAAAACACACAAAATATCACAGCAGCAAGAGAGAAACCAAACAACGCCATTCTCCACTATATCCTTGCCAGGTTTCACAAATTTGGGCTCAAGCAACAACCTGGAAACACAGTATCACTTTTTCTTACATGATTCTCACAATTTCTCTTGGTGTTTATTCCAGTTTCACCACATGGATTTGGAAGGAGGGAAACCAGCACTGCACAAAGGTGTGAAGACTACAGTTCTAACCACAGCAGCATTTTTATTTTTATAATCCATCGCGCAATGCTCATTTCTTTTTGCACTTCTATCACCTTTATACATTAAGCATCTCACAGCCTCAATTGCTGCAGCTACACACCTTTGCAGAATCACAGCTCCTTGTCAATCAGTACCAAGACCCTGATTGCATCTTTTCAAGTGAATGCACTGTGATTCCCTCCAGACACCACAATGGCATTTTCTCCACTACCTTGGTCAAGCTACCGGTAAGACTGCAGCAAAAACTATTTAGTACTCATCAAAACCAAATGCAAACCTTTCTCAGCTTTGATCGTTTTCATAAGACTCAGACACAACCACCACCAGATGTCAAAGACATTTTTAAGCGTGAGGAAACATAGCCCCAGCACTGTGGCACTTTTTAAAGAGGTGATCTAAAAGGAAGGCAGCGTCCATAACTTACAACGCGGCCATCCCCGCTACCAATGTCAACTAGGGAGCCACTTCTGTTTTCCAACATTTTCAGCACGTTCTGGATCTGCGTGGCGGTGGCAGGAACGAAGGGCAGGCACACCTTCCTCAGGGCCGGGGTCACGAAGGGGGTGGCCACAGCATAGAGGGCCACCAAGGTGCCCCCCACACCGGCCGTGACCAGCAGCCCCCAGCCGCTCCTCCGGGAGCCGCCCTCGCCCTGCTCCTGCGGGATCTCCTTCGCCAGCGCCTGGGACATCGCGCCCGGGACGGACAGGGAGTGTTTTCGCTCACTTCAGACAAAGCAGTATCTTGTAGCAGAGAGCTAGGACGTAAAAGAGGAGAAAAAAAACCACCGTATAACACTTCAGCCGATCCCAGGGAAATGTTACAGCTGCTGAAAAGCTGAGGCACGAGGGGCAGGAATGCGGTTTCCACTGAAACCCCCGGCCCTCCACACGGGTCGGGCAGCAGCGCGCCCCGGAACAGCTCAAGGGCGGCGCAGGCAGGGACCTCCCCGCCACGGACCGCCCGGGAGCCCGCCCCGGGGACACGTCCAGGAGTTACTGCTCCTCCTCTGCAGAGGGAGTTTTCCCTGGGACACAGCGACACTAGCCACCAAACACCCCAACTCGCCAATGCCCAACCCCGGCTTATGCTCGGCCTACAACGTTTATAGGGAAAGGCAATACCACTTCGCTATGAAGGGGTGGGAGACAAGAACCTCTCTGGAGAGAAGCGCCGCACACGCTTTTTCCACCGTGTCTGTTTTCCCTCCTCCGCCCTCGCGTCACCCGGCGCAACCCGCTGCCGCCTCTCCGGGCACCCGTATTCCGCCCCGTTCAATACATCCTCCCTCCTTCCCTCCCCGCCCCCTGGCGCCGGGCGGCTTCCAGAAGGCTCCGCTGGGGGCGCCACAAAGGTCCCGCCCCTGAAATAAGGCGCGGGGGTGGGGGCTGCGCATGCGCGGGGCGGCGCGCGGCGGGCGCGGCGACTTCCGGGCGGTGCGGGCGGGCAGTGGCGGTGGGAGCAGGTGGTGCAGCCATGTCGGCCATGGGGACTCTGGCGTTTGACGAGTATGGGCGGCCCTTCCTCATCCTTAAGGACCAGGAGCGCAAGACTCGCCTCATGGGGCTGGAGGCGCTCAAGGTGAGCGAGCAGGGCGGCTGCTGGGGCCGCCCGCGGGCCCGCGCTGGCTGTGCCGCGCCGCGCCGCGCCATGCTGTTGCCGCGCCATGCTGGTGCCGTGCCGTGCCGTGCCGTGCCGCCCGAGGGCTGGGAGGATGGAGCCCCTGGGGCGAGGCGCTGCCGCGCTCAGCGCTAGCCCCGCCCGAGGCGCAGGGCGGATGGAGCCTGGACTAGGCCCGTAAGCGGGGGAAAGATGGAGAAAGAGAGAAGACATCGCCCCGGGGCTGGGAATCCGCGGCACGGCGTCCGTGGGGGCTCCGTGCCGTGCATCCGCCCCGGAGCTGCGGGGCTTTGGGGCCATCACCCCCGGGGGTGCGGCGCGCCCCTCCCCGCGGCTCCTGCCTCGGTCCCCTTAGACTGCCGCCCGGAGCTCGGCCGCCGGAGGAAGGCCGCGGCTTAGTGCGGGTGGTGCAGATCCCGACGGAAGAAGGGAGCGGACGCTGGAACAGAGAGCTTTTGGGTGCCCCATTCCTGGCAGTGCTCAGGGGGAGGTTGAATGGGGCATTGAGCAACTGTTCTTGTGAAAGGAGTTCTGCCCCTGGCAGAGGGTGGGACCTGTGTGATCTTGAAGGACCCTTCCAAGCCAAACCATCCTGTGATGATTCTGTGATGGGTAAAATTGCGCTGCCTTCTCTTTGAGCGTTAGGGCTGTCATTTGTCTGCTCTGCTTTTACGTGCTTTAGCAGAGCCAGCACAAGCAATACAAGGAAAGGCATAGGAAATGTTTCTGTCATAAAACCAATACACACATACTGATTGTTTTTCAATCATAATTGTTGTTAGTTAAATTACAGCATTTGCGCTATTCGCTGTGTTTTGCTTAGCTTAATATTGTGGTTTTGGAATGCGTGATAATGATTTAACTTCTGTCTTTATTATCCTTTGTTTTACAGTCTCACATAATGGCAGCGAAGGCTGTGGCAAGTACTCTGAGAACATCCCTTGGGCCTAATGGTAACAATGAAGAACTTTTAGTGGTTCTGTCCTAGTAATTTTTGGGGGGCATTTTCAAAATTTTCCTTCATCTTTTGAACATACGTTTTTTAGGCTTGGATAAAATGATGGTGGACAAGGATGGTGAGGTGACTGTGACAAATGATGGTGCTACCATCCTGAATATGATGGATGTGGATCACCAGATAGCCAAACTTATGGTGGAGCTGGCTAAATCTCAAGATGATGAGATTGGGGATGGAACTACTGGAGTCGTTGGTGAGAAAGTATTTGAAATTTAGCTTTCTTTTTTATATTTAAAATCAAGCTGCTTCAGCTATTAAAAAAAATGTGAGAAATAACAGTCGCTTTCCTCTAGCAGTTCTTTGGAGTATTTATTGTTGCAGTGTTCCTGTCAGTTCTTGTATTAGAAGTCTTTTGTGTCTTTTCGAAGTTTGGTTGCATTTTATGGTAGTGCTAAGACTCCCCTTGATACTTTAAAAATTTTCTGCATAATTTTCTTCTGTAATCTCCTTGTCCTGCCTTGATGCCTATAATACATTTTGTTGTTAACATAATGTGGTTTTCTTGCTAAACAAAGCAAGTAGGGGTTTTTCATGTTTGTTTGTTTTTTTTTTATTTAGGAAACCTTGAACTCTTATAATTTTGCAGAAAAATCAGAAACTGTGCTATTTATTCTGTTGATAATGTACTTAAAATTGTGATGCGATCATGAGTAAAGCTTCCTTTAATTTTTTTTATTTGTAGTTCTGGCAGGGGCGTTACTGGAGCAGGCTGAGCAGTTGCTGGACCGAGGCATTCACCCCATCAGAATAGCAGACGGTTATGAGCAGGCAGCACGCATTGCCATTGAGCATCTAGACAAAATCAGTGACAGCTTCCCAGTTGATCCACAGAACACTGAGCCTCTGATCCAGACAGCAAAGACTACTCTGGGCTCTAAAGTGTAAGTCACAAAAGCTGAATATTGAATGAATATTTACCCTTCCATTGAAAACCCTCTGTGTGGAAAGGAGAAATCCTGGTGTTTTGATGGATTATTAAATTGTGTTACTGGAGGGCTGCTGAAGGCTCTTCAATATCTTGTTTTGACTAATTCCTCAATGGACTCCTGTTTCAGGATAAGAATTTGTGAATCCTTTGTCTCTAAAGGGTCAATTCAATGAAGTTAAGCGGCTGCAGTATTGATTTCATTCTAACTTGTTAGTTCCAAGTTTCTGCATCATAGGTTCCAAAAGTAATGTAAATCTCTTAAAAATAATAATATGTCATCTTTTGGGGGTTTTTCCCACTAAAAAATTTCTAACTTAGGATGGTTCCATAAGTTCATTTTCCTTTATGGGTTCTATGTGTCATTCATAAATTCAGACATTGGAAAGGCTTCCTTTGCAGAGTTGTCTTACGAGTGGTTTTTGTTTCTTGAGTGTTCTTTAGTAGTTTAGTTCTCCTGACTTGTTCCAAATCTGTGTTGAGACTCCATTGACAGAGGTTCCCCACACCAAACATATTGTGTGTTCTGTTTTCTGCCATAGCCAGCACCTTTATTTCTGTGAACAAACAGTCAGGACCCCCTCTTTTCATACAGTATGCAAAAGTTGATTGCTGTAGTGGTATTCTTGTTGTTTAAGACTGATTTATAGAATCACCTGTTTTTTCCAAATTGTGGAAATGGAGTACAACTTGATTTTATTTTTTTCAAACATAGAGTGAACCGCTGTCACAGGCAAATGGCAGAGATTGCTGTGAATGCTGTACTGACTGTAGCAGACATGGAACGTAAAGATGTTGATTTTGAGCTGATCAAAGTGCAAGGCAAAGTGGGTGGGAGACTGGAAGATACACAGTTGGTTAAAGGAGTGATTGTGGATAAAGATTTCAGTCATCCACAGATGCCAAAAGTAAGTGATGTTCTTGTGTATAATGGCTTAAATAAGAATTTCTAGCCTACCTCAAATGTTGCCCTAGCATTTATTAAGTATTTACCTAATCTTGTGGTTTAGCTTGGCTTTTCACCCTTATGTTAACAGAGGAAGGGGCAAGGAGCATGAAATTTTTCATATTGGAAAAGATCAAGTTAGAATTTACAACAACATTGAGAAATTGTGGTGGAAGGGAGGAATTACTGTACTGCTAAGTGAGGACGGGTTGAGGGTTCTGTGTTATGTAGAAATAATTATCTCTGGTGTGTGACATGTTTGATATGCTTAGTGCAATGCAGTGTCAAGATTCTTAACCTTTATGAATTGCCATGTTGTCCTGCCATGTGTTTGGAACACTCCGGAATCTGTCCTTGTTTTACGTTTGGTGTAGGTAAGATCTCCAAGTCTTTGGGCAGTGTACTTCAAGAAAACTTTTTCTGTTCTAACATATTTATCTAGCAGATAACAATGTTTATGCTGTAAAAAGGAAGACTAGTGAAAAATATCAGTCATGTGATAGTTGAAAAGTTGTTACAAAGATGAGTAGTATTCTCAGTGGTCACAGTCGATAGGGATGGTTTAGTGGAATTTTTCTTTTGTTTTTTTAAATATTAAACCATAAAAAGGTATGACTAGTAAAGATTGTTAAGGGCTTCAACGCCGTCTTGGAGCTGTGGAATTTGTTCTAAGTGGTTTATTGAGACTATTGACAGAATTACTTAAGTTACGCTTAGTTAAGTTTAGAATAAGTCAAACGATCTTCACATTTCCTCCAGTGTTTGTGTTTATAAAGATATGTCTTTATGTTTTGCAAATACAAGAAAAAGATGTTAATGCGGTCAAAAATCATCTTTTTTTTTTTTTTTAATTGCCCAGGAGCTAAAAGATGCTAAAATTGCAATCCTTACATGTCCATTTGAGCCACCTAAGCCTAAAACCAAACATAAGCTTGATGTCACATCTGTGGATGATTACAAGGCACTGCAGAAATATGAAAAAGAGAAGTTTGAAGAGATGGTGAAGCAGGTAGCCTTTAGAATTATTTCTGTTTGCTTTGTCTTTCCCAGCCTTTAGGGGAAAAAAGCATAGTGCACTGATTCATTCCTGTAAATGAGCTACTAATCCTGGTGGGAAGCAGCGTACAAGCAGTTGTAATGCTCTGAATCAAAGTTAATGTAAGAAAGAGATAACAGCTTGGTTTAAAATATATTTTGATCTCTGTGTGCCAGAGAGTTCTTCTTGAGAATTGTCTTTTGAGAAAATTGGGAGAATTAAAACCATGAAGAGTGTTTTTCATTCCTTTTTTAGTTCTGATCAGAAGGTTGATGATTTATGTTGCTTTCAGATAAAAGACACTGGTGCAAACCTTGCCATTTGCCAGTGGGGTTTTGATGATGAGGCAAATCACTTGCTGCTCCAGAATGAGCTTCCTGCTGTTCGTTGGGTTGGTGGACCTGAAATAGAAGTAAGTAAAACTGGGCTTTGTACCAGTTGTTAAAACTTTTATGAAGTAATAATAGGCTGTACCAGCTAAAAATTCAGGCTTTCTGGGTATCACTGCATAATTGTGTATGGGTGTGGTTACTGGAGAAAAATCATTGGGGATTTGTGAGAAGAACCTACCATGGAGAGGATTATTGTTTATAATTGGAGCATATTTTCCCAATAATTATATTACTTAATGAAAGTTTTAGGTGTCTAGGAAGGTTTCTGCTTTAGTCCTGCTGTTTGCAGAAACAAAACATTGGCTGAAGTACTTTGAAAGTGATGGGAAGATAACCTTTTGGAGTAGGCATTTGACAGATGCTTTTCCACTAGTTCTGTGTTCTGAAAAACACCATGGGAAACTCCTGTTAAAATAACTCATGGCTGTTTCGCTGCAGTTAATCGCCATTGCGACAGGCGGGCGCATCGTGCCGCGCTTCTGCGAGCTCACAGCGGAGAAACTGGGCTTTGCTGGCGTTGTCCGGGAGATCTCCTTCGGAACAACCAAGGACAGGATGCTCCTCATCGAGCAGTGTCAAAACTCCAGAGCTGTGACTATTTTCATTAGGGGAGGAAATAAAATGGTGAGATGCTTGCTTTAATACATAGTTGCAGAATGTTTCTTTGTAAAGCATATTAGTGCACTCTCTCCACTTTGTCTACATCTTCCTTGTGATGTGGGCAAATAGGAAGGGGCTTGTAGGCAGTCAGGACTGTGTGTTGGAAGTAACTTGTAGATTTACATCCTATGTTTTTAAACAAAAGCTTTAGTCTCTTCTGTTAGACCATATAGTTCATAAATATAGAAACAGTTTTACCTGTGGATGCTCCTAATTTTTTTTTTTCTTATGAGAGGGTCACTTTTATGAATAAAGACATACTAGCATCTTTGAAAGATTTGGTTTATTGTAGACCTAGTTGTATCACTTCTGATTTAGTCCAGTTAAAATAATTTCAAATAAAAACCCCAAACTACTGCAAACTGTATATCCCCACACCCTCTATCCCCCACTCCCCCTGAACTGAGACCACTTTAAATACTTATGTACTTAAACTGGGTTTTGGTTGCACTGTTAGTGCTGAATGATATTTACTATAGACCAAGTCCTACTTTAAATGAAAAACCTTTGGGAAAAAAAGAGCATACTCTAGTCTGAAATTTTCTTTTAAGAAAGCAGAAATGCTGCTTTAAAAGTTAGCATTTTTGTTAAACCTCCTACTTCAGTTCAAGTGAGAAGTGGAAAGAAACTGCAGTCTGACAATAATGTTGGCATTTAAAGTTCAGTGTTTTGTGTCTTGTAAATATGCAAGATTGAAAACCTTTTTCATGCTGGTTTTTGTTGTTTTCATGTAAGTTTCTGTTATTTCAAATTACGAGTTTAACAAACATAACAATGTATTTTAACAGTGTATTTTTGTGCATATTTTATTCTTTGCCACTGGATGTCAAACATTCTCTATTTTTAAGTAGTGTAACTTAGCAATAGTAAAGCTGCATTGGAGCCATGAAAAATCTCAAGAGTTTATTTGCAGTTTCCACATCTGTATTAGGAACTACATCTTCACAGCCTTCAGATGTGTGTGTTGTCAAACTCGGGCTGTTGTGTAATTCCAGATCATTGAAGAAGCAAAGCGCTCTCTTCACGATGCCTTGTGTGTAATCCGGAATCTCGTTCGGGACAACCGCATTGTGTATGGTGGTGGTGCAGCTGAAATATCTTGTGCCTTGGCAGTCAGTGAGGCAGCAGATAAGGTAAGAAAGGAACAGTTAAAATTTTCTTTATTGTATGAAGGATTGAGCCTGCCTTAGGAGATTTCAGAAGAACTTCAAAGATTTTCCAGAAAGTTCTGCAACATGCGCTTTCTGATGTTCCCTGATAACCAGTGTTAAAAGTCGCTCCTGCCTCTCTAAAAAGTCATTGCCAGTACTTTTTTTCCTTCTGTGCTAGGAGCAGTTTCATTTTTTTAAAATTTCAAGTAGTTATCATTCAGAGGTATTTGTTTAGTCACTATATTCCAAATAAAATCTGCTTATTGTGTGTATGTATTTTATATCTAGTATGAAAATCTGCTTTTACTAACATTGGAGCTTAAGGGCTTATGAATTCGAATTTCTTTTCCTCTAGTGCCCATCTTTAGAACAGTATGCTGTGAGAGCTTTTGCAGATGCCCTGGAAGTAATTCCCATGGCCCTCTCAGAGAACAGTGGTATGAATCCAATACAGACAATGACGGAAGTGCGAGCGAGGCAGGTGAAAGAAAATAATCCTGCCCTGGGCATTGACTGTTTGCAGAAAGGAACAAATGGTAAGAACTGCAATGTGGAGAAGGAGGAGTATTAAAGCTTTTCTTTCTCAAAAGCTCAAAATGCTCACTGTGGTTTTTTTAAACCTGTGCATCACTTGAGTTATTCAAACCCTTGTACCTTGCCATAATATATGGGAATGTGCTTGGAGAGTAGATTTATGTCCACCAGGAGGAAAATGTGTAATTGCCTGAAAAGCTCTGTTGGGTGGTAAGATTAGTTGAAGATGTTGACTGATGTAGTACAGGAAAGAAGGCTGCTCTTAGAATGAGGCAACCAGGCTGTGCTTTAAATACTGAAGTTTTAGTGATCCAGGTTACACTGCAGTCCTAAGGACAGTTGCTTTGAGAAACAGCTTGTGAAGAAGTAAACAAAAGGCTGGAAATATTTGTAGGCCATGATGTTCACACCAATATGTCTGCATATATAAACCTGGAGCAAATATGCAAAGACTAAGAAGCCAGTGTATTAACCATATTTTCAGCTGGATCTACACTTTTCACCTTCTTAGTTACTCTGTTGGTTTTTTCAGAAGAGAATGTGGTAAACTGTAATATGTATATTCATAACCCTTGTTTAGGTGTTTCTGTTTGATAGCATTTGACCTTTCACTTCTTTAGCATTTGCTCAGCCTTTAGAGTGCTTTTAATATATGTGTATAGAAATTTTGCTTTTCACCATTCTGCGTTACTTTTTGAAAAGCACAACCTAATTGGGAAAAGGGTCATATCTTAATGTCCTAGAATCTTTGGTAAGAACCCACAAGTAAAACTCCAGTTTGTACCAATTATGTTTGTAAACCACAGTGGCCAAGAGTAGGAATTTCAAAATGTTCTTTGAAATGGATGTGGAATTCACTATTACTAATTACTAACATTTATAGGTTAAGTGTTACATCTAGATTTCACAAGGGCATCTAATTCTACTCCTTTCTTTTGGCAGATATGAAGCAGCAGCATGTTATAGAAACCTTGATTGGTAAGAAACAGCAGATTTCTCTGGCGACTCAGGTTGTCAGGATGATCCTGAAGATCGATGACATCCGTAGGCCTGGAGAATCTGAAGAGTGAAGGTCAAAAAACAGGAAACATTAAGGGGCCACAGCAGTAGCGAAGACTGTAGTATTCTGATGCTTCATCTTCAGCTATTTATTCTGGACACTTCTTGTTTCACATACTGTAATGGCTAGTTGTTGGAAATAAAACAATTTAGCACTGCTGATTTGAAGACTTGTTTCAGAAGTGTTGTTGCATCTTTTCTTAGGTGTGAATATTCATAGAAAATACTTCCTGAATGAATAGGGAAAAAACCATAAATAATGCAGCAATAAAATTTAATGGGTCACTTTCCATTGTTCCCTATGGGGAAAACCCACATATTCTCATTTTAAGAGGTCTGTCACTCTTTGATGACGCTAACAGAAATCATTTTAATTAATTTTTCTCACTAAATTTAACTAATTAAATATTAACTAATTATTTTAGCTTCCAGTAATTCTCATATGTTAAATATATTAAGCATGAAGCTTCAATCTGAAAAGTTAAAGGAACTGTATTCCATGCTTCCAGTTGCTTCAATTTTTTTCTCTTTTTGTTGCCCTCTTCCTGGTTTATGAGGGTTAAGGAGGGTTTTTTCCCAGGGGTCTACACATTCAGCCAAGTGCGGTTTTTCTCAGAACTTCGTCTATAGTCCCACAGTTAAGTGCACTTACTCAAAAGGTCCCTAGTAGAGTGGTGGAGTAAAGTTGATCAGTGAGGTGCCATGCCTGTGAAACTATCAGCAAGAAACAAGTGGTAGACCAGAACTAATGCACAATTTCTTTGAAAGATTTCAAAAGTGAGGGAAGTGTTACAAATACCAACTCGGCATTCCTTGTGTTACATGGGGCAGAGGGAGCTCTTTACTGGCCACTGTTTGCTACCAGGTCAGGTTCTGGTTGGTTTTAACTGACTACCTCGAGTCAAACAAAACCCTTCAGTGAGTGTTGGTAGAGGAAGAAGGGTAAAAGCAACAAGTTCACTAATTACAGGACTGGTTTTATTTCTAGAACTGTTTTAGGATAAATCGTGCAAAGCTTTATTGTCATTAATAAAAACTTACTGGTGGGTGTTTCATATTACTCTTTGGCCTTTTCCCAAATTAGCTTCATTTAGATGCAGTTCAGTAGACAACAACAGTTCATCAGTTTTACTGCTGCCAAGCTTTGTCATTCTCAATCTGTTCAGGGATGTGAGTGTGACTCTAAAATCCCATAAATACCTGTGCTCACGTAGAGCCATCTCTTACTTTGTGTGCTAATACAAAAGGAAAACAGCTGTAGCTAGAATTTAAAAGGGAGCAGTGTACTTGTACTAATGTACCCCTTTCACCTCATAGTGAAGATGTGCATGTGATAGGAAGTGAGAAAACAGCTATTGCAATTTTGCTGGGTTTTCATCTTCCATCCCCTGGCATGGTTGAACCCCCTTTGCCATCTAAGTCCCATGTAGTTACAGGTTTTGACTGTAAACTGCTTAATACAGAAGCCCCTAGAAACACAGGACAAATTACTTTGAAAATTGAAATTGTGGCTTCACTGATCTGGCTTGAGGAATAAACATTTTGTGCTCTATATATATGAATATTTGTTAATGTTCAACTAGATCTTAGTATGGAAATCTGAAGCTTGGTAATGGAACTTTGATAAAACTGGAAGAAATGGAAGTTGTTCATTTTTTCAGGGGTTTGTACTTCATAACAGATGTGTGGCATTAGCACTGTCAATGCTGCATAGAGGCAGCTGGAGGACAAATAGCTTTCATCACAGCATGCAGCATGCAACTGGAACTATTAAACCAAATTAAGGAAACAACTGCAGCTCGAATTGGTACATTTTCACAGCAGGAGTAATTAAATTTGTGCTTTGATAGAACAGTGGGAATATCCATACTGGTAATTTGTGTGCTGTCTGGCTCTGGTCAAACAAAACAGGAAACATCTGAATAACGACAAGATTGAGGGAGGCAAACACTGATGTTCAAATTAATCATGGTGCGTTTGTAACCAGTGGGAACTAAAAGCCTGGCCTGATGGTGTGTTTGGAAATGAGTTCCATGAGCCCTACTGTTCATGCAGTGCCCCATGACTCCTGGGAAAATGCAGGGTTCACCACGGGAGGGCAACATCCACCCATCACTGCCGTAAGCAGACTGCATCTGGATTTTTAAAAGTGAGCTGAGGAAGCCAGCAGGTCTCTCCCTGCATCATTGACATGGCACACGGATGTCATCAGCAAGTCGTGAATCTTTACAACTTCCCCTCAAGGGCCCAGTTACTTGAGCTAATTTCACGACTAAGTTCCAAATGTCCTCTTAGATCCAAGTTTTCACATTCTCCTAGGACCCTTAACCTGGCCTTGCCTGTATGTCCTGCTGCTTCTAGTTCCCCTGTTACCAGCTGCCTTTTCCCAGCCTTGTCTATTGGTTTCTTCTGCTGCATTACCAAGCCTGGGCTGCTTTCCTCCTCTGATCTCACACCTCTGTGCTGACACTTGTCTTTGCAGGGGCACAGGGCAAGGCTGCCAGGAGCAGTGCACAGCACACAGGCTTTTCTTGCTCCCTCGTGGTCACACTCAGACTGCAGCAGCTGGGGGGGGGCACGCATTCAGGGCTGAACTTTTGACTTGAGGTGCACCAAGTCTGAGTGGATTTTTTTCAGGAATAGGGTTAATCAGAGCTGTGAAGCAACTTTCTTGTTTCTCTACAGACACTTTTTAATACAAATGCATTCTTCCTCTGTCGAGGGAAAAACTTGCTTTTTGATCATTTCTCCATACTGCATGGGGAAAGATGCCTTATAATGTAAACAGTTCCCATCCCAATTATCCAATATGACCAGTTTATGGATAGGATCTTAAGTGGAGCAAATCAAGCAGGTCTTGCTAATCTGCAGGTCTGTTAGTTCTCCCTCTAATATCCAGACATTTGGATATTGGGATGCCTACTTAGCTAATCTAATCTGAGTGGCTCCAGAACCTACCTGGCCTGGATGTCCTTACACAGAGTCTGCACAGGAAAGGGGGCACTGTGGTAGATGCTCTCCTCTGTGGCGGTATGGCAGGACTGTGCATTGCAGTATTAGAAACTGCTGTTACCTAGGCCATGGGGATGGTTATTACACCCTCTGGACTCATCATCATCTGAAAAGCAATGATTCAGTTGTGAGGTTTGGGTCTGGGAGATTAGCCTTGTTTGTCCTCCCTGCACAGAAGTACCTCTCCATGTCACGTCTTGGAGGGTTTCCCAGGAACTCTCTGCCAGGGAACATTTCTCACCATGTTAAAGAGCTAATTAAATGGACTGACAGCATTTGCTTTATAAGCAACTCATCTCTGTGACACAAGAGAGACACTTTGTTAAACTCAAATGACAATGGAGTAAAGCTGTAGTACATTCTCTGTAAGACATGGGCTCTGTCATACCTGTCTGGTGTACATGCACTAGAATTGTGTTCCTTGTGAAATTCCTCCCTGAGCTATTTGGGACCAGTAGTTGTGTTGTGGTGAGGCTCCTGGCTTGCAGCAGCACAGGTACTGAGAGAAACAGGTCTCTGCCAGCTCTCTGTGGTTGGGTGCTCACTGAACATGGGAAAATGCTGGGGGCTGAACCTGAACTATGTCTCAGCTATGCCTGTGCCTTGATATTGATGCTGGTTTGTTTGACTTTCTGGCTTGTCCTCAGTCTTGCCTTATCAAGCTGGACTTGCCTGGTGATCTCGACTTTTCACTGACCCTGGTCACTGTGACTGAACCTGCTCTACTTTTTCTTTGGGTACATTGGAGCCAAGGAGCTCTGGAAGAGAACAGTGGCCAGAAGTCTGAAAAGAGAATTTCAGAGAGCCATTGAAGGAGCCATTAGTCTTTGGCATGGGTGGCTCTCCTGCAGTGTACAAGCAAGAAGGTCTGCTCAAGCAAAAGTAGAGTGAGCAAAAGAAAGATGGGAAACCTCAAGGAAATCAGCACAATCAGATAACTTCATCCCAGGGAGTGGTGGGCACTTGGAACTTTAGTAAGGACATAAAAAAATATATATTAGAATTAGGAAAATAGATGTCAGTATGAGTAATGCTATGATGGACTGCTAAAGACATCAGCTCTGAAGGATGGGGTATTAGCAGAAGCACTCTTTCCCTCCCAGAAAAGTCAAGCAGCTGAGTATCACAGGATTTTAAACACTTCGTGTGTAGTCTAACTCCTTCTTTTTGAAGTAGGGCCCATAAAGGGATACAGTGGTTTTTGTCAAGAAAAGATAATGACTTCTTCAGTATCATCTTCAAAGTATTCCAATGTAATGGCTAAAGAAGGAGCAGCAATTAGAAACTTCCTCCTCTGCATGAACCAGCTGTGCTGCCAAGGATGATATATTCCATTCTCTAGATTGCAATATATAGTGTCATTCTCAAATCCATGGGGGAGAAAAAAATCTATTAAGAACTGCTACACTTAAAGTCTCCATCTATCTGCAGACTCCTCCTAAATCAAAGTCTGCTGAAACCTGGGAAGTGTCTTTGAGGAACTGTGACTTTATGCTTGCCCTGTTCTTATAATTATTTTTTTAAGAGACAGGATATGGGATCATTTGGTCTAATGTGGAATTATAACTATGTTGAGACAAGCTCTTCAAACTTTGTGGTATGCATAAAACTAGCTGAAGTAAAGAGCAAGGAGTAACTGGTTAACACTGGTGAACTGGCAGATTGTTTCTGATTCTCACAAGGCAATTGTCAAAACTATGAAGCTGTCTAAGACTTTTGAAGATGTACATCCAAGACTTATAGATGTACCTCTTTTCCTGGAACACAGTCCAAAGTTACAGAAAGAGTACATCCTACCATAGCCTAATTTCTGTGAGAAAAAAGAATAATTTTATATTTGGGTCAATCTTGTACAAGTTCAATAACAAAAAGTTGAACCCATTAAAATTTATAGAAATGCCACTGAAGCAGCATTGCTTTCTCTTTTTAAATATTTTGACTAGTTGAATAATTAATGAATGGTCTTGAAAAGATTTCCTTGAATTCACATTTAATTTGAAATTATTTGGTTTTAAAAGAAAAATAAGTATAACTCAAATATTTTAAAATCTGGTTTGAATTTAGAGATTTTGTGATTTCTGATGCAGTATGGTGCCTTTTTATACCATGTGAAGAAAATCATCTGTTTCTCTAAAATGCATAAGTAGGCTGATTCCTAAAAAAAATTCATTTGTCTTTTCACTCCAGATCATGAGGGGATGGTTTCCCTGCTGGCACAAACAGAGCCCATGTACACAGGGAACTATCTAGTGTCACCTCAGCTGCTCTGATCTCAGGGCATCAGGGTCTCACACTGTCTCAGTTTCAAGATTTGATTTATGTGCCTCATGGCACCTAGTTCTCAAAGTATCATTAAAAAAACTGCCCAACATTAAAATTGCTGAGTTCTCACTCTCTAAACTGAACTGTCTCCTGGTGAAATTCTCTACCAGCTGCTGGCACTCATCACTCACTGACTGTTCTCATCACTCAGATCACAAGCGAGAAGTGCTCTGCAATCTCCTGACCATTCCCCCACGTGTGCACCACTCACTCCCCAGCTGCCTGCTGCCAGGTGTGTGTACCCAAAACCCACTGGCAGGAGCTGATGGTCCCCACCCTCAGCTGGGTTTTCCAATGAAAATAATGCTTCTCCAAGGACCCCTGAATCATATCTTGATGTGCTCACCCCAGTGGTCATGGATTCTCCCGGCTCTCTGCTGCACTTTGAATTTGAGTCTTGCTCTGAGCTGACGTTAGCTGGTTTCTGTTTTCCACATCCAGCTACTGTGCTGGCTGGCATTTTGCAAGTGCCTTGACTAGACAGTTAGATATGAGGTCTTCTCATTAACGCGTCCGCTGTAATTGGAGGAAGGCCAAAGGCTGGGAAAGGCAAGTTTCCAGCACTGCCTTTGATTTAAGGGCAGCACTAATAGTTAAGGTTAAGTGAGTGCAGGTGCTAGTGATTGGGAGTGAGCACAGGGGGACAGAAGGTGATGTACAGTGAGCAGTGGGGAAGAAGAAGGGACTGAAATGACTGAAAATCCACTTAGGAAACATCCTTAGCTGAGTAACTTCAACACAAGGTTGCAGTGGTACATCCTCTTAACACTTGCTATATGCTGCCTTGCTTTTCAGCTACATTGACTCACTCCTAAGAAAAGCTACTGCTACAAATCCCATGGGAGCTCTATTTTTGACTCCCCAGGGTCTGGGTCAAGCTCTCTCTCTTGCTATTTCATGCAGGGATCATGCGAGTGCCCAGGAGATGGACAGATCATCACAGCCTTTCCTTCTTTTCCTTGACAAAGAACTTTTGCAGCAATTTCTTCTCTTTTGCTAATATAGAAAGTATGGTACCTCCAGCTCCTGATTGTTTAGGAAGAGCAGAGAACAGAAGATGTACCTATTCCAAAACTGAGCAGTGAGCATTAATGCTTTTGAGTAGAAGGGCAGAAGTTAACAGGGACAACAAAGTTCAGAGACTGTTGCCGTGATTTCATTCCTTGGCTGAAGCTAAGTATGAGAGAAGATGAAACTCAGTTCTGGAGGGAGCACTTTAGAGCTGGTGGAAAACAGGTCATGTTACTAAGGCCCAGGCAAATCTGGATTCCTGAGGCAGGAGTTATAGTGGGCATGGGTGTCTTAATCTTTGGCACACTCCCAGCACTGGAAGCTTCAGCTACTGCAATGCAGCAGTGTGAGCATCCAAGGCACCGAGATGTGGCAGTGAGAATTCTTGTAGTGAAACAGTCCCTTTAAGGTAATGCAAAAGCAGATCATACCTTGCTCCAAGAAATTACTCTGCAGATAAAGCAGAATGGGGACAGGACCACGCACCACCAGTAGTTAGTGTGGGAATATAATCCTTTCTTCCAGATCTAACTGTAGCCTCTGACCCAGGTCATTAAAGGATGTCAGGCCAGCTCCTATGAAGGTTTAAGCAGTGCCACAGATGAGATAGCAGGAGCCCTGTTGAGCACACGGAGGGTAATTCAGTGGATCTGGTGTCCTGATTGTCCACATCAGAGACCTGGTCCTGTTGGCTTCTGCTCTGTGTGCCAGGACTTCTGGGGAAGTCAGGACCGGAGTGACCCGTAACAGTGCACACCCAGGCTGTGCTCCATCAGGGAAGAGAAATACAGAAAGGGTGTGCAGGATGTCATTTATACATACCCCGGTTTACATACTACCACAGTTTACCAGCTTCTAATCTAATGCTGAATTTATCTAGTGTTCAATTTACTCACCTACAGTAAACATGTACATTTATCTTCTCTGCATACTAACGTAACTAAATCTTGGGGCAAAACTGTAGGCCTGAAAATTGAGAAGGTTTGAGAAGGCTATAAACCCTTTTCTTAGCAACTATTCTCAGTTATTCCCATATCACTAGCCTAGTGACAGCACTATAAGGAAAGAAAATGTGTGAGTGTGAAGAAAATCCAATAAATTCTTCTTGTCTGAGGCTGTGAAGTCTGTCTCAAGACATTTATTGCCTGATTTTCTGTTTTTAAATGCTTCCTTCCAGCCCCATGACACAGGCAAGAAATTGTCTGCTCTAGTGACTCCCCAGATATGACAGGTATGCTGGTGTTTGCCTGATAAACTATACAGAAGGGTGAGATTTACTCCTCTAATCTAAGCAATATATGTCTACATAAGCTCTTCCCTTGCCTGCAGCCTGCCAGGTAGTAGCCGGTGCCTCCTAATTGCAAGAAAATTATGTCAATAAAATGGTGAGCAGATTTATCTCTGAAGTCATGAGGGAGATTTGCAAAGCAACAGCTTTGTGGACAGCATGGAAATTTCTTCTAGTATCCCATGAGACCCCAGAATAAAGGGAAGAGTTGGAAAAAGGAGCAGAGCAGTATCCAACCTTAAGTGAGTCAGCTTTGCAAATGCTTTGGTTTTGCTTTTGGTAAGGAAAGGTTCCTCTCCTCTACCAAAGAGTTTCTAATTTCTCTTTCTTTTCCTTTATTATCTAATTACCTATGGGAAAATAGCAGTTTCCCCATGCTATTTTCCTCAAACCTTAAGAAGAATCTGAAAATTTAGAAGCACGGATGCAAAATCCAACCTAATCCAACCTGAGCATCGGTCCTGACTTGTTAGTCTCCCCTGCATAATTCTAACATAAGGATGATACCCAGCCATCCTCTACTTGCTAGCAAGAGCCACTAAACAGCAACAGTAAAATCTGTATCAGAGCTTGGAGAAATGAGTAGCCATGTCAAAAACTGGAAACACAGGAAACAGGATCCAGGTCCATACAGACATTATTGCCCTGACTTTCCCTAACATGAGGTAAGAAGGGAATGAGTGGAAAGGAAAATGAGCAGTCAAGATCAGGACTTGAAATTCTCTGGTAACTCTGGAAGAACAGTGACCATGTCTAATGATTAAAGAGACCTGAAATCAGGATTCCTAAAATATTGTTTCCAGCCTGGTGGGTGACCCAAGTTGTAGCTCAAGACCTTCCTTTGTATCCAAAGTGCTTATCAGTGAGGTTTCCACTCATTGAACCAAACAGATTTGTGGTGGAGGTGGCAAGCTACCCCCTTGAGGTGCCACCATTCCTTCCACCAGTGTCACTTGGCAGCCCCCACACACCACATGCCATAAACTCATCTCTCTCCTGTCACAGAAAGAAAGGAAAGGACAGGGGCATCCTGTTACAGCCAGGTCTCTGGCAGCCCTATCCAATTCCTGACATGCCCTTGTGTAGCCAGGAACCAGTGGGAGGGTGGCAGGCTGCTCAGGGGTAGGGCAGAATGACAGCCTATCGTGGCTCCCACTTCATCCCCAGATTTCCATTATGGAGCAGTACAAAAGAGATCACAATCAGTTCAGCAGTTCCTGGGGCAGCCCAGGAGCAGTAAACTCAGAGACCGGCAATGGATACCTTCAAAGACATGCAGAGAATCACCAGGAGGTCCAGCTTCCCTCTGCACTCACCTCCTCCGGTGCTGGGAATAGAAGCCGCCCAACTCGCCTGCTAGTCCCCTCCTACCCCACTACCAGCAGTACCCAAACAGCAGCGGCTCTTTGTGCTAGTGTCCTCTTACATTTCCAGCTGAGGGATAAACAGTCCTGATGGGATAAAGGCACTGCAGCCTTCTCTGAAATACTCTGAGCAGTATGGATGTGAGAGAGGGGAACCTGAGGACACGAGTGCATGATGGTTCTTGCTACAGTCCCCAGATCAGTGGTGCAAGGAGGTGAACTGATCCAAACGAGTGGCACCTCTTCCAAATCAGCAAAAGGAGCCACTGAGTTGTACAGGGAGTGCCCTGTGCTGCTTCTTGAGAATATAAAGTCTTCCAGGGTTTGGTATAAAGGGATAGTTCTTTTGCACCAGGATGGCCCCAGCAAGGGGAAAAAGTGGATGGGCAAGTGATACAGAAACAGGACTGAAAGAGTGAGAAAGATTGAAAAAAATGCAAGAAAGGGAGGGAAAATAAACTGTGCCACAGAAGGAAAATTCCTGAATGTTCTTCAAAACTGAAGGAGGAAAAGGGTCCCTTCCTTTCTTTCAGTGTAAGAGATGTTAGTCCAGCAGCATGAGCACTGTAATTTTACCAAAGCCTCATATCCATGGAGCAGTTCTCACCACTCACCTGGGATAATCTGTACCTCTGAGGATAGCACAGCTATTCCTATCATGCCTCCATGATATATGTGGCTGTATGTAACAATGCTGAGTCCTGGACTAGGACAGGCGTGTGTCTGTCTGTAGTTTGATCCATTATGTAAATCTGGTGTATTGTAAAATTCCTGCACTTAATGTGTATTGTCCAGTTCAAAGGCATGGAGGTCTACCATTTGCTCATTTTGTACACTTCCAGGGCTTTGGACAGGTAAACAAATTCACACCTCAGGGAATTGACCTGTAGGCAACAAAGGGCTTATCAATCATAAAGTATGAACAATTAAATGCCTTTTGGTTTCTTCCAAGAGGGCTCAGCAGCCAAAAGTCATGAAACAGCTGCAGAAAGGGGTGCAGAGTAAAGCAGAGAGAGGCTCTGCTGAAGGAATTGTCAGGAGTTATGCCTGTCCAGGATGCCCTTAGGGAAGACAATTGTGAGTTAGCTCTGCATTTGGCAATCTCTGTGAGATTTACTGTCCTGAAGAGGAAGATAAAATAATATCTCAAGGCAAATGTCAGCTGCAGCAACTGTTAGTGACACAACAAGGGGATGTGAAAGCTGCCACTTTTTCTCCACCTGAATTTGGAAAGAGCAGATTCAGCAGATGTCAGCCAATGCCTGGACATTTCTGTCCTTGCTCTGCTTCCATCACCTACTCCACCAGCAGAAGGGAAGACAACCAGCTGTGCCAGGCACTGGGCAACACTGGGGTCAAGGACACAGTTCAAACAGAAGTTTGAAGACATCTGCACCACCTCTAATCATGGTAACATGACTGCTTTGCTTGAGGCCAGCTCTGTATATCTAGATGTCAGGTACACACTTAAAAAAACCCAGTGTTTTACCACAGAAGATGTATTTTCTCCTGAGCACCTCACTTAAATAAGTCTGTTCAGTCATGAATAATTTTTCCAGCTATCCACTAAGAAATATGTCAACAAAGTACAGGTGGAAGTTGCACTCTGAGTTAGCACACAGAAGGTGGCTACCAGGGAAGCTGGAGTCTGGTGTGAGTCTACCCTGAGCCAGAGGTGCCAGCCAGAGACACGAGTCCTTGGTGGGGGGCAGCTTGTAAACAGCAAAGAGGGTTACAAGTGCAATTAGTCTGTGTGACAGCCGTGACTGCCTTCTGTCACCACCCCGGGCCAGGCCAAATCCCCTTTCCTCCCTCTCTGGCACAAAGCTGAGCCAAGGCACAGGGGTTATAAACATGCCCAGCTGCCTGTCAGCCCAGGGGAAAGAAAATAAATGCACCACAGCAACAGGCAGACCTGTATATGGGCAAGCCCAGATTATTGGCTGGTGCTCCTGGCTGTCAGACCTCGGTGCATCCTAAGTAGGGAAGTCTAGGATGCTGGCTGCTATCAGCCATTAGAGGATTTAGTAGTGGTCACTTCTCTTCTTGTGGTCAGCGCAACAGAGATACAACAGCACAGCACAAGGGGAACTAAAGTTACAGCATGGGTAGCAAGGTACTGTGCAAGCTATGGGATGTGAAAAACACCAAGGCAGTTCCTTTGATCTTCCTATCTAAGATACTTCCCTCTGGTTTCTGCATCTCCACCCAGGGATGCAGGATAGAAGTAAAAAAAAGGCTAAAAGCTGAAACTCCATGTCAGGGACCAGGTATCTTGTGCTCACTTTCAATCCTGCAACTCTTTGGCATGACAATGGCATTTTATGATTTCTCATGACTTCTCAGCTACAGGCAACTCTAGAAGACATTAGCTGGGTTGAAGTTGTCACCAACATGCCCCTACATGAGTAAGAATTAAAGGTAACAGATTTCACCATTTTTATTCCCTAGCTACTTTCTCTTCCTATCCCTGTGCTCAGGAGAGTTGCTCAGAACAGGACCATGTTTTATGGTTTTTAATAAAGCTCTGGCCTGCTTTTTCTTTGAAGTGAAAGTCAAAACTCAAGAATAAGGAGTGTGGGAGGAGTTAGGCTCACATGTCATGCAGTGCTGCATCTGCCCTATCATATTCCCTGGCCTGAGATGCTTTCCCCCACTCATTGTTTGTACCTGATGCTCAGTCCTTTCGCAGTCTCAAGACCTGACACTTGTGTGCAGAGTGGGAAGAGTCACACAGAGTGGTCAGCATGTGGTCTTGTTCAGCGAATGCTGGGGAATACCACCCTTCTTAAGAAACTGATTCATTCACAGTAATGATACTTAAGGGACTTTAAGTGGGAAGGGATGGAAGTAACATAGTGTTGGAATCGACAAAGCAGAAGGAAAATTATATGCAAGCTTCTAGAAATTACTCCAGAAGCCTAACTGCTAAATCCCTGAAGGCTGGGTGTTTATCCTGCCTTTAGTCACTGCTCCACCTTCCAATAGAGTGACTTGCATTATTCTTCCTGTAGAAAGAGGAGATGACATTGCCTCCCCTATGCAATTTGGTCCTACCCTGCCTTTTGTCCTGAGTCCAGCCAGCATCACAACACAGTCTCCGTGTTGGGGACACGGCTGACCTGTGTTAGTCCAAATAATTTGCCTACAGTCTCTCTTTAGCATTCAGTATTTAAGTCTAAGATGACTCATCTGGGGCACTGCTTAACTGTTATCACGACTTGGATCATCACTTTCAAATCAGCCTGAATTTTCACATCTGTCTAGCAAACAGCTTTCACTCTCACTTCTTCCTAACAACACTTCCTAACTGGGAGAAGAGTTAAAATCAAACTATCTGTTCTCTTAACAGACCCAGGCTCAACCCAACACCCTTCTGCCTGCAGTGCTGGCCCATACTTTCTCTACACCCTGCAGTCTCTGATCTGCACGACATTCCCTGGGCTGCTGCTGAGTGTAACTATTGAGGAGCCATGTGGACTGTACACTGCAGAAGTGGAAACAGAATCCATAGTGAGGTGGACAAGGGGGACCCAGAAATATAGAGCATACATCCCACCAAAAGCCATGGGATCCATGCTCCCAGTCCATGCCTGCAGTGTGCTGCAGGCATCAGGGCACCTGGGCCTGGATTCACACTTCTTGGACTGGCAGCCAGAACTCACATAGTGTGGTGAGCTGGGTAATTACCCGATTTATCCCTGCATTCCATCCCAGAGAGGAGCAAAGTACCACGTTTTTCCCTCCTCTTCAGAGCCACCTGATGCCACTTTGGGGATGACACCAGATCCACCCCATCCCTCATGCCTATATGAGCTGAGATGTTGCCCTTTACAGTGCTGGGCACCTGGCCAGCCCTCCTGCAGCCGGAGGCTGGGCGTGCAAAGGGCTGGCGTGTTTGCTCCCTTCCATTCAGTCTCTCCCAACAGCTGCTCTGAGAGCAATGGGGGCAACCAGATCCTTTTCCAGACCCCCTGCGTCTTTGCCAGGTCTGTTTATCCATTGATTCAAGAAATCCAGCTGCAATTATGAACAAGCTACTGAGAAAAGAAGCCTAAGTTGGGGACTTGGCTCAGGGCAGAGCTTTTTGCCACTGTGCTCAAATCTGTGCTTGCTTCACCGCAGCCCTGTCCCCACCACCATCACATGCATGATGCAGTCACAGTGCTGATTTCATCACTTCACTATGCATCACACAACTTTCTGGGAGCAGAAACCCCTTCTACCAAAGTCTCAAGGCTCTGTGACAAAGCAGACAGAGAAACAAACCTGGTAATTGCGGCTTCTCACTGCCATTAGCCTGTCACATTGCCTTTGTGAGGCAGCACTGAATCCCTGATCCTCATTGGCATCATTGGCTCCTGCAAAAAACCAGCCTGGGACCCGATGGCATGGGGCGACTTGATCTGTGTCTCCAAAGATGTCAGTGTTTCATCAGTTCAGGTTTACTTTAATTTGGAATAAGTCCTAAAATCTTGCTAACCCTTTCTTGTCAAGTCAGTTTTGCATTAGGCACACAGCTTTGCTGACTGAGACCATGCTGAGCAATTCCAAAGGAGAGACATTTGGGAGCTCTAAACCTCCTTAGCTACAACACAGAGTGTCTTCAAAATAAAAAATGTTGTGGAATCACAGCATGGTTGATACCAGACAGGATATATGAAGATTGCCTACACCAATCTCAAAAGAGACACAGCTAGAGAAAGTTTACCAGAGCCTTGTGCAATCATCTTTAGAACTTCTCCAAAGCCATAGACATGCAACCAATGTAACAAAGTTTGTCCACCATCACCAGAAAGCCACTTTTCTTTTGTTTAAATGCCTCCCCTCTCACAATTTATACCTGTGCCTGGAAGTATAAAGAGGTATAAGATCCACCCTGACTCTTCCCTCTATGCTGAACATTCCCCATTCTTTCAGCCTCTGCTCATACGATGGTTTCTTTCAGTAGGCAAGAACCTCACTACTGGAGTGTTTGGCTTCAACCTCTCATGGTTGCTCTTGGATCATTCTCAAATTGAAATAGGTCATTAGTAGGTGGTATTTTCTCCTCAGTATTGTAAACCATAATCAATTCACCATACAGTCTTCCTATTTTAGTTCACCTTGTTAGTTTCTTTAAGGCTTTCTAACAGCTTTAAAACACAGTCCCACCATGTTCTTTTCTGAACTGTCTCCAGTTTTCCAGCTTGCCTGTAGTTGAGGCACCATACCCAGGAGGTATCAAATACTGATCACTCATTCCTACTTCCCACACTCATCTTTAGGCTAGCAGGAATCTTGTAGGCTGTTTCACCCCTACTCTCTGCCCCTCTTTAGCCATGCAAGGAGCCCATTCGCCTTTTTTAACAGGACAACGCAGTAAGAATGCATGTAATCTTGTGTATCCTCTGTGACTTGGCAAGTTTTTAGGGGTCCTTTTGTAAGGATGGCATTTATTCCTATGTGTTTCTACCTAAATATGTTTCTCCTACCTGTAAGAAAATGTTTTTTGTTTAAATATACTTATCAAGTTACCCAGATCTCTTTGACTAGCCTCTTCCTCTTGCTACCACCCTATTCATGCTTGTGTCACCTGTTTTACCTGCTTTGCACTTTCTTTAAAATCATGGCTGGAAATGTTAACCAGTTTTCATTTAACAAGTGTTCCCTGCTGAAACCGAACAGAATAGAGCATTCCAAGCAGACAAGTATTTCTTCTGCCTATTGAAAGTTCTCAATCCACTTGATCTATATTTTATGGACTTTGCATAGTGCATTTTCTGAACCAATACAACATGCCATAATTCTCTTTTTATCAATAGGTCATGCCTTACAAAAACTCTGTACCATAATGCTATGAATTTACTGTATCAAACAAGATTTTATTATAAAATTGAATGTCTCATTCCAAAAAGCCACATTCCTGTTCTGTAATTCTCCATTAGCAAGCATCTGTGACAAATTTTCCATTATTTTTTACTGGATAGTTGCTAGCTACCTGGCCTTTAGATCTACTGGTCTTAAGGGTTCTCCACTTTAAATACAGGAACTGCGTTGGCACCTTAACACTCCTCTGCTATTCCTACAGTAATTGAAGAGTAATTAAAGCCAAATCTCAGCAGGCTGGAGTTGAGCAGCATTTATTTTGATTTACAGTAATGAAAGATTCTAAGAGATGGAAGTAAGCAGAAGAAAACTGTATCTTGGACAGTGTGAGCATAATGCTGTTTGGTAAGGTAGGTTGGGGAGTTGGAAGGAAGACTCGAGGCCTAAGTGATGTAGGGAGCAGGAACAGTACAAAATAGTAGTACAGAGGTAATGTTGCTGAGAGAGGAAGGTTGCTGATCAAGGGGTGTTTACCAGGTGATGGGTAGTACTAGCAGAGAAGTTCAGTAATGCTAAAATGCCAGTGGGTGAGAAGAAGCTGGAAACAAAAAGCTGGAGGTTGGGGAAGCATAGAAGAAAGTGTGCATGCAGAAAAGGGTCTGACATGAAAAAAAAAAAAAAAAGCTACACTATACTACACTAGAAAGTGTAGTGCTGGTACACTCCATTTTTAGAAGTTACGAAGCCCCTGAGAGTGGAAAACAACCAGTGAATGTTTCCAGCAAAAGACCAGGTTAAATGCAGGAAGGGATTATTATCAACAGCAAAATTCTGGGGATTGAAAACAGGTAGAAAAGTAAAAAGGGTTACTAACCCCTAATTTCTTCTTCGCTACTCCTTTTCAGGATCAAAATGTGCACCTAGGAGGATATCATTAAGAGAAGTGTGTGTCTAGGGAAGGGTTAAAGAAGTGACAGGAAAGGGGAAAAGGAAGGTCTTCTAGAGGGGTAACCAGGCATCTAAAAGAGCACGAACGACATTGTCTTAGGACCTGAAGGCAGTATAAGGGAAGAGATGTGTTTGGGCTGGCATGAGATAACCTCAACACCATAACCATTCCCCAGCCATCATCTATGGCCACGTGCTGGGGTCTCCCCAGCCCCTCCACCCCACCAGCCTGAAGCCACCTTCCAGGTGTCCTGGAGTGAGCACAGGCAGCATTCAGAGATTGCCCTCGCCTTGGACAGCTTGTCCTGAGATAGCTGCAAGTTCTGACAAGCTCCCTGCTTCCCGACAGCAAGTGCATCCCAACAGGCATTTATTAAGAGGGAAAACGAGCCACATACAGAAACACAAAAGTACACATTTTGCTCTTTTTTGAGAGACGGCAGATGCTGCAGCCTAAATAGCTCTCTGGAGTTCCTGTGGCTAGGAAACAAGTGGATGCTTCACAGAGTCAATGCCAAGAGAAAGATGTTTTCACGCCACAAGGAGGCGGCGCTGGGCAGCACTGAGTCATGGGGCGAGGGCCATCCGCTGGCTGGGGAAGGAGCTTGACTCTGGCAGCAGGGACAGTGCTGCAGAGAAGCTGCTCTCTGAGGCACAGTGTCCTCTCACGCCCAGGTGCCCAAACCCTGAAGCGCCTTGCAGGCTGAGACCCTCCTTCCCTCCTGCCGTGGGGAGCGGGCTCTAGGACTTCACGGCAGCCTCCTCCAGCCGCCAAGGGCAGTCGACGTAGCGCAGCACCCCGCTGACGGGGCCGCGCTTGGTGGGGTCTAGAGCCAGCAGGCTCCGCAGCATCCCGGCAGCCTCGGCCGTCAGCCGCTTCCAGTGCTGGGGAACGTCCTTTTCTAGGCCTGTCTCCTGCCACTGCATGAAATTCTCAAAGAAAGGGTCCTCTGGCAGGCTCTGCTCCCAGGGGAAGTAGCCGGTCAGCAGGCAGAAAAGCAGCACCCCGAAGGCCCAGGCATCCATGCTGGTGTCGATGGGCACCCCCTGGGCATCAGCAGTGCTGCTCAGCTCGGGGGCGGTGTAGGGGATCACCCCGGCCACCAGCTTGAGCTTGGTGCCCTTGGGCCGCGTGAGCCCGAAGTCAGTGAGTTTGACGAGCCGGCAGTCGGGATCGAAGAGCAGCACGTTCTCGGGCTTGATGTCGCGGTACACCAGCCCCCGGCTGTGGATGAACTCCAGAGCGCTCACGAGCTGCCTGGCACACTGCTTTGCGGCCAGCTCAGGGATCCCGTCCTGCGCAGGGAGAGAGACGGGCGGGATGGCACACACGGGGCACCTCGGCAGCCCTGCTGGCTGGGCTCTCACCAGAGTGCTCTGCACTGGGAAAGACCTTCGCATCCCTCACCCTGCCAACTCAAGGCTGCTTCAGACCCCAGAGGAACCCACAGCCCATTGCCTTTATCTCCCTCCCTCTGACCCAGCCAGCCTTCAGAGGGGCCAGATGCCACAGCCCAGTCCCCACGGCCTTGTAGCAACACTCACACGGGGTTTGATGATAGAGATGAGGTCTTTGTGCAGCGCTGGTTCATAGAGGAAACCATAGTACTGGCTGGACTCAATGGCAATTCCAAACATGCCGATGATGGCAGGGTGGGTGGCAAGGGACAGTGCTACACAATACTCATACAGGAAGGTGTGCAGCTTGGTACTGGCTTTGGGTAGCAGCTTGAGAGCCATAGGAGTCCCTGGGGATGGGAAGAGTGGGTTTAACTCCTCTGGACGGAATTACACAAGGCACACCAAGACAAGACAGAGCAGCCACAGATCTAGGCAGTCACAGCGGCAGGTAGGTCTCTAGTCCAAAGTTTGTGTGGACATTTATAGGGATATTCACGATACACAGGCCCATCAGTCTGAGCTGGGACTACTGGGGACAAGCAGTGTCAGGGCACTCATATGGCCGACCCAGGACCTTCATTCACACCCTCTGTCTATAGGCCTTAGGGCACCACTTCAGCTCAGGCTTGGGGCTCCTTGACTGAGCCCTGTGGTGGGACTGCTGTTTCCATCTATATCACATGCCAGCTGGTGTGTATCTGTGAACTCTCTTGATCCTCACTTGTGGATCTATAATCTTGCCTGATGTTCTGGGCTGCCCCCTGGCACCACCTGGTCCCTGTCTGGATGTAATGGGATGGTTCCTGCCTGGGGAGGTCCCCATCTGCTGGTCACCTTGGCAATCCTCCCTGCCATGCCTCATGCCTGGCCCTGACGTGCCACCAGCCCACCCCATGCCCTGTGCCCTGGTGAGTGGAGAGGAGACAAGGCACAGTAGTCCACAGGGCAGAGCCAGTTCCTTACCTCTCTGCCTGTGGGTCACTAGCATCACATGGCCATACTTGCCCCTGCCCAGCTCCCGGATAACCTCATAGTGCTCCGCCACCTCGGCGCGCACCAGGCTCTGAGCCGTGATCTCCAGAAGCTCCTCCAGCTTGGTTGGTGCTGCTCTCTCTGACACTGCTGCAGTCACAGCTGAGCTCTCGGCCATCGCTGAGTGCTGCAGAAACACCACAGCCAGAGTCAGGAACATCACAGCACACAGAGAAAGCCAGATCAGACATGCATCACAAACCGTGCCATGGCAGGGCATATTCCTGCCACTTGCAGCCTGAGCATTCTTGCTGCTGTGTTAAAGTTGAATTGCACTTTTACGCAGCACATCTCTGGGCAAAGCTCCTTGTCATAGAAACGGTCTCTGTACGGAAGGGAACCTCCTCCAGCCCACTAATCCTTTTGCCTAATATTAGACAACAGGCAAAATATCAGCAGAGCCCCAGATTTTCAAGTGTGACCTCCCCTTGCTCTCCTTAGCTTACTGCAGCAAGACCTCATCTCTACTCAGAATTCCACCTCTACTGCTTACTGGAGAAAGTCCTTGAGGTAGCAGACAAGACAGACCTGTCCCTTAGGCAGAGGCACAGCTAGCAAGTGACAAAAGGCAGAGTGCCCTGAGGATGCCAATGGAGCTCAGTACCTCACATGCCTGATGACATTTCTGACAAAAAGTCACACATCTGTGCAGCCAAGTAACTTATACAGGAAGCAACCTAGGACATCAATGGCATTTTGAGCTATAGCCAGCTGCTTCAGACCCATTTCAGAAAAGTGTTTTTCTACTTTTCCCAGCCAGCTACAAGGCAGCATTTTAAGGCCTCTGTGGCAGTACTCTCTCCCTGTCTGCCTCCTTGTGCTCTATACAAGGCACTTTGGGCCTGGGAGCTCCTCCTGGCCTTGGAGCAAGGTCACAGAACCAGGATGGTCAATGCCAGAAGGTACTTCTGGAGACCACTTATTGAAATGTCCTGCTCAGAGGAGGGTTGTCTAGAGCAAGCTGTGCCCAGCCCAGTTTTAAATATCTACAAGAATGGAGACTCTACAGCTGCTGTGGGTAACCTGTTCCAGTGCTCAATCACCTTTATGGTAAAAAAGATTCTAACTTATGCTTGAATAGAAATTCTGTTTCATGCCCACTGCCTCTTGTTCCATCACTCAGAATAATCTGATACTGCAGTACACCTGGCTGTGTGTTTTTGCAGGTATTCATATGCATCAATCAGATGATCCCCTCAAGCTTTCTCTTCTTGAGGCTGATCAAGTCCCAGTTCTGTTAGCCTCTCCTCCTATGAGAGATACTCCCATATTTTAACTGCCTCCACTTCCTGGATTTGTTATAGTATGTCCACATCTCTCTTCTGCAAAAGAAACCCGCTGCTCCTAAATCCAGTCATTCTTCAAAATAAAGAAATTTGGAAAAAAATTATTTAAACCTGGGAAATCTACAAGCCTGGATTTCTACTGGAGCCTGGGACTATTTGTGGGAAAGTTCCCCCTCTTTTCCCTTCCCTCTCTCCTAGACTGCATTTCTAAATCTTATCCAATTCAGAAGTGACAAGTCATTGGCCCTACTTTTCTGCAAAGGCTTTGATTTGGTGTGAGAGTCAACAGCAGTCAAATTTAGTACAGTCCACAGACAGTACAACAATGAACAAGTGCTTGCATGGGAGGGGATAAATGGAAGGCTGGGGAGAACAAGTATTTTCAAGATTTTGCTTTGAAGTCCTCCTGTTTCCTGCCCAGCCAACGAGGCTTGTGAAATTCCAGACAGGAAGGCCATCTCAGAACCCATAACTGGATCCACCCTGCCAACAATATTTTCAAACTGGCGCCTTCCTCATTTACATGTTATAGAGAGAAAAAATTAACTGGCATATAGAGAAAAAACCTAAAATGTAATAGAGCTGGGAAAGAGACCTCCATTTGATATTAGATAAGCTAAAGCCACATTAAAGAGTGGAGTAGAACAACAGGAGAGATGTCCGCTTGTCATCTGAAGAACACTTGAAGAAAATATATCAATATTTGTGAAAAAAAAAAAAATCTTTTCTGCAAGAGAGTGTTTCTCCTATATCAAATTCTTGGTCATATACAAGTTCTTGACAGAAAATTGTTCACAATCTTCTTAGATAACTGAAATTCTCAAATCTGAGTTTGGTAAAATTTCTTCCCTTGTATGCTGGCAACTCGTTACTGATTTTTAGCCCAAAGATTAAAATCTTCTTGCTTTAAATTTTAAATCAACTTTAAGTATTATTCAATAGTTACATACTTTTCAAATATCTATTAATTAATATTTTTTATTTGCATTTAATTACTTACAGCATGATTCATCTATTTTATATGATTCTTCTCTCCTATTTACTGTGCTAGAACTTGCTTTTGTGAGTTGGAGGATGTGCTTTTCTGTATATTCTTGGTTCTCAGATCACCTTAGGGAGTCAAAATATTTCAGTCCATAAGCTTTTTCAATTAAAAAAAAAAAATAAACAAAACGGAACAACCCAAATCCCAAAAGTTCTTATATCCTTCCGCTTCACAATTCAAGTCAACTGCAACTTAGGTGGAACAGATCCATACTTCCATCCATGGCCCCCATAGCATGGTAGGGCAAATGGTCCAGGTTCAGAGTAGAGCATTAAAGTGAATGAGCCAGCTTGGAAGAACAGATCTTCCAGAGGATATGGGTAGAATTTCTTGAGGGCCTGTGAGGTTGGGTCTGATCAGGGCTCCTTGAGAAGGGAGCCCCAGCTGCAGCTACTCCATAACAGTTCGCAGACTTTGACCCTTGCTGCCCTTGGAGTCATTAATTACAAGACAAAGTCCATACTTGAGAAAATAACTGACTTTGTTAGGTCTTTCTTTGAGATGCCACTGCAATTAGCTAGGACGGTAAGTGAGGATCAAATTTGGGTCACTGCTGAGTAGAATGCGCCTGCACTCTACTGGGTGCTCTGCACCTACTTCTGATATCTTCTAAAGTGTCATTTCCGCTTTGCAGATTGACAAGCACTGAAGAGGAGGTCACCAGGGCCCTGGCCAGGATGCATTCACCATTTGGCTGTGCTGTATTGAAGGCAGCAGGCATAGTCCTATTCAAAACTGTTCTTTTCCTCCTCTATCTTTTCCATTCTTCATCCCTGCTAGAGGTCTTGTTTCCAGGCTGCTGACTGTGAGAAACTGTAATTCCCCAAAAGAATCTCTAACTATAGCAGCAAAAAGCTCACATCCTTTGCATCATCACAAGATACTTCTGAACCACCTGAAAAGCTGAGGGGGATCTAACCTATGGATATACAATGTCTTAGTCCAGGTAATGTTATCATGGTTTTTCAACCAAAATGGTTAATATATTTAGTGCAGAAAAGCACTTCATACATGCCAAAAACCAAAGACAGTGTGATCTCTGTATAACAGTGCTATGATGATAGAATCACAGAGGTGTTTAGGTTGGAAGGGACCTCTTGAGATTGTCTAATCCAATTCCCCTGCTCAAGCTGCAGCAACTGAAGCAGGTTGTCTTGGAAGGTGTCCAGCCAGGTCTTCAATATCTCCAAAGATGGAGACTCCCATCAATGATCACTGCTTGGAAGAATCTGGCTCCCTTTTCTTCATTCTCTCTCATCAGATATTTATATACACCTATAAGATCCGCTCTGAGCCTTCTCTTTTCCAAGCTGAAGAGTTTCAGCTGTTTCAGCCCCTTCTCATATCAAAGATATTCTATTAAAAAAAGTCCTTGAGCATATGGCATGTGGGGTCCACTTTCTTGTCTCACCTTCTACAGGGCCTTAACACAAACCAAATAACAAACAGCATGTGGGGCATCCCTTTCAAAAAGTCATTCAGGCTTGATCCAAAGACAATTGGTCAATTATAAATGCCAGCGTGAACATTCTTGATTTTAGGTATTCATATGATAATCTAATCTGAACTTACCTAACCTGCTGCTGAAGTTTCTCAGATAGAGAAAAGAGGTTTCTAATACCTGTTAAATTTCTCCAGAATCTTGCAGGGTTTATATGCACTGTGGTCAGTGGTATGGCCCCAGGCTATGAGAACATATTTTCAATTAATTACATTGTGTAAAACTATTGGACTGAAGCTCAGGCTATGCATTTAACTGATGCTTTACTTAGGCTTCAGGAAGCATCTGTCACACCGTGCTGCATCAGTTAGTTGAAAAACAGATGTGAAGCTGCCACAAAATGTGGTCACATTTTGAATTGAGAATAAGCATTTCTATGCTCTCTGATCAAGACACCTCTCAGTCTTCTTATTGGTTTAATGCCTTCAAATAACTTTCTAAGTGTCAAACCAAGTTCTCAGATAGTCCAGCCCACTTGTCCAGCTCTCAGATCTGTTTCATGGCTCTTTTCTAAAGCCTTATCATTTTTCTCCTCCCATCCCCCACATTAAAACCCTGTCTTGGGGGAAATGCCTCCTGTCACACAATCAGCTAGAATTACCCCTGCCTCATGCTGTGGCCTCAAAATCTCTTTTTGCAGGAATGACACATAGGCTGCACTACCTTATACATCCATTATGAGTCCAGAGGTTTTCCAAATTACTGGGGGATATTGGGGAAAAAATTACCTGCCTCTTAATGTTCCTTTATGGGTGCTGCCTACCTGGTTTCTACTTGAATATTTTTGCACCATGTTTAGTAACGCACATTTTGCTCAAACGGATTTAGTGTACCAAGTAATTCAGATCATGTCACACAGTTGTTATCACACTTCTGCCTAGAGGCTGTGTAAGGACCCCACCTGCAGGCGCTCCCCACCAACCTCAAAATTGTTGGTTTGAAGCAGTTCTCATCCTGGTATTTGTTCACACAACACCTGCCAGAAATGTCCCATTCACTGGGTATTTCTTGAAAGTTATCTGTACAAATTCATCCCGGCATTGGCCCAAACCAAGTAGCCACACATTTTTAATATATTTTTTAAAAGCCCAGTATATAGTGGAAAATATCGTATTTTATTGTTGTTCTCATCCTACAATTTTTTTTCAATCCTAACTTCGTTATAATACTTTTACCTTTGTCAATGATCTAGAAGAAAACACTGAAATCATGCAGAAAATGTTTGCAAATGGCACAAAAAGGGTTTGGGTAGACAATGTGTTGCTTAGTAAAACTAGTGCATGCACTTCCACACATACAAAGTGTTTCAAACGACTAAAGAAGTCAGTATTTTAGTCTGGAACTGGATGGGTGACAGAAAAAAAAAGAAAAAAAAAAAAAAAAAGAAAAAAAAAAAAAAAAAAAAAAAAAAAAAAAAAAAAAAAAAAGGAAAAGTCATATCAATCAGACACATCTAGGTTCTTCATGTTGCTTAATGGGCACTACGTAAATCCAGAAATGAGATTTGGTATAACCTCACTTTGTAGGCCTTAAGACATTGGATGATACAGAACTGCAGTAGAAATAATCTACAGTGATACAGATACACATCTTAATGTTGCAGATACAAGTCTAAGAGCATAACAGAGCAAGTGTTACTGATGTTACAGATTCCACTTTTTCATTCACTCTGCTAAAGAGAATGCCCAAAAAGAATCAGATGCAGGAAACATCAGCAGTGAGAGACAAACTAACATTTTCCAGATGCTAAATTAAGAAAGAAAGCTTCACTGTAAACAAACAAACAACGACCAAAAAATAGAGACAGCTGTTCAGCTTCACGTAGGCTGAGATGATTGTAACAAAAGAAGAGATCTGTTCTGAGGCAATGTGCCTCTTACAGTGAACTCCAGTTTCTGCAGAAGTTCCTACATACAGATGCCATGAGACAGTCTGAAATTTAATCTCTGAAAATCAGCTGAGTTAGGGAAGCTGTATTTCTGAAGAGCTGGCCACCTGTTAACAGCTTCTGCACGACAAATGAGTGTATAACACACTAGTGGAATTTGTATTTTTATAATAAATTTATTTCTCCATTTGCTCAGCTTTGTATTCTTCTTTATCTAGCTTTTTACAATGTTTCTTGAAATGTTAAAACTATATTGATATGAAGAAAGCCTGGATTAATTTCCTGAACTCTTCTGGAGGCTGATAGTTAACAGAACCAGTTACTGGATGTTTTCTACCTTTTTAATTATATCAGCGAGCCCACAGTTTAGGAAGCTACCGCTGATGTCCCCAGTTTGACAGAAAAAGGACAAGAGAAAGTCATGACAATGGCAAGAGGGCTGAAAATTACAGGGGAAACTTCCAGTGGAGGTGTCTTTATAGCTTATCAAAGAGATAGTGAAGAATAGTTACTCAACAGTTACTCGATCGTCTGTATACACCTTTCTGAGTACTGGAATTCCACTAAAGAGGACTCTTCCAGTTAGGTAAAAGCATTATAATAAAATCAATAGATGAAGCTGAAGCGAGGACATTTCAGACCTCTGCTGTGGTCCAGATTCTGTGATGACGGATATTTACCCCAAAAAATCTCACCAAACATTAAGGAAGAATATCCTTCCATCTTCGTAACTTTTGGTTCAAGAACAGCATCTATTTTTTTCCCCCGAAAAGGTTCACTCTGGTGCAAACCACGTTTAATACAGCAATGGATAAGAACAGATTGTCGCAATGTTTGCTTGTGGCCTTATTGCTGGTAGATTTATGAGCTTCTTTCTAGAACAGGTCGGCGGGCTAGTGCTTAATCTCGCTGCAGAGAATGGCATGACTGTGCCGATAGCAGAACTGCGTACCGCTGTTCTGGGCAGAGGCACCCAGCAACCTCCCCGGAGAGCCCCGTAAGCCTCTCCGAGCAGGCAGCACAGCAGCCTCCTCGCACAGAAACCGGCCGCAATCTCACTGAGACCAAGCCACATCACACCTTTCTCCCAACCAACCCACCGAACACAAATGGACACAAGCGACCTTCCTGGGCAAAGCCACCAACGACCTCGCCATCAACCCGCTGGGCGAAGTGGGTGCGCTCCGCATTGTGCCGGCACACCACGCTCGAGGCTCCAAAACCAGTTTGAGAGGGGTGGAAGCCCTTTTACACGCCTGTCCAGTGTCTTTCATCCTGTCACCGCTGTAACTTCCCTTCCCACTCTCCTTTCCGCCGGCACTAAGCCTCTCACCTTCTCCAGCAGCGCAGGACAGCCAGCCAGCCGCGCCTGCCTCGCTCCCCTCGCCGCAGCCGCCGGGCTCAGGCTGCGCCAGCAGCCGCAGGGGGCTGCCAGCGCTCCGGGGTGAGCGTGACGCTCCGCCCCGTCCCCACGGCTCTGGGCCTGGGGGCACACTGCCTCCCTGCTGAAGGTGACCTCCGGGAGGGGAGAAACGAGGGGGAAAGGCGGGGGGAAAGGACTATCCATCTACCCTCTTAATGAAGGGGGATGTGTTTCAGGAGTCGGGGTGGAATTGTTTCTGCTCTAGCGTTATAAACCCCCGGAGACCCACTGGCAGACCTACCTTGTTCAGCCCTTTGCTCCAGCTTGGGCTCTCATTACAGCTGAAGGAGCAAAGCAGCTCCCTGGGCTGGAATGAGGTCCTTGCTCCTGGGCTGTGCCAAGTAGGAGTCCGTTCCTGATGGCAGGGATCAGAACGGCCATGGGCTGCCAGTGCTTGTCCCTGGCTACCAAGGGTGCCTGTGCCAGTGAGCAGCAGAGACCAGGCACAAATCATGGCTGGCTCAAGGACCCCTCTTGGGGCCCAGTGGGTCAGGGTCCTCACACACACTGGTACTGCGGAGCAGGTGAAGCTGAAATTATTAATGATAGCTACAATGACTTTCAAGCATTTCATCTATTCTCAGTACCCGCTCCCAGAGCATACTCCTGTGCCAAGGTCTTCCTTCTTTTACTTGAGCATGGAGATGAAAACAGCTTCTGGGTGCATGGACACCATGCAGGCCCTGGATCTTGACTCTTGAACACTGCTTTTTTTTCTCTCAAGGAAGTGGATCAGTTTGTGTATCTGAAGCAGTAGTGCATGCAGTTATGACATGTGTATGTCACAGCGCTGGCCTCCCTGTTCCCTAGAGCCAGAGCCATGCTGTGCACTTGTAGTGATGAGCCTTGGTACTCCCTCGGGACAAATAATTGGGAGAAAGGCTCGGAGAGGTGAAAGACAGTCTAAGAGACAAGAGCAGCCCCCATAAACATAAATACTCTGGGTCTCCAGCACAGGACTGAACCCTCTCACCTGATCTCAAAAGGGGAATAATTATGCTAAGGACTTGTCTCTCAGTGCTTTGCCCTCACAGAGGGGCAACAAGGTGAGATGCACTGGACTGCTGGCACAGGCCTGTGAATAGCCACTCTGCTGCCACTCAGAGATGGTGCAAATCAGAGGGCAAGAGGAGTAGCACAGTCAGGCTCCCAGCTGTTCCCGTGCTTCTGGATAAGAGCTGGGGAGTGATATTGTTTTGCTGATGACCTAGAGGTCTTGTGTCCTTCGAGGCTGTGCCTTCACACCCATTCTGAAAGGTGTGACTGGGAACAGCCTTCTAAGTCCTGTGTACAGTCCCTCCAGGCAGGAACATTACAGCTAGGGGTGATGTGATGGTACCAAAGAAACCTATCCAATATCCAACGACTCCGCGCTGGGATAAATGATGTAGTGTAAGCACTGCTCTCCAGGAACAGGGACCCTGTATAATCTAGTCTTCTGGTGGAAAGTGTGAGACTGTTGCCTCTACTTGAGAAACAAGTCAGAACTGAAAAATGTCCCTGGGGACTTGCTATAATTTACAGTAACAACACAATGCTGGGAAAGCGGCCCAGGTTCCCTGACTTCCCCAGTCCCTCCTCTCTTTCTCTCTAATCACTATCTTAAACACTCTTCCAGATATAGGAGCAAAATACAGTAGTCTTCCTTATTTTCCAGTTAATTTTTTGAGAGACAGAATCCCTATGTGATCCATTCCCATTGAGATGGGCATCTGCTGAGGGGTTTGGTTTAGAGAAGATACCTCTTCCACAGCCTTACCTGGAGTGCACTGACAAGCAGCAATTTCACTGAGGGCTTGCTCCTGATCTGCCATTCATCTGACACTACATCTGCAGGGCTTGTCCTGCATTCCTCATCAACAGGGAATATGTCACGTACTGTGTATCATATGCATGTTTGAGAATCCCTGACCTCCACTCCCTGAGCACTAGGCACAGGACAGCTGTTGGAGGCCCTAGAGCTGCTGCACTACTAATGAAGTCCACACTAGTGCATTTCAGGACCCCCGTAATTTAACACGTACACCTCTCTCACCCACGCTGCACACATTTTGTCCGGCTGGCAACCAAGATGTTGGTCAAAGTCAATACTGACAGAATATGGAAACATGATGTAACCTAAACTGCATTAGTGTCTTGGAAAGTCGGTCCCAGGCTGTGGAGAAGGTAGAGCTAGGAAGGAGAGAGGAGTGTGGGGAAGGTGTTTTTGGAGGTTTTATTTTACTTCTCAAGATCCTGCTCTGATTTTGTTAGCAATAAATTCAATTATAATCTCTCATTCAAGCATGTTTTGCCTGTGACAGTATTGGTGAGTGATTTCTCCTGGTCCTTATTTCAACCCACGAACCCTTTGTTATATTTTCTCTCCCCTGTCCAGTGGTGGAAGGGCAGTGATAGAGGGGTTTTGGTGAGTGTCTACACTGTAGTGTCAGCCCACTACAGCGACACACACAAGCATTGGGGATGGCTTATGATATGTAACAAATACTGTATGAAAATGTACCCTTTTCCTCCTCTGAATTATGGCTGGTTTAGCATGATGGATGTCCTGTATCTTGCATGTCTGGCTCAGAATAGGCAGTACACAGAAAAATAATAGAACATGAAAATTTCCAAGAGCCACACTTGGTAGCCAGTGTCACGAAGTCATAGCAGTGGTAACTGCATGAGAAACAGCTGGACTAAAGTAACTTACAGTAAAGGGACATAGTCAAGAAGGGCTCTCCTTTTCATCCTTCTTTCTCTTCCCTTGTTGCTCATCCTCAGCGTACAGTCACATCAGAACAGCAGTAGTTCTTTGAGTACAGGCATACACAGCTCTAAAGGATCAGGTCTGATCTCCTAATAGAGAGTGCTCTGTAGTCAGATGATGCCAGATGTATGATTCCAAAGGAACACTGCCCCTCCAAAGAGAAATCCACCATCTTCCAGCAGGTACCCTAAGAACCATGGATGGAACTAGCTCTCCCAACACACTTTCAGCAGGACACTCAGTTTCTCAAGTGTTGGCTTTAGCGTGAACCCTTTTTCACAATATCCGTGGCTAATGACTGATGATTTGCACAGGAGCTGGGTGAGGAGGTCTGTACTCCTGTTTCAGGGTTACCCAGCCCCACAGAGCTCTTTAGTTCCCACTCTATATTATCAGAGGCACCAAAAACGTCTGGGGGGATGGAAGATTTGATGCTATTTGAACCCAACAGAGCACTTTTTAAAGGTGTGGAGGCTTATCAGCAGGGGTATGTGTGAGAGAAAGTTCTGGAATATGAACGTCAGGCTCCTTTACCTAAAGGGCCTAAATTTGCACTGCTCTTTTAATATAGTAGAATATGGCAATGTTCAGTTTGTCTGTATATTTTCAAACTGACCACAAGCATTTATTCAGAACATCTGTAATAGCAGCTTTACAGAGCAGTCACGATCCCTTCATTTCCAGCACTAAATTTTGCTCAGCCTTTTTCAGATCCAGTTTTGTGCCTTATGCTGGGGAATCACTCTTTGACTTTCCCCATTGCTCTTCTGCTTCTTCTGTTAATAATTCTGTTAATAATGTGAGCTGCCAAAATTTTCCTCCCCCTCATCCTCAGCAGACAGGCAGGCAAGCCAATCTGCAGGGTACTACAAGGTGTGGGCTGCCTCCCAGGAGAGCTGGGGCCCTGGGCTCTCCTTGGCACAGGCAGGGTGCTCAGAGGAGTCCACCAGCTGCACAGACCATTTGTGCTCTGAGGTCATTCATTGCTACCCCATCACTGAGGAATCTGTTGGCCGCCGTCCTGACAATGCCGTACAGTGTCCCACCTCACTTTCCAGCTAACACAACAGTCACCCTGAGCCTGGGCCCTGCTCCCCAGAAGGGCTTCCCAGCCATGTTCCCCATCTTTGTCAGAACCTCTCACACCCGAACTCTCTGATAGCCCACAGAACACTGTACCTGCTTCAAGGCGTTTTGCTCAGTCCCACTTCAACCTACTCCCTTCACGCTGCTGTTAGGTGCACTGGGTGCAGAATGATTGCAAGGGTCAGTGCTAATCCAATGGAATCCATGAGCACTGATCCCAGTGCCTGAGAGCAATGCTGCGGCAGTGCCCTTCCAGCCCAGCACAGGGACGGGGATCCACAATAGCTGTATTTGTAACCTTTTCCATCTCTGCCTGCCTGTCCTCCAGGGCTTAAAACAATATAAAATATCCTGTAACCATGGTGTACATCAGCCTTCTCCCTGAAACCTAATGGCTTGTCACCACAGGCACAGGTGGGGACAGTTCAGGAGGCAGCTCAGCTTGCAGCTCCCACCCTAGCCTGGTAAGATGCTAGGAGGCTGAGTTGGCTGAGACGCCTTGATGACAGATACTGGGAAGAGTTGTAGTGAGGTCTTGCAGGAAAAAAGGATACAGAAGAAGAGTGGACTTGGGTTGTGGGGCAGGGATAACATGTTTTACTGGGAAAGTTTTCTTCTGTCAGGGCAGAGAGATGGGACAACTGCTCTTAAGCATCTGGGATCTAGGAGACAAGGGAGAAAAGGCTGGCAGGACAAGGTCTCTCCAGCCAAGTTTTGTCCCAGTTTCCTACAAGGTGAGAGCAGGCAGGCACAGGGATGGACTTGGGTTAAACTGAGAGTCCAGATCATCAGGTGAGCTTGTGGTGGCAAAGCAGGTCCAAGGTCCAGGTGAGAAGTTAGTTTGTAGGTCAGTATCACTCCTGGTGGTGGTACTCAGTGCCAGTCACAGTCCAGTGAGTGCCAGGCATGTATGAGGTCGAGTCAGGAAGTCTGTTCAATTGCCAGGGTTCAGACAAAGAGTGAATATGGCCACACATAGTTGGGAAAGATAGACATTACACACATTACACATTAGAGCTCGGGCAGGGACTAAAAGCCTGGGGCTGAGGTAAAATGGGTTTCCTGGTCCCATGGGAAGATGTTGCAGTGGGAGACCCAGGAGAGGCTAGTCAGGGGCATCAAAACTTATCAGTACCCTTGAAGCAAGGCAAAATGATGGTTCCTGACTACCTCTCAATTCTCTAGCAGCTTCTTGGCTGCCTCTAGCAATGGCCTGGAAGGCAAAGGCCTTTCCCTGAGGAAGGCTGACCTCTTCTCTGCTACCCTACCTCATTTCTACAGCTTCATCTGCACAGAGAAGAAGGCCAACACCCTGCAAAACATCTTCCACCAACCAGCTCCTAGGGACCACTGCTGCTGGGACACTCTTCCCAGTATTGCTATCTGTCTAATGTCAAGGCATTGCACTTGTCTCTTCTGAGGCTGTCAAAAAAATTGCAAGGAGGAGAGGCAGGGAGTTCAGTCACACCCCTAGGTCATTCATGAAGATGCTGAATAAAACTACTCCCAGGAGTAAATACATGGGCTATGCTTGGAGAAAAAACTCACTGTTCTCTCAAGGTTCCTATGGAGGGGAAGTGAAGGGGGCGAGGCTGATCTCTTCTTCCTTGGTTCCAGTGACAGGACAGTTCAAAGCTGTGCCAGGGTAGGTTCAAACTGGGCATGAAGAAGCATTTCTTTACCAAGAGGGTGGTAAACCCCTGGAACAGGTTCCTAGAGATGTGGCCAATGCTACCAAGCCTGTCAGTGTTTAAGAGGTATTTGGACAATGCCTTTAATAACATGCTTTAACTTTGACCCTGAAGTGGTCAGGCAGTTGGACTGGGTAATCCTTCTCCTCTTCTTCTTCTTCTTCTTCTTCTTCTTCTTCTTCTTCACCCTGAGAAGTGTGCCATGCTCCCTTTTTGCTTCTTGTCCTTTACTCAGCTTTCATTCCATAAAATGACCTTTCCTCCAGTCCTTTAGTAACTTCCTGTGCTTACTGAGACCCTCACAGAAACCAGCATGGCAATGATATGGGATTTCCTTTTACGGGAGCCACTCTAAGTCTTTCTCACGAGACTATTACCAAGACTATTCTTCAGTCTTACCCTTTGTAATAGACACCTGTCTCTTACTATGGATGGAAGTCAGACTCACCAGTAATTTTTTATAGTGAATGGGTTACACCAGCAATCCAGCAGTGCTCAGGCACAGAGATACTAATGACAGACAGGTTATACAGTTCACAGTTTCACATTTGAATTCCTTCAGGACTTTCAGGCAAATGTCATGCAGTCCAAGTGACTTACTAACATTCAAAGTATCTGTCTGGTCTTACTTCAACTAAGCTCTTCCCACTAATCAATCTACTATGAATGCAGCATCAGGAGTGAAATTGTTCCCACCAAACACTGCACTCGGCTGCTGGAAGGTAGAAGAAGCAACTGTATCACTGTCTGTATGACTTCCAGACAGACATAAAAGAAAGCTTTAAAAATTCCTTAACTCCTTGGGATAAACATTTAAGTCTGACATCCTAGAAACTTCAGATCTTGAGCTAAATACACCTTTGTCACTTTCCCAGGGCCATGGCTGCTGGCCTGTCTCTTGTTACATCTGCAAGGTTACCAAGGGGAAGACATAAGAAATCAAAACTGTTTTGGAAAAATGTAACTGGACCCAAATGACACTAGGGAGTGATATTAAACTAAAGAAAAGCACATTATTTGAACAGATTCATTTAGCCACTTTGAAATTCAGATCCACAGAAGTGACCTGTTACATTCAAGACCTTCAAGACTTCATTTTTCTCAACTGGGGACCTTCTAGAGTCTGAGCTTCAGCTTCCCTTGCCACTGTGATTGATCTCTGGTGGGAGATGACACTAAGTGAATACCTAGGTATATGAATGGCTCAGCACCTGGAGCAACAAAGAACAGCAGGCAGATATACAGACAAACAGGTGAAATCTAAAGAGGCAGAAAAATCTCCTTAACCTGGATGGACACACATGGCAGGGGGAAGGGATTTCAAGTTCCACATCCCTGCAACCACAATTCTTCTCCACACAGAAACAAGGAGGCAGGACAGCTGTGGCAGACTTTAGGAGGACTGTCATCTTTGCTAGCTTGGGCTTGCCTTCTTACTATCCTACCCTCTAGGAGCTGTAGGATCTGTCAGTTGCTGTGGGCTCTGGGGATTTTTCAGGTTGCAGAGCCCAGCCAGGGTACTGCCTTCTGAAGGATGATCTGTGGGCATGGCACAAGCTAGGTTACCCAGCTATGCTTCGTTCCTAGGGGGGGTCAGATAAAGTTTAAGACTTCCAAAGATACTTCATCAGCCTTGGCGATCACATGGAAACAGGCTTCTCTCAAGGGAGGCTGAGAGCTTTCCATCATCAGAGAACTGGAGAGAGACACTGGCATGGAGGTGTTAGCAGGGATTGTTGCAGAGATGAAAGGAGCCCAAAAAACAAAGGGTTTTTGACCTTGAGTAATATCTTGTCCATTAATCCATAGTAACTCCACCAACTGCAACAGAATTGCTTCAACTTGCAGCATATTTTGGCCCAAATTGTACTTATATTCCAAAGGTGATAAATTCAGAATTATGCCAACAAAATTATGTGTAGTATGAAGAGAAGCTAGACCTAGCACAGCAAAAAAAAACCCAACTCATAAAAGCAAAATCAAAAACCAACCAACCAAAACACCACAACCAAGGCAAATTAGTAAGACCGGGAATTAACTGTTGATTTGTTAAAGGATCTTATTTCCTGGACAATTCTAAAGATGTTTTCAAGAACTGGAGGGGCCAGGGGTGGGGGGAGAGCAGGGAGAGGAGCAGGTGGGCAGTGTCCTCAGACTTTTGAAAACCACAGATGTCAGTAATTCCTGGAGGAATGCAGAGTACCTAGAGTAACTAGGTGTCATTGTCTGACCATCTAGTTTCCTGAGATACTGCTGCTCTCCACCATTGTGCACATTTAGTTCAGTACCAGCTCACTTCTACTGTAAAACCTCATTGCACAGCTGAGCTAGCAGAGATCACAGGCTTGTAGTACAGGACAATTGTCTTCCCTTGTGGGCACATCTACATAAGATCATTTAAGGCATTGCTGTCAGCATCAGTCTTCTGCTCAGATGAAATTCAGAATGATTTTCTGCACAGCCCCTGACTCAGATTTGTGACGATGGCCAGCTGTCAGTGACAAATCAGGACAAGAAGTAGACAATTTGCTCCATTAGGAAAGACACAGATCAAAGCCTCTTCCATAACAGTCACATAAACTCCTTAAAAGCCGTATTTTGGTGCTCCTGCTCTATACTCTGCCATTTCTTCAGAGGAGGAAATGTCTGGGGTATTTGTGGTGATCTGGCTGGACCATGAGAGTGGTGCCTGTGTAATGTTGTCCAGTGGCTCTCCGCCACAGCTTGGAAAGATGAACGCTCTCCAGCTAATGAGGTATTTTATTTCAGTGATCTCATGTTTAAAGCATCATTTCCTTAGTCTTCGGCTCTCCCGCGGGGTCAGTAAATTCCACATTCAAAGAAGATTTTAATTCCTTGGTGAGTGACAAGCTGGAATGGTGATTTGAGCCCTAATCCCTCTTTCGAGTGGTGAATGAAGCATCTTGTCATGAGTACATCAGACAGATGCTATCAGAGATATCATGGGAATAGCGAACACCATTAATCTGAGCCAGCTGGACAGCAATAAGTCTTGGAATGGTACCCTCTCCACCCCATCCGCCTGCAGGGATCTGCCAAGCCCTCCTCACCTCCCTCTTAGGGGTATAGCATTGAACCAGTACAGACATCTTCCTTTTCCTTTCTCATCAAGCTCTTTTCTTGACTCCAGACTCATCATTCCCCAATTAACATGGAGGAAAGAAATAATTAACTCTTCCTCTTTGTTCATTCCTGGTTTACCTATTGCTCTGAATTGTTTACCTTGACCTTTTTACCTTGACCTTTTTACCAAAACATCCTGGCATGTTTCTCTTCGGCCCCCTTTGCATGTACTACTTGGCATCAGCCCAGCAGAAAAAGTACATTTGGAGAGGCAATGAAACAGGGGCTCAACAAGGGAAAGGGATGGGTGAGAAAAATTCCAGGTGAATTTTTTCCCTGAAAAGCTTTTGTGTTATTGAGGAGTAACTTCCATCATATCACCAATTTTGTTGACTGCTTCCTGGCATTATCTTGGATTGAGCAATTCTTGGGAATTTAAGTTTGAACTTTGGCATATGATCTACAAATCACCCAGCAACAGCCATGAAGCAACAGAAGGCCACCTGTCTCCTACAGTGCCATTGCTCACAGTGTGATGGAGAAAGGCTTAGTGACAGCAAGAAGTGTTTATCTCCTCAAATCTCTTGGTCACCCAGCAATAGAAATACCCCATGCTTTGCCTCTCCCATGCTGACTCACTGCCTCTCCTTTGAAGCAGATTGCCCTTTCTCTCTCTCCACTTAGTACTGCTGAATTTTTGCTTCTCTTTAATGCAGACATCTCTGCTAAGATTATATAGTGTTCAGTCAGGATTCCTGGTTCATTAAGTCAGGAAAGTGGAGCAGAGGCATGGGATACCTGTGACTTTTAGGAGACACCATCACTGCTTGTGTTTTTCCCCACCTGAACACCCCACATCTGCATTTCCTGCCTAACCTCTCCCTTTTGCTTTTCTATTTTCTTTTCTATCCCCCTTGTATTTGCCTTTTTGATTTTTCCATCTGGCTGCCCTCACAGACACTTATTCAACAGATTCTTAGTAAGGAAAACCAGCAGTGGTAGGATGAACATGGACTAGTGAAAGTGATCTTCAAGGGTCAGTCAGTCTCAGGTCTCCTTTTCTCCTGTTCACAGTGTCACCTTCGCTTCACACTGAAGTTCTGGAACACTCTGCTTTTGCCACAACTCTGATTTTCATCAACCAACATCACTCCCTTCTCTCTTCAGTGACTACCTCCCACACTTTTCACAGCCAACTCTGCACTCCCTCTTCATCCCACCAGGTAACACTTCACTTTTTGTCTGTGCCAGCTTTATCAGACTCCTGCTTCCTTCTTTCCCAGGCCTACTGGAAAGATCCTGAAACTCTTCCTGTTCTGTGGTCTCTGCTGCTCTACATGGAGTCACTTAGATAGCCATAGGTAGCTGCTCACAGATATTTAATCTGCAAAAAGAGACAGATGTGCAAAAAGGAGATGTTATGCAGACAGATAATTAGGTCTGGGCCTCAGTAGTGTTTTGCAGTGGCAAAAAAGACAGAACTTTATGCCCTCTAGCCTTGCTGCCAGTAACTGCAGTACAAGCTCAGTCCCACTTTGCTATGAATATTGATTTCAAGCTGATATAATCTGCTAAGATTGTTTAAGCAAAGCACCCATCTGACGAGGCTATGCAGCTTTAGCCCACCTCAGGCTGTGAGCAGAACGAGTTCATGGTTGCTTGCAACAGCCTTGAGACAGTCAAGCACAGCAGTGTTGCCCTCTGCCTTGGTGTTGCACAGCAAAGGGGCTTCAGCGAAGCGGGGGGTGGAAATGAGCAGCAACAAGTAATGTTGCTGCAGGACATTGGTACTCCCATTTTTTCCAGCTCAGAGGGATTTTAATGATGTGATTACACAGTTCTATCAGCGAAGAAAGTTCCACCATTTTATTTATTTAATTTTTCTTACACTGTTTGTTGTGTGTCACTATAAAGAGAGAACATTCTTCTGGTTATCACATCTGAAAACACAGGTGTGATATACAACCTTTACATATCAGGAACACCCCCGAACAGGAGGCCACCTCCTCTACTTTACCTTGCCCTTAGAGCCAGAAGTTGGTTTCATCTGTAGTAGATAACACCCATGGGCGAGTCTGTCCCTTTAATTTTCACCCAGGGTATATCTGTGTCTCAGAAAGAAAAATTTTGAGTGATTTTGAAGCTAAACCAGCTGGGTGAGGAAAACAGGGGAAAGGCAGGAGAATAATAAGTTCTCAATCTATTCAAGCTATCCAACAGGATCAACTTACCTTGCACTGCTAACCTACCCTGAGCTGCTACCCTACTGCTGTACTGACAGGGAGAGCTTTCACAGCTTGCTGCTCTCCAAAGCACCACCACAGAACACTGCAACTACAGTTCTTGCAAATATATACAACAACATGCAAGCTTATCCCTCCCCCCTGCATCTCTTTCTTCTTGCAAATACCCATGCCTAAAAATTACCTTCTGCTTTTTGCTCAGAGGAGTCAGAGGAAAAATAAAGGTTTTTTCTTTACTGAAGGACATAGGTTTTTTACTTTGGCTTAGCCAGCCATCTAAAGTTTCTTAGAAGCTTTCTTAATTTTATAAACATTCTGGTAAAAAAAAGGAAAGAACTTTAGAGAAATTGTCAACAATCTATAAGCTCAACACCTGGAAGTAAAACTGAGGAACATTTAATTAGTGCAGTTGGAATAACTTGCAATCCCCCTAATAAATAACATCAGGGTAGCTTTGCTGAAGTTCTGGGCAAACTACCAGCCCAGATATGAAATTTCCTCATGAGCTCTTAATACAGCAGTGGCAGGAAGGGAAGGGAAGGGAGGGAAATGTATTGCTACAGGTGTCACCATCTGCTCCACTGATGGTCTGAAAGGAGAACTTTGTTTTGGAGCTTTATTAGCCCATTCCACTCCTCACTTTCTGAAATTTAGCATTCTGTTATTCACTGGGCTTTGATAAACTTCAGTGCCAAACATGAGAAAACAGAAAATAAGCAAAGTGTGCTGGAGGCTTCTGAAGGCATAAAGAGGAAGAAGGTACCAAATCCCCATTGCTCTTCCCATGGGAGCTTCGACTAAAGTACTTTCATTGGTCTATCTTTATTTTTTCTTATCTCAAATAAAATGAAACTAGATTGTTTTGTGTCCCTGTGACAAAACAACCTACCTCAAAAATTGTGTCCTCTGTGCACCTTTCTAGAGCCTAAGCTACCACTCCTGGTCTGTGGCAAAACACATTGAAATCTCATTAGTTAAAGGTATGGAGGCCAGTTTGATCACAGCCTATGTAGGCAACTATAGTCCTAAATAGCAAACTTAGTAAGCCTGTGAATGTGGCCAAAATGAGTTACAACAAGGCATTTAGATGAGCTGGACCTGAATCTATTGCTGTAGTCATCTCTCTCACATCTTCCATCAATTCTCCAAATTCCATCAAGTTCAAATTCTGGTCAGGCTTCTAGCCCTGAAGCCTTACTAATCCAGCATAGCAATCATTCAGCTCCTTCCCTAGGGCCTGCTTTGAAGAAAAAATAAGACAAAAGCCCTTTCAAGACCTAGCAGCAGAGTTCCTTGGAGTCAGAGGTTGCAGCTGAGGAAGAGCTGCTCCCCACATTCATGCAGTTGGCGCTGTGCAGAGGGACACATTTTTAAAGCAAGTGCACAGTCTCTTATAATGCACCATACAGCATAGATGCCCTCCTGCCTGCAGGCCAGAAGGTGGAGAGCATTTTTTCATACTGACTGCATGCACATTTTTTTATGGGAATATTGGCACTGCTACATAGATATGTCCCCGGGCTGGGGCGGAAGGGGGGGTGTGATGGGAGCAGGAGTGCTTTTCTTTGTCTTTGCTGACTATGGACTCTGCATTAAAAGCCCATTCCAGTTTAGGAGTCGAAGAGGCTGAGAAAAGTCAACAAAATAAAACGGTGGCTATCTGGTTTAGATACCACAGGGGGAAAAAAAAAAAGTGAACTTGACAGATAGCAATGCAGAAAAAGGAACAGAGGTGAAGAGGCATTTTGTGGATTAAAAAAACTGGTGCCATAAAGATTTAACTGAAGCCTATAAAAAATCTCCCATTCAGCATTTAAAAAAGGTACGCAAACTGGAGTAGGAGTTAAGCCAGTGTGATATTAAATTGATTAAATATAACAGATGTACCAAAATGCTTGTACCAGTACTGAGTTTTCTGAGTCCTTCATCTTAGATAGTGTATTTTACAGAATCACAAAATCACTGGTAAGTTTGGCAGAGACCACAGTGGGTCATCTGGTCCAACCTCCTTGGTCAATCAGAGTCATCGTAGAGCTCATCACAGAGGATGATATCCAGACAGTCCTGGAATACCTTCAGTGAGGGAGACTCCACAACCTCTGTGGGCAATCTGCTCTAGTCCATGGTCACCTGCACAGTAAAAAAGTTCATCCTCATATTTAGATGGAATTTCCTGTGCATCACTTTCTGCCCATTGCCTCTTGTCCTATTGCTTGGCACCACCAAGAAGAGCCAGGCTCTCTCCTCTTGACCTGTTCCCTTCAGATACTGACAGACATTGATGAGGTTCCCCCTCTGCCATCTCCCCTTGAGGTGGAACAGGCACAGTTGTCCCAGCTTCTCCTTGTAAGAGAGATGTTCCAGTCCCCTCATCATCTTTGTTGCCCTCTGCCGGACCTGTTCCAGGGGCTCCATGTCTCTCTTGTACAGAGGAGTCCAGAACTGGACACAGCACTTCAGATGTGACCTCACCAGGACTGAGTAGAGAAGCAGGATAACCTCCCTTGAGCTGCTGGCAATGACCTTTTCGAATGCACCCATTTTGTTTTTTCCTATAAAAACAAATATATAATAAAATGTAACATCTGTCCTACAGCAAGAGACTCTGAATTCTCTACAGAATATTGATTTTGGCAAAATAATCTTCAGTTTTACAGTCTTTCCCTGTCTCAGGGAAAATTTGGCAACACTTAGCCCTATTCCCTAAGACATCTCCTCATTCACATGAAAAACCAAGCTGGACAGGTTTGCCAACCAAGACATTATCTTCAGAGAAACCAAAGTTCTTTTAATTTAAAATCCACATGAGAAAATAGTTGTAGAGAGTTCATTTTCATCATTCTCTCTGTTCTTATAGCGACCCTGATAAACTGGGCATGAATCCAGAGCTGGGAATCGAATTTACACTTTACAGATTACCTGAACCACAAACCTACATTACTTCCTTCCAGGAAGGTTTGTGCATTGTTATGTTCCCATTCCCTAGAGCTGGGCAGGCACACACATCAGATGTGCCTGTGCCAGTGCATGGAGGTGTCTGCAGTTCTCTCCTGTTCCTCTTCTACCTGCTGAGAACAGAACCATGCCAGGACTGGAAGGAAGCACAGAAGTCACTGTCTGGCCCTTCCCTCTGCCTGTAAGTCATTGGGGATCTGCACAGATTGAGCACAAGGGCAGGATCAGGGTAGGCATCATGGAACTTCTCACCTCCAGTGTGGAGAGACTATTTCTTGCATCATGACTCATGGCAACAATGCCCTGCAGACCTGAAGAGGCTTTCCCTGCACTGGCTGGACCCAGTAAGAACTCAAGGCTCATCTCTCCTGAAATAATTGAGCAGGAAGATGGAAACACAATGTGCAGTGTCCAAACCACAGAACAGCAATAATCAGTGACCAAGGGCATGAACCGAGGAACAAAGGAAGATTTTGCATTTTAACTTCAGAGGTGCGCATGAAATCTTTTTGAAAGATAGATTTTCTTTAATATCAATCAGTGTGCTGCAGAGAGAACTATTTTCTCATGGGACATAGAGAGTCCATTGCAGGAGGGAAGGAGTGATGTGAAAAAGGGGGTTGAAATGCAGTGATGAAGTGCTGCTGAGGATTTGGGACCTGAGGTGGGACCCACATGGTGGGAGAGTTCAAAGAGACACCGTGAAGTTCAGACACATGCTACAGATTTCTTAAGCCCCTAGGTAGGACAGAGCCTGAGGGAATGGGACTTCCTGAGGGAGCTGTCAGGCATGGCTGGCAGCAGCAAATGCAAAAAGAAAAAATGTTGTGGGGCAATGGAAACCATGGAGAGGCTGCAACTTGAAAGGGAATATTCTGTGAAAGCTCCCTGGGCTCACACATACTTCCCTGAGAGGAATATGGGCAACATTCAGTACAATATTTTAGGCACTTCTATTCCCTCAGCATCACAAATACAGGCAAGGCCTCACCACATGGTTTTTGGGAATTACACTGGGAGGGTCCAAAGGAGCTGAAACAGGGTAATGCTCCCCCAGTCACTAGGAATGGGCTGTGGCTTACCAATAACAATACCAAATTAAATCCCAGCAGAGAGAAACCTGATGATAAAGGAAAGATTTGTGGAGATGAGGAAGTAACATTGGAGGTTAGTTTAGATTAAACTGATGCCTGAAACCATGAGATGAAGCATTTGCATCAAGATAATCATGAAATGATGTGATTTCCTCTAATCACTTCAGTCATAGTTCCTAACTTTTTACAGCCCCCTTTCTGTTCATATACATTTCTTTCCATTGTCTTTCCCCTTCTCTTTTCTAGCTCTCTTTTAATGAATTCTGAATAGGATATTCTGTTTCCAAGAAAATCTCCCAGCCTTCCAACCCAGAACTATATTTACCTAAAAGCTGAAAGTCTTGGAGGTGAAAATCTCACAGCTAAACAACACTAAATACAGCTTTAAGGAGAGAATTTCTCAAGCGTGGGCAGAGTTTCAATGATATTTAATCAAGTTGACATTGATATAAAAAATGAAACTTTCAGGTGCCAGAAGATATGCCACATGAAATTCTAATAATTTTAAGATATACAAGACCAGTGTTAAAAAACCTTTACATTTATAACTTTCAGCATTTGAAAAGCCATTTCTAAGCCCCTACTTAGAAGGTAAGTGCAAATAACTAGCAGTGTTATTGCAGAAGTTTTACAAAATATTTTTATGGTTGTAAGAACATTTTAAGCAATATAACCTGTATTATTTTCTGATTTCCTACAACAATTGATTTGGTTTATTGGCATTAATTAACCTAAAGATATTTATTCAGCCAGTTGATCATATCCTTTCTTCCTTCCTCAATATAAGGTTTATCTTTAGGATTGATATCTTCTCTTTTGCGATGCACGAACCCATGTGTCTGTCCAGGGTAAATTTTAACTTCATAATCAACTTTACAGTTTTGTTTAAGCTTCTGCTCCAGTAAGGTGACCTGTAACACAGAACATTCTATGTTGACTGAGTACAAAGCTAACATGTTCTATATTTACAGCCCCAAAACTGTCCTAATTTTTTACTTTTCTGAAAACAGGCAGAATTTATCCTTGCCAGTATTTTCTCTTCTACTAATTTATACCTAAATGCATTTCTGTTACTGCACTTGCTTTATTTAACTAGGCTCTTTTTTTCCCCTGTAAAATACTAGCATGTGACTGTATAAAATGTAAAAAAAAATGACATGGATTACTATTAATACCTGTAAAGGAAAAAAAAAACTACTGCTCAGCATCATGAGAAGGTTGTCATGTAGTGACCACTGTATGAGTTGCTGCTGATAGAGCTCACATAAAATAAAATGGGGCAGGAGTTTGAATTAATTTGAAGTTGAGGGAGGAGGGGCAGAGACAAAATCAGCAGTTCAGAGTAACTGGAATTTTTGCTAGGAACATTAAAGCAAACATCACTAAATAAAAACGTGTTTCCCTCTGATCTCCTTGGCAAATAATTGTCTTTCTCCAATCATTCTCCACTCAGGCTCCAGAGACATTGACACAGGCTGTCGACAGAGTGACGGAAAGGAGAAACTCTGCAGAACAGTGGAAAACGGAATAGGATAGCCACAGGATCCTTTTACTTCCCCTGCAACAAGTGGTTCCATTGAAACAGGCAGATTTTATGGACCATTAGTATCACTAAAAAGGGTCTCCTATCTCAAACTTGTCAGAAGGCTTTCTTTGGATTCTTGCTCTTTTCCTAGGAACTGATGAAAATCATCCAAATTTTCAAACAGGAACCGAAAATATTTTTAGTGTCATGGTAAAACTTTTTGATTTGGGGATAAACAAGATAAATTTGTGAAGAAGTACTGTAAGAGTTAGTGAAAGAGAAAGAAAAGTGCAAATTAGTTTTCTACTTTGTGTTCATTAAAAACCAAATTACAAAACACGCATGAAAAGCATTAAAAAGGTAAATATCTGTGATGGGAAATTCACCTGCTCCAATGGAATAATGTCATCCTTCTCACCAAAAATGAAGAAGGTAGGATGCAGCAAACTGTGTTTGTCCTCAAAACGGCTGATCACTCCTAAGGAAGAAGAAAACATACATACAGTAAGTTATGCTACCTAAAGTAGCTAAAACACTACAAAATCTATACAGTGAAACTTCAAGACATCTTCATCAGTTACAGCTGATCAGTTTGTAATGGCATTTAACACACTTTGTTTAAAAGTCCCTTTTGTTGTGAAATGTTTGCAATGTCATTAAACGTAACATCAGTTGTGTGAAAAAGAAACTAGAGACCAGTTCTGGGGAAAAAATCAGGGAAGAATTGTTATATTTGCCCCATTTTTGTGGGTTGCTTTGAGCAACTGCTTCTGACCACCGTCAGAAACAGAATTTTGTAAGATGATGGACACTTTGGAACTGCTCACCTCTGGCTTGGGAAGACCATTTTTAAGACAATTGTAAATATTAATCATTCCACATACATGGTTACAATTTCAGTGTACATATATTTATACTGATATGATTCCATGACAAATTGACATTGTAATTTTGACTATTCAAATATATTTGAATAAAAGTTACAGTAGAACTAACCAGTTGCCACCCTGGCTACTCTTTTCATTCCTGAGATCATTACAACACAAAAGTAAAATATTAACAAGTAATACTGTTGAATTGACCCAAATGATCAGCATACCAGTGCAGCAAAACAATCCAAATAATCTTGCGGGAAAAATACCTTCAATTTGCTTTCACCTCTAATTGAAATAAGTTGGTCTGGGTTCTGTAGAAGAGCAGAGGTTAATAAGAAAAATATCAAAGGTAGCATAAATGCATTGAGTAATGTGTAAGAGTACGGAGTTAAAACAGAGTGTTAAAAATGGCTCCTATTAGTAATCAGGGACCACGGGCTAAAAGATGTAAAAGATGTGCCTAGAAGCCCTTTTGTCATTGCCAGCCAAGAGGAACCTCAGCCACAGTGAGGCCATGGCATTTGGCACTATGTTCACAGATGTGATCCTGGTCATGCCACTCTTTAAATACATAGATCTTACTGGGTATGCTTAAGTGTAAAAATGTGAATATGCAAAATCAAATCACATATAGATTATTTATAATAAAATCACCTTGTTCCACTAGACGTCACACTGAATTTTATTGCAGCAATAGTGCTACAGAATTGCTTCCTGCACTGGTATTCTGCTTAGAATGCAGCAGGTATTTCAAGCTTACCGTAGAGGGACACTCCGGTCTTTAAATGAGGATTTTTCAGCATCAGATGTTGCACTGCTGCTCCACCCCAGCAAAACCCAATGACACCAATTTTCTTCGCACCACATTGGTCCTTTAGATACTTGAGGACGACATCAACTTCTCTGAGACAGGCAAATGAAAGTGAATTAAGGCTCTAGCCCTGCTTCTCTGGCCTCCTTGGCTGCTGCTCAGAGACTGGGTGGGCATCAGTCTGCTTCTGGGATGGAGTGACTGTCTTTGCATCACTCCTGGTTTTTCTCTTTCCCTTATGTATCAAATTGTCTTTATCTCCCATGAGTTTTCTTGCTTTGTTTCCCTTATTCCCTCCCCTGCTCCTCTCATGGGAGTGAGTGAGTGATAGTCCAGGTTGTTTGCTGCTGGCTGGGGTCAACCCACAACATTACTTTACTATTATTCATTTTTAAAATACAAGACAAACTCCAGGGGAGAAGACAAAGGAGAAAATCAATCTTCCTAGATCCTTGTTACTAGGACATGAGGTAATTTTACAAACAGCAGTCTAATTAATTTCACAAATAGCAGTAGTTATCATATAGGGTAACACAAATAAAAGTTTGAGACACACAGCCAGTCAAGAACATCCTGTTGTCACAAATGTGACTTATATGCAAAACATCTCTCACAAGGATGACAAATATTTTATAAAGTTTTGGAAGCAAATTTCAAAGTGTTTTTTCTAAATCAGTAGTTACTTTATGCAATCAAGCTCTGTGTCAGATAAAAATGGGAAAAATACAGAAAAGTGGGAAAGCAGTATGCTTTGAACTAGCTGTGATCTGATGGGGAGCAGAAGAAATATTCCCTTGTTACGCAGTGTTTGCATTTGCTCCCTATTAAAATCCATAGATTTTGTGCCTTCCTGAGGTATCAAAGTAGCCAGAGAGAGCTGCATTTTCTAGCCTTTGCTGGTTCTTTTCTTTTGAGTTATTCACTTTGCTTCTACTCTCTGTACAGACAAACACTGGGCACTTTTATTCTTCAAATGTCTACTTTTTTCCTTAAAGCACCATTCACATAACCTGCACTAAATTTCTATTTGTAGACCCACTAATATATTTTCTTTCTATATTTGACCCACTAATAATTTAGGATCTAATTTTGCATTTTTACTGAGGCAAAAACTCCTACAAAATACGGATGTCCCCTCGGTGAAAAAGGAACAATGGCTATACTTGTCTGTTTTGCCAGCGTCTCGTGTTTTCACCCAGTCATTGAAAGTTGCCCAGTCATTAGAAGGTTTCCAGGCCTCTTGTCCCACAAAAAAATCTGGGCAGATGGCTCTGAAAGAAAAATGAAAATATTTTATGTCCATGAAATAACACTGGAAAAGGATTAAAGGGAAGACCATATGTACTACACAACAAATTCATTTTGCTAAATACATAGTAATTAACCCACACCAAAGCATTATACCAGCAATCCTCGATAATTTTCTACATCTAATAAGAAGACCTCGTATAATTTCTAGTTACATTTCGCCCTGTTAAAATTAATTTCTTAATTTGATAAATAGTTAACTGTAACTGAAAATCCTTGGTGGTTGCCTACCAAACTTAAAAAAAGAAATCCAAAACCAAACCAAAGAAACTACAATTTACACGGTACATATATTTAGCCTAGAAGGAACACTAACCCAGTAATGCAAGAAAGAGGATACTCAATATGCTTTTCACATATTTGAGAATTTGTTTCGCTATTTGGCACAAGCCAGTACACGTTCCCTTCACAGAAAGACCTTCAGCTTCTTTGGAATTTTCACCATAACAGTCAAGTTGCACAGAGGAAGGGAGGAAACAGGCTGCTTCAGGCTCATGGAGGATGAAAAATGCAGAATAAGAAAATTTTCTGTTTCCTCTCTCTTCTTCTGTGCTTACTTACTAACTCATTATAGTAAGACTACTCAATTAAATTAGACTTCTTTCACTGTTTTACCAGAAAGCTCCTTGGAGAATGGGGTAAAGAAAGACTGTGAAATTTTTTGTGTTTGTATGGTTTATATGAGAAAAAGAAAACGATTCAACAAACTTTCTTATTAAAAAGACACTTTGAAAAGACAAAAGACACTTTCTTACATGTATCCATTGGTTGTTAGCATATCAGCTATGTATCTGGTGTTTGGGAGCTGCCATCCAAATATATCATGAATCACAATCACAGCTCTGTCGGTGCTGGCAGAAGGTTTGCAGACATACGCCTTGATGTGCCCAACCTGCACCTCCTGCCCACGGCCTCCATAGTCAAATTTGTCTCCAATATCACATGGGCAGGGCCTCGATTCATTGGCCATGTCTGATACTGAAGAACAAAAAAGATTCAGTAGCAAATATCAAAGCATGCCACACTGAAAAACGGCAGAAAACAGCAGTATCATTGGATATTGAATTTTTCAGTCACTACAGTAACAGGATGAACATGCTCATTACTCTTTGGTCTAAAATGAAGCATTAGTTAGTAAGCCCATTGGGTTATTCAACATAAATAAAATTCTTATTAGAATTTCTTATGTTATGAAGTCTTCAGCAAGGACCTGGTACATGCTAGGATTTCCATGGCCTTCAGTGAGTAGTCCAATAAAAATAAAGTTATGACCAAGAAGCAAGGCAACCATCACAAACTATTTACATAGCGATGAAGCCAGTCCTTCCACTCTTCATCATGTATATTTCCTGTCAGGAATGCATAGATTTCTTTAGTAGACAGCAAAGGCTTAATACAAGAGACAGCATTTTGAAAGAAAAAAAAAAAAACAAAAACAAGAGCTACTGTGTAGAAAGATACAATTACACATAGGTTAAGCATTATATTTTCATCCAGGGACTTAAAATATTACATAACTGAAATTTTCAGTGTCAATAAACTTTTTCTAAACAGCTTTAGCCTCAGATGTTGCAGACTTTTGAAGAAGGACACTTAAGAAAGATGCCAAGAAAAATGCACCAGCACAAGTCAGAGTATAAAACTGTATTTCTTTAATATTAAATAAAGAATGCATTAAAACTCCAAGACAGGACAAAAAGAAAACTGAACATAAAAAACCATAAAGTTGAGCCAAATCTTTTGTCAAGAAGTAAGAATAGGGTGTGGTTAATTTTTTTCAAACTATTGCTTAAATGAAAATAAACAAGTAATTCACAAAGGTCAAAAAGTACCAGCAGAATCTAACATTCCTGTATGTAGCTCCTTACACTCAAGTTAATGATCTTCTGCCATCAAGCTTAGGTTAGCCAACTCAGTGAACAGACCTGAATAACTCCTTTTAATCTTCACAGAGCATCCACAAACGATTCAAGAACATGGAAAGAATTTAGATAAAGCTTTGCCCAAGCTCTCTACAGATAAATCATGTGTATTACCATAGAAACTTTGTTAGTAAAGAAACAAGGCTCTTCAAACTTGACTGTGCCAAAAAATACAGAGAGAAATAGGAAAAAGCAGATTACTGAACTGTTCCTGGACAAGTGGGACTTAAAGATTTGCAGCAGTAAAAGGATAACTTTAGGAAAGCCAACAAACAACTTTGCAGCCAGAAAAACTGGACAGAATTCTAGAGGCCAATGTATTCTGGATTCACAGATTTTAAAATTCAGAATGTCCCAAGCAGTATCACCAGGGCAAGATTGCAGATACCAGATTTCATTTTTGCAGATCGGTTCAGATCAGTTCTGGCACTTCAGTGTTTCTGCATCTGCTGTAATACATACAAACAGCATTTTTATCCATTTCTAAGATGCTGTAGAAACATTACTTAAGAATTAATTTCCCCCTCTTACATTTATCAAAGCTATTATTTTAGGGGGATCTGAAAACCCACAGCCTCGGTGTACCACCATTTCCACCTGCAAGCACTTGCGAATTTATTGGAAGACCAAACAAGAATTTTTCAGACACTTGAACCTACAGCCAGTAAAAAATATAAAGATACTACTATGTGGCACCATCACTTTCAACGCACTCTCCTGAGTCTTCCTCCTCAGAGGTCTTCCCCACCTCTGCAGGGAAAATAAAAGGTTTCTGAACCATCATCTCAAGAAGAAAAAGGGAAGGAAGGAACCCTCAATTGCATTTAAATGAGCTTTTGCACTGTGCCTGCAAATAAAATGAAAGTCTCCCGAACATGCTGAGTCACGCCTCGCAAGCACTTGTTCTACGTCTCTGGGGGGAAAAAAAAAAAAAAAAGAAAAAAAAAAAAAAACAACACCATGAGTTCTAAAAACACCCAAACGAACCTATACATACCTGTAGCAGTGCACGTGTGCGAGACAGCAGAAGCAGGATGCAGGGGCTCAGCGTGGATGGTTACGGCGCGAACTCACAAAACGAAAGGGGTGAGCGCAAGGATCAGATTCCTTTAGAAGAGAGTTACATAAGCCCCTGCCTTTATCTTTGTGCCTGCGGAGTGACGAAGGCCACTTTTTTTAAAGCTGTTCATTTCACTGCCACAGTAGGCGGGGTGTGCTGCCATGAGGAGCTGCTGTAGTTGAGTACAAGCCGCCTTCTGAGCTTACACGGAATGGTATTCACCCCTGGAGGGCTTTTTCTTTCAGTTTTGAAAACATGTTGATTTAGCTGAACAATCCATCTAGGAAAAAAAATCCTCTTTTTTTTTTTTGTCCTTGTTTTTGAAGGTTGGGGTTACACCACTTTTAAACACTAAACACTACATTGGCATAGCTAGTTCCTTAGGTTATTCATCCGTGGGTAAAAGGCATATTTAAAGTAGTGAAGTAGAGGTGTCATTTCAAAGTTCTATACTAGACAAAGCTTATACACTACAGGAAAAATATTTTCCCTTCAGAATGAAAATAAGTAGCATGTAAGAAAGTAATAGCTTTCTAGATTGCTGTACCTCCATGCTATACAATAAGTGTTTAAAATACAGGCATTTTTGTCCTATCACAGCATAATTTTTTTTTTCTTTTTCGTTTTTAGTCTCTGTCTGACCTTCCCATTCTCCTGATTTTATTTTTATGGGATTATTAGGATTTTCTCAAAAAGACCTTTAGGTAAATATATTAGCAATCATCCAAAATTCCCTGTTTCTTCAGAGGTGCATCTATAAAGTAGACTAAATGCAGGCTAGTCTACCACACTTTTGTCTTACAGTTTAGTCCTCATATTTAAGCTGTTTGCTCATATTCTAAATAACTTGGTTAGTGCTCTTTGTTTGCAATCTCTAAAATAAAGCTAAACAAATGAAAAAAAGCCTATCCAAGATTCCAGAGCAAAGTCATAAGGCTCAAAACCCAGCCCTTTTGTTTTAGGCTTTTGGCTCTTCCCAGTTGTGTGCTGCAAATTATAGCACACAAAGACATTAGGTGCTCCGTATCAACTTTAGAGAAGAGCAGTCAAATGCATGAGAGGACAATTGTAAGTTTTCATCATTTCTAGAAAATAAAAATGGCAGCAATGCTTGCAGAACCTTCACTCCACTAGAGCTGTTTAACCACATTTCCACTTTCTTACTCATGTGGTCCTGGAAATAATTCTTTATATGTATGACTATTCCCCTTTGCCTTAATATTACCGTTAAACTTTGGAAACTAAACTGCTTTTAATTTGATTTCCTGTTGTTTCATATTCCTTGATTGACAGTCCATGCTGATTTTTCACTTAGAAGTCAAAACTTAATTCAACACATCCATGATCTCCATACATGCATTTGGCTGCACTTCACACTGTAAACACGTGCCTTTTTCAGATCTCACATTTCCAGCTCTTACTTAGGGACTTACATCTTGATCATGAAGATTTGGCTGTACTTGTGGTAACTTTAATAATATATATAATGTGTACATATATATACATACATATATATATAAAATACACGCATATGTATATAATGCGCATATATAAAATACAGATTTATAAAATAACTATGATTATATGGCTCAGTACCTATCTACCCTTTCATTTCACGACAGTACTGCATGTCAGTTTGGTTTTTTTCCTTTTTGCTTAGTCACAGTGTTAATGTTGCAGTTCACATGCCGTTCCAGAATTTATGAATGATTGCTGTTCTCTAAATAGATGTCCTGATCGTCCTCTCCCACATTAACTAACCTTCTAATGCTTATGGAACACCATTAATGTGGAGTTATCTAGGTTTGACACTGGGGTGATTAAGGCACAATACACTTCCAGACTTCTGCATTCTTCTCCTGGAAAATATGTGTTATGACAGCTGTATCGCCCAGGAAACATTGGGGTTATATTATTACATATAGGTGGTGTCACAGGGAAATCAACATTTAATCAGTTTCAGGTCAGAATTCTGTGAAGACCTCCCTGTGGGGAAGATGGAGGGCCATTAGCAGCATGTAAAGGAGGAAAATCTTTACATTTCCATTAAGAGAAATAGAGGTCATTAGTACTGTTGCCTGTCTTTACATGAAAGACGCCACAACAAATATTTCTCTGACAGTATATTTAATTTGAGAGACTGTCATTAGTAAAATGAAATCTTCCCTAAATTACATTTTCTCCCCATTTAAATGACATACAATCTTTATCTGTAGCACTGAAAAGGTGAAAAGGGACACACACTCATATTTGGTTTTCTTACAGTTTTAGAAGTACCAGCACCTGATGAGGATATGAGGCAGCTGGCTTTAAACTAATGATCACAAGCCTTTCTCCCTCTTTAATTATGAGTCATAATTAAACCATGGAAGACTCTGTAACAAGGTGTGCTAGAGCTCAGCAGTTCAAGCAAGTTCCAAAAGGGTCTGGCAAATCCACAGTCTCTTGGTCCACCAGTGGCCACTTGACACAATTGCAGGAGTGGCATTAGAAATTTCTATCTCAGAAATCGCCCAAAGTACAGGTTGCTAGGATGTTTAGGAAGGGGGGATATTCCCTACTGCTGGCCACAAATGAAGGATGGCTGCTGAAGTGGGTGCAGTCTTGAGCTGATGCAACATGGAGAATTTTGTCCTATCAGTGACAGAAAAACTAAGGAACAAGATACATCATGCAAAAACATGGATTGTTTTTGAAATGTGAGATTTCTTCTTCAGGCAGCAGCCATGGCTGTAAGCCTCAAATTAAAATGTCCTGTCTGCAAATTGCATTGCACACTTCAGTTCCTAAACTGATCAGTTTAGGAATCTATAGTGTTTCACAGAGCCACAGATAGTCCAAGAAAGCAGAATCCCCTCTGAATAACCTTAGCCACAAATTTTGAAACAAGACGTGGTCCCTTATGTTGCCTGCCAAATACAGGTCTGCCACCAGGCTACAAGTCAAAAAAAGCTTCATCTTCTCTAAATGAGCTTCACCAAACAACGTGTTTGTGTTCCTAAATTTTGGGCTTGTGATTTATCTGGAACATAGGTGACCAAGGATCATAATACACAGATTAATTTACCATTAGTCTAACTTCAAGCATTCATATGAATCTCAAGGAACTGGAGAATATTTCAAAGCATGTTAAAGAGTGACATCCACCTTTGCAGTCAGATTCTAGAAAATTTGTTAAAAAGAGGCCTCCCAGTTGCAAAGACATGGACATAAAAGGTATTTCCTGTATGTGAAATATTTGACAGTGCCACATACACTATAACTGAACAAAAAGCCTCGAACAGACACATATGGATGCAATTCATCACATGCTACATGGTTTATGGGTTCCTAGGACCAATACAAAAAAGTGTCATACAGCAAAGGATAGGTCTCTGAGTAGATTACTCCAAAACAGCAGTGAACTTTTGATAAAACTTTTTTACTTGGGTTAGTAACCATACTTTTACAAAAGAAAGAGACTAGATAGATAGATAGATGGATGGATGGATAGATAGATAGATAGATAGATAGATAGATAGATAGATAGATTCCATTCTTTGCCTAGGTTACATTAGCCCTTCTATTTCTAGTTCCATTTTTTTGCTTGTTTTTTTGATCTTCAAGCACTGTTAGGAGGCTGAGTTTTAACTCACAGTTTAGGATGGAAATTAAACATGCAAAAATCAAAGATTATGGAGGTTATTAGCATATTTGATGAGGGGAATGAAGTCATCTTTTTCAGCAGAAATGAAAAATTTAGGGCTCATGAGATTGGATATATCATCAGAATCTTTGATTATTCCTAGAAAACATGAAAACAAAATCTTCAATTGACATTTTAGGGGAAATCCAGACTCAAATAGAGCATTCTGCTCCTGCAGTGAGAAATTTTCATATCTCACACAATATGTAGCCCTTCATACTAGCTTTACTTTGAAGCTACTGGTATCATGGCTCCTCAAAGGATACCTTTCTAGAATAAAACTCTCTTTAAGCCAGTTTCTTAATGTAGACTGAGTATCTGAATTAAGACTTCAAAGACATTTTCTGTGCATACAAGCTTGAGTTCTTTCAAACTGGCTGAGAAAAACAATGCTTTTAGTAAGCAGTCCAAAATGTACATTCTGAGAACATCAGGAAAGGGCAGCTCAGCTATCCCAGCTTCTTGAGCAAGAGCACGAAAGGAAAGCTGGTATTAAAAGAAAGGAAAGCTGGTGTTAAAATACCTGCAATCTAAATTTACACAGCAGCTACAACAAAAATAGCATTCTCTGCTTCTGGGTGAAGTTCTGGCTCTGCAGTATGCAGAGCAGTAGTAAACAGGAAAAAGGAAGCTAAATTGGGAAAGTGACACAAGGACAACATGTATGTGTGTCCAGATCCAAAATGAGGACATGGCTGCTATGACCCGTTCCAAAACTAGGAATGAGTATCCTCACCACCGTCTTGTTTGCATAGTATCCTTCCAACCCTGCTAAAAATATCTCTCTTCATCAGGTGATAGCCTCATTTGAAAAAATGATGCTACATCAAGTGTTTAGGCTACACAATACACTTATGCATGTGTACCTGCTTGTAGGACATTCTTGGATTTACCTGCCATAGGGAGATGTACTGGCCCAATTCCAAGTGTGTGATCATCAGGTGACCTACATCAGCATCACCCACTCAGAAACCAGTGACTCCTCATTTCTTTGCACCACACTGCTCCCTTAGGTATTTCAGGACATCATCAGCTTCTCTGGAACATGTAAGAAAATGCAAATCAAGCAATCATAGTAAAACCAGTATTTGAAAATATGAAAATATAGAGATGCCTATGACTGTCACCATATTATGCTGCTGTGATATTTTCTTTTGCATTCTTTAAATAATTATTCCAGGTAAATGTTAGAGGTTGGTAATCTGACATCATCAGAAAGGGAAAAAATCTTAATGGGATTCATTAAAAAAAGCAACATAACTACATCAAAGAAAACCTAAAAGGATGGATTGGAAAAGGATGGATATTGATTACACGCCTATCTAAGAGTTTAAAAAGCTTACCATTCTGTGAGAAGCTGAACAAATTTTTGCTGTGTAAATTTTGATAGAAAAGTAGTGAAAACCTCTCTAGAAAATACTACTTTTTAGCCAGTGAAAATGGTGACAATAACTGTAAGTTGTAATCTGGGATATTTGTTGCAGGGAGGTCAATGTAACAAACATGGTAGATGTTTTCAGAATTTACAAGGTAGCCTGAAATACATCTTGCCGAGGTGATGTGTTCTGAAAATACCCGTTTACCCCTGAAGCATGTGTCGCCATGCAGAGACAGAACAGAAGAAGTATTGGTGGGAGCGGGGTGGCACCTCAGGTTTTTATATCACCCCCAGGCTGTTCCCAGCCCCAGTTCCTCACCCCCTTGGGCACCAGTGAAATTCCCCAATAAACCAGCCTCGCAAACACAACGTTATCTACCAACACACAAACACACACGACAAGCAAATTAAGTGCCAAGAAATTCTTTCCTGACTGGAGCTGACACTTGAAACGTGTGAATTGCCTGCAAGAAACGCCAGGCAGCACCCAACCCTGCCTTCCCGTTGCAGCAGACAGATTCCAAACTAAAAAGTTCCCAAGACAACTGACCCCTCTGAGACAGGAGCGCTCTGGAAATGATTCAGTTATGTCTCCCGTAACCTTCTCACCAAATACCGAAACTCAGCAAGGTTCGATGCAGCTACTCCCAATAATCCAAGATATTTGCTCTCCTAGGAAAGTTAATTAGTTTGGCCTCTAATTAGTCTGACCTCTTCTCAGTGTTGTCTTGCCAGCAACTTCCCTCTCTGTTATTAAGACAGCAGAGCCAGCTAGTGACAGATCTTTGCTGATAAATGTGTGGGCAGTGTTCCGCACAGGAGGGAAAGATGTGATACTCCTCCTGGCTTCCAGTACCATGTTCCCTAGGGAGCCACTGGCCTCACTCTGCAGCCATCACCTCCATGGGTGCAATTACACCATGCTGGAAAAGTTCTCTGGAACAATCGTTTCTCTGGAACAATCCTTTCTTCTTTCCATACAATGCCTTAAAGGACCAGTCTATTAGACTCAGTGAGACACCAGATCAGAATTATAGTTTCTCACAATTTGAGTCACTGAGCACTTTTAAACTGGTCTTTTTGAAGCAGAGGAAGCAACTTTTGTCAACAGCAGATGACAAAAATTCTTCACCAAGCTACTACTAAGAGAGTTGTTCTTGAATTCTCTTCAAAATCATTGATTCCTTCCACTTCTAGAGAGTAATTTCAAAAGGCCACTTTTGCTACTGTAGCTGAAATAGATGCATCCAATCTCAAAAAAAAAAAAAAACCAACCAAAAACAAATGAAACCCCGAACCAAACCAAACCAAACAAAAAAAAAAAAAAAAAAAAGGGAAAAGACAGTTTCTGTGCAGCAACAGACAATGTGATATCCAGCTCCTTGACATTTTACTTGTGTATTTTTTACTTGTGTATTTTCCTGCCATCTCAAGTTTTCAGCCAATCCTTAAATTCAGACCACTCATCAGAAAGCTTCTAAACTTCTCTTCCTGAAAAAAGTCTGGGCAGCTGGCTCTGCACACACAGACACAGAAATCAAAATTAAATTAATAAATCATACACTGAGATTTTTTTTGGCTCTTCGTGGAAGATTTCTATCCACGCATAATTTTGAGATCGTTTTTCCTCAGTAAGTAATTTTTTAAACAACACTGTTACCTATTCCACAGAAATACTTCTGAGCATTAGAAAACATTTAAATACACCTATAAATGCTTTTCTCAATGACTAAACCACAAAATACATTCTGTGATACAAATCTGGAAAATAATAATACTCCTATCCGTATTTTACCTGAGTCTGAGTGCTATAATAATATAATTTGAAACTATACACAGTAAAACAATAGATGATCATGCAAAAGATGATAAAACTATGTCATGATTACAAAAATTTTACATTTTGCATGCAACATATAGCATTTAACATAAATCCATCCTTGATGAGTTCCATGTAAACCAAGAAAATTACATAAAATAGTTGTTTACTACAGAGTACATGGTGAGGCTTATGAGCTAGAAAAAAACAAAACAACAGACACCTGATGGGCTGAGATCAGCAAAGAAAAAGTGAAGGGAAACTGTGTGGGAAGAAGAGGAGTAGTGTTTTACTCATTTGGTGATTGGGAAAAGGGAAGTGCAGTAAGAGTCTACTCAGTACTGAGTTCCTGCATCATGGGATGCAAACCCTGTCTCGGGATGACCTCGGCTGAAATGTGTCGCATGACCAGCAGCAGACTTGTGATGATGCACTCAGTAGTGCATAACAGAGTTTCCTCATGCAGAAGGGACTGTGGAGGCTGCCCTCACTAGGTCACCGCCAGGTGCTGCTCTCTGTTCTCCCAGTCCATCCCAGTTGGAAACAATGGGATCCCTGGGAAACAGCAATCATCTTTCGCTTATTAAAATGTCTTTGGCTCTCTCCGTGCTCAGACACACCTCATGGATATTATTGACCATGGTGAAATGACTGGATCGGTTTGGCCTAAATCAGACTGAAGTATACTGTTAGCATTTATTTTCCTTCACCTTGTTTGACCATTTCTGTAATTTCTATTAAAAAAAACCAAAAACAGTGACATCCAGAGCATAAATGTACTTGGAAATGTATGTGCAAAACTGTGCAGCCTTTGGATAAGAAACACCCAGTGCTTTGAAAGTGAACCTTCCCAAACCCATGCAGAAGAATGGGTTTTCCCACTCAAGCTGATCTAATAAGGTGATACTAGCCATCAGGCTTAATATGGTCTCTGAAATGGAGGTCCTATAGCTCCTCATGCCATTCTGCACTAGGAAAAAATCCCTCTATTTTCCTATCAGTAAACATCATTGCACCAGTTCAGCAGCATCTTGGAAGACACATGCAACTTCTCTTCATTCAGACACTGCTGCCTGACATTCAGTTCCCCTGAAGCTTTCTTCCCTTGACCGCCACATTCTTAGCAGTTCAAGTGGAGGGAAAGAAGGTATCCCAAAAACAAATATGGCACAGCATGACTCATAGGGAAAATTTACAAGGTAGTATGGAAAAATACCAATTGATCAGACACTGGGCACTTTTTGATCAAAGCAGACTCTTGCTGTAACAAAGCAGCACATTGCCATAACAGTGATTTACCAGTATCCTGCACAGCATGAGGGGCGTGTGTCCAGTCTCATGTTGAGAACATTTGCATTTGGTCACAAGACAAACGTACTTCCAAACATGGAGCAGAATAGAGGCTGTCCAGTCCTCAGGAAAGACAGTAACAGGGAGCAGACAATTGACCTTTGCATTGTTCCAGTGTATCAGAAAACCCTAATGCTTGCAATGGTAGAGTTTTTTTCTCCAGATTCAGTTTCTCCTCCTTTCAGTTCCAGAGATAGATCTCAGCCACCCCACAACTATCTGCTGACATCCGGCTTCCCTCAGACTCTACAGACTCAAGGCATTAAAGGCACTATCTCTCCAAACTTGACTTCTACAGAATCATGTGGAGGTTTGCCTTTTGGTACTGCATGCCTGTTCAAACCCTATATGAATGTCTGTAACATATAAAGCAAATGAAGTACATTGCACCATGTCCAGTTATTGCAACATTCTTCTGCATTTTGGAATTTAACTCTTGTAGGGCATTGAAAATGAATGTTGAGGCTTTGAAGGGGGGAGGATACTGTATTTAATATCCATGTGTGCATATGAACCATTCATATGCCCATATTTAATGTTATATTCAAAATATATGACATTCATTCATATTTCTGCTGATGGAAATTATTAAAAATCCCATTATATATCTCAGATTGAATGACTTTAAAAAGCTTGCAAAAACAGAATACATTCTTGTGTCTCAGAACACACTATTTTTAAAAGCCATCTCACTTTGCTGGGAAAACAAGCAAAATCACTTTTTACTACATAGTGTTTTCAATATTCTACACATTCTATGTGTGCAGTCCCTTCTTCTGTAAACAGCAAAGAATGAAGGCAGTATGCTGTACTCTGCCATGCTCCACAGCAGTGTTCCTCTTTGGATTTGTATTATGGAAATGTATTGTTCAAACTGCCCTGGTAATAGTTTTCTTTCACATATAACAGTTCTAATGTAAGGCTAGAAATCATAAAGAGTGGGATTTCTTGGAGAATAAAATATTTCTTATATGTTCCCATTAGCTGTTAGCATATCAGCCTTGTATCTGGTGTTTGGGAGTTGCCATTCAAATATATCATGAATCACAATCACAGATTTGCCTGTGCTGGCAGGTGGTTTGCAAATGTACACCTTGATGTTCTTAACTTGTACTTCCTGCCCCACAACCCTCATAGTCAAATCTGCCTCCAGTATCACACGGGCAGGGCCTCATTCATCAGCCATCTAGGAATCTGCAGGAAAGCAGAAATGAAAACCAGTTGTTATCTGCAATAACAGCTATGATTATGAGTCAATCTTCATGCAGTCCTCCCCAGCCCCCTCCAGACACCTGATAATACCCATACGGTATGGCAAGGTTGGAAGGGAAATTCCAGGTGTTTATTGTATCAGGCTGTTGACATGTTTATGCCATAAATATTCATGAATTTCAGGTCAGTCAGCATAACCCATGAGTGTGTTAAGGCCAGAGGAAGGCTTTTTGTCAGTCCACCACTCCTAGCTTTGTGCCTGGAGCAATTCAGCATGTGATAACTACATTTCCATGTGATGTCCCCACACACTGTGCTTCATAACCACTCCTCTCATGTGGTCTTACTGTTCTCCTCACAGTGGGGCCCCACTGTCATCATCCTGGTTTTCTGACTACTGTTCCCTTCAAGCTTTCATTCTGGATGTCCCCTTTCCCTTCCTCTTTAAGGAATCCAAAGCTGATGCTTCTTATGTGCACTTTGCTGGTCTCTTGTATCTCCTGCCACATGTAATCCTTTCCCAGGGGACCCATCATTAACTGGCATGTCTAAAGGTTCTAATAAATCAGCTTGAAGAAGGTAAATCAGCAGAGGGTTTCTTTGCAAAGTTATAAACTGCAATCTGAAATGAGAGTGGTCAGAAGAACAGAGACATACACAAGTGCTGTAACACATCCTCATACAGCACAGATTTGTAACTTCTCCAGAGGTATACCTTTTAAAGGACAAGCTGGAAACTACTCCATTTCTCCTCAAGTGAAGAAAGCTTTCAATGGAGTTTATGACCTAGGAGGCCTTCTCAGGAGAAACCCTCAAGCTCAGTTTAATTTCTTGTATCTTTCGACAGGAGACAGGCCACTGTAGCATCTTTTTAAACCAAACTAACATTTGGTGATCCCTACTCTTCCGCTTCACAGGTATTAGGTAGTCATACAGGAAAAATTTATTCTACCCTAGTCTGAGAAGCTGTTTAACCTTGCTCTGCTGCCACTCTTAATTGATCAAAATGGAACTTTTTTTTTTTTTTTTTTTTTTTTTTTAATATTTGCTTATTCCCACGTAGATGCATGTACTGGAACAATATTTCCTTGGTCTGTCTGTTCCCCTTACTAAAGTGAAATGCAGCATGCTGGCAACAAAAATCAAATGCACTCTTCAATGCTTAACTGTTTTTTATTCAGAATATATCTTAGTTATTTATCCCATTCTAGATTTTCTAACTAATTAAAATCGATGCCAAATAAGGCCTCTCATACACTTCCAATAATCCCTCTTCAATTCTCCACTACAATTTTAATTCAGTAAATGGTATTAAAAACAGTTTCAAGATTTAGTTTATCACATAAATGCTCTCTAGAAAATAAAACCAAATAGCAAAACAATTTGGGTAAGATCCAGTTTGGGCAGAGTCTGATCTGTGAACTCCTAATATTACAACCACAGCACAACAGCATCTGTGCTGTTCTCTTACCCACAGCAATGAGTCTGGGTCTATAACATCAACACAGAAATAGGTAACAAGACTCCAAACAGCACTAGTTTGAAATGCTTCTCTGCCTTCTCCTTCATCCATCTATTTATTCTTCCCATTGCTTATCAGTCCTTGTCCAGTTTCTTTGTCGTGTCATCAAGGTGGCTACTCTCCATTTCCTCATGAAGCATAGGTGTACCAGAAACAAATCTGTCTCCACAATTTTTCATTCTGTAGTAGAGGGTTCTCTTACATCTAGTGAGCACTGGTGATGCTTGGATGGCAGAAATTCGGATTTACTAGCTGCTATTCTTTGACTACTACTTTTCCAGTGATAAATATTTGGGCTGGCCCTCTCAATTAAGTTTTAGTTTGCTGAGGAATTTTGCACTATTTGACCAATTAAGTTTAACAGAGAATTGCAAGGAGATTAATTCAGCATTTCAGAACTAATGCTGTTTGTCACAGTTAAAATTCCTTTAAGCAGCTTAGTGTAACTCTATACTTGCTTATATTGGAGAAACAAAGAGTTGACTCATGATGAGCAAGTATAAAGAGAATAGCTTTGGGTTAAAATTCAAATCACACTTCTTCCAACTTATTCGGTTCTCAAGCTCTAATGATATCCCAAGGTGATTTGATTTTGCTACATACAGGAGATAAACTGATAATTATTCAGTAGTGCAAAATAAAACACAGGGTGTGATGATGCTGTATGACAACCAGTGTTTTCTCTGAATAACTACAGACTCTTAACAAGCAGGTGACATTCCACCTTTTATCACAACCCAACAGGCTGGTGCTGTGCTGCATGCAGAGACAACATTCAACAGCTTTGCTTGCTAGAGCTTCCACTTACTAGGAGACCAGGTTTCCTCTGACACTGGTGTACCCTTACTGCAGGATTTGACAGGGACCATTCAGAGTATTAATTACTGAATTAGAGCCAAAGTCTCTAAAAGTCTTCTTCGTGGCTGTCAAGGAAAGGGGCCCCATCTTGTAAACATTTGCTGCAGCAAGTATGTTCTGGCTGTGAAGCTGTTAACCATGGTGCTGTTAATGCAGCACTGAAAATAGGCTGTGATAACCAACTGCAGCAGATCTCGCCTAATCTGGAGTTATGTCTGGGCTGAGAAGTGCAAAAACCACCTCATTTCCCTCTCTCATGGCAAACAACCCTCCTCTTTCTGTAAGTATGAGGCATCCTGCCTCAATATAGCTTTTAAAGAAAGACCTGAAGGCCACTTTTACGTATGACTTCTTACCTGCTCACTGAAGAACAGGAATGAGAAAAGAGAAGGGTGAGCAGAGATGAGGTCAGGGCATCCACCACCAGCGAGGTCAACTAACCAACCCAAGGAACAATTTCTCAGGCATGCCAGAGGCCATGGCACATGTGGCCACATGCTGTGAGCATGTGGAACAGGAGAACCTGGATGCCCAGTATGGCTGGAGACACCCTGTGCCAGCCCTGATGACCCATGTCTTGGTGCCCTCGGAGAGAAGCACAAGCAGGCTTTCATGTCTCTCCTATAAAATCTGTTTACACAACGTGCAGCTGCATCCCACACACACTATCCCACGCCCACGACACCTGGATTGTAGGGACAAGCGTCACCTAAAGAGGCTCCCCACTGAATGCTTATTTTGAAGAAGACACCTAGTATTTGGGAAAAGAGACAGGAAAAAGCTGTTGCACATGCAGTATATTTCTGTCCCACCTCAAACATGTTTTAACACCAATAATGCAACCAGCATTTTTTGCTTCAGGACAAACTAAGCGGACACTGCTTTCACAGCTCCTTCAAATTCCTATTTCCAAGAGCTTCATCATTCTCGGCCCTTGTCTCCTACACAAATGACGTCATGTATGGGGCTACCTTCACAAAGCCATGACACTTGGAGAACTTTTCTGAGGTTTTGTAGGCGCAGGAGTGGTGCCAAGGGCCTGGAACTCTCCCTGGCACACATGGAAACATTGTGGGACTGCAGCCTCGATGTTTGGCAACACAAGATACAGCTGATACAACCCTCTGGGGACATGAGTAACAGACTTGTACTGAAAGGACCAGGTCAGGTCATCATGAGGATTTTGGGGATCAAAGGAGGTTGGAGGTTGAAGGTGCCCTTGGAATTCACCTTGTCCAATTTCCCATGGGCCAGAACGACGCCACACCACTCAAAGTTTCACTCACCCTGAAGGTCTTGAAACTCTCCAGAGAGAGAGATTCTGGGCAGCTTGCCCCAGAGAAGTTGTGAAGTATCTCAGAACTCCATGGTTTCCCTAATGTCTGCTGCCTCCTCACCTTTCCCTGTGCCCTCTCAACACGACCTTCTCCCCTGCACCCATGGAGGGGGAAGACAGAGACAGGCCCCCAGTCCAGCCACCCCCAGTCCCCAGCCTTGCCCCGCTACTGCTGAACTTCAGGCTGAACAACCCCAACTCTCTCACTCTGTCTCCACAGGAAAGGTGCTCCAGCCCTCTTACCATCTTTGTGGCCCTAAGGTTATTTTGGCCTATAACCTGCTTCTGATGCCTTCCTTCATTCCTGAGAACCATGAAGGCAGCCAATGACTAGGTCTAGTAAATTAATTGTTTGTGTCAACACACTCCCAGCCACCACCTTTCCAGGGCAAGTCAGGAGCATTTCAGGACTTGTGTGTCCCTTTTGCAGTGAATTAAGCCTGCTTAGTCCTAGGATTGTGATCTAGGCAAGTCTGCATGCCCCCACTTTTCAGTCATCTCAGGCAGATTCATCTCCTCCTTTCCCTTTGGAAAACATTCTCTTCCTAGCTTGTCTGGAAAATTTGTGCATCCATTTTCCATACTGTTCCTAAGAATTAAAAAGCAAAAGCTTAAGTGCTTGACTGTAGTGAATCTAAAAGAAGACAAATCCAACAATCCCATGCACGACTATGGACTGTCTAAATACAAGTATTACATAAATTAATAACGTCTTCAGTCCTAACTCTTTGTCATGCACTACAAGCCAGTGGACCAGGCTTCTTTACCAATACTCAAAGAACAGAAGAGTTCTTTGAGTATCAAAAAATACTCAGTTCCAGCATTTTTGGATGTTAAATAGCAGCAAGTCACACTGATGATAAATGTATTGTACTGTACCCTACAGTGCACATTTTAATGTACACCAGTGACCTTGGCTGTGTAATTTTGTCAGTCCTTGAGTTTAAGAGATAACCATTTGTGTCATGGATTTCAAGGTCTCCAATATGAGTGAAAAGATAAATGACTATGTTCACACACCTTAAAATCCCCTTATTTACACACTCACAATAAAAAAAAAAATCCTTCCACCTGAAAACTCATTGTCTGCAAAACAGAACCACGGACTTGGGAAATAAGCAGCACAGATTCCTCTGTTAGTTGAAGTTCATGGAAATAAATATTTTCCATCTGAAGTGGTCTCACAATATAATTTCTATGACTGTGGCTCACAATTGCCCAGAGATGGCTCACCATCTTCACCAGAGATGAAGGCAGCAAATAGTCTTGAGAGACAGTTCCCTGGCAAGGCAAGGCAAGGCAAGGCAAGGCAAGGCAAGGCAAGGCAAGGCAAGGCAAGGCAAGGCAAGGCAAAGCAACTGCTGACAAATCCATGCTTTCACCTCCAGGGTTGTATTCCACAAGGAGTCAAAGTTCTCCAGATTTCTTTTGGCACAGAGGTGATATTTCTTTATACACCCACACAAAATGATTGCATATGGATGAGACTGTGTCTGGGTGTCTGGGTAACAGAGGGTGCAAGGAAAAGGGTACTGAAATGTCAGCTCTTTTGCAAGCAACAGAGTGCTAGAGGAACTCCTGCTCATGTCAGAAGGAGTAATTATCAAAAATCAGGATCTCACACACAGATATTACACCTTTCCTGCAATTAAACAAGACCAGCTACTGACATATTGAATAAGAACCCTAAAATACTGAAATGCATTAACACAGCTGGGCATGCAACTGTGATAGACTGAACATTGATGGAACTAGAAATGGTAACTGTACTCGTTCCTTTCTATAGCTTTTCTGTCTTTTTCTCTTTCTTCTTCTAATCCCCTCTTCTTGGAGTTTTGAATATTTTGAGATTAGATGGGTTTGGAGTTTGATAAGTTGATTAGACAAGGTTAACCCTTTGTGAGATATTTTATGTTGACAGAATGCCGCTCTGAACCTTTTGCCAAAGTTCTCTGATTTTCTGTTGTTGCCAGTGAAGTTTGTTTTGGTTTGGTTTTGGGTGTTTTTTTTGGTTTTGATTGGGTTTTTTTTTTTTTTTGGGGGGGGGGCGGGTAGGGGTGGTTTTGGTTTCTATTTTTGTGGGGTTTTTGGTTTTGGTTTTTTTTTTTTTGGCCTCTTAAGAATATCTTGTTGGTATTTCTCCCATGCATTTAACTCATAAAAAGTGTAGCCCTTTTAAGAGGCTCACTGAGCAAGTATTATTTAATGTACTCAGTCTGTTGAGGTGTGTGGAGAACCAGCATGCCATGATTGTATAGTTACACTGATAGGATAACAATGTGTGAAACTGCCAGACTGCCTGACATCAAAGGGAAAGTCATATTAACGTAGCTAGCTAGCCTTAACTTATGGCAACATTAACAAGGTGACAGGGTGACAAACTGACAGACGTAGAAAATAAAATGGGTGATGGGTTCCTTAGAGAATCTCTGAAGAGATTAATTGACTATTAATTAAATTAATTAATTTAATTTAATGAGAACTGATTGCCAGGTCATTTCCAAGGCAATGAAATTCAAAAAATACACAAAGGCAGAGTGTACATGGGGATGCTTATTTTTGTTTGCACATTATGTTGTTGGGAGGATATAAGGGTGATAAAGGGGAAGAACTTTGAGACGGGAACAAGGATATAATGTGAAGCAAAAGTTATAATCAGGATTGGATGAGCCCTGTACCTGACCAGCACAATTTCACCATGACATCAAACCCACTGTTTCTACAGTGTTCATGTCTGGGTTACTTCCACAGGAAGGACTGTTTGTTTTTCCTTGATGCTGATGAAGGAATACTAGAAATACCCTTCTTAATATTGGCAAGAGAATATCTGGAAGGTGTCACTTAACAACATAATTTCTTCCTAACCCCTTAGTATAGCCAAGTGTTTGTTTTCATGCATGGGAAATTCTGCCCAGTACAGCTGAGAAAAATACTTTGTAGATAGTAAAAGAAAATGTCTGTATGCAAACCCAGGGTATTCCCATGACCACCAATCACCATACCAAAATAAAGCCTGAAATTACTCAAGTGAAGTCATGATGAAGTCATGCTTACTAACAAAGAAAAATGCATAAACACTATTATGACTATCAAGGTCATAAAGTCAAATAATGAAGCAAATAAAAAGCAAGAAAACTTCAAAAATGTTTTTAATGCCTAATTATCCTTTAGTCTGACTTTTATTTCACAATCTTCCGTAAATTTTTTCAAAAATAATTTAAAGCTATAAATTAAAACATTCCTATTTTAGTTTATGACAGCTTTCAAAATGAGATATTTTTCCCTTGACTGTTTTCTTCCCTCAAATTAAATCAATCACTGATCTTGAAGCCTAGCATTTCTTTCTTCTATTGTCAAACAAACATTTTGATCCAATCAATCATATCCCTTCTAGCTTCTTCAATATAAGGTTTATCATCAGGTTTCATATCTTCTGGTTTCAGTTGTGCAAACCCATGAACTTGCCCAGGATAAACTTTAATTTTATATGGAACTTTACAATACTGTTTCAGCTTGTCCTCCAATAAGAAGATCTGGGGAAGAAAAAAAAAAAAAAAAAAAAAAAAAAAAAAAAAAAAAAAAAAAGCGCATTTTTTCCATTACAACAGTTGCAGCAAAAATGGTTTGGTAAATCTCATTGCCTTAAAGGAACAGGTGTGCTTCTGTTCAGACTTTCAGCCTTGTAACCTACACTTGAAGCTCTGATTTTGAGAGAACTTACTTCTTGAGCCATGAGTCCAAAACAGTATGATAAGCTTAGTTACAGAGTTTAAGAAAACATGGAGGACTTTAATTTTTAGTTTACTGAACAACAAAAAGGCATTGCTCTTGCACAATGTTTTGGTGATTAGTATACATACAAAGTACTAATAATGTGTTCATGTACTCATATTCATTTGCTGGCACGGTTTATGCTTATTTCCATTAAAAGTCAGAAAACAGATGGATGAACGCTTATTTTGCCCCACAAGGTTACTTCTACCCATTGTGCAGATTAGAGAGAGTATTGTAATTTATTTTGTGGGTTTTTGTTGTTTTGGTTTGTGTTCTTTTTGTATGGAGCTCATTTTTTTCAGTACAGAAAACTCTGTATTTGAAAGTTTGGATTTCTTTTTTTATTGCAGGAATTTTTACGTATACAATCTGCACAGAAAAAAAGCTTCAGTAGAAAAGGCTGTGATTTCAATGTGTAACACATGACAGGAAAAATGCATTTGCCAAAATTGTCCCCCTGGGAGAAAGACATGCTCGCCATAATATGAGGACAGAGAGTGAAGGATTTGTTTTCCTCTGCAGAGGAGACACATATGAGGTATAGATTAACATGCTGACTAACGCAGTTAGAAGAAAATATTGAATGACTTCTGCATTCCCAGAGCACACTGCCAGTTCTCCAGTCAGACCCCACCCCGAAAACCAAGCTGTGCTAGAGGTGGTATGTTATCCTTGTCACTGAAGAAAAAGAATTTATGCACAGAAGAGGGCACCAGTTTCCTACCCATATATTTATCCAGCCTCTCACATATGCTTACAGCAGGGGTTATATCAGAACATAGATGGCAGCCAGGAGTCAAAACATTTGAGTGTACAAGTTGTTGTTGTCTCAGCTAAAATTCATGGCCACTCTTTTGACATGGTTTATTTTGTCTTCTTATTTAGTCATTGGTCGCCATCACCAAAAAGTTCAATTACTAAGCTGAAACTACTTTTTTTTTTCCATTCAGTGTCCAAATTCAGTGGTTTGGCTACCTGATTTCTCACCCATAGCAGTAGTATACAAGTTTTTGAGATGCTTGGCTCATACCAATTTGGATAACCCTGCCCAGTTTCACACTCTGCTTATCTAGCCACTCAGAACCTGATGACTGTTCTTTACTGTATTTCTTACCTCAAAAAAAAAGCTTTGAATAATCTAAAGATAGGGGGGAAACTGAAATATAAATAGAACCATCCAACCTGTTTAATTTTTTTTAATTGAAAATGGTTTCTAACAAGGGTTTCTGTGTAGGATAAATGAACTATGGGAAAAGAAGTCTTTCAAGAACAACTTACCTGATCCAAAGAAATAGTGTGGTCTTTCTCACCAAAAATGAAAAATGTGGGATTTAGTAAACGGTATCTTTCTTCAGAGTCTCTAATTATTCCTAGAATGTTTCGAGAAACAGTCGATTAGTGAGGTTAGCATTACAGTAAGATGAATGGCAAATTAAAAGAGAACTTTTCTATTTAAGTTTACTCATTAGGTACATTACTTAGATCAGGAGAGTGGCTATTTGGATGGAGAAAAAGCATTTGGAAAGCATATTTCTCTGCTCTCCTAAAAAAAGGAACGAAGGGGGGGTTTTTGTTTACAGTATCCTTGATATTTTTATACCAATATAGCCTATTGCTGAAATAACCATAATCAAAATCTGCAACTCACCTTTGAGTTGAGTATTTATAGAAATTGTTACAAAGAGATAAGCAGAATTACAAACTATGCATAGTCATGTGAACCCAAGTAAGTTTTCATGTGTTCTACACTACCATAGAGGGACACCCCAGCGGTTAATTGAGGATTTTTCAGCATCAAGTGATGTACTGCCATTCCACCCCAGGAAAACCCAACGATACCAATCTTCTTTGCACCGCATTGTTCCTTTAGATACTTCAAGACAACATCAGCTTCCCTAAGACATATAAAGAAAAGTAAACTAAGGAATCTATTGCAGAACCAATATTTGACAATTTAAGAAGTTAATTAAAAGACATACATGGTATTTCATCATTTAAAACAGAGATTACTTTAAAAAGCACATTTCAGGCTAGAGCAGTGGCTTCTATTATTAAATGAGAGTTAGCATCTCTGCTCCTAGTTTAGGGAAGTACAGGCATAGGCACTTAAATACTTACCTGAATTGTCACCTGCTCCTTTGTTTTCAAAATTAGTAAATTTTTATTTGAATCACTTTGTCTAGGACAGGACAACTAAAGACAAGACATATCTGCAAGTAGAACAACATCTTGCATTATGGACTGTAGGAATAGATAAGCTTCACTGTACTATCTCGACAGAGCTCACCTATTTAGATAAAGATTTTTCCAATGCCATTCCTGTTACACAAGTTAATACTAAAATATCTTACCAAGCCCACATGCAAGAATGTTATGCTAAAGTAGTAATTAATCAAAATACATTGTCAGTAACTACAGTGTTTAAAAAATAACTTTTGCATGAAGTGCAATAAAAAAAATAAGAAAAATATTTTTATTGTAGATGAGAACAAGTAATTTTTTTTTAAATTGCTGAGTTCTGAGGTCTCAATATTTTTTTCTTCTTTTTATCTTCTTCATTACCTACAGAGTCTTAAATTAAGTTTAAATGCAGAGTTCATAAACTATTAACTGTATTTTCAAACATTAGGTAGAATTGTATGGTCATTCAGGTGTGGTTAGGCTGATCAAAAAAACCCACTATGAGAGTGACATAAAGAGGACATTGGCCTGTGGCCATGCTCTCTCAGATTTGGTTTGTTTGAAAGGATACTAAGAAAGTCATGGGTATGTTGGGTTCCATGTTCTCTGAAAGAGCAATGGGTCTGAACTGAAATGTTCACCTAGAAGCGATCCCTCAGAAGACAGCAAAGGCATGTCCTGAGATCCTAATTTTTTAAGACTGCCCACATATTTGCTCCTCTTTGGAGCTGGATTTTTTTTATAGTTGCTAGCCATTTGTCTTTTCAAAAACTTTGGTCACAGCTTCTGGAATTATATGTTCAAAAACTTTGCTGAGAGACATTGAAGATAGACTGTGACTGCTGAATGTCTGGACAGGGTCAGAAGAATACTTGTGGGTTGCAGGATGGTAGCTGAGTAATAGGATATCATTGCCTCACTACCATCTGAAGCTTTCAGCTGTGGTGAGAGGTGCTGAAGAAACAGCAGTGTCTCCCATAATTCAGGGAAGCCTTGTTACAGGCTCATACAGATAATGATACCTCTATTTCACACTGAAAAAAATAGTACAATTGATCAGATGTATCTTAGGTTTTGGTCAGTCTAGCAAATTTTTATGTAGTGCTGCTCAGGAGAATCTCATCAGTACCTATCATAATCTGCAAGGCAGAAAGCAAGATGGGCATGTGATAACTGGCAGATAATATCTGCAGTTGTAGAAGAATTTTCCTCTTTATCTTGAGGAACTGAGCACAGAATCAGCACTTGTGGGTGAAAGTGCTGGGCATTTTGTAGCCTGTGAAACACTGTGAGCCTGTGTGACCAGTATAACATAGTCAAAAAAGGGCTCAGGAAAACCAGATGGGGACAATAAGCAGTGTGATGGGCAGAGCAGATGACCCTTTTCCAATCCCAGCCAAGACAGTGCCCAGGACCACAGAAGAATCACCCAGAATAAGAAACTCTGGTTGTGCAGCCAGCTTGCCATGCTGTGACGTGCTACTTCGAACATTTCATATATATTCTCCTTATTTGCTGGATGCTTTTAAATGTTCAAGTACAAATACATATCTTACTTGTCTACTTTCATAGGATCATGATTTTTCATCCAGTCACGAAAGTCAGCCCAGTGATCAGTAGATTTCCAGGGTTCTGTCCCCTTGAAGAAGTCTGGGCAGATGGTTCTGTGTGAGATATGGAATTTAGTCAATTTTCATTGAATCTGTGGATGTGTAAGTGTCTCCTAATACCTTCTAATCCAGAGTACACATCTACATGATCACTGTCTGAAACATGTTTTACTCATCCTATTCTCTTAATCAGCTGGGTAAAAGTATATGTCTTTGCATAGAAAAAAAAAAAAAGACACAAATAAATGCTCATGGTTGCCTTAGACACACTTAATACAAAAAAACTAAGGGATTAAACAAAGCTCCTGATTCTATATAAACACATATACCTCTTTGCTGTTACAAGTTAAAGCAAATGGTGAAAGGGTTTGGTTCTGAAAAGCTTACACAACTTAAAATAGATACCACTGTTTCTCTCTGGATCACCCACTCTGCTTCATAAGCACAAACACAGGCACTTCAAGACTCCTTGTGCCTTTGGTGCTCAGGTAGCCATTTTTCCTGGGTCGGTTTTTGTAGCTTTGGTGGCTCCATGGAAATATTTTGTCCATTTTCTTTTTTATTTGCTCAGACTGAAATGGTATGATTGTCTTATCCCATGCCTAGGTTTGGGCCTGGTGAGCTATCAGTGCATTTAAGGGGAAGATAGGAAAGAAAGTTGCTTACATATATCCATGATCTGCAATCAAATCAACTATGAATCTAATATCTGGGAACCGCCATCCAAATACATCATGAACCACAATCACAGCTTTGTCCGTGGAAAAAGATGGTCTACAAACGTATGCCTTAAGGTGCTCAATTTGTACTTCATGTCCCAGGCACCCATAGTGAGACCTTTCTCCAGTATTATATAGGAAAGGATCAGAAGGATCAGCCATTTGAAAACCTAAAAAAAAATAAAAAAATAAAAAAATAAAAAAATTTTAAAAAAATAAAGAGAACAAGAAAAAGATAGCAAGAATGTAAAAATAATTTGTTAACAAAAATTATTTAGGGATAAAAAAGGCAAATACGGTCTTCTGAAAGTAGTTCAGTAATTTCTGTAAATAACATTGACATCCTTGTGTGAAAAGAGAAAGTAGAAAAAAGCAAAAGCAATATTCCAGTGCAGAATGCCTCTTCATCTATTTTGTTATTAAGTTGAAAATAAAGAGAAATAGCAAAATCAAAGTTATCAAGTTACAAACAACCTGCAAATGTAGATCTTGACACTCATATCACATTTGTTTTGCTGCCTTGTGGCTCTGTCAGCACTGGTGTGAAGCACTCTGGCTTTCAGTGTCATTCTCTCCTGAGGCATGGGACCATCATTCGTGTCTTCATGGGGAATCCTGTGCTGGTTTCTCTGAACTATTTGCAAGAACCACAGCACTCAACTGCTGCACCGAAGTGTAGTGTTCAGTGCTTCTCTTAATGCTGGTGCCTGATACCTCATCTGTGCTTTCTGTAGCAGCATCACAGCTCTTCTGAGAGCGGAAGTACTGGGCACTGCTAGTGAAGTACTGCAATATAGATTTGTAAACTAGATTCCAATGCTGTGCACCCCTATGCCCTTGAAAAGGATTGCAAGAAAACAAGCTTATGTGCAAGCCTCATTCAGAATATTTGAGAGTATATGGTTTTGTCCCTTCTCCAAAAGTAGCAATTAGAGACAATGAGCCAATAGATGTGCTAGACAGATTAATGGCAAAAGTTGTTCTGACTCTGTGTGTCAGGAGCTTGGAATGGACTCTGCGCAAAAAGTAGATTGTGATCCTGTAATTAAAAGTGGTGTTACAATGCATCTGTACAAGGAATCCAATTAAGTCTGCAGGGGCAGTGATAATAGTAGCATTTCCTAGTCATGTACTGACTTTGAAACTGTCCTTGGGCGTGCAGTACACAGCACATTCACTATGACTGTCTCTACTTCATCATTTCTACATCAACCTATTATTTTAGTTTGCGTTGTAACATGTTCTTCATAAAACTATCTAATCTGAATGGAAGAGCAGCAAATTCCTATAAAAATACATGCCTTCCTCAGCCCTCCATTAACTAGAGTATCAGAGGGCTAGATTTCACAGAGTAATGAGAAATTTTGCCTAGGCAATACTGACACATTTGGAACAATGGTACGGACAGACTGAAGAACAGAGTTGATGCCACGAAGACTCACCGCTTGCTTATGCCCTACACAACCCTTCCCAATTTGCATGATTTACTCTGGCTCAATAAAGGAATCAATATTTTATATGCATTTAGACTGCTTTATACCAAGATAATTGACCTCCCCAATGCATAGTGCAGAGACACTGTTCTTCCCCATCCTCTCCCAACCATGGGGCTGCTGCCACCAGATCTGGCAGGGCCAGCATTGAGTTTGAGCAAATGAGCTTGATTACAACCACAACCCTGGCTGATAGTGGTGTAGACACACAGGAACTGGGCAGACATGGCTTTACTCCTCTAATCAAGCTCATTCAGATAAATCCATGAGATGAATGATCTCTCATCATCAGTAATCCCCTGTGCTGATAACTGAGAATTGATTACATGTGTTAATTTTCTTCCCAACTTTCTCAACATCAGTCAGGCTTGGTTTTAGGAAGCGTGAAGTAGCCTAATCTTCAGGATTAACACCTCCATTGCTTTGTATTGTATGAAAATGGAAGGTGTGCACACATGGGAGATAATCTCCTAGTGTAAGACCCCCATAACGCTTGAAATGCCTGAAAATGTGAGAGAGAGGTCTGTTCATACAAAAGTGCTTCCTACGTCTCTTTTCTATAACCGAAGATGAATGAGCTTATTGAAGGAAGCTGCCTGGAGAAACCAAAGGCACTCCCAAAGATAGCTCACACTGTTGCCTTCTGAGATGGCAGCCACAGTCTTAACTCCTCTGCGGTATTTTGTTCAGAAGGGCACAACCTATGGTGTCCCCTTCAAGGAAGTGTACTTTAGGAGGCATTAAGCTATGCAATAGTTGTGAACCAGCCTCCTCCCTATCCACTTCCCAGAAACCATTTCTTTGGCCTGTACTGACTGAGGCCCAGCCAGCTGGCTCCTTTCCAGGCACCAGGCAGCAGAGAACGTTAGTAAATAGTCAGCCACACCTGAACTGCTTAGAAGTTTGATGGGATCCTGTTCAGTCAGAAGTTTTCTTTGCTCCTGCCTGCTTTGTCCCACGCAATGTGGTGTGGCAAAGCAACACGCCAGGATATTTCCTACTTTTCCAGTCTCACCTCATTCCCTCTTCCCACCAATTTCAGCCATTACACTTTTCCTTTTCCTGCTTTCCCCATGGCACAGTTCCAAGCAAGCAGCATCTCACCCTTATGTCCCGCACCTCATCCCTGCACTGAAGAAAGAGGAGATGCAGGGCCTGCTGGGAACAGGGGGAAAAGTTACTGCTGCTAATGGGGAAAGCCAGAGATATTGATGAATCTTGTGTTATCCTACTGCTCATTAAGAGAACACCTTCTTAGAGTTTCTCCTTCTCTCCAGTGGTCCTGCTGTTTCTTGAGTATCTTGATATCATTCAGCTTTCATGCAAGTAACATAAAAACCGAGGAGAATTATTTATACAACACAAAGATGGGCTCCACCAAAGGTGGTAGGACAGACCCGGCATTTCTACAAGCAACAAATCACATAGTTGTATTCTGCTGGGTCTTAGTTTTCATCAGGATAAAACAAATCTCTACTTGGAAAGTGAGATTAAAAGTATTTTTTAAAACAATCAGGTTAAACAGAGGCAAAGATCCTGCTAAGGACAATCTCCACTTCTCAGAAAGTGAGTATGAGCACGTGATCTCCAAGTGCTGTGCTGTTTGGCAGAACCTTGGACTACTGATGCCAAGATGTGACATCTCTGCCCTTTTCCTGGGTCAAGCGATAACATTTTTAAGCTGCAGCAGCATTTCATTTCAATGCTAAGGGCTCAATAGACTAAACAAGAAAAAAATAGAAATTCATTACCATAAGTGTGAAAAAAATTATTATGGTCCTTTAATGTGAACTTTCTACTTGATGAACATAAATTATCAGTGTCCTCAGAACTATTGCTGTACCCCAGCTTGTAGCAGACTCAAAATGAAATTTAGTCTTTCCCAGATTTAGTATTTCCCAAAGCTGACAGCCTTTATCTTCATCTTATCTGCTCCTTGACACTTGTCTTTGTGCAATTTTTTACTGGGACAAAAATAATAGTCTCTCTTTAAAGGAGTAGGTTTTGCTAATTGTTTCATGCCTTTTCAAAGAGCTATATTTACTTGCTTGGCAATTTCAGATTTTCCCTTTCAGCATAGAAAAAAGTAGTTATCCTTTTCTGCTGTCAACTCAGAATGCATGGACCAGTTTGCCCTCACATACCTGGAGTGCAGGATCTTGTTTCAGCCCAGCTTGCTTCTTCTGCTCAGTGAGATTTCTCTAAACATAAAGAGAAAACCAGTTTGTGATGACAGTTTTGCTCCTGGTGCTGCCCATCCAGTTTTCAGGTGCTCTTCAACTCTTCTGCAGATTTTGGGATTGGGAAGTGAGGAGGAGAGGCCTCACTCAAGAGTCATCCCAAACGGAAGGGGTGGGGACAGATCATGCAGAGAGGCAGTCTGCGGCAGGCTCCACATCAGTTGCCTTTACTCCACCTTTCATTTATTCATTGTCTAAGGAGTTTAGAAGGAAAGATGCACCCAAACACTGTACTACACTATGATGTGTGTGATGAAGATATTTAAGACACTGCAGAGGCTTTAGACTATTTCTAACTGAGATATTTAGCATCAGTGGTGTGCTTGCTGATGCATTTTCTTGAAGAATATTCATATTCTTTCTTGACTATAATAAATTACTATTCATTAATAAATTAATGAAATTTGAGGCAGAATAACATTAATCGGTCCTGGCAAATTTGCAGCTTAAAAAATTTACTAAGTCTCCTTAGCACACACAAACATATTACAACCACACCCATAAGTATTCTCAACAAGTTGAAAAGTGTTCCAGGTTATTTGTGATTAGACTTGCATTTGACAGGCAAGAAAGTCTGTGGTGGCTGATTGAAATTTTCCATTCCTATTTCCACAATGGCACTGTATGCAAGGAACATTAACTGAGCCCTCTGTCTGACATACACTCATTTTCTCTGTGTGTACACATGGTCTGGGTGTGTGTACATGTTGGGGGGGGGGGGGGGGGGTATGCAAATGAGAAAGACAAAAGAGCTCAAAGAAAGTTATCATGTAATTTCAAGACAAAGTTCAGTAAAGAATTTTTTATTCTTGGTGTATATGACAAACAAGTTTCCCATTCACCCAGCAGATGCTGAGGAGTACTCTCTGAGGCAGAGGCCATAATTTGAGGACTATGTTAAACAGGTGATAGATGGACTCAGTTCACCAAACTTCAGACATTTACAATGACAATGTCTTCATGTCAACAAGGTGTCTACACTCCCACAGTGTCATCAATATTTAGAGTATGATTCACACTCCTTGAGTGCATTTTTTTTGAATGAAAATAGGTAGTCCCCGAGATGACCCAAGTAGTGCAATAAGATTGCTGTGCTGAATGCATAATAACCCAGGCACAGTGAGTCCTACCTCTCTGTGCTGTGGGAGCTGCATACAACTCAAAATTAAGTTTTGTCATGACCAGAAAGAGGGTGTTTGTCCTGTTACACCTGTCAGTAGATTTGCACATCAGGATTGTACAAGAAACCATTAAAAAGAATGCTCGTGTTGCAAGGGAGGGAGTGGGGAGACTTGACTGAAAAGATCCGGTGTGTACTTTGAAACTAATGGCATCTTGCTTGACCTTGTGCAACCCCAGCCAGGTGAGTATTTTGTACTCAGATCCACAAGACTGAAATATTGTCTTCCTAACTTGCCCTCACAGAACATGGATTCATCCAAGCTGCAGTCACCTGGAAGAGACTGAACCAGCAGAAGGGTATATCTGATCCCCACATGCATCTCATGACGGTAAATCCTGCCTTGGTGCCCAGCCTTGTGGGTGGTTAGGGTAAAAGGAGAGTAAAGGACTCACTCTGCTCTAATGGAAGCCTTTGCCTGCACGCAGTGTTTATGTTTGACCTGCAAACCCTCTATCATTCAAATCTCCCATGCTTGATGAGACTGTCTTTTTCCCTGTAAGATACAATCACCTCTGTAATGGACTCAGGATTATGAAAATCATTGCATCCATGAACTTCCTACAGTCTCAAGGAACTTTTACGTTTAATTTCTTATGCCTGTTGTGAACAGTTCTAATTTTAGGGGTTAAAAAAAAAAAAAAAAAAAAGGAAGAAGCCAGATAAGAGTTGGAATGAGCACAACAGATTTACTTGTTCAAACACACAGTGGTGGTATTTCTCATCGACCGGAGATACACAGCTGGTTTTTGGCTGGTTTGACTTCTTTTGCTCCTTAAGGCTTGCACCAATACCTCTCCAACTGCTCCTCCTGGTTTTATAGAAATGGGCATAGACCAAAGCCCAAAAGTTAATCATCACAGCTGTTGGCTGCAATTTTAGTTGTATGTTGATAAAGAAACAAAATCCTAGGACATGGAAGCCTGCTACCCTGAGGCAAAACAGAAAGGTATTCTCTCCCAGATCACTACTGATATCTAAAAACCCAGAAAAGCAGGTACTCTGGTGGCATCTAGTGCAGAAGTGAAACACTCAGATGGAGAAACCAATGAGCAGGCTTAAACATGCCCTGTCTACAGTCACCCCATACAGTATTTGGAGTGCTGCTGGTAACAATAGACTCGCCAGAAAGCTGAAATCATTACAAATGTTTTATTTATGTTGTGAAAAAAACTGTTCAAAGCATCTCTGTTGAGTGACAGGATTGCAGCCTAGAAGCTGGAGACGAGGCAAGAGGGACAGCAGGGCTCCCCTCCTCTCTTACACAGTGCCAGCCAGCAATGGCAGTCTTGTTCAGGGGCTACCACTGCCGAGGTAACTTGTGAGGAATCAGTGGGGAGGCTCCTGGGAAGGACCACAGCAGAGGCACAGTGGGATGGAGCCAAAACGCAGCTCTGCAGAGTCAACTGTAATGCCACTGGGGACTCTGTACCCAACATCTGCCTTCATAGCAAGAGGAATCCTTTGGGACTTGGTTTTCGTCAAGAGGGGAGCATAGCTCTTCCTTCTAATAAAGCTTCACTGAAAAGACAGCCTTACTGCTGAGCTTGTAATTTGGAGGTTGGTTTGATGCTTTTTTTTTCTTTTTTTTCTGTATGTTAACCTGATTCCTTTCCCTCCATCCAGTAAAATGGTTCATATCTAAAGATACCTACTGAGTCATCACTTGGGAGGAAAGAAATGTATTTTAACAAATCTGATTTAATACTACAGGTCTCTGTCTTGGGTGTCCAGTCAGTGTTTGAACAAAGACCCTTGGGAATCAGGCCAGCTCCTCTTCTTGCAAATCAAGGCTTGGCAGGAGGTTTACATGTACAGATACTTTCTTTATCATCAGTCTTACACTTACAATTTTGTTCTTTACTGTTTACCTAGCATGGTACTATGGAGTTGGCGGCTGCCTTTGCCTGGAGCATTACAAAAATTCTCCAAGGAATCCTGTGTTTTGATTAGTAGTGAGCCATATCCCCACTCTTTCCCATGCTTTCCCATGTGTCTAAGAAGAAAGGCTCTGAAGTCTGTCCTCTGTGGGAGTGAGTGACCTTATCTGCTTCATCTGGTGCATGATTGGCAGGCATGACCATGTTCCTTCCCTGCACTGATCAGAGCACCCGCTGCTCCTCACAGGGCACCAGGACCAGGGTGATTGCTGCTCCTTCGCCATAAATCTTCACATCTCTCACCACGCTTCCACTCCCTTGTGATTTTATTTGCTGCTAAAAAATAATAGGCTCAATCTGTCATCATCACTCCCTTTGGCCCTCTCCCTATTGCATCCACCCCTTCTTCCTCCTGTTCCACTCTGTTCCATATATGTAAGTTATTTGAAGCCACTGGTTTCAACCGGTTTCTGGTTTTCCCTTTTAATGTTTTAGGGTTTTTTGGGGGTAGGCTAGGGTCAGCTCTCAGTGCATGCAAATACTTATCTATCCAAAATCAATATTATGACTTTCACCACAGGGGAAGAAGGATGATCAGCAAATTATAGCTTTCCATAGGTATGTTGCTAGTTTGCAATGTAGAACTGGTTGACCCAACAGCTTCTGGGTTTCTTCTGCCTGTCTTGGATTAATTTTTACTTAAAAATAAATTGTGAATGTTTATTCTCAATTTTTCCTGAAAGAGTTTGTGGGATTTCAGAGGGTGTGTGCTTTGTGAACTTTATAGAAATCGGGTGGAGTACTTTAATTATGTCAAGCAATAGCAGGAAATCTATTCTAATGTTGTGGGTGACATGCAAAGAGGGGTATTAAAATTACTTACCATCATCCAGGTGTTTCTAGGCTATTCAGAAGCTCTTTATTAAGGAACACTTTCAATGGAATTTCAGTACAAGGCAAATTATTCCAAATAATAATGAATAATAAAAACAGTATATAGGGGAAATACTACACTCTGGAACAAATGGCTTAAAAACTGGTACCCCAGATCAAAGGTGATATTTGTTTTTCACTGAACACTGTAAATGCAGATATGAGCAAGACAAGAGTACATGGATAATTACATGGACTAAGGGCTGATTTCCTTCTCTAAAAAACTAAACATCTATTTTGTGCATGATTTAAGAATATGTATCATCTTTTTCTTATGAAATATTTTGTCTTCTTCTCTAAAATGACAAAAAATTTGAAATCCAGCAATTACTAAAAAACACTTATTTTTTTTTCAGCTATTCACCATTCAGTGTATTACTTTTAATGATGAATTAATTCCATGTGTTTAGTCATTGAAAGTGAATTTTGCATGCAGAATTTTTCCCATAAAATGTTGATTATATTTTTATGATATATATTTGGTCAGGTTTTTTTCAGGGCATAGGTCCTTTTACCTTTTTTTAAATTTTTTTTTTTTTATTCCTTTATTTGGTATGTGTTGTCTCATACAAAACTCATCTAATGCTCATTTTATTTCAGGAACTTTCTGGAATTAATCAGCTGAAAGGGAGAGGGTTTTTTTCCTTGTAATTGAGGCCATATTTGCACAGAGATGTAAATACTATTTCAGTCTTCAGTACAAATACACTGTCCTGGACAAAAAGCTGCACCTTGTGCCCACAGAATTTATCTTAATTTTCAGAAGAGACAACTTTCGTGTGTAGACATCTGACTTCTCCTCTGTAAACCCCCAGCACGCACTTGAACAGATTTTCCAAGACATCCTTTCCAAAGCCAAGAGGACCCCAAAATTTCCACCTGCATATGATCCCCCACAGGTTATACATCTTTCAGATGATGCTTTAGGTGTTTTTTTCCTAACTGGAGAAAGGGTAACAATCAGGAACCCTGACTGTTCAACAATCTGTGATAGCTACTATCACTGAATATTGAACAAATCTGGGAAAAATTACAATACTACTAAGTGTTTTAAACTCCGTAATTTTAAACAGAGTGCCAGGAAAAAAACTTTTACCCATGTTTGCTTGACTTTAAAAGTCCTGTTTTGCAAATATGTCTATGCATTAGTAATCTTGGAATGTATCCAGACAGCTTTGGGCTGTATCCCACAAAGTAATACAGACGCCCAAGTGCAACATCAAAGCAACAAGTTTAAGGAAAGTACATATAAGAGCTTCTAATTATATAAAAAGACAATTACCATACATAATTCAGAGCAATCAAGGGGCTTTATTAAATATGTTTGTAAAGAGCACCTGTCTCACCCTTTTTCTAAAATGAGATAATGAACTTTGCCCTAGCAGGAAAAAAAATACATTTTGGTGTAATCTTGCAAATGGTTGAGACTGTGCTGGAACTATTCTAAGTCTGTGCCAGTTAAACAAAATGAGTTTCTAAGACTCCCTGAGCTGCTGTAAACATGTAATGGAGCATCTCAGAAGACAAAAGAGGTCCAGGCAGGAAGGGGGCCAGCCCCCCGTGTGAATCCTGACCTGCACTGCCCAGTACAGGTACAGGAAGGCAGACAGGCGACATGCTTCTCATGTGGAAGGCAGCACTAGGGCCAGGTAGTCCAACCAGACTGCAGTCACTGCCCACCCTGTCTGGTTCAGATGCTTGTGGCATCAAACATCATGGTGTGGAAGAGGTGCTCTTCCCCTGCTCACTTGGACAGTTCAAATGTTTGCCAGCGCTGTGTGTGCTGAAGTAGGAGTGCCAAGAGTGAACTCCCAGGCTTGCTTTTCCACAGCTTGGTGGTGAACTAGTGAGTTTCAAACTAGACACTACAGCAAGCAGAAAACATGAGCTTAAGCAGGAAATTCAAGGCCCGATCAGATTTGCTCTAAATAGCTGATGTTAGCACTTCCAGACTTCACAATTTCCAGCATGCTGCTACATTCTGGTCTGAAATTGGATCTCGGTTTCCTGATACACCTACAATGAGATCACAGAGAGCTGAGGTGTTACAGACCATGAGACAAAAAGTTTAGGCCCACCTTATTCAGTCCTTTACAAGGTTCATCTCTAAGGTGCTTTGATTTTCCTTTTGTTCCCTGGAAGCTGGAGAGATGATAGCCTGTCTTTACTTGATGGGGCAGTTAGCATAAGGCAGATTCCTTCCAGCGACCTGTCTTGAGCTGCAGCTTACACCTCAGGACAAGCTCAGGTGTTCATTATAGCCTGTTCTCCTGGTTCAGGGGTAAAAACCAATCCAAACCCTGTGCCTCAAGCTGAAATCAAATCCCCAGTCACCTTCAAAGAGACCAACAGGCTGCATCCACTTATTAACTTCCCCAGAACTCCTGGATTGTTTGTAGGTTTGCCTGGGGAGGTGAGATCCATTTTTTTTGAATTAAATCACCAGTTGCTTCTACCAAGCTGGACCCCAGTGAGTTTCTTGTGTGCAAATCTTTTCATAAGTCCAGATACAAAAAATGAACAAGTTCTGCAGGGTGTGGATCACCTTCTGGCTTGTTACCTGAATAGAGAGGGAAGGAAAAAAGGGAAATTAGTCATCTTCTCTGCAGAAGCAATTCCTAGTGTGTCTCTACCATCACATACTCTTTCTCATGAATGATAGACTGACATTCATGGGAAGCATTTGTCTGAATGTTCATACAAAAGATAAAACTCAGATATAAAGCAGGTGGGAGTAATTTTGTGAGAGGAAGTCTTGGACAGACTGGTTCAGTGTAGACCTGAAGATTTAACATAAATATGCTGGGTCAGAGAGCTGTGTGCTATGTGCACATGGCAGTTTCTTCACTTCTGTCTTCTCTGGAAGATTCTGCCTTGGTACAGCCACTTCTCTTTTCATGTGAGCCAGAACCAGAAACCTGATTCCTCTCATTCCAATCAGCTACCAGTGTACTATCAGCTATTCCAACACTCCCTCTCTGGTTTTAAGCAGAGATTGCAGTCTGCTGAAGATCTCTTCCCCAGAAATTTCTTCGAAAGTGTCACCAAAACTGAATTTTGAATATGTGGATTTCTCTGATGATGCATATTTATCCTAAAATAATCACATGTAGGTTATTTCAATTCCTCAAGAGTTAAACCCCATGATTTAGCTGAGCACAATCATTGCTGTATGTTATTCAACAATCATAATAAGTTCTTTCATGTGAGAAAAGACATAAATGCCAATATTTTCAAACTTACACCTCTGAAAACGAAATGAATTTCTGAGGACAATTACATATGTGAATTGAGTGCAAACAGTAAGCATGGCCTGACTCAGAAGAACAGCAATGAAACTACACACTCATCAATGAACTTGTGAATTATGTAAACAGAAAATCAGAAATTAAACAACAGGCTCCTTCTTGGCGCAGTAATTAAGGCTCTTGGTTACCATGCAAGTTGCTGTTATAATAAAGGTTCGTTAAGAGGACTACTTTTGTTTCCTACTTTGATGGGATAAAAAGATTTTGTGAAGTTTGGGAAGCAACTGACTTCCCTAAATGCAATCTAGATATTGCACGTTTTGCCTGGGTAAACTTCAAAGTAATTTTTGGTGTGTTTATGTTCATCTTTCAGGCAGCTGAACTACTGGCAGTTGTGTTGATTACTCCTGGACACCTCCCAGAGAATCTGCAAACTTCTCTAAAAGGTTGTTTGGAATTCCTCTTATTCTTTAGGTATGGTATCTTTTCAAGGAATTCTTCTTTCAGTGCTCTCCCAACAGCAGCTGAAAATCAACAACTATAACCTCTTCATCACACTTGTAACTTTCTCTACTCTTGTACTAAATGATTTTCCATTAAATGGCTCCCTGTTTATCTTAAATGCAAATTTTACAAAGAAAAAGATATATTTTTTCTGATTTTTATTATGAAAACAAGAAATATATGGGGTTTTCCAGTTTGTTATCTCCAGATTTAAAAAAACACAAACATGACTGAGATGCTGAAGAAGAAACCATGTTCAAGTCAAGATCAGAAGAGCCAACTCAGTACTGGTCCCAGTCTTAGAACACACAGCACTTGCCCAAGGTCCCAGTGATTTTATTCCCTGGGTTCCAGGGGGAGCTTTGATTTGTTCATGAGTGCAGCACTACATACATGTGGCAAATTTCTAAGTACAAGGAATCCAGGTGAGTGAGAACTTTTAACTTTCAGCTTTCAACTTTCATTCAAATATGGTCATATTAAATAACTGAAAATGATTAGGCAAAAGATCTTATTAAATATCTGTGATTGTATATAATACTAAAGCATAGGACATTATTGCTCTGCATGTTATAAATATGGGGTTTCAAAAACAAAGAGATCTTTAATGTCTTCCTTCTCATGTGGTTTCAAGAGACAATCTAAATTCACATCTTTTCTTCATTGTAATAGCTGCTCTGAAATTGATTCCACATCCAAAATCTACAAGCCAATATGAAGCATGCTTCAGGTCGAAAAATATTTTAGATATAATCATTAAAGATGTGTTAACATAGATAAATCAGAGTATTTAACATAAGTACGCACTTTCAACCCCAGGTTTTGGACTGCAGTGAGAAAATCTACAGTAGAAAATCAAACACAAGCACTTCTTGATGTACAGATATCTAGCTCACCTACATTCACAGATCCTTGTTGCTCAGATGAATTGGAGAGTTCTGGGTCACCTCTCTTGGCCTCTTGGACTTTCTCCAAGTGTTTTCAAGGTGCAGGCTGCTGGTGAGAACACATCCACTCACACAGGCACGCTGCCCTGTAGGGCTGGGCTGACACACTACTGGACTAGCTCCCATCCTGTATGTCCAGGCTCACAACAGGCTTCTTGCATGAGGACATTTGGTGGGTCAGTGCTGAAGCACTCCTGTACCCCTTCCTGCCCCCTGTCCCCTTCCTGGTGGAGAGCTAAAGCATATCTCTTACCTCTTGGCTTCAGACTGCTTGATACTGTGGACAGAACATTTAGCAGTTAGCATTTTGCATAGAATTTCCCAGATCTAGACCAAAAATTCACTGAATGTCATGGGGGTGACAGTTACCCCTACCTGGATCCTCATCAATAAGGGCAGGTTAGAAATTTCTGACATGTTCTCCCCCACATCCCCCTGAACAGAGGGATAAGGTCCAGTCCTTGGTATAGGAACTGGGACTGGTCACCACTGGGGCTCAAGAAGTGCAGAATTTTCTGCAGCTGAGTGGGGGCAGAGATCATCAGGCACTGTCACATAACCCCTGTGCTCCCAGGGAAAACCCTAAGTCCCCACATCTTTCTCCTGAACCACCTCCAGCCCCAGATGAGCACAAACAGTGACTGACCCAGCTCAAGGGACCCTTGGCAGTCATGGCATGTGATCTGGGGACTATTCTAGCGATGATACAGGAAGATGTGGCAGCCTGAGACAAGACAGCAGATTGGCAGCCCCCTTTTACTCAGTCATTCAGCTGCCACCAGTGCTAGTAGCAAGGTGCAGGCAGCTGTGCAGGATGCTGCTGTGAATGTTGAAGGGTTTAGACACCTGGAAATGCCCTGGGGCCCCTCAAGTAAGTGTCTTTCTTAATCAGATGGCAGCATTCAAGGCAATCAGTTTCCCCAAATCAGCAGCTGGTTGTTTCATGGCCCATCAGACTGGCAGGTGGCCCCAGCTGGGTGCAAGCCGCCGTGGTCCCTGCCTGACTGGCCGCTGCAGGCCCCAGCGGTGCTACATCTCCTCTGCCACTGTCTTCCCAGGGTCTCCAAACTCCTCCTGGGCCTGGAGCAGAGGTGCCCTCTGGTGGCACCCTTGGAGCTCTGTCACCTCTCTGGATCGGTCCATGCTCCTGCTTCTGGTGCGCAGGTTCTTTTTGCCAAGAGATTCTTTCAATGCCCATTGCATAATCTTGCTGTAGATGACATGAGGCTGACTCACCTGTAGTTCCCTGGATTCTCTTGTTTTGCCTTGAAGATCGCTGTGACACTTCCCTTTTCCCTGTTTCCAAGGACCTCTCCCTATTACCATTTTTTTACTTCATAGAATCATGGAATGGTTTGGGTTGGAAGGGACTTTAAAGATCTAGTTCCAGCCTCCCCAGCATGGGCAGGGACATCTTTCACTAGACCAGGTTGCTCAGAGCCCCATCCAGCCTGGCCTTGAACAACACTTCCAGGGATGGAGCATCCACAATTTCTCTGAGCAAACTCTTCTGGTCTTTCTCTTTGCCCCACTCACACTCCTCCCATCTTGCCCTGCTCATCTTGGCCATGCTATTCACCATGATCCTTTCCACCACGCATCTCCCTAGCTCCTGGCTGTTCTTCCTGCACTCTTGTATGGTAGCACCCCTGTTCACAGAAGAAACTGTATTTGCCCAGCTTCGGTTTACCCTGATTGGGAGTGAGTTTGAGGGGGAAAACGAGGTGTCCATGAGCCTTTGCCTTCATTGAAGCTACTGTGAGGTTGAGGCTTCCCAAAGAACTCCCTGCCCTTTACTGTATAAAATTCTCTCCTGACTTTCCATAGAATCAGGATCAAGAACTTGGCTCAACAGGACTAGGAGTATAAGGAAAGCAGAGATAAATCAATCCTCTCAAGAATCCATAAATAATTTGAAGACCCCTGATTTCCTTCCTGTAGAAGATCAGTAAAAGAAGAGGAAAAAGGACTACAAAACTTGGAGATACAGAGAAAAATGAAAGAGGAGAATTCAATTTGTCACCCAGAATATGTAAGACCTGACTGGAAATTTTGGTACAAGTTTTTGACAGCATTTTCTACTCTCAGGGTTCATGTGATAATGAATCAGAAACGACAGGCTCTCACAAGGCTTTTCCATCTTAAACAGTGATAAACTCAATACTGACTTTTAAAGTAGGACTTTTCCCATATGTTCTCATTTGAAATATACAGATTCCAAACAAGGTTGTTCTCAGAAGCTGAATAGTGATGCTGAATGCAGCTGCTTAAATAGTCTTAAATAGACCCTCTGAGAACCAGACCATCAGAATAAGATACAAGGCACTACAATTTATTTCTCTGTGCGTTTTCATCTTTGTGAGATTACTCTTTCTTTAGCACCTTAACCAGGCTGAGGCCCTGGCAGAGGACCATCTTACATGACTATGTTACAAAATTAGTCTAAAAAATGTATAATTGATACTCAAAGGAGAGAGAAGAGAATGTTCCTTTTGAGTAGTAAGCGTATTTGACATTCTATGTCAGTCACCCAACTGAGAATCTACTTCACTGAGCCAAGCATTTTTCGTAGACATCAAAAGCATTAAGTGATTTCTTCACTGTATTCTTTGAGCCTGCATTGAAGGCAGTACACACAGCAAATACATTCTTGCCATAGGGAATCGAGCAAAAGCTGGGGGTTATGCCCCATGATGCACATTCTCGGTGTCCAAGATACTGTGAAGTGAAAGTTACCACAGAAATCAGGCAATCTCACAAAACAGAGGTCATTGACTCTGATCAGCCTGTAATAACTCTGACCTTTAGACCACAGCTCACTTTCCCCTGGACACTCTTTTTCCTGTTGCTGCAAACATTTGAGAAAAAGTAATGACAAGGTTATTACAAATCTAAGCCCTTCTGTACTTCTTTCCTGGTCAGTGCTGCAGAAGCACAGGCAGTAACACAGGTGTTGTTACAGAATGTACTATAGTAACTATATGGATCATTCTCCCTAACAGATACATTTTCTTTTTGGCAACACTCATGGTTTTAAATGAAGTAGAACTGAATCTTGCCCTGAGGAGTTCAATTTAATTTGGTTGGCAGTCATAGCCTTTAATAACATCTGGAAGGTCAAGATAAAGGTTTCTGGCAAAATAAGGTTGTTTCTGCAAAATACTGAGGATAAGCCCTAACTGCGTCATCTGCAGGGATATTTTCACAGAATTTTAAAGACATGGGAACCAAAATGTCCTCAGAAGCACTTATACACAGTCACTTGATGATGGTAATGTTTCACACTACACCCTCTATTACCAAGGAGATCAAAGTTCCAGAAGTAGGGAAAAAAATCTTTCTAATCTAATGACACAAATATCTAACTGTCTAAAAGGTTCACTAGGACATGATGAAAGTGTTTTAGGTAAAGAACTGTATACTTCAAATGATATGACAGTTATTAGGAAGGGGGTATTCTGAAATACCAATGCAGCCTCTTTTTTTTCTTTTTTTTTTTTCTTTTTTTTTTTTCTTTTTTTTTGAATGCAGGAGGCCTCCACCAAGTAGCCACAGCTACAGAGCTCTGAATCCCAAGTAGATTAATAACAGCCGTTGGCTCCATTCTCAGCATGACAGCAGGATCCCAACCAAGCTGATAGGGTCTGTGTTTTAAATAGAAAAATCCACTGCAATATACGTGAAAAGATCCCTGCTGTGCTTAAGAAATGTAATTTGGTGAAGCACATTCTGCAGATCTTGAACAGAGACATGACATTCTGCAAATACCTCTTTATAGTTTGTGTTAATTGTCCAAGTATTACTTGGGTTCTTGAAATGTAGACATATAAATGTTTAGCCTTGACTGTCTTTTCAGTCAAACTCATTAAACAGTAGTATCATTTAGACTGGGTTTTTTACCCTCATCTCTCACTTAAAATGCTGGTGGAAATAGTTTTTTTCTTGGTTTAAATGTTAATAATCCATAGAACAAACCCCAGTGCATAGCCAAGCATCTTCTCAGAAAGTTCCTAAAACAGACAGGTCTGGAGCCTCTGTCATGGCTGTGTCTGATGATGCTCAGCCATTATGCCCATCCCTTCATTTATGTTTGGTACAGTTTGTTAACATTTCACAGCACAAAACATGAACCACAAGTCACATATTCATTCAGGAAGTTTGACTCCTCCATTAGCTACTAATCACAGCCCAGGTTTAGTAAGACACAAGCACCAGCCAAAGGGAAACACATTTTCAGTACTTCATACACTGAGGTGTTAGAGTCAGAATTTAGCACCAGTGCAGCAGCCTGGGCTAACGTCCCGGTGCAGCAGCAAATGGCATTGCATTCACAGTACATCTGAGAGTACTTCTCTCCATCTTCATTCCAGGAACCCATGGCCATAGCAGCTGCCTGCTGGTTGGGGATGGTTCAGAAGATGTCAAAGCAGAACAGCCACTGGCCAGGAAGCGCGTGCTCTAAAGTCCCTGCAGTGCACAGGGAAGATCCAGGCTGGCAGTGTTTTTGACCATGTGTTTTTGTGGTCCACAGACCTCTGTGCTTTCTGATTGTGTCAGGCCAATTTTCTGTGGGCCATGCTTTGTGCTACACACCCGGGGCCTGAAAGGGCCTGTTCTGATGGTTTTTCTCCTGCTGTGGAAGTTCTGGGCCTCCCTAGTTGTGGTGCATCATTTAGGAACCAGATACATGTTCACTCCAAATACTGTTTGCTTAGTCAAGATAAGTGGACATCCACTTCGTTTTACTTAAGATAATCCACTGTTTGCCACATTTCTGCAACTTGCTGTTCATAACTAACTGAACCAATATTGCAGTGAGAGTCAGGTGAGCAGATGAGGGAAAAAAATAGGATAGCACCGCCCCCCACCCCCCCCCAAACAACTAGTTAAGAAAATAATTGCATTTTGAAATGTTCATCTACAGAAAAACTGAAAAGCGGTAGCTTTTGCTGTTTGTTTTTTGAAATGTTCTGAATTTCCAAAATAACTAAAAATGTAAGGGAATCATTTTTATGAAGCCGTTTTAAAATGCCAGGGAAGATGGAAATGTCACAGTACAAATACTAGATAGTTTTTATTCTGCAATTATTATTTTGTATTCTCTTAATAGAACTCTTGAATAAAAACTCATTATCTAAGCATTTAAGTCATGTAAAACCAAAACAAGACCATATTGAAAAGAACCTTGTCTTTTTTCCTACTCTTTTTATCCACACTTATAAATATGCCTTTCCTTTTGCCATAACCTTCTGTCATTTGGGGTTATATCTACTACTGTCTTCAGTTTACACCTGTACAATTAACCATATTACTTCCATTGTCTTGATAATGACTTATATGGAACAGAGACATTTTTTCAGCATATTTGTTCAGTTGTTGGCACTAATTCTTGACCTTGTTGAGAGTCAAAAGCTAACAACAACCTTCTAACGCCCTTCTTTACCAAAAATTAAAACCCACTTAAGCCATGGGTATTTGTTACGCAAAAAACCACCTAAAATATTACTAAATAGGCAGGGATTAATAACATGTTCACCAAAAACACCAAGAAGGCTGAGAGATGCTTAATTTAATTTAACTTACAATAACATACTATAGGTTGGGTTTTTTTACTGTTTAGATTTTAATGGTCTGCCTCCAACTCACGTTTACTGGTAAGCTATTGTATAGCCCACACTGAAACACTAGGTATGAACAAAATTTTGGAATAAATTCTCTCTAAATGCTGAGAAGACGGTACACATGTAATGTTTGTTAGATGATTTAAATGGCTGAACAGACAGATACAAACAGGAATGAAATTATTCACTGGCAACATACAGTGACTCCTTTCGAAAGCTTTATTCGAATTTAAAGATGCCTACCATGAGAGACTGAAATTGGCCAATTACATACGTTAATCTTGCCATGGTCTTTGAATGCGAATTATAACTTAGAGACTTCTATTGACATTTAATTTACATTTATCAGAGCAGAGTAACGATGTAATGAATAATGGTTACATGTTTGGGAAATAAAGAGTGGGAAATAGGAATATACTTGGAAATTGAAATTCTCCATTTCTTGACTTTTTCTCCTAGCTCTTTCGATTGATTTTTCCTTGCTCTGACAAAATTAGTATTACAGCATTTCTCAGATCCTCAGTACTATGCTGGCAGATTTTTAATAGGCCAAGATAATTTGCTGACACTGAGCAAAGTGAAGCTCAAAAATGAGCTTATTTTTAAAATAAACAGGGATTTTTTTAAAGTTATAATTGGGATTTTTTCCACCTTGCCTTTCAGTGAGGAAGGACACAGAAGAGCTGATTATGGTAGTCTAGCCCAAGCGTATTTTATTGCAGGACTTTACAGTACTTATTCAGCTACTGGAGAGCCATATGAAGCCTTCAGTTTTTCCTTAATTTTTTTGCTCACACAGGCCAGTATCATACACTACACCAGCTTGAAAAATGCAATTTTGAAGGAACTAACATGGTTACAGTTTAGGAAAATATAGTTATAAAATTGCAAATTGGGCACATGCCGCCTCTGCATTCTAAATTCAGACCTGAACCACTTTGCTGCTGACGCGAAGCTCGAAGGCTGAATGCGAAGGATTTAATGACTGGCTGGACACAAAGGGGTCATAAGGTAAAGAGAGCTGCTACGACTCACTGATCAACTAGAGAGGTTGGAACAGCTGACACAATGGAACACTAAAACAGTGCACGTATACCTTTCATCAGGATGGAATTCCTCTTTACCCTGAATTAAATTAAATTGTTTTCTTCCTTAGTAATATTCCTGCCAACTCAGCAGAGCCTGAGCGACAACTCTCAGTGCACGTGGCAAAGTACAAAGTTTTAATGCACGCTGCCCCAGCTATGTAGGGCAGCAAGGCATGGAAACATAAATGATTAAACTAAGAGAGAATTTTATCCTTTACTGAGCCGTTTACTAGCTCTGTTGGAAAGCCCCAGCTCTGGGAGGTGCGGTGAGATTTGAGGAATAGCACGGGGAACCGCTTGACTCTGAGGCTGTTTCCAGGGCTTTACCCATCCCTGATCTCTGGAACACTGACCCTCTCAAAATCTGGTCGACTTCACCCAGGAATGCAGCGTTTCTCTCCGGTTTGGAGAGAAACTTAGAACCGATTCCGGCTACATTTTGTCCCACTCCCGTGCCCTTCCCCGGCCCGGGCGCTGACCTTGCTCCGCCTCCCGCCCGCTCCCTCCCGAGCGGCGGGGCCGGGCCCTGGCAGAGCCGCGGGGGTAATGCCGGGTCGTGAACTGGGGTCACCACAGCCCCAGGCAACGCTACAGGCTGGGGACAGAGTGTCTGGAAAGCTGCCCGGCGAAAAAGGACACGGGGGTGCTGGTCAACATGAGCCAGCACGTGTCCAGCTGGCCAAGAAGGCCAAGGATATCTTGGCTTGGGTCAGGAAATAGTGTGGCCAGCAGGATCAGGGCAGTGATCGTCACCCTGCACTCGGCACTGATGGGGCCACAGCTCGAGTGCAGTGTCCAGCTCTGGGCCCCTCAGTTCAGGGAGGACATTGAGGTGCTGGAAAGTGTCCAGAGAGAAACTGCGAAGCCGGTGAATGGTCTGGAACACCAGTTCCCCGGGAAATGGCTGAGGCAGCCAGGGTTCTTTAGCCTGGAGAAAAGGAGGCTCAGGGGGGACATCGTCACTCTGTGCAACCACATGAAAGGAGGTTGTAGCCGGTTCGGGGTCGCCATCTTCTTCCCAGACAGCTAGTGATAGGAGAGAGCACATAGTCGCAAGATGCAGCAGGGAAGGTTCAGATTGGACATTATGAGGAATTTCTTCACAGAAGGAGTGATTTGGCATTGGAATGGGCTGCCCAGGGAGTCACCGTTCCTGAAGGTGTTTAAGGAAAAGCTGTATGTGGCACTCAGTGTGGTCTAGTTGGCATGGAGGTGTTCCTTCATAGGTTGCAGCCGACGATGTCGGAGCTCTTTTCCAACCCCACTTTTCCACCCCGTTTCTGTCGCTACGAGCGGGGCCCCGCCCCGGGCCCCTCCCGGGCCTCCCTGCCCGCGTGTCCGACAGGCGGCGCTGGCGGCGGGCGGGCGGCGCTCCGTCCCCGCGCGGGGCGCTCTGTGGCCGCGGGCTCGGCGGCGCGGCCGGTCCGTCCGCTCGGCGCGCGGCCCCGCCCCCCGCGGTCACGCCACCCGCCCGGCCGGCGCTGCGTCAGCCCGGCAAGATGGAGACCGCCGAGGAAGGTACCGCGCTCGCCCCGCCGCCAGTCCCCGAGCGGGGGCTCTGCCGGGGCAGCCTCGGAGTGTGGGGGGGCGCGGGGGAGGAGAAGGAGGGTGTCACTGGGCCCGCTGGGTGCGCCGGGGGCCGTTCACGCCCGGAGGGGCTTCTCGCACCGGGGCTGCAGGTGCCCGGGCCCCGCGCCCCCCCCCCCTCACCCTGCCGGGCCCGCCGTGCCGCGGGGGCCGGGCCGGGCCGGGCCGGGCCGAGGGGGCATGGCAGTTTGTGAGGCGGCGCTCGCGGGTGCCCCTTACATAACCATGGGGAATGGGGAGCGGGGGGGGGGGAAGGGGGGGCGGTGCCGGCAACACCCGGAGCGGGGCTGGGGTGGGCCCTACAGGGGTACCGGGGCCCGCCGGAACCTTCCGCTGGCTGCCGCTTCGCCTGGGGAAGTGGGGCCCCGCGGCGAAATGAGATCCCGGGGCGTAGAGCAGCGGGCGGGGTGCGCACGCTGGGGCAGCGGGAGAGGCGGCGAGGAGGGCACTGCCCCCAGCTCCCGCCTGGCTGGCGGACCCGGGCGGCCCTATAGCCCAGGGAGTCTTCAGTATCCGCGTTTGGCTGAATAGTAATATCTGCTCCTTTCGCAAAGCTGACTTTGTTACGTGTGCTGGGCAGTCTGTTTGAAAAATTGAAATTTGCAGAGGCTGACATGTTTCTCTGTCCCTTTTGCAACAGACTAATGCGTGGTCACTTATCTTACTTTAAAAAAAGAATTGTCAAAGATATCATAGTCATGAGGGGATTATTATGCGTAGTATCTATCCATTTTTAAGGGTATTGCTTTATTTGAGATCAAACATGGGTGTGTTTTGTCAGCGCTTTTGTTATGCTTAGATAAACACAAAATCACAGAATTGTTAAGGTTGGAAGGGACCTCTGGTGCTCTTCTACTCCAACCCCCCCCCACCAAGGCAGGGTCACCTAGAGCAGGTGACACAGGAATGCGTCCAGGTGGGTTTTGAATGTCTCCAGAGAAAGAGAGGGGCTGTGTAGTTCAAACAGATACTAGAGAACTTAGATAGATCAGCACTTCATATTGTAGCATCAACCAAACTAAATAAAGGATGTTTGTTGTGTTGTGTTTCTTGCAGTGTTTGAGCTTTGTCGTAACATATTGCGGTAGCAAGGCAGCTCCAAGGAAAGCGTTTTGTGTCTTGGCTTTTGTTACTTTGGCATCATTTTGAATGTGGCTTTTTATCAGGTGTCACTTGATTTTCCTGCTTGAGAGGATAAAAAAAAGCTGGAAAAACATGAAGCACTGGATGAAATAAGACCAGCACCTTTGTGGCAGTGTCCTTTGGGTTGTGCTGTAGACATCTTTAATACCCATGATCACTGATGGTTTATCAAAATATTAGTGTTCCTTAAATCTAACATTTAAAATTGCTTGCTGCAGCTCTGTAGACCTAGTCACTTACACCAATGAAATCAACAGCAAAGTGAAACTTTGATCACTTGTCCTCTGGTTGCCCAGAAAAACTGGTTTTTATGCAAGCTGTGAAGTGGATACTCAGAAATGACCTCCTGCTTTTCCACCTCTCCTGTGGCTGGTAAATCCATCTCGGTGTATATAATTCAAACAGCAGAGTTGGTAATTTGTTACAGGCTGTTACCAGTGGTAGACTTTGATCATACCTGACTTAAGTAGGTGAACAGAAAGACCAGCAAGACAAAGAGGAAGTTTTTAGTAACATCTTTAAGGCATTGTCTTCTTTAACTAAACCTTTGTGTTAAATTCCACTCTTGAAAGTTGGATTTTCTGGTTTTATATATAAGCACTCACAAAGGCACATATTAGATATTATATTGTGTCCTTATCAGTGTTGTCCTCAAAAGCTCCCAGTGGTAGCATGAAAGTAACCAGTCTATATACTCACTTTCCATAAATACCACTAGAATGTTACAACTTCTTCTACAGTTTCAAACCTCAGATCCTACTATTAGAATTTCACATGGCTTGCCAGAACGCTGAAGAGACTTCCCAAGGTTAGAAGGCTCTGAGCACCAGTAGCAGCAGCAGCAAAGACTGTGTTAGTGCCTTGAGGAAGAGGAAATACAATATTGTTGTGTGCTTGAACTTCTCCTACAAAGTGTCAGATGGACTTTCTGAAGGGGTGATTGTCTGATAACAGTGTTATGGCCACTGTGGTTCTGCTGGGCTTTGTGCTTGACTGAGCTGTGTTGTGGAGCTGGAAAACTGAACTGCGTGGGGAGAGCTCAGATAAGAGGGGCAGTCTGGGGTCACAGTCAGACCTAAGTGGAAGCTGCCTCACCTCAGAATTGAATGGGAAAGTTGCTTCGCTGCAGCACCAGAAAGCACCATATACGAGGTTTTGCTGAGGAGAGGTAATTCTGGTTCTTTCTAGATAAATCAGTTTGTTGCTAAATAACGTAGTCTTCACTTTTTGATATTCCAGTGTTGAATTCAGCTGGAGAGATAATTGGCAGTGAATCATTCTCGGGGGGAACAGGAAAGAACTTACTATTCAAGGTCATTTTTTCCAAAATACATACATGAAGAACAGGATGCAAAATGTGTGTGTACACAGAAAAATAGTGACTCTTGCACGGTGGAATTCTCTTAGACTGTGGCTGTAGGTCATAAGGTGCATAGCTTAATACATTGACCCTCAGCAGAGTTTATTGATTTGAAGCTATCAGTTGCTTAACAGTCGAAACAAGTACACTCATAATTATGTTTATTTGGATTTATAGAACAAGTGGAAATATCTAGAAATTATCATAGCTTTGAAAAAATAAAATTTAGATTTATTTTAGTGAGCTAACAGGCAGTCTTTTCTCAAGTAAATTCTTTTGCTCACAGTAATGCAACTTGCTTTTTCCAAAAAGTTTTGACAGTGAGTGAACAGTTCACTGTGAGAGTCTAGAGGCCATTAAATGAGCAGATTCAGAGAGCAGTGGGCTCCTTTCAGGGAACAGTGTGCTTTTGGCTTGCTTTCATTGGTGCCAGAGTATCCTTAAGGCAATGGTTCTGTGTGCTGCCTCGTGCTTGTCTGACCCCTTGTGAGGCTGATCCAGCCTAGAAAGTTGTCAAGTCGCTGTAGTGAAACAGCTCTGTAGGAAAGAATGCGGGAGGAGGTGGGCATGCCACAGCAAGTGGGCAGGGCCTGCCTGTCAATTGGAGAGACCTGTCTTGTGCAGCCATCTGGAAGTGCTCTCTGGGATAAAGGAATCGTTTGTTAAATGAAGTAGCAGTTCTGGTCATTCTTGTCAGCAGAGGAGCAGAGGACTCCTCATGTTTACAGCAATACTGCAAATCATCACTGCTCAATATGGCAGCGATGAAGGTGCTTTTTATGTCTCTTTGTAGCATCACTGATGTGATATTGAATACCTGCTTCTGTTAATTCTGGGTTTTCATGCTGCATGAATGAATTCACTCAGGCAACACTTTCATAGATAGAAAATTCATAGTTTGAATTGAATGATCTGAAATCTTACGCTTTATGTGTAGAAACTCTCCTAATACTCTATAAACTGTGGATATGGTCATAATGTGACTTCTTTACAGAAAAAAATAATCAGTCTTTGGTGCCTTTTGGAAGTTTTTGTATAAAAGCATTAACTTTTGAAGATTTTGGCCAAGAACAAAGATAGGTGATTGAGACTTTAAATTGCATATTTGCAGTATTCTCACGTCGGTTGGTATTTTTCTGACAAGGATCTCTGATATGCATGTGTTCCACTCTTGCATGTCTGCTGGATAGTGGTTGATAAAGAAATAATTTGCAAAAGATAACATCTCAAACTCACATAATCTTTAAAAATGGACATTTTATGTTCACTCCCTTAATAAAAGTAAAAGGAAGAGTCAAGGGAAGATATGCATCAGTCAATAAACACATAAGGCTTCATTTTATTCCTGTTTATTTGCATGTTTAGAGCTCAGGCTAACTGAATGGTATTTAAAATAGACATTGGTTCTTTAGAGGAAAGACCTCTAAAGAGGTCTTTCTAAAGAGAACCTCTTTCTAAAAAGAACCTCTAAAGAGGTTTTTTTTCTTTATCCACAAAACCTCTTGCAACCTTTAGTTGTGAGAAAACATCAGACACAGAGAATGAAGGCGGCATGGGACCTGTGGAAATATTACTGAAATTATGAAATAAGAAATAGTGTCTTTTCTTGCTAGACAGTAGGCTATGTCCAAGTTGGTTAGCAAATTCCAAAATACCTGTGTCTGCTTGTTACTTTGGATTCTTTCCCTTTCAACAAGAGCACTAAGGAAACATCTGTTTTGGGTTCAAGAGCAGCAAATTACTTAAGTCATGGTTGGACATTATTAAATCTCTTCTGTTCAGCCTCAGTTGAACTTTTTCCAAACTCAGATGTAATTTTTCTATTTTGAAGTATCCACTTTCAAGAAAATTATCCTTAACAGCTTGTATGTTGTTTTAGTGATAACTCTTTAGGTAGAAAACACATCTTCCTGTAGTTTTACTGTGTCTATTTCCTAGAAATCCTAAAATTTTATAAGGCGTGTTTTGAGTTTATGTAACGAGATCAGGCAGATAACGTTCTTGTTGCTCTTTCTGGTGATCTCCCAGTCTTTGTCTTGCATCAGATGAAATCTGTCTTTCATCCTCTTTCAGTTTATTCTGGCTTCATTTTGCTACACAGTAAAGTTTCTAGAATGTAATTGTGTCATTTGTCTTGAAAATGCGAGTTCTTTAAGGAGTAGCGTAATAAGCTCTTTGTCCTTGTCAGCAGATATCTGCAGAGTCTGTCGGTCAGAAGGAACTCCTGAGAAGCCCCTCTATCATCCATGTGTGTGTACTGGCAGTATTAAATTTATTCATCAGGAATGGTGAGTTGTGTCTGTGTGTTTCTTGCCTTTTTTTTTCCCTAATGAAAACATATTAATGTGTTTCTAAAAATACTTCAAGTCTTCGGGTTAACTAGTGAAAACAATCCAATTTTCAGTGGAAATGTGTTGGGGATTTTGATGTTTTTTACATGATGGTTCATTACAATTCAGGAAGAATTTAGTAATTATATATGGAAAGAAAGTACTGGTAATTATTTGTGTTTGGGACTGCAGTTCTGATTGTATATCAGAATTATGAAAACTAAGAAAAAAATCACTGTGTTGGGGCTTTTTTGCCCACTTACAGTTGTGAATAGAAAGTCAAACCTCACAGAAAAAATAAAAAACCCGAGAGCTTTTTAGTCATCTTGAGGTGTGTTTAATCAGGAAGTGCTAAAATAAAAACTGTGTTTCTGGTCTATATGGTCATTTCTGATGGTATTTTAATAATCCTTTCACAAATACAGCAGTTCTAAATCTAAGCTGTGTGCTGTGTCTACATGTCATATCTTGAAGTATTTATAAGAACTGGTGTCCCTGGCAGATGTCCATTCCAGGATATCTGCTTTGATCAATAATGTACTCAAAGAATGTTCTTTATCAACACTGTGACATATGTCACTTTACCTTTTTATACTCTTTGAAACCAACTTGATGGCCTAAATGGACTTAAAAAGCAGGCTAATTTCAGTCCTGCTTGACAGTACAAATATCCTGATTTAAGTGTGAAAGCTGAGAATTGGTGTGTTTTCCTTAATGGAGGGATAAGGCTGAGAGATGTATAGCCTGTGTTAATGTGATCACTTTTTATTGCAGCCTAGTTCAGTGGCTTAAACACAGCAGAAAAGAATACTGTGAATTATGTAAGCACAGATTTGCTTTCACACCAAGTAAGTATGTTTTACTTGCTCCTATTTCTTTCAGAATTTTTCTCTTGTAGTACCTATGAGGTGATTGCTTTTTCAATCAGCGGGTAGATCCAAACTTGTGGCATAACTTCTTTATTCTTGTTTTAATTGCAGTTTTTATGCATGTTTTGGAGACTGTGAATTGCCTAAATAATGGATAATTTGGTTCTTTGATAATCTTAAGCGAGACATAAAAGTATTATTCTGTACGTTTTCTGACAACCTCAGTCCTGTCCTTTGTTGTCAACATTACAGCTTGTGGCATGTTTTCAGCTTCACTGACAAATTTGAGTTTTTGGAAGTCTGAATGGTAAAGGGAAACCATGGCAAAATTTGAATTTGAAAGGCAGTTTTCAGTTACCTTTAAAGGATCTACCTGCAACACTAACACTTGGCTTCTGTCAGTTTCAGTTCAAGTGGCCTTGACAGATAAAAGAAATCATGATTATTACACTTACATTTCAGGCAAGATATGCTAACCACCCAGTATTAAGTTGCCTTTTATGTTAGATACAACTAAATAGGTTAGGCAGCTTATGATGACGAATCTTCATATAGCTCCCAAAGGATTCTTAATCACATTTTAACTGATTGTAGTAGGAATAGGTGAGGTGGCAGGTTGGTATTATTTAGTGTTGTCAGTTTATTGCCTGTTGAGAAGGTAAAATGGATTTTATGCTACATTTTTCTCTTTAAATGTACTGATTTTTTCCTGCTCCCCTCTCACTGGAGTTTTCTTTTCCGCCTAGTTTTGTACTTTGGTAGAGAAAACCGAGGTTAAGGTGGTTTAGTTCATGTATTTTCTGTTTCAAAAATTCCTTAATCCACCTTCCTTCTATATGTTGAAGGAGTGATGTATTTCTACCAACAATTAATTAAGCACGTTAGACCAGCAGTGAAATATGCAATACTAACTCTGTCTTGGGAGGGTAATAGTGTATTTTATGTTGAACACAGCAGTATTTTATGTTGAACCAGCTTTCTGGTTATTATTCTTAGATACTTCAGTGACCTGTATGAGGAATGTTAGAGATCATCTGCTTGCAGGTTTTATTTGTTAAACATTTTTATAAAGGCATTATATTGCTTCTGTATGGAGCTTTTGCAAATTAGAGTGTTACCCAGGTCTGAATCTCCCTGCAAGCTAATTTGCCACTTTCCAAATGACGTACTGTGACTGGATCCTCTACAGTATTTAGTGTGCAAGACCAGAAAATGGTATTTCAGTGATTTATTAGCTGTTAAGAAAGAAGAGTTTCTAGTTTTGTGTGAAAAGAAAAAAGCGAATCAAAAAAGTTTATAGTGTTTTGCTTGGGATCCAGGAAAAGAGGATGAGCCACTCTGAACTAAATACACTTTATATGCATGTTACTATTGATAAGAGGAAGCTTAGTTACTGCCTCGTCAACAGAGGTGTTCCTGCAGAAGTTTATTCTTTACTGACACTGCTGTTGCCAGCACAGCTTGTAATGTACTTGCAGGTTATGGACAGGGGAGAAAACTTATTTGAGTTAATGTGGCTTAGAAAGTTACCATTTTTCATAGGAGCTTTGAAATCAGTGATCAGGAACCACTTTCTTCCCTGAGAAATGGAGTGTACCCTCCACATTCAGCCTCTAGTAGAGATCTGCTTGTCCTCTGCCACACACTTGTCATTCCTCTGACTGGGCAGGCTCAGCTGATAAGGTTTTCTTCTTGGCTTTCCATGTTGCAGTGTGCTTTTTCCTACCGGCCTTCACACATTGGTAGCACATCAGGTGCCCTTCACAGATTACTCCTGCCTTCCCTACCCATGGGGTCTTGTTTCATTGTCTCCCTCACACCCAGTACTCATGCAGTTACTGTTTCCTTAATTTCTTTTATCTTTCTTTCTTTGGAAGATAATGTGGCTGTCCAGTCTAGAAGCTAGATCTGCTTGTGGGAGCAGGGAAGGAATGACAGGTGCTGGAGAGAGAACAGTAAGGCAGGAAAAAAAAGGGACTTAGGTATGTGCCAGTCATCCCAAGCAAAGTTGGATCTGGCCTGTAACCATGGCAGGTGTAACACACTTTCACATGAGTTGATTCACCACGGGATGTGGTAAAATAAACACAGGCATGTAATTAATATCTGTGCTCCAGCAGACAAGCACTAATAGTGTAATAGAGTGTTAGTGCTGTCATACCAGCAACTCCTCTCGTTTAGCTTGGTTTGCTTGCTAAGGCTGTTGCTGTCATTCTGTCAAAAATGCTCCCTTGCTTTTGTAACTTCTTGTGTATGGATTATTCAGAAACTATTTCTAGTGCATTTATTATCTGTGTTCTGTAACATTTGGGGATTTTTTTAGCACCTGAACTGCTAGTTTTGTTTTGCTTGTAAGGAGGGAAAAAGGAGAAGATTCAACTTGTATTTTGGCAGGAGTACAAAGGAACAAATTTTTCTTTTGAATAATAGCATCATTCTCCAAATGTGTTTAGTCATGTAGGTAAATGACTCGATTTCAAATGCATTCTTTAAAGCTAAATTTTTAATGTTTTAAAATAAATTCCTTCTCTGCAGTTCTACAAGATAAGAATTAATACAACTACAAAAAAAAAGGTTTTGACATTTTTGGATTGTCGAAGTACTTGTTCATTTTTAACATGTGGGTTTTCTTCCTAAGTTTTTGAAGAGTAACTACTCTGTATTCTTTTCCTCTCCACACATGTTGTGATTTCTTTTGTCATGTGCAAGGATGTGCTTCTATTAATACTACAGTAAACATTCATAAGCACTGACACGTGAAAGAAGGTGAGGCTGTGTTTCCCAAGAAAATACAGTTGTCAAAACTTCTCCATTCTGTAGGAGGTAATGTTGACATAAATACTGTCGAAACCACAAGTATGGGAGCAGACTATGCTGATCTTTGTCTGAGGATTGGGATTGGTTCATTTCTGCACTTCTGTGCAGCTTCATTGCTGGTATGTGGTTCATACAGTGTCACAAGCTTACTTAAAACAAAGACTGTAAAACTAAAGGAAGCCATATGAGTAGGGAGTTCCTTATCATGTAACTTAGATATTAGGTTATTGAAGGATATATTAAACTGATTTCTTTTTGGTTTGATAAACTTTTAACACAGTAGTCCATAGCTTCAGCATTTCTAGAAGGTCTAATTTGAAAAAATAAACTTCTGGAACAAAATACTACATGCTGGCACAGAATTCAGTGTGTCTTCTGCCAGCTCCAGTGTGCAGAGTATAACACAGCTGAGATTTATATGAATGTTATTTCTTATTTTTGTTACAGCTGTGCTTGCCTGAGAAGGAGTGGATTTTTTCTCCTTTTGCCTTAGTGGTCTGAAGCAAAGTCTGCATGTGTTTGAAGGGTGTAAAACACAGAAACATAGAGTGGTTTGGGTTGGAAGGGTCTTTTGAAGATCATCTAGTCCAACCTAAAGAATAATTACAGGCCCTGTTCTACTAAACCAGTGCTTTCACCCAGGAGCTATCAAATATATGGTTTTTACTTATGAGTTACACAGTCTTAGTTCATAATCAGTGCATGGGATGACTGAGGTGGCATATAAATGGCTTACAAGTGCAGTAGTTAATAAAAAAATCTATGAGTAAGAGGGTTGCAAGTGTGAGGATTCTGTGAAGTAGGCTAAATGGCAGCTTCTAAAAATGGCCTTGTGTTTTTCTTACCTTATTTGTGTCAGTGTAAGAGCAAATTTTTGTCATACCATCTGTTTTGGAGAAGTAAAATTAATAATTGTGTTCCTGGAAAAGTTAGGCTTACGGGAGGGTAGAACAAAACCCCACCTCCTGGAAACAACCAACAGAAAAGAAAAAAAAAAAAAACCCACCCCACCCAAATTTAGGATTCACAACTAAATTAGCAGTTACACTGCATAGGTGTGACCTAAGTATCCAAAAAGCTTTCTAGTAGTTTTTCCATAACCTGTACAGCTCAAAGAAGTTGAGCTAAACCTATGAAAAACTCAGGCAAAGTCTGTTTGAATTTTGTGCTGTAATAGAAAAAAAGACAATCTATTGTTTCAGTTGGTCTCTAGTAGAAATATTTTTATTTGGAGAAACTGTGGTAAATAAGGCAGGAATTTGGTTTCTCAAACTGAATTTGGAAAGGTTACTGGGATGGAAAGTAAGGAATGGAGGTGTGGTGAGATGGATGGATGCTATGGTGGCAGGGGTCAAGGTCTCAGGCCCCAAAGTGATAGTGGGGAGTGGATAAAGGGAGGTGTACAGAAAATGGCACTGGATGACAGACACGGGGGGGGGAGATAAGCTATGAAAATCACTGGCAGCAAGCTTCAGTGGTGCAGGGTGCTTGCACAGCAGGGGTTCCTGCCATGCTAGGAATTCCTGCATTTCATGCACCTGAATGTTGCAGGACATAAAAGGATTTTTATCTTATCGTCATAGTATAAAGCTTCTAGTGGAAAAAGCTGTACATATTTTGGGGTAGGTGTGCACAGAACTGCACAGGACAAACAGTTTTCTTCCCACCCTCAGCTTCTGAAATCATCAAAAATCACCAAGTTGTTAAAACTCGGGGGGCATAACTTGTCTTCTCTGAGCAGTAGCTGCTTTGTGCTGTTATTTGAAAAGCTCTGTTGTAACACTAAAGCCTTTAGAAAAGTGAGCATGCAAAAATGCCGAATTTTATCAGCACTTTCTCCTTTGAGTTAGGATGGACATCGTTTCTTACAGTTCCTTGTGTGTTCAGTAGTTCCTGAAAGATGCATTTTTATTTTTTTTTAAATTTCAAATATTTTCAACTTAGCAACTTGTCCCTAACAAATAAATCATAAATACAAAGTTAATGTTTTCAGTGTAGTCCTTGTTGCAAAGTGTTGACTGAAATACATTTTTTGAAAATGAGAAAGTTCTCAAAGTGTCTGCTGTACTGTCTGAGTGGTACCATAAATATTTAACAGGTATACTCTAAATAGGTATTCTTTTGCATCCTTGACAAAGGTTTTTTGTCTCCTGTGGCTGAAGTTTTCCAAAATGCTTGTTCAGTGTGAGCTGAGATCATTAGTTAGACTTTTGTTGGTATTTTCTATGGTTCCAATTTGTGTACTAAATCTATTTCTGTAACAAGAAAATTGTAAGACGATGTCAAAATACGTTTGTGTCCTGCTTTCACTTTACTGCTCTATGTTCTCACAGCTGCAGTTCTCTAGTGTTATGCTTTTGTCCCTCTTTTCATGAATTCCAGTTCCTTGCCAGATACCTGGCAAGTAACAAGCTTTGAAATTTCAAACCAGTTACTGCTTGTCTCAGGGGTACTGTTTGGTTGTTACTTTGTCAGTTATAATCCACATACTGCTGAGATGCACCAGTCTCTCCCCTTTCTTTGACTGCTTCTGGATTTGTCTGTGTTCTTGAGTTCTCTTTACAATACAGAAACAGAGGGAAATAGCCTTGGAGAGGAAAGAATTCCTTTCTCCTGTAGAGGCTTCTTCTCTGAGACTAGTGAAAGGATGATTGGGAATGTAGGTGAAGGGGCTGCAGGTAGATAGCATAAAGCAGTATTTGTTAGACTCTTAAAGGATTGCTCATGAGATGAAATGAATACTTCTTTGTATTTGTTGTTACAAAAATTGAGTTTCCTTGAGATGGTCCATAATGTTAAAGTCTTCAAGCACAGATGTTTCCAACATAACAAATATCCAGGAAGTAATGTCTTTTTGCAATTCCCAAATATAGTTTATGTTCTTTATTCAGATCTGTTACTGATAGTGTGCATTACCACGTCTTGGTATCCATGTGAGTTTGTAGAAACTAAATACATGTAATGAAATTGTTAGATGTTTTCTAATTGTTTGCAAAAGTAGACCTCACCACTGTTTTTCTTGCCTTTTGAGTAGGGGCGGGCCTATGCAACATACAGGTATTAAATTTAAAAGGTCAAGAAGATTTAGTATTATAAGAATATCTGTGCAGGATGAGAGATTTGCATTGTGCTCTGTAATAGGAGCATCCTTAGGAGAAATTCTACATGGTATGAAACAGATATCTGTTGAAAGTCAGTCATTGTGTGTAAATTCCAATGTCTGTGGATACTTAATCAGTTCTCTTCAATTTTCTTCCCTGTGTGCTGCTTTTATTTTGCAGGGGTTTTTTGGGTTTTTTTGGTCTGTGCTGTTGGATGGCAAGTAGAATCTAAATTATCTAGCACAGACAAATGGATATTGTGCAAAATTGCTAATTGCTCTTGTTCCTTGTGCCTTTTCCATGAACTAGGTTTATAAATCACACACAGAAGAATCTTTGAGGTAGTGTTGAGTGAGAGTGATACTGATTTTAGAATCTCCTTTTTCATGAGCTTATTTTTAGGTAATTGGAGTTTACAGTTAACAAATAGAGCTATTAAAAAAACCTCTCTTAGGTCAAACCTGGCATGGAGCTTATTAATTTTCCCATTCCACTCAGAACACAACAAAACAAATGTGTTACGTGAATTTTTTGTTGTTGTTTGTTCGGAGTCCTCTCTTGAGAATATAAAATATGCTTATTCTTCTGGTAAGCTTTTGTCAGATATAAACAGTTAGTAGTTGGCAGGACTTTTACATAAATGCTTCTCTAAAGGACAAACTGTTTCTAAGTGCCTTTTCTACACAGTTTATTCCCCAGATATGCCTTCACGGCTTCCAATCCAAGACATCTTTGCTGGACTGGTTACGAGTATTGGCACAGCAATACGATACTGGTTTCATTATACACTTGTGGCCTTTGCATGGTTGGGAGTAGTACCTCTTACTGCATGTAAGTATTGATTTTTCTGTACATAGTACTCTTATACACAGGGAAATGTGCTGCTTCCTGCAACAAAGTTTTGTGAGACCATTATTGTTAATTAAAAAAAAAATTCAAAGGCACTATTTCATTTATTTTTACTCAGAAACTCGACCTGTTTGACTCTTAAGCCAGTAGAGCAATGCAGAATGGTGTTCAGACATAGGAGAGAATACATGAAAGAACTTTTAAATGTCTTACTCAATTAAAATGTCTCTTCTCAATTATCTTCTTTAAAATCTACGTGGAAGGTTTTATTTTATGCAATTTATTAATATTGGGATAGAAGAGTCATCCTATTTTTATTAACCATCTATAAATGAAAGTGCAGGGTGTTCTTTATGTGAAAAGTAAAATTCCTTTACAATCATGGACAAATTGATTTGTAAAACTCTTAAATCTCAGAGTCTTGGAACTAATAAAGGAATTCAGTAGAAATGAGGGCGCACATTTAAATTACTCTAGTATCCAGTTTGAAATTTACTTTCCAAATAGAGATGGAAAAAGAACTATGGATGTTTCAGCAAGCTAAGAATACACAGAAAATAGAGGAAGGCAGAAGGGCTATAGTGTTCAGTCAAGGAAATAATTGGAAGTGCGTCTTTGCAAACCGTAATACGCCCCTTGAACAAAAGAGTAAGGGAGTAAATGCATCTCTCCAGATAGTTTCTTGGTATGTTCTGTGTTTTCATTTGTAGCTGGCACAGGCTTAGTCTGAGAATAGCAGAATATTGGCACCACCTTATTTTCTGAAGTAGACTATATACACTGATGGCCTACTTTTTAAATACAAATCATGGTGAAAAGCTAACATTTCCTAGCATCAACTACTAATCCATAAAACAGTTACTTAAAACAGATGATGAAACGGTGATGATCCTTGCGACATGGTATCATAACACCAGAAGTTTATACACATTCAAAATGCGATTGAGGAAATTGAAGGGGGAAAAATTCCATCAAGGGTTAATTAGCTGTGAAATATTTTGGTGTAGGAAGTGAAATGTTTGAGAATGTACTGAAGAAGTATCCTTACAAGTGTCTTTAACCTGCCTCTGTATCCTTCCTTAGGCATCCATTAGTGTGACCAGTGCTGGACACAGATCTAGATGGATCTTTGGTCTAATCTAGTATGGCCGTTCTTACACTTTGAATGTGTATTTTTAAAGATGTGAGGCTAAAATACAGCTTTATTCCACATGGCTGTATATGGTCTTGAGTTCCGTTCATGCACTGAAAGTTGAGATTTTCTTCCATGTCACGAATTTAGTTGGACACCAGGTGAAAAGAGGGTATCTGGGATCCTTTCCAAGTGAAGCTATGGCCAAAATCGAATTTATATCAAGCTTCTGTTTATTCACACAGGTCGTATCTACAAGTGCTTGTTTACTGGCTCTGTGAGCTCACTACTGACACTGCCATTAGATATTCTGTCCACGTAAGTACTTCTCTAGTTTGATACAAAAACCTGTCTTAGTCACATTACCCTGAAAACAGTAACTTTGGAATTTAGTGTCTCTTTCATCCAGTTACACTTGTTATCTTCCACCATCTTAATAAGTAAGTGCCCATTACCCTTTGCACAACCAGGTGTATGGACAACACCATTACAATAGAAATAATTTCACTTTGGAGTTCCATTATTCAGGATCTTTGGAGCTGGAAAACTGACTTTGCAAAGTGGGCCCTAGTTAATGAAAATTTGTATTTGGTGTCAGGAAAACTTATGCTGCAAAATTACACTTTATAATTAAAAACAAGAATTTCCTATGGTTTAAATCAAATGCACAGTAGAATATTAAGAAATGTGTCACTAATAATGTCACTTCCTGTTTTCTTTATTGCCTTTTTATATTTTGAATTTAATTTTTTCTATTCTGAGTCTCTTATGTGAGAGGGATTATTTTTTTATCAGATTTCTTTCTAGCTGATACTTGGCTTTTTAATGCTTCAATCACCATCTGCAAATGCACATTGTCTGTCTTTGTCCTTTTAAAATCGGTTTTGCCTAAAGAATCATTAAATAACCAAACAACAGAATTTCAAGCTTTCTCTTACTTTCTCATTATCTTGAACATGAGGAACAGAAACTGAGTTTAAGTAGAATCAGCTGCACATCAAGAAAATTTGGAATGAATTTTCTTTGTGGTTCAGCTAAGTCATCTTAGTTGGACTATCTGATTTGAGAAATCAGGTCAAGTTGTGTTTAACTAATTTTCATTATTGGAGAGAGATGCTTGTTTCAGTCTAAAAACAGTATATTTACTGTTATCTCTGTAGTGTAGATTCCATTTTTTATTTTTTGGAGAAGAATCTGAAACAATTGAACCTAGAGCACTTCATATCTATTACAGTCTAGGGAGAAAATAAGGGACTCACTATATGTCAGATTTTAATGGTGTGTGAAACTGTGTTTTGACGTTTATTTCTTTGGCAGAGTCAATTACAGTAGTTTCTTGTGTCTTCTTTTCATTTTGGATTTCGTGTCCCCATGGTATTCACTGTGCTGTGCAGGCACAAGTGTGCAGCTTCAAGGGGGACCAGACAAATGCTTCTTTGGAGATGGTAGAGTACTATGGTGCCATGTTTCTTATTTATTTTTAAGAATATACTGTAGTTTTCCAAGGAGGTACCTGAAATTAGGGATGAGACTTGCTTAAGGTGATTTAAGTACCTCTTGCATTGCATGAAACCCTAGTTTTGGTTGGCTGTCTGAACTTTGCTTTGCTGCTGCTATACAGTTATCTATGACCTGATTGATTAAGATTCTTAAAGTATAAGGATACATCTGAGGTAAAATGCTACCTGAAATGTAGAGCAGTTGAAGGGAAACCCTACAGTTCCATTCTTCTGGTTCAGGTAGCTCAGCAGATAAAATGCTTAGGTGGACTGGATATTTTACATTTAGCCATTTAAGTAAACCTGTTATTATATCAAACCATTTACTTAGTGACTGTCGTGTTTCCTTTGCTGTTCTGGAAGATTGTTTTTTTCTGAACTAGTCTTTAGTCTTACCAGCAAAATATTGTTTTCATTAATCCTTTTTTTTTTTTTTTTTTTTAAACAGGGAGAACTTACTGGCTGACTGTTTGCAGGGCTGTTTTGTGGTGACGTGCACTCTGTGTGCATTTATCAGCCTTGTGTGGTTACGTGAGCAGATTGTCCATGGAGGAGCGCCACAGTGGCTGGAACAAAATCAACAACAACCACTCAATGGTGTTGGTCAACAAAATGAGGTGAAACTTACTGCTCATTAGTTCACAATTAATTTAGAAAATGTGGTTCTGGGAGTAAAGTAATGTTATTTTACTTCAGGGTGTCTTTATTTGTTAGCAGCAGTTGAACACTTTTTCCTGTATAAACTCAGTGACACCACTGTTATGTTTTTGAAGTTGTTTTATTGTGTAGCATTGCATAGGTTCTTATTACTGTAGCTTTACCATTTTTAATTTTATTCACATAAAGGGAAATTCTCAGTCATAGTCAATGAAGATGCAGCTTGCTTTTATTTTGTCTTTTTCATAAGTATGCAAGTAGTTCATGAAGTAATAATTCACTGTTCTCAAAGCAATTGGAAATTTTGTTGACACCACTGAAGCTGCAGCTTCTCTGCCCTTCTCTCCCTCCCAACACACACTTGTGCACTTCTTCATTGCTTTCAGGAGCCTCTTGAGTGGAAGAAGTTACCATATAAGCAATCCATGCATAGGGAAAAAATAAGTCAAAATGTTGGGTTTTTTTTGGTAAATGTAAAAGTTTTTAAAAGACAGAGATTCTTATCTTGATGACTGACTTGCATTGGCCTTGAATTGTCATCTTTCTAATACAATGATAGTTGCCATGAGAGAGTTTCTCTCTGTTAAGCGCTGGTGAGACCACATCTGGAGTGCTGTATCCAGTTTTAGGTCCCCCAGTACAAAAGAGGTATGCACAGACTGGAGTGGGAGCCAACAGAAATGATTAAAGGACTGGAACATCTGACATGATGAGAGGCTCAGAGAACTGGAATTGTTTAGTTTGAAAATAAGAATGCTCAGAGTGGACCTTATCAGTCTGTATAAATGCCTAATGGGGGGCTGTAAAGAAGACAGAACCAGAGCTGTCCTGCTGGTATTGAGTGACAGCACCATAGGCAGTAGGCTTAAATTAAAACCCAGGAAATTCCATTTAGATTTAAAAAAAAAAAAAAAAAAAAGGTGGGTTTTGGCTTTTTTTCTTTTTTTATGTACTACTGTGATCAACTACTGGAACAGGTTGCTCAGAGAGGTTGTCAAGTTTTCACTCGGGAGAAGGTGGCTCAAAAGCCAAGTGGAAACAGCCCTGATCCTGACATAGCTGACCCTGGGGTTGGCTAGATGATCTCTAGAGGCTGTTTCCTACCTCGGCTATTCTTTAGAGTTATCTGAATGTTTCTTTTCCTGATTTTAAAGGTTTAGTGGTCCCAAGTGTAATTCTTATATGGAAAATACATTATTGACTTCTTTTAATATTGTTCCATTTCATACATATACAAGGTAAAAGCGTGAAGAGAGCTTGATCAATTTACCCAAGTACTGAATCCTGTTTCTGCAGGCTCAGGCTGCTGTGAATGGAGGAGTTGAAAATGCTGTGCTTGATCAACCTGCTAATGCAGCTGCTGAGAATGTAGTTGTAGGTGAGAACCCTGAAATTCAAGAGGAACAAGTAGATGAAGAAGAGGAAGATAATGAAGATGAAGAGGATGCTGTAGTAGAAGATGCAGCAGATGCAAACAATGGAGCACAAGGTAACAGGTGACTCAAAACATTAATGTTCTAGTTCATATTAAATATAAATTAATTGAACATAAAACTGTCGTAATTGAAGGAAGCTGTGTAAATTCCCACTTTGGCTTATTCATCTTGGCTTTGCAAATTTCATGTATTTTAAGTGCTGAAGCATCTGCTTGCTGAAAAGCTGCCAGCAGTTACAAGATGAATATTATGCACTCAAGTATATTTGTTCAGTTAGAACATAGCATGGAGTGGTTGTATCTTGTTTTGAGTGATCTAACAGCTGTAAAAATGGCCATTGTCTCCTCAGATGACATGAACTGGAATGCTTTGGAATGGGATCGAGCAGCAGAAGAGCTTACTTGGGAGCGAGTGAGTAAGAATCATTTTCTTGAATTTAATAATTCAGGCTCATACTTGAAATGATTTGTAGTATTGCTATGTTAAAATGCATTTGGTATAGATTTGGAAATCATTCTTTTGTAAGAGCTGTTAGTAACCTGTAAAAGTTGTTAAATTATAAACAAAATGTTATTATGTTACTTCTTAACCACCAAAGAAAGCATTTCTTTGATTTTAAGTATAGCAGCAGCTTGTAAGTATAAAGTATAGTAGCAGTTTAAACATGTTAGTAGTCTTTTCTGAAGTCTTCCACTTGGTGAGGGGTAGAACTGACTTGCAGCTTGCTTTGAGGACCCTGGGCCAGATTAGGGATGCACAGATGTTGCATTAGATGTAGTTTAATGCTTAATTTTTGTATTCATGAAAGCATTAGACCAAAGAAAAGAGAAATGGAAGTTTAGGTTTCTTTGCAAAACGCAAATGTGTTTCTCTAAAAATGATGGAGCGTTTTACATGTAACATGGTTTCTGTATTGTTTATGGATCATAAATTCCATAACTAGAGCATGACATGCATGTACACTGTAATCACGAAGTAGTGTAGAGACTCGAGAACTAGGTTTTTGTAGCCAGTCTAGAAGTAGCCAACATCTGAGTTTAAAGGTAACCACATGCCGCAAAATCTGCCTGATGGTAGGTGCAGCAGCTTCATGTGATTTACCAACATCCCTACTAGGCGGTGGTATAGCTGTTGCCTCGATTGCAGGGTAGCAGAAATACAGTTTTCATCATGAGTGGCACATCTTGATATTTGTTTTGTATCTACTGAAGGCTTCTTAGTGTGTTTTAAAAGATATTTCAGGATAAAGGAAATTAATTTCATAAATTCAGGTTCCTGAACCATCTTGTTGTTTATTTCAGGATGAAAGTGTTGTATTTCTGATCCAAATTTATTTGCTAGAAAGTGCTGATGTATTCCTAACTGATGATATTTTATTGTCTCTCCATGAATATAGAAGTCAGTTTCAGCATGCTCTCATAGCCACTTCCAATGCTATGCACTAATATAGGCAATAGATGTGTAGTTGACATTTAATATGAAAATTGGGGTAGGCTCTTCTGTTATATCATCCTGTAAAAATACCATGCGAGTTTTCTGAATTTTCCAGCATTTTTGCATCTTGGTTTGATTTGTAAAATATGTGCAACTCTTATATCTTGGAACTTAGTGCAAAGTCGTCATACAAAAGAGCCTTGAACGTGGAACTTTACAGCAGTAATTGTGGAGTAGGAGTGTCTGGATTGGAATAGTAAGATACACTCAAAGTGGGGGGGAAAGGAGATTTTTCTTTAATAGATGCTTTGTTGGCTGCTCTGTGGATGCTTCCCATACCAGCTGTGCTAAGTGATGAAGAATTTGTTTCCCATCTTCCCTAGCTCTAAAACAATTGTGTTCAAAAGTTAATAACATACAGTGTAGCAAGTTATCCTGTTAGTAGTTGCTTTTATGTATCAAGGGTAAAATACTAACTTTCCTTAGTGCCCCATAAACTGATCTTTTGCAAGTAGGATGAAACAGAAATTTGCCCTTGTATTTAAATATTGAGTTGATTAAACATGTACATAAATAGCCATTCAATCACTGCAATATTTTGTAAATACAAAATCTTTGTCAAAGTCTTCAAAAACTTGGAGAGAAACAGCTTATAAATTAATTGATTATATGTTTGGTTTGACACATATCAATACATATGTGTTCAGATACTCCACATGTATATCACTGCCTTTGAACACCTGAGTTTACTGTGTTAAATGAGAACTTAGTTTGTCTCTTTATCTAAGAATTTATGTCCTGGTACTGTTGGGTGGGCCATAAAAAAAGCTTTTGACTGTATTGGACAATAAAGGTCGATACCAAAGAGGCTTATTTTATATTAAAGTTGCTTCGTTTTTCTGATAAGTAAAATTTACTTTTCCTTCACAGATGCTTGGACTTGATGGATCTCTGGTTTTCTTAGTAAGTGCAGTCCTGCTTTTCAAGAATTTCTGCAGAGGGATTATTTTTAAGTTCCTGTATTTTTTAATATAGATAATTGTGTCTGGGTTACTTATTTTCATATCATATATATTGTTTTTAAAAGAGTTTAATATAATGTCATGTTCAAGCAAACTGCTTTTTTTTTAGCAGTTTCACAAATTATAGTGGGGGGTATGTGTGTGTGGCATAAAAGTGGAATTTCTTAAAAGATGTAGATAACTTTGAATCACTCCACTGTAATTAAAAACTAGACCTTTTAAAGAGCACACACTGAAAATATGTATCTGTTCTAAACTTATGTTTTGCTCTTTGATATAATTAAAATGCTGTTCTCATTCAGACACATTTTATTTGTCCTAATACCACCATTCTGACATGAGATGTGCAAGTTCTGGTGATAATAGACTGTTGAAATAAGAAGTTGAGATATAAAAGTCAAGTCACTTAGTTAAAAGACTGACATTTATGTGCTGTTTTCTTGTCATTCCTCTTTCCCCCATGCTCCTTACAGGAACATGTCTTTTGGGTGGTGTCTTTAAATACGCTGTTCATACTTGTCTTTGGTAAGTATTGTTTGCGCTCAGGTTTTAAAATGATCCTTCTTTGTGAAGTGATAGTGCAGGTCAGTTTTAAGGCTGTTCTAGAGAAAGGAAGATGTGACATCTAAAAATAGAAACAAAAATTAACTGGCAATATGAATAACAAATACTTACTATTTTCTAGTTTTGTCATTTAAATTTCTTTAAGTGAACAGATTTAAAATAAGAAACCTAGCAGTACCTTAACCATGTCAACCAAAGTGTTGCCTTTTTCCCAACCTGGAAATGAAACTCGAGATAATATTAGTAAGGAGGTAATGTAGACGGGGATCTCTATTTGAAGGCCTTCAGAGGCAGTTATGGAAAGATGTACACAAAAGCCCACATCCCCCAGGGATGAGTACATTTTTATAGGTTTTAGGAAATTAACGTAATTGACGAAACCACCAATTAAGAGGACAAGTGATGATGCAATTCCCCCCAGGTCAAGCCCCTTCTCTGGAGCCCCCCCCCCCCCCCCCCCTCCCCCCTTAGCATTAGCTGTACTTTGTCCATGAAAATGTATCTCGAAGAGTTGTTCTCAGCCGTGGTTCCCAGGAAGAGCCAAGATAGGATGGGGGCCTTGTACCCCCAGGGCTTGGAGTTCTGGAATTTGTTTTGTCTTTCTGCTTAGGGAAAGACCATGGAAAAGTACTGGGAAAGCTAGCCACCAATACAATAGGTGACAGAGTTACAAATATATGTATGAAGAACAGAGAAAACACATAAAAGGAAAAAAGGCAAAACCCAAACAGCATCAAAAGCATAGAAAATAATATTTTTTTCTACTATTGTTAAATTAAAGGAGGAATCTCACAGAATTTAATTTGTGAGGAAATGCAGTACTTTGTGGAATGGCTAAGACTTTCTTCTCTCTTTATAGTTTTCACTTGATAAAGTTATATCACTTTTTCCATTAAGAATTCATTCGTGGAGCTCAAATTGGAAGGGAGGGAGGTTATGCAAGAATGTAGCATTTTAGTGACAAAATGAAGCATATTATATACTTCAGGAGATGCCAGACAAAAATACAACATTTCACTTGCTCTGAATGAACAGTTTAGAAAAGAATTTATGTTGCTTTGGTGTTTTTTCAGTGGCCTTTCTTGGCAGAAGGGTTTGAGGTTGAAAAACTGAATTTGTACCGTAGATGAGTCTTTACAGACAAAGTAAAGCTCCCAACACAGAACCAGTGATCTGAGCATCTAGATACTGAAACAGAACAGCAAATCCAAAGGAAATAAACATGCCTACATTGTATGTTTTATTCGCAAGAAATTGCAACTGTTCTAAAATAAGAGTTGGAAAACGCTTGAATTATTTCTTTCTGATTATTGCTCTAATTTAATCTGTAGTTATCAGAAGTTAATTAGGTTTTATAGCTACGATAATATGTAAGCTTTTTTAGTAAGTAGATAATAACCATGAAATTTCTAAACCATAGATTAAAAGTCAGTAATAAGTAGTAAGGATAGTTAATGAGGTTTTCATATAGAAATATTTTCAGTAGCTGCCTTGTCAAGTGGGAAACTCAAAAACAGAGAAGAGAATAACTTTCCTAAGCAAGGAGGAAGTCTGGAAATTTAATATGTGACTCTCAAGCCTATTTCTAGTGTCTTATCCATTAAGTAATACTGCTTAATTTACAACTGCCAAATCTCTAGTAATTTGTAATTACAGTACTTGTGAGTTCAGATTTCACAGGAGGTACTTTATAAAAGCTAAAACAGAGCAAAAGCATTTGTAACCTTAATTAGTAGTCCAGAAATTCTCCTTGGACAAATTAATTAATTTCAATTTAATTAATATTTTCTTTAGCTCATTCTAGTACTCACAGAGGGGTTTGTACTCCTTTGTGCTTTTTTTTTTTAAGGAATCTATTAGAAAATCTCTTTTAAATAAAGTTATTTAAAAAACATAATAAACTGTGCACTATGTTCTCATAAAATGTCAAAAATGCAACTTTTAAGTCATTAGTCTGATATCTGTAGAAGCTGTGAGTGTGATCTTTTTCATCTCACTTTTCTTTCTCTTTTTCTTACTGGGCAGGGAGACCTCACTTCCTCCCTTTATCTTTTATATGTTTGTTCTTCCCAGTAACTGCTGATTTTCCTAAAAGAAACATAAATTTAAACTTCCCTTATAATTGATTAGTGTAATATGAGTCCTGCTAAATCTTTTCCTGTAGGTTTTGTTTTTTTGCTTTTTTGTTTTTGTTTGTTTGTTTGTTTTGTTTACTTCTTGGGTTTTGGAGTTGGGATTTTTTAATATGTTGGTCATACAGAAATGTGGAGAGAGAAAATCATCACACTTTTAATTTGAGGGAATGTTTAGTCTGTAATAGTTCCCATAGTGGACTACCATGATGCAGTGAAGACAGTACAGGTGCAAATAAAAGTTTGCCATTTCTGCAGCCCCTTCACTTTATACTGATGCCCTCTGCTCCTACAAAAGTTTGATGTTGAATTCTGTAGTCCTTAGTAACTTGGTTAGTTAGAAGACAACAGAATGAGATAAAATAACTTTAAAAATTTGATTTTGTTGCAAATATGCAGGTTTTCGAAAATGGGGAAGTGCTGTGTTTTCTAGTGCATTTCCCCTGAAACCTCAGAATTGTCAGGAGTGAGTTCTCAGGAATGATGAACAGTTTTTAGTATATTAATTCAAAGTAAGACTTTTCAGTTGCTCCTCATCATTTCACTGGGTGTCATCTTTCTCCCCCTCCTCTTCCCTTTGCAAATTTTGGTGGGGCTTGGATTTTTCACAATATTTTAAGTATTCTTAAAAATTAAAGCACTAGAACTGAAGCCTTGCTAAAGCAAGTCCCATCTCACCAGGCTGTAAAATGGCTATTGAAGTCTTTTAGTGCATGGGAAAGAATGAATATACAGCATGAGTTCCTACAACAGTCTGAGACAGATACCAGCCTAGTACATAATACTGAGAAATTGAATTGGTTTACACACTGCAAGAGGAAGTAAGAAGGAGAAGACTATCCTCTTATTCTCTATAGTTTTATATTGGTTTAGTCCTTAAGTGCAAATTCTGATCTGATTTTCAGTGTTTGTAAAATTACAGAAATCTAACACTTGCAAATATTTGCGCAGAAATTAATTTTTGTACTTTTTTGATAAAACTTACGAGAAGCAGAATAATACCATGTTACAATATTCATCCTGCAAATAAGGCTCCATTTAGCAGTTTTCATGGCCTTTTTTTCTCCTTTCTGCTTACATTATACAGCATTTTGTCCATACCACATTGGTCACTTCTCCATTGTTGGCCTCGGCTTTGAGGAATATGTGAGTACTGTGTTATAATTTCAAAATGAAAAAGAAATTACCACTGTTTATTCAATCACAGTATTTTTGTAGCATCTTCCCACTTCTATTTGTGTTTGCAAAAGTAACTTGGAGTATGGTCTTCTTACTGGTCCTTCAACCTTTTTGAATTATTTTGAATGATTAAAAATGTCCCACTCTTTTCCACTTCCTCCATTATTTACATCTCAAGTGAGGTTTCTTGCTGTTTGTAGAAACTGTGTGTGTCTTCAGGGGTTTTTTAACAGCCTCTTGTTCCTTGTGTACATTTTTAACTTGTGTACTAATTTTCATAGTGGATGATAATAAATAGGGGAAACTAGGGAATGACTGAAACAGTGTAAGGTGACACTTTTTGTTTCATATATTGAGATTGTTTTGAGTTAGAAGAAAGTAGTTGTAATGTAAATGTAAACATTATATATTTTTGATTAAGATAAAAATAGTAGTAGATTATTAAAATGTGTAAAAACTAGAGGAACTTGGCATTCTTCTTGAAGAGTTGAAATTTGGAATTTATCTTAATTACATAAAAAGGAGATGTAATTTTCAAAGAGACTGATAAACTTTCCCCTTTTTTCCTCTTTGCTCCAGGTCCAAGCATCTCACTTTGAAGGCCTGATTACAACTATAGTGGGATATGTTCTTCTAGCAGTGACTCTAATTGTTTGTCATGTATCCTTTTGTCAGTAGTTACCTGGTTCAGATTTACATGAGAATAATTTTTCTGGCTGTGCTTTGAGGAGGTGCAGACAAGATGCAGGTGCAGTTAACTCACCATTTTTCTCTGCTCTTTTGGTGAAATTAGAAGGAAAGGTCTCTTCTGTTCTCTTGGATGTTTAGAAATTGTCAGTGTCACTGCCTGCTTTCAAATACTTGCACATGCTTAACAACACGTCAAAGGCTTTTATGCTTGCTTGAAGGTCTGTCTGAGGAGAAGAGTGTAGAATCATTTTTTCCTCACTGTCCCTATGACTCTGCTGTGGACTGTAGTTGAAACAAAGGGATTATAAAAGGAGGGATTATGAAAATATGGGAGATATGATGGGAAATGTATTCAAATATTTTTGATCCTGTCAGATTTTTTGAGTATGAATTATTTTAATTTCTTTGTTATGTCTCTGAACTACAGAGAGTTTGCAGAAAGAATTTCATTCTCATTTTATTACTTTTTTAGAGAAAACCACTTTCTCTTAGTTGTAGAAAATAAAGTCCCAGAAGCTGGAAGGATTTATTTGGTCACAAGACAACTGCGTTCCAGCTGCATGTTTTTTTACATCAGCTTCAATTTGAAAGAATATACATTTGTTACCAGTTTTCTGTTCAAAAGTACACGAAGTTAACATCGCCTTTCTACATCAGTAGACTAATGTGTGGTGCAGGTGTAAAACATTAGTAGATTAGCATGTAGGTTTTGCCTCCTAAAAAAAAACTCCCAAAACAAACTCTCAAAGTGCAATATCCATCCAACTTTTATTGGAAAAGGTGAGAATTTGGTTTAGACAGCAGAAGAGGGAAAGCTACTATTTAAAGCAGGTCTTCAGTTTTTAAACTTACTTGTTTGTGGCAGATGTTTTCAGAGACAACTCTGTTTCTTGAGAAAACTTCTGCTTGCTTAATTTAAGAAGGGTTGTGTTATTAATAATTATTTACTTTAGACACATGCTTGGGAGTGTTACCCAGCACACCAGATTGTGACTTCCGGAGTCATAGCCAATTTTGAAAATAGAGCCCTGATAAAACACATACTTACTATTCCATTTTTCTCTTTTAAAAAATTTCTAGTTGCTAAAAGCAACACAGTACAGTGTTTGATATTAATTAGACTGTTACAAAGTGTTTTCTGGTGTTATTTTCTTGACAAAGCTATTCAGGGTTTGGCAGCACTTGTTAAGTTCCAGCGATCACGTCGTTTACTGGGAGTTTGCTATATTGTTGTCAAGGTAATCCTAATTTTTTGTGTGGGGGAAAAAAAAACCCTCTCAATTTAAATTGACAATTTCATTTTCTTAGCAATTTTTGTTAAATTAGTGAGATGTTATTTTCTCTCTTTTCCTAAAGGTTTCTTTGTTAGTGGTGGTTGAAATTGGTGTGTTTCCTCTCATCTGTGGCTGGTGGTTGGATATATGCTCCTTGGTAAGAACTAAAACAAATGCCCTAAAATCTTTTGTAACAGTGTTTATATTTGAACCAAAAAAAAAAACCAAGTTCTGATGAGAAGAGAGTTGTAAATACGAGTTAGACAGCATTCTTTTGTTTCCATAAACAGCATTTCCAGAGGGAGTGGGTTTTTTAGGTACTGCCTAATGCTAATTTTGGGGATTTTTATGTTATTAAATACAAATTAACATGCTGTTGCTAAAATAACAAGATCCTAATCCTTTTTAGTGCAGTTACAAGACCACTGTTGATAATGAGCTTACTTATAGGCAAACTTGTGCACTAAATAAATCTGTGCACGTAGGCATCTTATGTGAAATGGTAATGACTTCATATTTTAAGTTGTTCAGCCTCTTTCTGTTGTGGAAAAAATCCTTGCTGCACTTGCTTGAAATTGAGGACAGTTTTTTTGTCCTGAAAAATTGAGTGATAAATTTGAAAAGGACAAAGTTAGTTTTTTCCAGCCTTAGTAGAAATAGAATTTTACTTAGGAATTATTTACTTCCTTCATAGGGCCACTTTATTTGAATTTATTTCAATTGATTTGAATTTACGTATTTATAACCTGTGTAGAGTCTGTTAGTGATTGAGTTGACGTATTTCTTCTTCCTGTCAGAAGAAATAAATTGATCAGAAACTGATCTTTATTTGCTGTTCTTATCATAAATGATCCCTTTTTTCTCTTATTAAATGGTGTATTTAAGTGTTGAAGCAAACATTTAAATTATGCTTAGTAGTATATGTGAACTAGAGTAAACAAAATTAGTAGTTGTGGATGTTTGCCAAACTTTATTCATATTTGTTTACTACTTACCTTCTTCTAGGAGATGTTCGATGCCACCCTGAAAGACAGAGAATTGAGCTTTCAGTCTGCCCCAGGCACCACCATGTTTCTGCACTGGTTGGTTGGAATGGTTTATGTCTTCTATTTTGCATCCTTCATCCTTTTGCTAAGAGAGGTGAGTCTCTCTGAATATGATTGGTATGTAACACAGTTGGAAGCTTACATAGAGAACTGTTAAATCTTTCTTATGTGGGTATTGCTGCTACCATTTTTTGTGTGTATATTAGATTCAGTTTTATGTAAAAAGGCTACACTGGTACTTACTCCAATGGAAAAATCATGATTTTGAGTATATTTTACTTAGACACTTTTGTTTTACCAGTTGATGTTAAAAAGATCTGAGTGTTACCTTCAAATTAACTCAAATTGGTTTAAGTTGTTTAAGATCAATCAGTACTTGAAAATTAAGTGTTTGGTTATAGGTTCTCTCTAGATATCTCTGTATTTATCTCTGTTAAAATTCTTTCTTCTATTTCTGTGCTATTTTGGTGAATCTTGTTCAACTAATATCCTATCCCTATTATGATTATTTTCTGCAGCAGTGTTGTTCAAAATGAAAAATAAATACAAAGATAATATTCTCCTCATGTATTGTTTTCTATTTCCTACTTCAGGTATTGAGACCTGGTGTCTTATGGTTTCTCAGGAATTTGAATGATCCAGACTTCAATCCTGTGCAGGAAATGATTCACTTGCCCATCTATAGACATCTCAGGAGGTTTATCTTATCAGTGGTAAGGATTTATCTGAAAGATAACTTTATTTGGAAAGAAAGCTTCATATGCTGGCTTTCATATACAGTACTGTGTCTTTAAAGAAAAACATTTTCACCATGGAAGTGAACTGGTACCTGGAACAGGTTGCCAACAGAATCTGCATCTTTCAATACTCAAACTCAACTGGATAAGGTTCTGAGCGGCCTGATGTATCTGGGTCTGCTCAGAGCAGGGCTTTGGGGAGAGTTGGTTGGACTTTAGAAGTCTCATCTAAACCAAGTATCTTATGCGAAGTCACAGAAAATGTTTGTGTATTCAGAAAACAACTGTTTATTATTATGAATACTTGAAATTGTGTAACTTCCATGATGCCCTGAGTTATTGCAGTAACCATTGTATGTCCAGTTCAGCCAAAATAGTGCAGCAGGGAAGAGTAAATTTCTAGCTAAATTTTGGATTGGATTCTGCTGCTCTAGCCAGTGGTGTCTGTTTCCAGATTGTCATTGTAAGATACTGAAAACAATGAGAGTTTTTTCCCTGTACATGTTTGTCTGAGGTTTGCTGAGCAGGCAGTCAAACAAGGGTCGCAGACTCTCTTTGACATAAATGTCACGTGAACTGTGTAAACTGACACACCAGAAACATTGATGTATTGTATCAATCAAAGCACACCTGAAGTGCTTTGAGCAGTGAAAGCTCTGAGAAATCCTGGTTCTATTAGAGTGCCCTTCAGTACCTGAGTGGAATTGACCTTCCCACCTTTCCGAGTGTTTTATCCTTGGATAATTGTAATTCTTCTGATGCCTGAAATTTTGTGGTATGTCAGGTGGATCAAATACAAGGAAAGATGTACTGGTTGCTCATAGTCTCACTTATGTTGTCACACTGTGTTGGAATGGGCAGTTACTTGAACTAAACCTTTTGATTTGCTCAGCTGATTAATTCAGAACTCTCACTAGCCTTGTGCTAAACTATGGGATCCAGAATGGTAATCATTTACCATTTCAAAGAAGAAATCACGAGCTTTCAAGCTCTGTTTATTTCTATGTATTTTAAAGAAAAGTCTTGTGTATGACAGAAACTAATCATTTTCAGGAAGAATGGGATTCAGTTTTTCTTTTTGACATAAACACAATTTTTTTTTTCACATTTTTAGTGTCTAGTGGTGCATTTATATGAAATGTAAGAATGTGTTTAAAATGTACTTAATTTTTCATCTGGTTCCTTAAGGAAATAGGATTCATAAAAGTGTATTGTCTTGAGGCACTTGATGTCCCCTGCTGCATTTTGGTCTTTCAGTCAATTTGAAATGTGAGGAAATAGGAACTGAAAGGTCTTCTGACGCTTCAGCAAGTTGCTTTTAAAGTCAGCCACTTGGAAAAGAGAGGAATACAAAATAAGTAATCCTGGTGTTGGGGAAGGGGGAAGAAAGAAGAACTCTGACACTGCTCTAGCTGTCAGCGGTGTTACTCTGGTGCTTATTCAGCTGCAGTCCTATTTGGCAAGGGCATCATAGTGTACAGGTCTGCCTAGGATGGAACTGATTTTCTTCCTAGTGGCAAATGTCCTTCTGCACCTTGAATTGGCAGCTGAAACAGTGTTGCTAACAGAGACCTGTTGGCAATGGGTGAACAGTGCCTGCACAGCATCCAGGGATTTTTTTTGCTGCTCTGCCCTGCTCCCTCACCTCCAGTGAATAAGCTGCAGTCTGGGAGGAGAGGGTATCCCTGGAACAAGGGACCTGAACTGACCAAAGGGATATGGCATCATGCTCAGCAGTAAAAGCTGTGAAAAAGGAGGCTTTGGGGGATGATCATGGTTATGGTGTTTGTCTTCCTGATTCACCAGGAAATTGCTGATTGTCTGTCTGCTGATGGGAGGTAGAGACTGAATTCTTCTTTTTGTTTTGATTGCATGCTTGGTGCTTTCTCTATTAAATTGCCATTATCTCAGTCTTGCCTGCCTTCTGTTTTGCCTTCCCCTTCAGCTGGAGAGGGGAATGAAGGAGCAGCTGGGTAGGTATTCAGCTGTTAGCCAAGGCTAGCCCACCACACCCAGGGAACATGTCAGAGATGGGTGGGAAACTAGGTTTGATTGTTTGTAGTATTTGGACTAACTTGTTTACTTTCCTATTGCAGATTGTCTTTGGATCAATTGTACTGCTCATGCTCTGGCTTCCTATACGCATTATTAAGTATCTCCTGCCTAACTTTCTTCCATATAATGTTATGCTCTACAGGTGAGTATTTGTTTTTTAAAAGATGGGGAGTTTTCAGTGTTTCTAAAACTGTAAAAAGTGTATTTGGACTTCCTGAGCATTAAAGTGATACTCTTTGTTATGTTACTTTGTTTTCAATTAATTTAGTCTTCATTGTTCTAAAGGAAGTGAAAGGGTAAAGGATGTGGTTGCTTCATACAATGTGACAAATGAAAAGCTATTAGAAAAAAGAAGCATTTTGTATTCCTTCCATAAAGATAACTGTTTGGGGCTTTATGCCCAAAAACGCTTCCCATGTCAACTTTCTGATAGTGAAGTTCCTTTCGTGTTTGCCTTTTTAACACAATCATTTCTGATTGTCATTGCTTCAGGAGTAAAAGAATCTCTGTAACTGCATTTTTAATGATAGAAGTTTTTTTCTATTTCTGATTAATAATTCAAACAGTAATGATAAATGAAAATAGAGAAGTAAACTATATTCTTAGATATAAACTTTCTCAGTGTTTTTTCCTAAATTTCTTACATGCCACAGTACCTGACCTCTGCTCAGGGTAGTATATAGGGAAAAACCTTAGCAAAAAGCTAAGCATTTTCCTTTTTGGCATCCAACGTATTTTTGTATTGTGGCGGCATTAATGGGATTCAGTGTAAAAGATTTCTATTAGAATGTTCCTTATGTTTGATTTCCTGATCTTCCCATTGTTTCCAGTGATGCTCCTGTAAGTGAACTTTCCCTAGAGCTGCTTTTGCTTCAGGTGGTGCTTCCAGCTTTGCTAGAGCAAGGACATACAAGACAGTGGTTGAAAGGTCTTGTACGAGCATGGACTGTTACTGCTGGATACTTGCTGTGAGTACAGAAATCCAAATTCAGCTACAACCACTGTGCCCATTTGGCCTTTAAACATGAAAGCAGCTTTCCAGAAGGTTATCCCAACAAGCAGGTTTAATAGCTCTTCTACAGATGTGATAAAAAACCTTCTGTAGTGATTGCTTTCTTCTAAGCAGTAGATGTACCTCGTTCTGGACTAGCCTTTGGCAAGTAATTCTTTTGGTACACTATTACAACATTTGCTTGGTGAAAGAGATCTGTGAAAGTATGACTAGCATCTTAACTCCCTATTATATGAAAATAAAGAGATAAATGTCAGCAGTGTGTTTCCGTGAATCATCTAAATAAAATTCATGTGTGCTTTTTGCATTTCTTCTTCTATAAGAAGGAAAAAAAAGAAAAAATATTCAGAACATTGAGCTGAAGAAGTAAGCAACTATAAATTGGGGGTTTTAAAGTTATTGGTTCAGATTTTAGAGAAGGATAAAACCATATCTTTGTCAAATAAAGTAAATTATTGTACTGCCAGGCAGACTTCTAGCACTTGAAATTATTTTTTAGTTCATCTGTTGTTTGTCAAATTAGTCATGGAAAAAGTAAGGTGGTTTTTGTTTCTGTACAGTTTTCAGTTTAACTTCAAAGTATATTGGCATTCTCCCACCATGTTGCACTCTTAGGATCAAGAATTATTCTTTGCCAGGTTGTGTCTGAGAAACTGAGTAAATGAATGAAAGACTTTTTCTTCACTGTAACTCAAAATATTTATTTTAGTTTCTGATAAGGAAACTCTCCTCACCTCCTCTTTACTTAGTTTGCATTTTGAAGAAGTTTTTAGTTATTTCTCAAGTTTTGATTGTGTTTAATTATAGTGTAACAAGAGACTTTTGGGGATGATGATAGAAATGGCTTTTCTTACTCCACTGTTGCAGCTGTTTAGGACAGTTGCAAATTACCTCTTCAGTAATTTTAGTTTAGCACAGATGAAACTCTTTTGCTCTGTTGTTCTCAAAAAGCAAACTGTTGGGTAAATTTCATTGCTAATAGAATATCTGCACAAGTCTTACTCTGCTAAAGCTGAGGAAAATTAAGTTCTAAATGTTCATTTTTAAACAGACTCAAATTTTGCTAACGGTATATGAGGAAAAGATCTACAGAATAATTTTAAAGTAGATTGATTTCTTTCTAGGATTGATATTCTTAAAAAGTTTGAACAGGTTTTGAGCAATTTAGAAAGACTTGCCTTGACTTGAAAGACTGCCTGCCTCTTCACTTCTGACAGCACGTCTGTAGCAATGCAGCACCATCCTTGTGCGGTTTAGGTTTGAAGGCCCTTGTTTCCTCTAGAACTTAGTGACAGTAACATAAAAGCCGTCAGTAGACCCATGTGCTTACATGAACTGAAATATCCACGCAATTTTCCTTTCACATGCACACCACCTTTAATACCAGGTGGTGTTTTTTAAAGCAAACAGATAAGTGATCTTTCCTTGTGATTGTATTTCAGCTGCATCCACACAAACATTTTTCTTCTGAATTGTGTTTATGATGACATTGAATACATTACCAAAAAAGGCTTATTTCACTTTATCAAGATTCTGCCAGTACTCCTGTATTAGTTTTGTACAACCTGTATGGATTCTGAGTAGACCTTTATTTCTGTAAGTCTCTCATTCATATCAAACAGAACAAAACTGAAATTCTAATTGTTATAGGGATCTTCATTCTTACCTACTTGGTGATCAGGAAGAGAACGAAAACAATGCAAATCAGCAACCTAACAACCAGCATGCTCGCAATAACAATGCCATTCCAGTTGTGGGAGAAGGTCTCCACGCGGCCCATCAAGCCATACTTCAACAAGGAGGACCTGTGGGTTTCCAGCCTTATCGTAGGCCTTTAAAATTCCCACTCAGGGTATGTAGACTTAACACATCAAGGGGAAAGAAAAAGGCATTTGAGAAAAGTGGGTTTTTTTGTGATTTTTTTTTTTTCTAAGAAGGATTTGGCCCATGTTCTCAGAAGTCATGTGGTGGGTCCTGTTTTAAATGGTTTGCAGCTTTCTAAATCGTAGAGTTGCAGTTATGCTCACATAAGGCTTTTCTCAGCCTGTAACTTAAGACCTTCAATTACAACTTTATTTATAGACCCCATATGTGTTGAGTAATATGTGTCAGTTGACATCTTGTTTTCTTCACAGTAAGTAATGGAGAGAAAGACAATAAGCCCCTCTCAAGCAGGTAGTTCAGTTGTGCCTCCCAAGATCTGGCTTTCAAGGGGGCATATTTTGGTCTTGTAGCTGAAGTTCATTTTAAACTATTTTGCTTTATTAAGAAAATAAACAGAGAACTTCTGTTGCTTCTGTATCTGTATTAAACATAAAAGGGCATTATATAATACTTGAAAGTTCTAAATCCCTAAAATTAGAAAGGAAATTTTATTGGCAAATACTTGTATTTTTAGAATAATATACAACTTAAACTAGATACCTGTTTTGTTGTTAGCAGAACTCTGAGCTAAATAGAAACTTCACCACAGCTCACTGTGGTTTCAGCTATAGCTGAAGATTGGAAGTAATGGCTAACATTAGGTCACTGTAGTATTGCTTCTGAAGGTTCCTTCCTTCATACCCAAATATCTTGTCAAGGAAAGAGTGTGTTCCAGATTAAATTTTCTCTTGGTAATCTGTTGGTATATGGTGTTAGCTTTTCCATAGCAAGCTTGCTTGTTGTGTGGCTTTGATGATTAGTGAAGCAGAACTTGCTTGAGAACTTGCTTGAGAATTATTTAAAGTACATGGTAATTCTTTGGTAAGATGAAAACCTGACCAAGGAGCAACCAGCTTTACTGTCAGCTTCTGGTCACAGAAACCTGAGCACATCTGGAAGAACTTTGTCAGCAAAGTTTTCCTTATAATACTGCAGTCTTGCTCATATGGCATACAGAGCTAGAAACCTTTCAGGATTATTTGAGAGTCATGCTGCTCACTGCAGAAATTAAGAGGTGATCTTTTTTTATGTGACATAACAAGAACTTCAGTCATTCTGGATTCAGATGTTATTTTTTACGGTTGGAACAGTTAATGGAAAGTCTTAGAAATACCCAACACGGCAGGTGTTCTGCATGTACTGTGGTTAAGTTTCTTTTTGCTGATTTATTTATACAGTGAAACATCAGTTAGTATTTGAAGATCCTAGTTTAGCTGCCTTTCTAGGATGATGTATTTTTTTATACTGGGGTTTCTTGGGGTTTGGTTAAATAACTTTCTTATTAATTTCCCCTCTTTTTTTTTTTTTTTTCTTTTGCAGATATTTCTTTTGATTGTTTTCATGTGCATAACATTACTGATTGCTAGTCTTATCTGCCTTACCTTACCAGGTGAGTCTCTTATGGTAAACTGTCATTATAAACGACTTAGTATGTTGCCATGCCCAACCTTGGTAGATGTTTTGAAACCATTGTTTTGAAGTCAAAAGGCAGAAACATGGAAACTAGTCTCATTCTTAATCATTTGTCATCAAATTGTAATAATCTAAAAATCTAAATGACAGAGATTGCCATTCCCTTTTTGTTGTAGGATCATTTTTCTCTGAGGACAGGGCTTCAGGTGCTGAGAAAATTGAGTGAAAAAGAATTTAAACTCTTGCACTTATTTTACTGTTTTGAGAAGGAAAATATGTAGATTGTTTCCAGGTCTTCTACAGTATTTTCTTTAATTAAATATTATGAAGGTGTCATTTTTGAGTACTGCAAGGAGCAGGGAGTTGGACTCAATGATCCTTAGGGATTCCTTCCAACTTGAGATATTCTATGATTCTGTTACCTTGATACATCACTAGGAGATTTTGTGAAGTGGCATGTATATCACTTTAAAATGAGTAAGTACTTCAAAAACACTTGGTATTTCTTTAAATATACGGAATAAATGAAGCCATGTCAACCAGCATAAATTTCATAACCTGTCTGCTGTAATACCATGTAATTTATACCTTCTTCTGTTAATGATTCTAAAGTCAGTAATGTGTTGAGATCAAAGTTATAAATTCTATGATTGTTCTAGAAATAGGACATAAAATAATTCCACTGTAATACCAGGGAAATGAACACACTATTAAAAAATGAACTGTAGCAAATCAGTCTCCCATTTTTGTCAGAGAACTTCAGAAGCCCCATCAGTAAGTCTTAAAAAATTACATGAGGCAGTGAAACAAGCCAAAGATAGCTCATATAATGTAAGTTCAAGCTTACACACTTAATGCATGATCGCCGTTGCAGTTCTGAAGATCATTGTTTAGGTTCTGAGCAGTTCAGTGCTTTGTTTTGCTGTAGCTCATGTCACATTGCTGTCCTAATGAAAATTTAGGTGGAAAAGGATTTCTGTGTTGTTCTGTTTATTTAACATAATTTCTGAAGCTGTTTGCATAGTGCCTCACACATTTATACATTATGGGTATAGTACCAAAATAACTGTTTAATGATGAATAATATTTATGCAGATATTTCAGATAAATTTGATAAGTACTTTTTTAACAGGCATCTTTCCCTAATGCATCCAGAAAGCATTACTGTATTTACCAGTGCTTGTGTTTTCAGTGTTTGCTGGCCGGTGGTTAATGTCATTTTGGACGGGGACTGCCAAAATCCATGAACTGTACACAGCTGCCTGTGGTCTTTATGTCTGTTGGCTGACGATCCGAGCAGTGACAGTGTTGGTTGCCTGGATGCCACAGGGTCGTAGAGTCATTTTCCAGAAGGTCAAAGAATGGTCTCTCATGGTGAGTCTTGAGAAAAAGTTCTACTAAATTATCAAAAAATTAGCTAATGGAATTTGTTTCATTTTTTGCTTGCAGGCTTTAGTATGTCGTGTATCCTACATTTTGTTTTTCAGACCATTTTGAAGCTTTTACAGCTTACATTCCTATTGCATTGGCTAACTATTTTTGGAGGGCAGTCAGTGTAAATATGCTTGTGTGTATATATGTTTAAATATCTGTATGTGTATATTTTTCTGTTTTCCTTTAAAAGTGAATATATTGCATTATTATCCCATGAGTTTTGTGTTTTCAAAAACATTTACATTTTCATGTAAAGCTTAACTATTTACTTGTTTAGTTACATGAAATTATCAAATGGAAGAACCTAATAAAGCTGATAGATGACGATGACCATGTCTCTACAAAGTAGCTTGATGCATATTTTCAGAGAGATCTTTATCAGCTCTTGAACTTGTGTTGTTCAAATAAAAGATATTTTCCTCAAAACTGTTAATTATGAGGAGTTGAGATTCTCAGCATGAAAACAAATTTATACCCCACCTTTTTATCTTGGTTTTGATTTTGAGGATTTCTGTAGTAGATTTCTTGCTAGTTCCTTTAAACATCAGTAGCATAAATGGTATCTGGTTATGGATATTTTAATGTGCTTATTGAATTGTTACACTGTACACGTTCTTCCTGTACTACCATGTTTCCCAAATACCTCATCCGTCATTTTGATTTTAGCTTAAGATCTTAGCTTCTTCAAGAAAATTCAGAGCTAAAACATAATTTCTACTTGTTGTTTGCCTCTTCTCCTTTATCATGTTAATTAAGTCAGGCAGTTTTGTATGATGCAGTTAAATTAAGAGAATTTCAGAATAAATAAAGATTCAAGCATGGTGTTCTGAGTCCTCTATTTTTAAGTCAAATATTCCATAATGACTGAATCGTTAAGGTTTAGTTTTGCTCCAGAGAAAAATTGGCAGTTTTGGAAAAATTCTTCACTTTCCCAACATATGAGCATATGTATAAGGCAATATATTGAAGTGCTATTGGATAGTATTCCCTATTGATAACAGTCAATTTTGAGTTTATGGTTTAGAACTGTATGAATACCAGTGGGCACAGTCACCTCTTTTTTCTGGAATTCCTATTCCTATGAAATAGGACCCCATCTTGAAAACTTGCATTGCAAAACTATGAATGTAATAAATAATATTTCTAGGAGTGTTTATATGTTTATATAACTTTGGGTTTTTTCACCAGAGCTGTGTGTTTATTTAGCTGAAGTTACACTTTTGAGTTTAAACAAAGAATCCTCTCGTAAATGTGTTAACTAAATGTCTTGGTGTTTTTAGATAATGAAGACATTGATTGTGGCTATACTGCTCGCTGGTGTGGTTCCACTTTTGCTTGGTCTTCTGTTTGAACTGGTCATCGTCGCACCTTTGAGAGTTCCTTTGGATCAAACACCTCTCTTCTATCCTTGGCAGGTCAGTTGCTCCCATTCTTTTGCTGCTGTTGATGTAAGGAGTATGGGCAGCCTTGTTCCATGTGGATTTGGTGCTTCAGAGCATTTTCCACAAATACATTTGTATGTGGCAGAGAAAAGGCAGCCAGTCTGGATGTGAGGATTATTTGAACCAAAAGGATACGCTGAGGAATTTAAACTATGAAAAGCTGAACTGTTGTGAGATGACTTCAAAGGTTGCATTTCAGTGTTCAGCTACTTTTCCAGTATCATAAGTGTAAAGTTAAGTCAGTAGTATATCTCTATGTATTTAGGCTCTGATACAATACTCTAATAGTTTTGGAAAGCTTTCTGCATACAGTTATGCAGCAAGAGGTTCTGGTAATTTTTTTTTTCCTTGTAAGATGTTAATTCAGTGATGAGGCACATTATGAATGTAATTTTTATGATTTAGGATCATGCTGATTATGGGCTGAATTGTCAAATCATTAATACAAAATTTTGAGGTAGTTGTGTTTTGTTACTCTTCAGTCAAGTCTCACAAGCTGAGTGCAAATTTCTGTCCTGCAAGCTGGGAGACAAAATGAAGATACAGTGGATTGAATGACAAATGCTTCTATCGCCTAAGCTGAATTATGAAAAAAGTCATAACTCAAAGAATTCCAACTCAGAGGACTATAACTCAAAACACCTAGAATGCCATTACTGAATAACAAGAAAGCGTTCAGGGACAGTGACTTTCTAAGCTGCCCTAAGCTTTCATTTACTTCCAGTATCCAAATGTTTGAAAGCCGTAACACAAAGAAGAATTCGGCTACTAATTTAATTACTCCATTATTTTAAAATCCAAGTATATTTTTGAGCTGGATAGGTGACCAGAAAATCAGGGTATCATATAATTACAGTGGTAGATGATCATGGTTTCCAAACAGTTTTAAGAATTTGTAATGCTAGAGATTATAAAAACTCTTTTTCTATTGCATATTAGTTCTTTTAAAAGAAGTATACTGAAAAACTTAATTTTCATGTAGCAGGACTTCTTCAAAATAGGATAAGTGGGATTTGAGATTTGTTCTAAGTCAACAACGAGCTATCAAAATTGAGACTAATTTCCATTTTTCCCAAAAGAGAAGAGACTTATACAAAGGTTGCATCCTTAAGTAAACATGAACCAACTTTAACACTGGCACTCTTTTGTAACAATTTTTAATTTTTTTTAGAATTAACATTAACAAAACTTGTCTTTTTAAATAGTCAGTTTAAAAAAATGTATTTCCCCAGCAGTTTAAGAAAGTTAAATAGTCTGTGATGTCCCAAGTCTTACCAGTTCTTAGCTGTTTATTCTACTTCATCAGCCTATGTTTTGCATTCTATTTTTGGTGGGTTTTATTGAAAATCTCTTACAAATATCTGTAATCCAGAAAGGATGGATTTATGATGTGAAGTGTTTACTAGAAGCCAGTAGTTATAGTGTCCTAATTTCATGTCCTAATAATTGCAGTTTACGTTAAAACATAATTTTTCCTCCAAACAGTATGACTTTTTTTTTTGAGAAGAGCATTGCCTTGCTTTAAGCTTTTCTTACATCAGGGTATTGGGAATAATTAAACTTCAAAAGAAGGAAAAGAACTTGTTTCCTGATGCGTGTAAACATCTTTCTATCTTTTTTCTATTCTTTTATAAAGAAAGAAAATTAATTTCCTTTATGTAAATTAGTTGACTTAATTGCTTTAAGTCTAATGCTTTATTTTGTATTTGCCATTGGTTTAATAGTAGTAGTGATTTTCCTGGTCCCAGGGAGCTAAATTTAACATCTGTAAAATTTACAGTTAATCTTGAGAGTATTCTCTTTTTCATAGGAATTTGAAGACGATGTTATCTCTCTGGAACAATGTCCCATGTAAATAGAAAAATAATCATATTTTCACTTATAAATAATATTAACACATTGCTCTTAAAGCTCTTGGTTGTCTGACTTTTTAAAGATATGTTAATGCTAACACTGTAAATTTTTACAAAATTAGGACTGGGCTCTTGGAGTTCTGCATGCCAAAATAATTGCTGCCATAACACTGATGGGTCCCCAGTGGTGGCTGAAAACTGTTATTGAACAGGTAGGGAAAAATTGTCTATGTGAATTATCTGTAGAATACATTTTTTAAGCTTCTGATTGTATGTCAGAAAACAGGGTTACTCTTGCAGTAATGGAGTAATTAAGTAAAATTCAACTAGTCTTGTAAAAACCTTTTAAATTGTATAGCCTAATCCATTAAGGTGCAATTAACAGTAAAGCAAAAACAAACTCGGAAATCTGCGTTCAAGAAAATGTTTTGTATACATATATGCATTTTTATCAGGTTTGTAATAAGGTGAGAAAGAAACATGATTATTTCTTCAGATGAAGTCCGTGTGCCCAAATACTTGTCCAAATATTGGACAGTATTTACATCCACAACTCAAGAACACAGAATTTTGCTTTCTCTGCGCCTGTAGAGATTACCACATTCATAGATCAGTAGAGATTAAAAACACCATTTCTGCTCCCCTTTGATTATTAAACAACACAGATCAGTTTCTCTGAGCAGCTCAGAGTCACATGGCCTGTTGTTTTGTCTGAAGTATTTCTTCCTGGTTATAACCATTAAATTCCATGGTTGTCATCTCCATGAAGTATCTCAGTTGTTTGTCAGAAGGTAATTTTTCAGCCCTGCCCTGTATGTGATGCCTGTGGTGCAAGTCCCAGCCTCTGTACACAAGGTGCCTCTCGTGAGTAAGTCTAGCACGTAGTCCCAGTTATTAAATCACTTCAGCTGTCACACTGCAGAAATACAGTCTTAGTCTGGGAGTAGGTTTTGATGCATACCACACCTCCCTCTTCCATTCTGAGTGCTCTCCATGGGCTGTTCACACACTCTCCTGAGCCTTCCAGGCTGTGGGACAGAGGCCATTGTTTAGCTGTAGCCATTCAAAACTGGTCCTTTCCCAAGCTTAATCTGAGTACATTTTGACCTTAGCTTCTGGTAGTAACTGCAGAAGCTTAAGAATTGTGGAGGCCTTTTTGTCAGGCACAGACTCTACCTACAGAGGCTCTGGTCTGCCCCACAAAGTACAAAACGGGACCCTACTTTCTGCCCATTACAAAATTTAATATTTTTTTCTAGTAGCATATACAGGATCCTCTTCTAGTAAGTTAACAGTGCAAAATGATCCCAGGTCACCCACAAAACCATTGTCCACAGCTCTATTAAATGATCTTTCAGAAGGTTCCTTGCTTTCCTGCAACTGAATTACAGTTCCAAAGTAAGCTGGGCTCTTGGGCATTGTTTAAATGATTTCCTGGAACCCTCATGATATAAATTGGCAGAGAGTTTTTCCTTCTTCAACTGTGTGGTCATGGGAATACCCATTCCTTTCATAAGGAAGGAGAATTGTGTAAAATAATTTGTAATTCTTACTGTAATTATTACTGTAAAGGCAAAGCAAGGCTTTCTTGACTGATCTGCTCTACTTCTAACTTGTTCCATTTTAGGTTTATGCAAATGGGATTCGAAACATTGACTTACACTTCATCATCCGTAAACTGGCAGCACCCGTAATCTCTGTCCTTTTACTTTCCCTTTGTGTGCCGTACATCATAGCTTCTGGAGTTGTACCTTTACTGGGTATGTATGCATTCAGAACACCTGTTTGTCAGCTCATGGTTTACAGCAGTGTAGATATGCTTGTGGAAATAAAACTTCAAGCCCTAGCTTGTAAAAACAAACAAAAAAACCAGCACAACAACAAACAAAAAAACCCGCAAACAAAAACTCCTCTTCTGCTGACAAATATAAGTGTTTAAAGACTTCCAAGAGTCACGCCATGTTCCAGGAATATTGCCCAAATGCTTCTTGAACACTGTCCAGCTTGGTGCTGTGACCACTTCCCTGGGGAGCCTGTGCCAGTGCCCAACCACCCTCTGGGTGAAAAACCTTTTTATAATACCCAACCCAAACGGTTCCCTAACACAACTTGACGCTGCTCCTTGGGTCCTGTCACTGGTCTCCACAGGGAAGAAATCAGTGTCTGCCCTTTCTCTTACCCAGGAATGCATTTTATGTATCTAGCTAGTTTGGGAAATGAATGAATTATTAATTTCTTCTTTGCAGAATCAGCCTTTGGTTTTAGTCCCTCTAGGAGCTGTACTGAGCTGAGGCCATCTTTTCTGACTTGTGAGATTCTAAATGAAGCTTAGAACAGGTGAAAATTCTGGGTTTGTTTTGAGGTTTTATTAGTACTAAAATGTAAATTTTAAATACATAGGGCTTTTTCAGACTTTCCTATTTCCTCATAATTGAGGTAAATAATTTGGTTAGAACCAGGCTAGATGAGCTTTTTCATCAAGACTTGTCTTTTACTAGTTGGTTTTGATGTTAACATGTTCTAAAAGTCCCATTTTTATTCTTCAGTCTCACTTGAATGCCAGCTTTTATTGCATTGACTTTTCTGATACAAGAAGTCAGTAACCAGACAAATAGAATAGGCAAAAAGAACTGATAAGCCTTTTTTTTTTTTTTGTACTGTGGATTTTCACTCTGTTAATGGAAAACTTTCCGCTCGTAGTACTTCAGATTAAAAAGAACAGCAGCTGTCATGTTGGCTCTTTGATGTAAATGGATGTGTAATTTATTTCACAGCCCTTCTACTGAAGTTACAGTAGAACAAAAGTATGGAAGCAAGTAGAGAAGCAGAAATAAGTGAGTTAGCTCAGCAATATTAGAATGTCTAAGGATTGTGCCTTGTTTTGTAGGAGTTACTGCTGAAATGCAGAATCTCGTTCAGCGACGGATTTATCCTTTTCTGCTTATGGTGGTGGTTTTGATGGGAATTCTGTCCTTCCAAGTCCGCCAGTTCAAGCGCCTTTATGAACATATTAAAAATGACAAGTGAGTATATAGGAGGTTTTTTTTAGTTTTTCCCCTTTATAAATGTCTGTATATATGATTACTTCAGGTTTAATTCAGGTGTTGTAGATACTTAGGACTAAAAGGGTTTTTAAGAAGTTTTCTGGACAAATGACTCCTTAAGACAGACAAATTGTTCTTGGCAGATGTTTTATCTGTGGTTCAGGTAGATAAACACAGGAGTTGACTGTCTTTATAAAGGGACGCTGCCCCGTGTCTAACGTGAATGTGTTTTCCCACAAATGAAGCTGGCTGTTTGTCTCATCTGTAGTCTTGAATGACAAATGAATGTCATGAATTACAACATAATTGGAAGTTAAAATCATGTCTCAAGCTGCTGTTTATAAAACCATTTCTTCAGCCTTTTCTGCCTGTTTTTCTTACTCTTCCTACTCATTAGTCCAACTAACCTGTTAAAGAATGTTCAGTTGATTTCATAGTTTGTCCTTACCAAATTCTGTGTGGTTTTCTGATGTTTTCATTAATTCTTACTGTGTACTACTCAGATGCTTGATAAAAACAATAATTTTCCTATTATTTTCTGGTTATGTTGCTTAGTTTAACCTTTTTTTTTGTGTGTGTTACTACATTATTTTGGTGTTACCCTAATTACCTTCTTTATGGGTTATTAATAAGATTAGCAACTAATCTTCCTAGGCTTTTTTTGTATTGAAAAAGAATAAATGAGTTTATGTTCATATCCTGAGTTGTCCTAAAAGGGTTTTGATTTCCAATAACTACTAAAGGAGTCAAACTTAAAATAGACTTCTTTGAATCTTAAATGTTTAGAAGCAACTGAAAAGTTGTAAGTGAAAATTAGTTTGGTATTACATGAGTTTGAGTTGTAACATCCTTGTAGACAAGAAGTTTGCATGACTTAATTGTCTCATTCCAGGAAGTAAGCAGACACAGTCATGCCAGCCAGTAGAGATTTGTGCTTTAGAAATGTGTGTAATTAAATCTTTTGTGTAACAAATTCTAAAAGCATATACAGGTTTTGTAACATTCTGAAATGTACAAAGAATGCATTGTTGGTTGTTGGTTATGGTACCATGAGGAAAGGAGCCATAGTGAAAAAGTTTCTAAAGGAAATGACAGATCTTAGGGGAAGAATTCATAGGTGTGTAGGGCTCTTGTACATGCAGAACTAGCATGCAAATAGGAAGCATGAATAGGAATTTAGGTGGCAAAAAATGTGGATCAATGATATAGAGGAAGAAAGGAATAATGTGAAACATATGAAAACTGTTTGGCGGTTAAGATAGTTAACTTCTGTTTCAATATCACACTAAAGGAATCTTGCACCCCTTAAGCTTTCCATGGAGTAGCTAATCAGGATATTTTCTTTCTCTTTAAGAAAGATTAAGCAGCAGCTCAAGTTCTTCCTTTACAATTTACAGAATAACCTTTTATTGAAATTAAAAACTACATTGGCAGCAAAGGAGATAGACTGAATTTGGGTTACAAAATAGTATAACCTTGTGTTAATTTCTGTTTCTACTGTGTTTCCAGGTACCTTGTTGGACAACGACTTGTGAATTACGAACGGAAGTCTGGTAAACCAGGCACATCAACAACTCCACCTCAGTCTTCACAAGAATAGATGGACATATTAAACATCTTGACTTTCCCCTTGCCTTTACATGTCCTTTTTTCATAGACTCTTCTCGTCTTTGGATATCTCTCCCAATAATACTCTCAGCAGTGTTTTGGCTTCTGTTGGTAGCATCCAGATGGCAGTTAAGGCTGTTTCTTACCTGCATTTTCTGATGTTGTAAATGCTGTCTGAGGTCTGTATATGTGTATATAGAAGTGTCCTGACACCCTAAAACCTTGGATTAAAAAGAATGTGCATTGTACATCTTTAAAAAGTATATTAATTTATTAAATCTAGTTGTCACTTTATTTTGGACTGCTGTTCTGTTGACAATGTGCCACAAAGCAATAGTGCGAAGAGGCAAGATGTTTTTATAAAATTTGGAGCTTACTTTATGGTGTTCATAACAGTTCTTATTGTAGTAATACAGTATGATTTTTCATGAGTGGAAAGGCCACGTAGAGAATATCAAAAGTAAATAACTGTCTTACAGTCAGCAATGAAGTTGCTGTGTTGAGAACATAATGAACTATGTATCTTGCTGTCCAGTCTTTTTTATTATTTTGTATAACACCAAAGCTGTTGTACATTTTTCTATTGCCTGATTGTTTTTCATGTGTCAGAGTTTGTAATATTGTACAGTTGCTGTTAAATCAAGAAAATATTTCCTCTTCTGAGAATTCAGATGTACTTGTTGAGGCTCAGCTGGATTTTTCTCTTTGGTTGAAGGGGTAGGTGGGTGTTGGCTTTGGGATCAGGATTTCATTAATTGAAACAGTAAGTAAAAATTTACTAAGGTTAGGTGATAGAAGCATTTAAAGGTACCAAGAAAAATTAGATAGGTTCACAACTTAAATTACAGCCAATTATCAATATTAGAATTTTTCAGGATCTCAAGAAAAGGGATGAACCTTTACTGATGTGCTTGCACAGCACAAAGAGCATAGTGTAAGCAACATCCTGAGCTGATCCTTGGTTAAAGAGCTTGAAATCTTTTTTCTGTAAGTTACCAAAGTTGAAAATTGTAGTGTGAATTTTATTTTGCACAATTACTTTAAAAAAACCAAACCCGACCAAAAAAAAAAATTCTCTCAGAATTGGTCACTGTGAATTTTTATGGGAATAAAACTGAGGAAGTGATTTATCATGTACCATTTTATGGCCTGAGGGGCAGGGAAATACATATGCTCTTAAACAGGCAAGGAAAAGTTAGCAGATTTCTTTGCAAGAACACAGTCAAACAAGAGCCACCAAATCAAGTCTGTGTTATTTCTATATATAGATAGAGTTCTTTTGCAGTAATGTTTGGGGGTGGGGGGATTACGTAGATCAAGAAAATGCATAACAGTATCACAAAGCTTTAAGTCGCATCAAATCACATGCTTAGATTGCAGTATCTTTCCTGGACCAATGTGGAAAATGTGAATATCCATTGCAGTAATGAGAAAATTGATGGAAGATTTAACTTGCTATTCTGTGCACTCTCCTTCAGTATTCTGTACTTTACCATGTGTGTATATAATTGATACTTGAGAATCTGGCAGGTGTTTTTAAAGTGTCATCTCCTTTTATTGATGTTGCATCTCTGATCTGGCATGGTATGAGCCAATGTAGTCCAGGCTGTGATGGTGGGAGTTCATTTTTTTGGTGTCTGGACTTACGTTCTAAGGCAGCCAGCACAAGCCAAACGCGTCTCAATCTAGTGGCAGGAGGATTGGGCTGTCACTTTCAGATCCATAGTATTTTACAGAATTACTGTTGTCCTGATGCTTTTGAACCACAAATATTACCCTTTGGAGTGATTTACTAGGAAATTTCCAGTGAAATGAAATCATAGAAAAACAGCCAAAATATTTCTTTCATTTACTGTTGCTGATTTAATGCTAAACTGAGTATATATTCGCCCCATTTATTTTTGATGTGCATAAATAATGCATTTGATTATTTACAGTGGTGTACATTGTGGGACAGATATATTTTCACAATAATAAATTCACTGGTAACATACATTCTTAATTATGCCAAGATTCTCTTTTTGACATAACTTTCACAATAGTTCCAAAATGATCTTGCCACTCAAGTATTGCAAGCACTACTGTGCATCATGCAGAATCTGCAGTAGTGTGGTACTTGTAACTGCATTTTTATCTAGACAAACTGGTCTTAATATTAAAATTTATTAAGAAAAAGCCTTTGTGCTGTTTCTTACTACTGGTATTTTACAAGTCATTAAAGGAAATAGCAAATCAGGCCAGTCATGCAGCTGTTTTGATGTAGCTTACATTATCTGTATTTGCTTTTTTTTAATGGAAAACTGGTTTCAAATCCAACTGTTGTGCTGGCATTTGCACTGCTTTACAGATACCAGGTGAAGTTTGTTTCCAGAACTGTCCATTGTGAACTTTTCAGAAATCTCATCTCATTATTTTTACACATTTTTTGAAAGAATATGGAGGTTGTAGAGAACAGGAATTAAATAACAGTACTTTATAAATTGTTTTAAATTTCAGTGGTTTGCCTTATTATGGTGTGCTGTGTACTCCCCTGGCATAGGTACTTGAAAAGTAAGCATGTAAGTTAAGTGGCTGTTTCTGAGACAGCTGATGAGCACTGTACCAGCAGTTTCCATCTGTGCTGGAGTGATGCAGAGTAGTGTGGGCTCCTGATAGTGTTCAAGTGGGGAAGAATGTGTGTGTGTGTGTGTGTGTGTGTGTGCACTCTTCAGCACAATTTGTGTTGACTTTGGTCCTGACTGGAGGAGTTGGAGGTGTGTGCTGGCTCAATTGTATCCCCTTTTCAGGTTAAGAATCTAATGCTGATGTTAGTTCCACAGGCCTTCATCCAAGAACTGTCAGATGGCTCTGTAGCTATCTTGTGCATATTGAAAGAAGTTAATTGCAGCATGGCTTTGACTGTTTTTACACAGATTATTTTATATGGATTAAAAATAGTTAAAACTGCATCTTTTCTGTCTGCCCCTTCTGTGTTGAGTGAAGCCACAGTTACTTTTGTTTCTGAGGGCCCTTCAGTACCTGTGACTGCTTTGTGTCAGTGACTTCCTCAGTAAGATGCCAACACCAACCTATTACAGTGCTCACATCACTTTTCAGCTGAGTGCATTAATTCTTTTCCTTGCCTTCCCCTATCCTTGCGTAAAGGTCATCATAAAAATCTTCACAGCAGCTGCACTGTTCTTCAGAGAACTCTGTAAAAAGCTTCACAAAGGCCTGTACCTTACAAAGCACAAATGACTGGGGTTTGACTGCCTGGCATGCTGATCAGCATCATTTTGTTCCCTTGGACGTCACTGTCCATTTTTTTTTACATCTAGATTGGAAAGGTTTTGTGCTAGGGTCTGTGTTCTTGTTCTGCTTGCCTTGGGAATAATGGCCACTGTACAGCCTGAGCAATGAGCGAGGTTCTTGGCAGAAATGAAGATACAAATTGTAAGAATATTAAACAAGAAATTGAATCTTGGTAGTGTAATGAAGTTCAGGATGCAAAATAAAAGCAGCTGTTTTCTGAAACAGATGAGGAAACAACTTTTTTACAAAGCATAATGGTAAGTTAGAGCTCTTGTATTTCAGTTCTTAATTAGTAGCTGGAACTCAAGAATTACATAGTGAACAGCAATTTTTTGGAACTTCTGGTGCTTCTGGTTTTAATTTCTTCGTTAAGAAGTAACCATAAATTGAGAAATCATATGGTGAAATCAAAGTTACTCAATAATGGAAAATTTTAAAAGATTGTATTTCCAGGGGTCAAATACACTTTCAAAATAAACAGTGTTTTGAATTCAGTACAATACCAAGAGATGGAGCAATGGCAAAATTATTTCACAGCTCTGCATATCAGTTTTTCTGCTTACCTGCTATTATCTCTTATCTCTTGAGTACTGGCTAACACCAAAGCTGCAGAGGCATTTTCCCCTATATAAGGTGAAATCAAACATCTGGAAGTGTCTGACATCAGGTGTGGGAGGAGGGGGTGGTATTTAACATTACCTGCCTTTCAAGGGCTGTTTGTTTTCCTGGAAAAGGATATTAGTTTTACTTATAATTCCTTGTTGCTTACAAAAACACAGAACACTGCAATGCTTTAATATCGGATAGAGTTTCTGTGTTAGAACCTAAATAGTGCAGAGCTGCACTGGTGTGCCATGCTCAGCAGATACAAATTACAAGAGTGGCTTGCTAGAGTTAGGTAAGGAATGTGATGAATCTAAAAATACTGCTGGATTAGAATGGAGAGTCCATGGGATATTTTGACTAGTTGTGAGCAGGAGTCACAGAAGTAGGAAGCAGCAGAAAGTCTAAGCTATGCTGGTATACAGCAGCATTTCTGGCAGTGCTGCTGTAAAGCAACAATTAAATCTGTGGATATACTTTTAAATATTCTTTATATACAAGTCTCGGTATTATACAGCGGGAGGAAATACTTCTAGGAAGCAGCATAGAGTCATATAAAGAGAGTATTTACAAGAGCATATAGTGTGAGGACAAGGGGCAAGTGGCTTCAAACTGAAGGAGAGTAGGTTTAGATTAGATGTTAGGAAGGCATTCTTTGCTGTGAGGGTGATGAGACACTGGAACAGGTTGCCCAGAAAAGATGTGGATGCCCCATCACTGAAAATGTTAAAGGGCAGGTTTGATGGAGCTCTAACTAGCCTGGTCTAGTGCAAGTGCTTGTGCCTGTGGCAGGAGGGCTGGAACTAGGTGATCTGTAAGGTCCAACCCCAGGCCATTCTATGATTCTATGAAAATACATTTCATTAAATATAGAAAAAAATCTCCACCTACATGCTGCTGTTTCCCATAATACAGCGTGGCAGCTTTATGCATGATTTCACTGCACCGGACCAAATAGCTGGAAGAATTAAGAGTATGACATTTACTTTTGGAGCATTTTAAGGATAGTTTCAAGTGTGTGCAAGAATCACAGATTAGAGATAATATGAAACTTGCTGTTTATCTGTTATCATTAGACACCATTGAAAAACTGCACTGTGAAATCAGTTTAATTTAATTCTCTTCTGTAAGCTCCTGCAGGATAATGTTTGCTTCATGGTTTTCTTGCTATAGTGTTCTTAAATGAGTAGATGCCTTAAAATAACTACAGAATAGAAATGTATGTCATTATATGTCAGAAGTTTGCTGTTTTCATTAGTTACAGGAATCTGCAAAGTATTTTGAGGGCAAATAATTAGTCTGTAGCTTATGCTAAGTATTCATGTTTTATGAAAGATTAAACAGTTGTTCAAATGTGTGCTTACTGCTTTCCAGAGCCCACCATTTTATCTTTATCCTGCATGGCCTTGCACATTCATCAGTGGGGACATAATGTGGATTAAAAAGGCCTGGCTTCAAATAAGATTGTGTGCTTCAGCAGTAACTGCTTGGCCTGTTTGGAACATGCAGCATCCAAGTTTCTTTGGAGCGAGGGCTTGTGAAGGCTTTCTGAAGCAAATAATCCTATTACCAAGTTGATTTGAGTGCTCAGGCTGCATACAGTCCATGTCAGAAGGTACAGGAGGGATGTTGCTTTGTAACCAAGAGATGTGCTGGTGTCTTTACAGAGGGTGCCAGTCAGGTTTCCTCTGGTGCTGTTTTTATCTGCAGTGGAAAGAAGACTTGTAGCTGTCCACCAAGACTTTGTGGCAGGGAGGGCACCTTGGTTCCTCACACTCTGGAACAGTGGGAGAGCCCAGGCTACCTCGTGGTCTCAGTTTGGACCAGAAAGTGCTGAGAAGCAGCTGGCACTGGCTGTGCTGTTCTCAGTGATGGCAGACTCTCAGTGGTGCTGCTATTCTGAATGTCCAGGACTGTGGAGCCTGACCAGCAGAGGTTGCTTGTGGCTGAGCTGTCCTTGGAAGCTGCAGATGCTGTGAGTAAAGGGAATTTTTGGGGATGCATTGCCCTGTCTCTTTTTCAGCTCCGTCAACATTTCTGCACGTTTCAACCAAGCCAGGAAAGGAGGTGCAAGAATGCCAAAGGCAAGGTGGACATGCCAGCCTAACACTGCTCACCCAGGAGAGCATCCTTGTGGCCAGGGGACATGCAGGGGCCAGCAGGCTGCAGGGAGCCCAGGCACCTGCAGGAACCAGCCTCCCTGCCATGGGCTCTGCCAATAACATGGTGCTAAGATGTTCACAGAATCTCAGAATCAATTAAGTTCAAAAAGATCTCTGAGATCAACACCACCCTAGAAACTAGACCATGGCGCTAAGTGCCACATGCAGTGTTTCCTTAAACACCACCAGGGATGGTGATTCCACCACCTCCCTGGATCGACCCTTCCACTGTCTAATCGCCCCTGCTGTGAAGAAATTCTTCTTAATATCCAACCTAAGTGTCTAATGTCCCCTCCCACAGGTTAAGACTGCCCTCTCACTCTGTCACTCTGGTTGTCTGGGAGAAGATGCTGACCCTCACCTGCCTACAGCCTCCTTTCATGCAGTTTTAGAGAGCAATAAGGTCACCCCTGAGACTCTTCTTCTCCAGGCTAAACACGCCCAGCTCCCCCAGCTGCTCCTCACAGGACTTGTGCTCCAGGCCTTCGCCAGCTTTGTCACCCTTCCCTGCACGCCCCCCAGCACCCTCCAGTTCCTGAATTGAGAGGACACAGGGTTCGAGGTGTAGCCTCATCAGGGCCACGAAGAGGGGAAGAATCACTTCCCTCATCCTGTTGACCACACTACTGCTGATACAGGCCGGGATGCCACTGGCCTTTTGGGCCACCTGGGCCCACTGCTGGCTCATGTTCACCCGCTGGATCCTCCAGCCCGCTCCGACCCACCTTGCAGGCGTCTGTGAATTTACCAGTGGTAGACTCAATCCCCTCATCCGTGGTTTGGGCCTCTTCCAAAGTTTGTACAAAACAAGTGCTGCTCTTGCCCTTTAAACCTCGCCGCCGTCTAGTTTCTCCCCCGCCCGGCCCGTCCCTCGTTGCCGGGGCAGCGGGGTCGCGGAGCGGGGTAGGTGAGGGGCCATGTCGGGCCTTCCCGAGCCCCGGCGCGGCCGCCGCGGCGGTGTCCGGGGGCGCTGGGGCCGTGGGGCGGCCCTGGGGCTCCCTCCGGCCTGCCGGGGGCCGCGGCGGGGCCGCTGTCCGCCGGCGCTGCCTCCCCACGGCTCCGGGCGGACGGGCGGCTCGGCCAGTCGCATCCGCGTGCGGGCCCGCCTTGGCCTTGTTTCCTGAACACCTGGGGCTGGCTTGGCGTGCGTGAAAGGGAAAAAATAATGAGATAATAAGCGCTAACAGGAAGTGAAAGTGATGAGCGGAGCTTTGTTTCCAGCGAGAGTAACCCGTGACGGAGTAACGATGGTGGAGGGGTGCAGAGGCTCCCTGACCTAGCTGTGGTTCTCTTTGATCGTTAGGTGTGTGTGTATATGTACAGGATGTTCCCTCTGAACATCAAGAAACCCTTTTTCCGTATTAGGGTGACCAAGCACTGGCACAGCTTGCCCAGGGGGGTGTGGAGTCTCCACCCTTGGAGAGTCTTGAAGCACACCCGGAGATGGATCTTTGGCACCCTGCTCATAGGGTGTGCAGGGGGTCGGACCAGCTGACCTCCAGGAAGTCTCTGGCAACCTCTGCTCTTCTGTGAGACTTTGTGACTAAAGGCTTTCTGTAGAAAAGCAGCTCTTGCGCTGCATTTTTTTTTCTGACTATATTTTTATTCTTTTATTTGACTGCTTCCCAAGGGTACATGCACACATACCCGTATTCCTTCCTCAAAGTTTTTCTGTTGTCCTGAAGTCCTCAGCTTTTTTGCCTTCAGCTTCAGTTCTGTGGCTAGAGTTGTGTTTTTGAATCATTACTGAAAGCGCATGACCGATGTGGTAATTAAATGAGCACTTTGAAGTCTGTTCCTGATGCAAATTTGTTGCATTGGAGTGATGAAGATGCTGTACCCTGTCTGCATTTCTCCATAAATAAAGTTCTAAATATGGTTTGATCCTCAAAGGAGCCTTGAGTCACAGCAGTTCCGTTGCTCTATCTCTGACTTTTAATTTTTTCTTTTCCACTGCAGGAAAATTCACGTGAGAAAGTCACCTGTCGGGTACTCTTTTCTTAAAAATTAAAAAACTCTAAAGGGATGGAGGATTCTCTTACACTGATTTCTTTCTTGATCCTGTTGCTTTTACTGCTCCTCCTTTCTGCAAATAACTAACCATTTTAGGTTCTTGTTGCTAAATCAACTTAAGCATGCCATAGTTGGTCCTGGAAATTATGAGGAGAGTTTCCCACCAAATGTGGTCCATTGCTGTGATGGGAGAAGAACCAGACAGCAGCCTATCTCTGTCCCTTCATTTGGATCCCAGGAAACAGGATTCCTTGCAACAAATGAATTACATCTGGAATGAGACAAACACACCTGTAGAGCTGTATGAACAAAGTGCAATATTGTGCTTGCAGCACACATGAACGTTTTGTTCATCACTGTAATTGTTTGATGTAAAGTCTGTAACAAGCACAAATTAGTAACCTTTTGCTACAGCATTTTTGAATACATGAAGACAGTAGAAACTTGTTCATCTGCATACTCTGGCATCTGTACAAAAATGCCAAGATTTTCCTTGGCATGCAGTAGTGAGCTGTCAATGTAGATACCTTTCATGTTGCCACGTGTGGTGTGACTTGTCTGGACTGCCCATTTTAAAAGTTTTTGTTGTGGTAGGTTTGAGGTGAAAAATCAGTTTAAAACTCTCTGAAGTCACCTGTGAAAGTAGTAGTTCTCCTTACCCAGCTGTGATTGGTGCCCAAGCTGCAGTGTTTTGCTTGGTGTAGCCACAAAGTTTTTTAGAGCCGCACTGGGCTTGTCTGTTTGCCCTTCCGAGTCTGTCAGCTCTCCAGTAGACCCAGCTATCAAGTAGGACAGGAGGGAATTTGGGGACAGGCACTGTTCACTCCCATATGCACACACAGGTTTTTCATTCACATTCTGCATCTGTGAATTGCTGTTTTACATCTTTCAGGTTTTTGTGACTGGACACCATGCCTCTTCCAGAAACCATGTTCTGTGCTCAGCAGATCAAAATCCCCCCAGAACTACCAGATATTCTGAAGCAATTTACTAAAGCTGCTATTAGGACTCAGCCTTATGATGTTTTGCAGTGGGCAGCTGCGTAAGTACAATGTTTACCTAACAACAGAGAGCTGTACATACGGACCCTCAAAACCTCACTCTCCTCTTTAGATCAGCATGTACATTGTATATACACTTCTGTGTGTTAATGCAGCCTGTAATCCTTTTAAAAATAGTGTGGTATTTTTATTTATTTTCTGTTTCCAGGAGGTTTAGGGCTGGCTTACTTCTTAAATAACTGGATTTCCATACAGAAAAATGCGTCTCAGTTTGCTTTTTGGTTTTAGTTTTTCTATCTGAATGACCAACTCTTCTCTTTTGGTTTCATTTTTCTTATCTCATCTGAGATTCAATTCTTGGCATTTAAAGGAATAAATAGACATTAGCTTTCTAATTCTTAAGCTTGGTTAGGTTTCTCTTGTTTCTTTCTGGGAAAAGTGCCTGAAAAATTGCAGCTTTAAAATGATAATCTGCATAATAAATCTCTTGCCATAAAGTTGTTTTAGATGTTCAAATGTTTCTCCTTTAACGTCTACATTTTTTTCCTTTTATCTCAACTGCTCACTGTAATTTTTTCCTGTCCTTTGGTTTGTGTGGGCAAGCTCTTGGAAGGTATCCGTGAGATGTTCTCAGCTGGGGGATTGGAAAACCTCTGTGCTGTGTAGATGAGGGAGGGAGGCTGTTAACACAGTCAGGCTGGAGTCTGGCTTGTCTGATAAAAAGAAAATAATCTGAAGCTGAATTGTTACCGCTGCAGAGTTGGAGAAAGCCAGCAGGACCACCTTAAAATAATGTGGCGTTTCTTAGGAATGTGGTGGAGGTGAGGGGCGGCTACCTCAGTGTCTGGAGGCTGCTGGGACGCGGGGCTGGCGAGAGCAGGGGTAGTCCCGACCTCTGCCTCAGCGCTGCGGCAGCCCGGCGGGGGCAGCCCCGCAGGTGGGCGGGCGGCTGCTGCTGCTGATTTCACGCCGCTCTTTCTGGAGTAGGCTCCGGTGCACCTGGCAGAGCAAGATCTGTACCTGGGAGCCGTGCAAAGCACAGCAAGGCGGTGGCTTCACACGTGCTGCCGGTGTTGCAGTGCTTGTCCCTGTGAATAAACAAATGAGGAAATGGATCTGGCTGAAAAATAGCCAGGGTGTTATACGTACGTACATCCTGTGCATCCATTTCTATACAGTCACACTAATTCAGTTATGGAGTGCTGCCTGCTGTTTATTTTACCAGGTATTTGCACAGAATGGGATAGCCTGGACATAGACATGGGTGACCACGGCAAATGGAGCAGGACAAGTGAAGAATCTTGTAAATTAGATGCACCTGAATAAAAACATTGCACAAGTTTTCCTTGCACAATTCAGATTGCTGGCCAGTTAAGGCAGAGGCAGCTCTTAAGATTGTGGCAGCCTTATAATTAAAAGGATGTGTGTCCAATGCCCTTTTATGCTCTACTCTTAAATGTTATTTTGCAGTGGACAGAAATAGCAGAAATGCTGAGGAGAGAGTTGCAATGTGAATAGGCAGATGTACATTTCAGGATGTGCATGAGTGGAATGTTAAACAGATGAGCCCTCAGGTTCATCAGTCAAAAGAGCTGAATATATCATGCACAAAATAAATTAAATGCATTATGAATTATTAGAGTGTCACAAAAAGCGACAAGTAAAGTCTAAAGATTGTGGTTTCTAGGCACAGGAAGATGGGAGTTGTACATATAGGCAGCTTTCTGCTGCTCCTGTTGGGGGAGCCTGCAGATTCTCGCACCGAACTATAAGAGCATTTACTTCTGTGAAGTTTGTAATGGCCATGGGCATTGAGGTGTGTTGCTCTTCCCATTCACTTAGGTATTTTTCAGCCTTGTCTAAAGGTGAACCCCTTCCAGTGAAGGAGAGGATTGAAATGTCTTTAGCAGCAGAGAAAGAAGATGCTGGTTTGACCCCAGGACTCCTTAAGGTCTTGCACAAACAGGTACAAACTGTTCTTTATCAGATGCACAATGCTATTGAGGCATGCTGATGAGTTGGAGATGGTTGGGGAGAGAGACTGTCAAGTATCTGAAGTATTCTGGGGAGACACTGTGTTCTTAAATTCATTCTGGTTTTTGGAGTTCTTATTGTGGTACTGTGATTTTGTTCAAAGCTTTCTTCCAAAGGCACGGTGACCATTGAGGAACTGAGGGAAAAATGGAAGGATTTGGGCTTGCCAGAGGAACAGCTGGAAGCTATCCTGCAATTGGACAGTTTTGAAGAGGAGGTGGAATGGATGAAGTTTCTGGCACTTGGGTGCAGCGTGCTTGGTGGGGTACGTTCACAGCAGGAGCCCTCATATCCAAACACAAGTGGTTGTCTAGGATCCATATGCAAGATAGTCCATAGAACAGTTAATGCAGATGGATTTGGGGAATGGTGATTGCTTTTGCAGCAGCTGGCAAAGTAGCTTGCATGTTTACTTCTGTTGCCCATCAGATTTTGGTCTGGGGAACTTAACCAGAAGGATTGCTAAGTCCTCAGTTTGCTGGAGTGGCAGTAAAAGAGCAAGTGCGTCTGCAGGGAGCTCGTACTGTGTGAGACAGGATGATGGAGGAATGATGCTGATGGCATCAGTGTACATGTCCATGAAGGAGAACTGAAGGGAGAAATTAAAGGACCAATTTTTAATTGATTGTGTAGCCAATTAAGTTTTCTCAGCAGCACTTAATGTTACTACAGCTACATTTAATTCTTTTAGTGTCAGTAATAAAATCTCAGCAGAGCATTTCAACAGAATGAGAGATGATAAAATGATTAAGCTGATGTTCTTATAAAGTATAATACTTCTAATGATTTCTACAGTAGGGAAGAAGAGGTACTAAAAAGAAAATATGTGAAATAATATTTGGTGAATGTTGTGGTATCTGGAAGCCCTGGATGTTAATCTGGCCTGGTGATGCAGTTGTGCAATTGTCTGTCTGTCTGTCTTTATTTCAAATTTGTATTTTTTAATTCCAGTCTCCCTCCCAAAATGATCTCATAGTTTGGGCTCTTTTCTTCATTTAAAAATAGTAACAGCAACATTACTTCTCTAAAAAACAACCACCCCTCTCTCCCCACAAAAAAACCCCCAAACAAACCAAAACCAAAAATGGAGTCACAGGAACATTATTCTGATGGAGGTAGACAGACTAAATTTCACCATCTCACCATCCTTTTGGATATTAAGTGAATTGTTTGATTTCAGTACTATGTAATGAAACCTAAACCTTGGTTTCCTAAACAAGGGAGAAAGACACACACAAGAAATTTACATTCATTTCCTGCAGCTGTAAATTGTGTTCACAGTCAAATAGGCTCACAGTTGAGATACAAGAGTAGACAAATATGAACTTCTTGAGAGCACCAGTCTGAAGTATCTTTTTTGTAAAGCACCAATGCATTTTTACAAACGCCTTGGAGAAATGACCACACAGGTAACCTGTTAAATTGTCTTTCAAAGGTGGCAAAATGGATATGAATAACTTGACTGTGTTGTGAGAAAGAGACCGTGGCAATTTGGGGTGGCAGGACTAGAAAGGGCAGTAGAGGAGCAGCCAAATGCAAAATGTAGAGTTGGCCATCATAGAGTTAGCTGCCTCTCTTTTCCCTGAGAAGCCTCCCAGGGGAGAAGATATATTAGGTAAAACTGTTAAAGGATTATAAGATGACACTTCTCTGGCCTGTGTTCTAGCTCTTAAACAGATACTGCATTTATTTTAAGTATTGCTATTCTGCTGTTAGGAAATACTATCTTTTTACAAAGACAGAAATACTATCTTTTTACATTGACATTGCTTGCTGGTTAATGAAAATAGAAGAGTAAATTCTGAAAAAGTTGCAGTGAAAATTTTTAAGACTTAGGCTGAAGAAAGCCTGTGTGGGTTTGGTTTTGTGCTTTTATATTGTGTGTCTGGTTTTATTTGTTTGTTTCTTTAATGGCATCCCACCAGTCTTTGACTGAATGAAACTCAATGCTGAATTTCTCCACACTTTTCCCCCTATAGCTCAGCATGCACAGGGCACCATATTAACACCATATTAAAGGAAGAATTTTTTCAGTGCATATTTGGAATAATTTTATGTTTTTTAAATAATGTTTTTTAAAGGTAACTCACATGTTATTGACCTCTGACTAAACTGAAATATTCTTTAAATGCTTTTTGCCTCAATGCTTTTCTCTACTATCTATTATAATGAAACTTGCATAGAGGTAAGGGAAACAGTAAATATCAGCCAAAATATAATCTAAAAATTATATAATATAATATCATAATAAAATCACCAAAGCTATTTTCATTTTCTGGAAGTTGTAGATTTGTCTGTCTTAACTGCTGCTGAGAATTCATTTAGAATAATTGAGATAATATACACACAAAAAGATCTTTTACTAGATACAGTGAGGTTTTACAGTAGCAGAACAGAGCAATTTGGCCCTAATGGAGAGAGAGCTCGGATTACCTTATGAAATCTTTAACCATCACAAGATTCTGGTATTTTTTACTCTTGTCACTACTAGAACTACATTATTGTTTCTATCCTAGGACCTGCACTAGAGAGTAAATTTGTGGTTTAAAGCTAGGCCACGATGATAACACCTTCATCTCATTTACCCTCCCTTTTAATGGCTTACAGTGTGGATTTTGTCATGGTATGCATGGATGTTCCTGGGTCTGACACTTTTTATTTCTTGCTGGAACCCCCTGCAGTCCATACTGAGTTCAATGAAACAGGCCTGTGAGATCCTAACAAGAGACCCAGAAGGGGGAGCAGCTCGGATTCCCTTCGAAACATTCTCGTTCCTTTATTCCTATTTGGCCAGTATTGATGAAGAGATATCAGAGACAGAAACTGAAGCATTCCTCGAGGGAATTAGAGAACAAGCGTAAGTAAAAATCTGTGCAAGGAGTTTTAATGTATCAATTGACTCTGGGTTCTCCATAAGCCTTTAATTTCAGGTGAATAGTCCCATCTTCATTTGGGCATAGTCTTGATGACAGGAGTAAGGATTGACTAAGATTGTATTAAAAGTATACAGTTATTTTTTGTCAACTTCAGTGTTTGCACTGTTAAAAGATAAATTGTTATTTATCCATCTTTCTCTGAAATATTGAAGTCTCTATATGGTGGCATAGTTTTCCCTGTAGGAAGCTATTATATACAGGCTTGTAACATCTCCATATTACTGCTTCTGGAACCAGCAGCATCTTCTGGGCTGTTCCTTTGATTTAGCAAAGATCATAAACCAGACAGAGAGAGACTGGGAGTGCTCTCATAGTATCCATAGTCACACATAGGTCACACGAAATGCACTTACACCAATTAAAAAAGATGTGTAACAGGCTTGTCCTCCAGGTGCTGCCTGCATAGCATGTTTGCCTACGGACACTTAACTGCTCCTGCCATCTCTCTGGAATTGTTCTTTCTGTGCATGGGGGGCTGACATAACCTCAGACACCCTACCACCATCACTGCTGGGCTCAGCCCTGCCAGGAGCAGGTCTGTCCTGGAGCTGCCTGGCTTTGGCTGTGTAGGACATGGGGGAAGCTTCTCTCAGAAGCTCACAGAAGGCACCACCTGTGGCCCTCACCTCCCCCCAAAAAACATTGCCATGCAAACTCCATACACTGTCTTAGATTGCCACCAGCTCCATGTTCATGAGAGCTCCAAAACAAGAGCATACAAATGAACTGTTTCATCATTAGTTATCAGATTGACAGTTTTTAGTAAGAACCTCTTTTTACACATCTACCTTTTGCTTGCATTTCATATAGCTCTAAACTGTATTTTGTCCAACACACTAGGATCTACCATGTAAAAGTGCCATTTAAAAAATTTGGTTTTTTCCTTTCCAGGGAAAAACACTATGGCATGGTGCTGATCAGACACTTCCTGCCATACTCCTTCATATTTTATTGATCAACCCTACTCTTCAGCTTGAGGTGAGAGGAAAAAAATAAACGGAAGGAATAAATAAGTTCAAGAAAATAATTTGTGTTCAAAGTACCGTAATTTGCACATTTCAGAACAACATGATCCTCTTCTCTGGCATTTCCTTTTCTTTGTCCCACTCTTGGGATGGCCCTTCAGGGGATGTTAATTGAATACATGGTTATATTGTTCTCCTGCCTCTCAGATAGTGATGGCCACCCCTAGGGAGCAATCCCTTCACTCATCTGTTTATATTGAGCAAAAGTTGTTTGGTACTGAGCTTCCTACCTACACTTGTTAAGTGACTGTTAAGTAAAACACGGAAATCAGTTAAGCCGGGGCAGCTGTAACTGGAGCATTTCTCATTATGCTGCTGGTAGCTCCGACTTCACTTTGGCACAAATACACGTGGTCCTTGGACCACCTTGTATGCCTGGACATCCTGTATTTAAACAAACTGTTTTAGCAAGCCCTACTGAAAGAACTTAATGAGAACCCTGTGGCTGAGCTGGTAGACAAAACCAATGCAAGGACTGTAATGGTTCCATATTTTCCCTCTAATTAGAACCCTTTCAGAACTTAAATATCTTCTTTTCAATAAACAATAAAGATGTTTTAAAATATATCTTGATTTCTGACAGGAAAAGTTACTGCATTTGTCACATAGGCAAGGAATACGTGACACACAGTTGTTTGGTTAGACTTCTGTAGCAGGTATAGAAGCCTAATCCATCAAAACTAGACCAAATATTTAGTGACAGACAATCACACTTAATTGCAGAAACAACTGAGGTATGAAAGAGGATAAAAGAGGCTACAGTAAAATTGGAAAGATTCCCTTAGACTGAGAAGGCCACAACCAGGGGTAACCATAGAGTACCCTCTCCTGCCACATTGATCAAACAGAAGTATTTTAGAAAAGATGGATCTGCAAGCTTGTTCTCTTCTTGCTGAGGCAAGAAACTTGCTTCTGGTGATTGACCTTGCTGAAGTAGATTGTGTGAGAAATTAACAGAACTGCACATCCTTAATATCTGTCTGCATGTTTTAAGTCTGTTTTATCAACCCCTATCACAAACAATTGTACGTTAGTCCACAGGATGGGAAGTCTTCCTAGTTATTGCTGGAAGGAAATGAATCCATTTGAATATGGTACTCAGCAATATTCCAAGTGTCCTTGGTGCCTCCCCCTAGCTTCTGTGGAGAACTACATTTTTATCACTTTTGCCAGATTATATTCATCTGAATTTTCTTCGAGCATGATCTTGGGAACACTAACTTGTGTTATTGTCCATTTAACACCAGCTGCAGTTCAAGATGTTTCATCACGTAAAAGAACTCTGAAATATGCCCTCTGGTACATGCTGGAAGTAGACAATGTCACCTAGAGGTGACAGTGTTAGGTAGGAGGGGGAGTTCTCTTCATGCCTTCCCTGTTTGTAACTGATCTGGACTCCAGGGATTAGCTGTGTTCTATATCCACTACCCATGGGCCAGGAAGGCCAGTAAGTACAACCTCTCGTAAATTTTATTCTTCAGCCTTGTCAGAATAACTCAAATACATGAGAGATCAATATAATTTATTAACAGACTTATAAATGTTAGAGATTTATACATTATCTGAAATATACTGCTTCCATCCTGACAAACCTTAGCACTTTTTTGTCTCCAAGCAGCACAGGTGGGATGCAACACAAATATTATGTGCACACCTTTACTGTCTTGGGCAAAACAGCAGTAACAATAGTTCTTGTGGAAGATATGTTTTGAGCAGCTGACAAACACAATTATCAGGTTCTTGTTTCTACTTTCTTCTTTTATGATTGTGATATTTGTCTTCATCCCTGAAACAAGAACATAAACATTGTGAGGGCTGTTAGGCTCAGAGTGAGGGTCTGAAGAGAAAAAAACAACTTGGAAAATGGAAAGCTCTCATAAACGTAGTCATGTCCTCCTCTAAGGAAAGAAAGTAAACTGCTTGTAGACAGTTTATTTTCCATGCTGCTTTAATCAAGACTTGTCATGCAGCGCCAGAGTGGCAATTAGTTTAGGATGAATGGCATCATGGTGTAATGAAGCCAGCTCAGAGACAAGGCATCATTGCCATCCACGCAGTCATGTAATGCATTTACCCAAACACGAGGGGCAAGGCAGCATTTCTTCTGCACAACAGTTCTCGCGTCCGCTCAAACACAGGTGCCACACACCTGTACTCCTGCGGATGTAAATATGTCCTTGTAGATGGTATTAAAAGGTGTGGCCTAGATTTGTTCTCTTTTGCTAAATTGTATGTCCAGAAGTACTGAAGAGTGACAGCGTTGTTTTGAAGCATCTAATATGTAAAGGCCTATTATTTGTTTCACTAATATGCATACACATCTAATAGTGTATGCGTATTAGTGAAACAAATAATGCTCTTTATTAAGGTCTAGAGCAAACTAGAGCAGAAATCAGCATTAGACATGACAGACACTTAGTTGTGGATGAGAAACATACTGTCCATTTAACCATGTTGATCAAGGTGTAAAATCAACAGCCTGTTACAGTACTGCTGCAGTCCTGCAGCATGCTGCAGAAAGTGCCACCTTTCCAGATGTGACAGTAAATTCTGAAGTCTGGATCACAGTTTATGATCTCACAACATGTTTTGTTTAGTACTAGTAGCCTCATGCTACTGACTTGTCATACTGCATGTGAGGTTAGTCTAGCTTTTTAATTGGGCTAGATATTCTCAACCTCTGCACTAAATTCTCATAGAAAATGGCTACAGCTGCTTGATTCAGGTCAGCTGTCCCTGTTTCTGCTCACCTCTCTCTTTTCCTCCGAGAGTCTCTGTCTTTGCCTCTCTCACGACTCCTTCTTCGTTTACCTGGACTCCTGCTGGTGTCTCTCCTGTGTCTCATGCCCTCCGTGTCCTTACTGCTTCCCGCAGACTGCCGCGAGTCCACTGACGCTGAGCGCCTCTCTTCCCTTCTGAAAATAAAATTAAGTCACTTGAATCAATAAAAATAGTTTCACAGTCACTGTTCCCAAGACCACTTTTGTAATATAATGACTTGCTAATGATGTAAGACAGAGGACATACCTTTTATTAAACCTCTCTCTCTCCTCCATGTGCATATCTCAGCATACCATTTAATCCAATTATTTCCTATAAACACTGCTCCTCAGTCTTAACACCTCTGCTTGTGAAACAGGAGGCAGTAGAAGGGGTTCACTCTGTTTTGCTTTATATCTTTTAACTCTTCAACCACCTGCCTTAAGCTGCAACCTACAGCTGGAGAACCTAAGTCCCGATCTGACAGAATCATAGGATTGTTAGGGCTGGAAGGGGCCTCTGGAGATCTTCTATGCCACTCCCCTTGCCAAGGCAGGGTCACCTAGAGGAGGTTACACAGGAACGTGTCCAGGTGGGTTTTGAATGTCTCTAGACAGAGAGACTCCAGGACCTCCCTGGGCAGTGTTCCAGTGCTCTGCCACCCATTCATCTTCATTTTAATGCTGGGAACAGTGTCACTTACTAGTGTGTTTCAGAAACATTCTCTTCTCAAAGACCTGCTGAAGAGGCATAAATAGGCAATCACTAGGTCATGACTCCGTGTTTACTTCAGTGACAAACTTTTGGAAGGGTGTGCAGTGTTGCTTGACACAGCAGAAATATGTATAGCTAAAACACACTCCCAATTAGCACAGCAGCATTTGCAGGGATAAGAACTGTAAAGCCTCCCCATATTTCTTATATTATGGACACCTTTACTCTGAGGTGTAATATATCTTAACACATGGCATGTGGTAGGAAACGGTACGAAATTGAGTACTTGTATTTCCAAGTGTCCTTCTGTACCCAGCTACAACATATATACACATTTAGGCAACAGAGGGAGCACTGTTCATCCCCCAGCTCCACCAGAAACTACCTGTTCAGCTGAATCACTTGCAACTAACCTACTTACATCTGAAAGAAAGATACTTATTTTCTCTATCCTTCATGCAAGACTTAACAGAATTAGTATAAAATAAACCGAGCATATGACTCAGATAGGGGTGGTATTTGCTATTAGAAGAAGGTGGTAAGATAAAATTACAATCTGCTCCATGCCTGAAGAAGCTGTCAGTTGTGGCATACCTTCCTGAAGACTTCGACTTCCCTCCTTCACATATCTCTGCATTATCCAACCTGTTCTCCTCCTGCCACTGATTGCTGAGTTCTTCCATATGCACACCAATCACATCCCGAATCACCTGGAGATAAGATATGTTAAAAAACAAGCATGTCATGGTAGTGCCTGAAGTAGCATTAGACAAGCTGTAAACAGCTCAAAAAAACCCAAACCCCACAAGAATCTCCCCTAAACCCTGTGCATCAGATCTTTGAATGGAAAGTCTTATTTGCAGAAAAAACGTTTCAGCATAAATTTAAATAGTACCATTTTATGATAGTGAGCTATATCTTGCTGGCATTTTCACATTTAAGACTTAGCAGTTAGAAATACTCATTATTTGTAACTTGCTGCAACAAATCAAAAAAATTCCTCTATAGTTTGCAACAATAATAAAGCAGCATACAAAAAGCAGAGAAAGACACATATTATTTGTCTTTGAAAGAGTATATAATTGTTTATGCTGATATATGATAAGCACTTTTGTGCAAAAAAGCTTTTTTTCTGATCTCACCTCAGTGTAGGACTTCTTCGTTATATGAACATTCTTAGCTCTGTATGACTGCCGCCGCCTTTTGTAATCTCGCATTTCAGCCAGGATTTCAAGATGGGACTTTGGACCTTTCTGACTATCATCTAGCAAAAAAATTGGGAGTAAAACAAATGGTCATCAGCAGACGTTAGCACCTGCAGGTATGCAGGCCTTGTATGTTCAGAAACATAAAATAATTGTGTTCTTTCTCAAGTTCCTCCCGTATTTAGTGAATTTATGTGAACTATGGTGAGAATTTATCTCAAGCTTCCTCCCCAGCCTTCCTGCTGGCTGTCTACACACAAGTAAAACACCAAGCAAATGCTGTTATGTGATCCCAGTCTCCAAACTGTGATCCAAACCAATACACAGGCTTGGGATTTGGTCAAACACCTTCTAAACATGGGTCATGTTTTCAAAGCCAGTATTACAGTAAGACACAGAAGAGAAAGCCAGATTCTGTAAAAAATTTACCTGTGTAGATGACAAGCACTGTCACACCTCCTAGGCACAGCAGGGCCTGCAGGGTGACACAGATGCTTCTGCTGCACTTGGTACAGTTACAAACTGGCATGACTCAACAGGGATGAGAGGTCCCAGAACAACACCAAGGTGTGTTGCTCAAGAGCTCCACTTGGATGACTGCCAACCTCTCCTCTCCTGTTCAGCTTTTACTCCTAAACGATCTTTAATCTCATCATGTCTTACAGCAAATAATTTTTCCAAGCTGCACAGCACACTGGCAATATCAGGCAACCTGGAGTCAGTTGCAGCAAAGACAGAAGATCCGTCCACTGAGATACACACAATACGTGTGCCATGAGCAGAGCACTGAGTCTTTTCCAGAAGGAAAACATCATAAAGGACACCAAACTGGCATTTTGTGATGCCAGGTCTTTGCTGTGGCTTTTAAGAACAGTATGCTCTCCACAGTTTAAAAAAAAAAAAAAAAAAAAAAAAAAAAAAAAAAAAAAAAAAAAAAAAAAAGCACAACCAATTCTGTTTGGCTTTCAACAAAACTCATGTAACTGTACAGACTGAGAGTTCTGAGCCATAAATTCAACAACAGTCCAAACCTTGGGTGATTTTCGCTGCTAAATCCACGAAGAGATCACTGTCATTTTCCATTATCTGGGATCTAGACCTCTGCTTCTTTGTTTCTTCAACAACATAATCATAAAGAGCAAGGCGGTCAGCCTGGGTCAGGTCACAGGTGAAACGCTTGTGGTTTTGAGGAACTTCTACAGGCAGTAATGAGTAAGATCCTGGAGGTTGGACAGAGAGCTGTTACTCATAAAGTAGCATAATTATGCAGGAAAATCCCAAGAAGCAAAACAAACAAACAATGCAGTAAACCCCCAGGCTGTTTTCATCCTTCCCCTGTGTATCTGTAAGAAGTTTCAACTTTCTTAATTTGAAAATATAAAAGCTGCTCAAAGATCCCTCCCAAGCCCCACACAGGCTGTATAACCCCCACTGATTGCTTACACAGATACAGTTTTTATATGCCATGAAGGAATTGTACCAGATTAGATCGAGATGACACTCAGTAATTTCCCATGAGTTTCAGCTCTTGGTTTACAAGCTAAATCAAGAGGGGCTGCAGCTCTAACTTGTGGGTCTGTCTTATTCCTAAAATGTTATGTAAGATACTAGCTGCAAAATACCTCTTCTGCCAACAAGAATGAAAGCTTCTAGGAGACTAGACTACCAAGCACTGAGTAAATCAGTCTCACTCACCTTGTCACCTTCTCTATAGAGTTTTGATAACAGGCTGACACAGAAACTTATAGCTAAAAGGACTACAAAGGCACTTTCAAAGTGCTCCAGATCAGTTCAGATAACTGACTTAAAGTTATGGAAACAAATGCACTGCCTGCACACTCTTCTTGCCCATTCCCCAGTTAAAACACATATGCCTCCAAACAAACCAAACCATTCTCAATCCATTGCAGCAGCAATTAAATTAATTCCCCAAAGATGCAGGATGCAATACTCTAGGACATTGCCAGCAAAAAACCATTTTAGTCAAAAATTTTCAAATTTCCAGCAACCTTAGATCTGACCTCCATAATCCTGCTTTCCCCAACACAATCCCACACATCTCCAGGCACACAGAAGAGCCAATACATAAGAAGGGTGTATGCAACACTCTTTGCAACAGCAAACCTAGAGCTTCTCCAGATTATTCAGCTCTTGATGGAAGCTGGGCAACCTTTCACATCCTACTATCACTGAAGACACCAAAGAAGAGGAAGAGAAACCACAGTAACTCTACAAACAAACCTAAAATAGAAGATTTCATAATTACTGTACTTGGAACCTAAACCAGAACTGTTCTAACATGAACAAATGGATTTGAACACAAAAACTACAAGTCTCTTTTTAAAATGCAGTGTTCTTACAGCATCACACAAGTCCATAAAAATGCACTGAAAATAAAAACCACATGCTTGTGATTTTACAAGAATTACATAACTTGTGATTAAGGCCAGTTTTTCTTTTCAACAATGTAGCTATGCTAATATTTTAAATATGGTTAGAATTGGGAAAAAAGCATGAAAACAAAGAAAGAAAATCACTTCCTTTTAGACAGTGAGTCAAAAGGAAATTTACAACAAAAATTATTTTTCATTTTTTTCTGTTGCCAAAGACTTTAAATTGAACAAACAAGTCAGTAAATCTTACAACAGGTCAAGCTGCCACAATGAAAACCACCAATCCAGTTTTAGTGTTATCTCAGAGAAAGGCAAGCTTGCAGGGAAATCTGGGCAGTGAACACTGGCATCTAGTGGCTCACTGGTGCACCTTTGCAATCAACCACTCCACAAAAGGTTTATCTGCTGCTTCTCTGCTTGGATATGCTCATGTCAAATTAATTAGTTCCCATTTCCTTTCAGAGGAAATGTACCTGACATGCTGAAAACACAGCGCTCATCCCGGGAAATCTCCTTCCCAAGCACCTGCCCATTAAGCCTCTATTTGCTATGCCAGAGAAACAAAGAGAACATGAAAAACTGTCCAAGCAAGTGGTGCTGTATTTCAACGTCAGAAATGTCAGTGCTGTATTTCAGTGTCACTTTTCCTTCTGCCCATATATGTTTAACAAACCAAAGTCTACAGAGAGCAAATGTTCTTTCAGGGGTTGCAGTAATTTCTCAACCATACAGTAAAGCTCGACAGATTCCACAGGAAGCCCTGTTCTTCTAAGTCTGAACCCTCAAAGACTCTGTCCTAGCCTGGTCCCTGGCTGGTCACAAAAGCCATGGAAAAATGAAATGTAAAGGAATTGGTGAGCTTGAAGCAGTGACAAAGGACAATATTGCATTTGCAAATGTGCCAGCATAGTTCTTACACAACTTCTTAGTTCAGTCTTGAAACAGTCCAATATAGTAACACACATGTTGTTTGGTTTTTTCAGTCCTAAAGATAATAGAGGTATGAGCACAACAGACTCAAAGTCTCTCATCTAATTGCCCCAAGTATTAGAAAGTAATCATGCTTCAAGATATGCAGGGGAAGGAATATTAAAAATAAATGAAGTGAATTTTCTCACAGCATTTCTCAGTGGAATGAAGGAAGCAGCAAGGAGGGAGACAAGAGCAGTTCTCCACAGGAGGCTGGTGAAGTCACGTCAGTATTTGCTTGCTCCTTACCTTCGCTGTAGCCTGCACCTTCCTTTGCACTTTGGGCTCTAGCCTGCTTAATGATGTGGAACTGTAGATCTTTATCTGCAGGCAGAGAAGAAAATAAAATCATACAACTTTTACATCAAGTTCTCAGGCACTTGCCTGGGTTAGTCTTTATTCCTCAATGTCTATTATGAGGCTTATGGTATGGTACAGAACCTCAGTTTCATTCATGGTCAAGAGCACATTTGAACTAAAAATGTAATTTTCATCTATTACATATTTGAAATGAGGGGAGAAAATTAAGGAAAAAAATTATGTATTTCTGGGTTACAAGGATATGGAAAAAGAAATGTATGTATATTGCTCTCTGTACCATTGCTTTACCTCCAAATTCTACAGACAGCTTCCCCACCTTCTAAGCATGCATTTTAATACGCTTTCTGCATTTGACGCAAGAGCGGGGACCAAGAACATAGAAAGAAACGCCTACGAGGAAAAAACAGATCCTCCTTGTATTTTAAGACAAAAAAATAAAAGTGACCTACAGAATAGAATATCACCTACACAGTGATAAAAACATAAAACCGGTAAATTAAGGCAAATTGCAAACCACAATTTGCCTACACTAACCTCCTGATTGAAACACTCAAGACTTTCAGGAGGTCTTGGGGAGTTCACAGCTGCCAAGGCAGGGGGGTTGTGCTACCGTGAGGACCCGCACTCCTCAGTCCCACACCTCTGACCTCGCCGGGATCTCCCCTCAGCTCCCCATCCTCTGCATCTCCCCGGGGTCTCTGCTCAGCCCCAGCCCCGTGTGCTGCCCCATCAGGCGGAGCCGCTGCCGCTTACCCATGGCGACGGTGGGAACTTTCAGGTTTTCGTAGAAAAAGCTGCAGTCGTACATCTCGGCCTACGGGACCAAAGGGCTCTGTCAAGGCCCGGGGCCGCCGAGCGGCGGCAGCCCCGTGCCCCGTCTCCCGAGCCGCGCTCCCACCTCCTCCTCGGCGGAGTATCCCATCCTGCGGAGCCGGCAGGACTCCGCGTGCCTCTCCAGCGACGAGCGGGGGACGCGGTGATGGACATCGTAGGGGCACAGCACCCACTCCACCTACGAGGGGACACGGGTCGGATCAGGCCAGGTCAGTCCCGTCCCGCCCCGCCCCGCCCCGCGCAGCCCCCGCCGGCTCACCGGGTCCCCGCCGAGCCACACGGCGCTGCCGGGAACCGCCATGGTTGCACTGGACGCCGCCATCGCTGTGCCGGGCGGTCCCGTGACCCCGCAGGGGCGGAGCCGCCGCCACGTTCGCTGAGGGCGGAGCCGCCTCAGAGGGGGCGGCAGCGAGCCGGGCAGGGTACGCAGAGCCGTCTGGGTCGGGCTTTGCCTTTCGTTTTTCTAGATCAGTAGCCGGTGGCTGGACAGTTATGGTTAATCAGTTGCATTGGGAGTATCGGATGCTTGGTTAGAATTTTAAGGAACAGGGAAGACAATCCCAAATTGAATGGGCTGTCCGGATGAGGGCCACCAGGAGCGAAGTCAGCGGGGCTGAGCAGTGACAGGGGAATGGCAGTCCCGGCAGTGGGCGATCGCCACCGCCGACTCACTGGCCACCTACTCAGCACGGACTCCAGGCTCAGATGGGGGGAAGGAGCGCGCCCGCAGACTGATTGAGAAGTGAGGCGCGCAGCCAGCAAATGGGGGTTGAGTAGTAATTAACACAAAAGTTACGTAATTTTCAACTAGTGAATGCTGATGCCCTTGCGGTGGAAAAGTGTAAATAGCGTGAAGTTTCGGCGCTCGGTAAAGCAGCCTTGTGCCGGTCACCCCCAGCTGACTGCCCGGCGCGAACGGGAACAAACCCTGGGAATGCCGCCGTGCCTAAGGGGCGCGGGCGCCGCCTGCCGGCCGGAGGCCGCGGGGACACTCCCGCCCTGAGGGGCAGCTCCTTTGCCTTCCCTGAGCACAGCCTGAGTGCTCGGCAGCCTCACCGAGGGCTGCTCTCCTGGGCGCACGGTGTTCCTGCCTGGGCGCCCCGGAGCCGCCAGAGCGCTCCCCCTGACCGTGGCGGGGCAGAAGGAGCATCAACCCCCCCGTCGCCATCGAGGCCCGATTCCCTCTTGCTGCGCGAGGAATGCGGTGCGAGATGACAGCCGCCCTCCAGCGGGCTCCTGCCGCAGGATCCGTGAGAGCATTTTATGTAATGCAGAACCAGGATGGGTTTGTCCCCTCCTGTAGCACAGGGGTGTTGTCAGTGTGGAAGGAGCTGGATGGCTACACAGGGATAGCCCAGGGGTCCTGCCCAGTACTTGGCCTTAATTCTGAGAGCATTTCCCTGAAGGGCTGAGGGAGCAGTAGGGCTCAATCAGGCTGTAAGGCAGGATGAGGAAAGAAAATCTATCTTAAGGGATAGATTTCACATGATTGACATTTGTGCTTGCCTGTTTCTGTCGTCTGTGAAAAGCAGACGACTGGATGGAAGAGAGAGAGGGTCTATCAGGGCAGCGTGGGGGAGAGGCAGCATGACAGATGCAGCTGGCAGAATGACTTTTGTACATCTGCTTTTCTTTAGCAGATTACAGCCCTGCACAGTGAATTTGAGACTCAGTTGGGATTTTAGCCCTTTAGAGATTTGGTTTCTCTAGCTCTGTTTGCCTGGGGATCTTTGACATCACATGATACAGAATACTTGTTGTGAAGACTTCCCAGCTGCCCTTGCATTTTCGTCTGTGCTGTACTGAAGTACACTCGCTAGCATTTGCACATTTTATCAAGAGTACAGAGAAAAGCTCTGCAAAACTCTTTTGACCATCTCCACTGGAAAAAAAAAAAACAACATTTCTTCAAAGTTATGAAAGTCAAGTTCAACAAAGTATCCAAGCAGATTTTTTTTAAGACTAAAGATTAAACAAAAATTTTAGTTTGTTTACTTATAAAATAAATTGATAAGAATTAGGATAAATGTTTTGTTCTGCTAAACAACAACATTTTGAATGATTCAGAATTATCTTAGGAGTTCCTTTTCCTCTCAATAACCCCACTTCTTGTTATCATGGAACAATCGTAGCTACAGACTTTCTAGGAGCAAACTGACTGAATGGGAGACAAAGATCATCAGCTTAGAAAGTTCATAACACCATTTTTTCTTCCAGGCAAAATGACACTTTTAGGTGGGCTTCTCATCAAGCAGAGTGGGATTGTCACAGTCTTTCAGCTAAAACTCTTTCCCAGCTGTTGTCTCCAGTCTGTGGCACACCCTCTTCTCCTGCACCCAGCACTGTGCTGCTTCCCAACAGAGTCGTGACTTTGTCATCAAACACTGTGGTTCATAATGTAAATTTAACACACTCAGTCTCATGGTCCCTTCTGAGAAGGAGAGCGGAAACTCTACAGCCACATTTCCCCAGGCAGGAATGTTGCTTGGCTGCAGCATCCTGCAGTAGGGGTACTTGAGTGTGGTCTGGCCCCTTTGCAGAGCTACAATTCATGCCAAGTACTGTGGTGCTTTCATAGATGCTTCTTCTGAGCAACGTGAAGCAATAGAGAAAGTCTCTGTGGAAATGAGCCCCAAATATCCTCACTGTGCAGCAGAACAGTCGTAAACTACAGGAAAAGCAGAAGGTACAACAGGGAATTGGTGTATACATTAAGCCAACAGAAAGACCATACAGTGCTTCTGGAGAACTCCTTAAATGTACCACCTTGTGTTTTTCTCCAGGTGAAATTTATATTGCTAGATACTCCAGCTGTTGGCACATCAAGAACCACCTAGTTTAGGACCATACCCTGGGGCACAAAGCTTAACCTATGTTGAATGATCCCATCCCAACAAAGTCACTTGGAACGTCCAAGAGTGTCTGGTTGAAACTACACTGAAATCACACTCCTCTCAAGGTCCAAACCTTCCTGATGGGTGTGCAAGAGGAGTGGGAGGCTCATCCTGAGCAGCAAACCCCTTCCCCACACAGCTGACACAGGGAGGAGCATGCCATGATGGCTCATGTTAGTTTTTCCTCCACTACAAACAAAACCTTCCAGACTTTCTGCAGCCAAATATTTATTTAGATGTATACTGAATTTTTCTCTAACATGAAAGAAAGACATCTTTCATATTTAGCATTTCTTCTATTCCTTAGATTCAAAGCACTACTTACAGTTTTATTGTGTTCACTGTTCCCCCTGGAAACAAGGGAAAAATATGAAAGCTCAATTTATTAATTTTTTAAAATATACTTTGGCTAAAATAAGCTTTGTAACAGTTTTCACAATCCTTACCACATTCAGCATGCACATTTTTGGGTGGGAAAGGGCCATGAAGCAAGGCAAAACAAGCTCTAGAATGAATAGAGATCTCTCAGGACTACCCAAATGCCAAAATGGAAGCAGCCGGGTTTGTGACCCCAGAGAGCCCATGCAGGGAGATAGAAAAGACAGCTTTTGACCTCCAACTGTGATAGATTTTTGCTGGTTCCACCCCAACATTTTTGGTGAAGTTACAAGATCTCTGCATCTTTGTGAAGGGTATGGAGTAAGCAGCCAGCACCTGGCAGACCTCAGTGTCTCCTGCAGCAGGGAATGACTCTCCCAGGACATATGCCATGCAGATCTCTAGGGCAGTTTAAACTGCAGCTGCTTCATTAACACTCACCCCTTGGACTGCAGGAGCAGGGGATGTTGAACAGGAAGGTGGGGGGGGGTCCCACCCTGGTGCCAAGATTGACTCTACTCATCTCAGAGCAGCTCTGGCAGTCGCCACCTCTTCTCCCTTGCCCCTGGAGCCCACATGTCAACCTCATTTTCTCCAGGAAAGGAGCTGTCACATCCAGGCTGATAAGCATCAGTGTCACTGCAAAAATGAGAGAAATTTGGTGAAGATGAAGCACACAGACACTCGCATTTCATTCTTTTTGGTCACTGTTGCTTTTACTCTCTTCTATCTTAGACTTCAGTGAAGATGCCACATTCAAAATCTGTATCCTCAGCTGAACCAGCTTTTCTGTCTATAGGGACATGAGGTGAGCTTCTCTCGCACATAAGAATCAATTTATAGAAGTATCCTTTATATCATAGGCATATTTTCCAAAATTCCCTTTACCAGACCACTGACAAGAGTTTAATTTTCATCTTTTGCTGTCCAAGTTCTAATTTTGTTGCCCTCCAGCTCATCCTGAAGTGCCAGTGTGGAGCAATGCAGGTGCTGATGGCAACCAGAGGACTCAGAGAATGCTCAGACCTCACTGCTTTATCTGCTGGGGAAGTGCAGCTGATTTTTTCCTTCAGCTGTGTACTGCCCAGAGCCTGCTGCAACTCCTTAGCTTCTGGATGTTTATTCCTTTGTAACTTAGCCCAGTTCACAATTACAGCCTGTGGTGTATTTTATGAGCTGCAGTGCACCGGACAATTCCAAATTGATTTACAGGCAGCAACTCTAGCACCTATTAATGCTTTATTGATTCTTCTCTCTGTATCTCTCTATGATCTCTCACGGATTCCTCAGATTTAGATCTGTTTAATCAGGCTGGTATCATTCTCATCTTTAAAGGTAAAGCATGGTGTTCTCACTTGATGGAGCTGGGAGTTCACTGTTAAACAGCCAGAAGTAAATCCAATGCCCTCTTTCACACTCAAGTTTTAACACGTGTATTTTGAAGCCTTCATGGGTTTTTCTCTTTAAGCCCTTCACAGTTTCTGCACTGTAACCCTTGATTCTTTGCCTGCTCCCTTCTCTGCCCTTCCCTTGCTGTGAGCTATCCAACAAGCCAGTACCTGCCACCTGCTTGGAGCCAGGGTGGAGGCCTTTCACTTTCCTCCTTGGTTGTTAATGGTCTGGTGGGCATCACTGTCTATTTAATTATTTTTTCATTAACCCCTGTTGTGATTAAACATAATCCCTGTGAAGAACGAAAGCCTCTTCCTTTTGTCACAAATCCCGAGAAGGAAACCAGCTAAACTAAAATGTGTCCATAACTGTGGAAAGTGGCAAGTTCTGGCAGGTGACTTGGCCCCTGTACTTGCTTAGCTGTGGCAGTGCCCTGCTTGCCACAGATGTGGAGACCCTTCCAGCACAGGGCTCCTTGTGTTCTTTACCAGGAAGCACAGAAGAGCCCTTGGTTTTCTTTTAAAAGCATGCTATTGATTTCTAATTGATGTCTGCTCGAAATGCCACACAGGGGAGCTGAAACAGCACAGAGCTTGGCATGCTCTCAGCACTTGCACTACTTGGAAAGCTTTAGAGCAACACAGAAGCCCTGTGCCAACTGCATGTTTCAGCTGGTGCTAAAATTTCCCTTGCATTTATCATGTGTGCATGTCTTAAACGTACCTCATTTTGCACTGGTCCAGGGAACTTTATCTCCTCTGCTGGGACCCCAGTGTATCCCTTAAAGGGGATCTTTGGCATGAGGCTGATGGTCAATGTTGGGACACGTGGATCAAGCCACGTACTTTTGCTGCATCTGCAGACTTGCGCAGTCTTAGAGGTCACTTCAAAAATGCGGCCTCTCACATTCAGCACTGTTAGTGCAGTGAATAATGATAGTTATACCTGGATGCTGCCATTTCTTCTCATAAGCATATATGAAACAAACAATACTACTTTTACCTGAAGCAACATTTCAAAGTAGGTCCCCATGAAGGAGGAGCTTATGCACAATTTCCTTGGAAACAAGTCAACAGATGCAAGGACAGGCCAGGTGTTATAAGAAGCTTAATATTCTGGGTGTATCAGTTAATCTGCAAGTGCTGCCTACAAGCATCCTTCCTCTTCCAGGAGGATTAGCATAGGGGATTTACAGAGAATCTTTGAAGAGATTGGCATATGCTCAAATGGTCACACACTGCAGCTTCCCAAGCTCATGGGGGCAGGGAGGAGAAAGTAAATGCAGGGGAGAAACAGATCCTGTTAAATAATTGCTGATGGGGAGAACACACGGTAGCTTTAGCTCTCACAGGGAGTCATAATTCAAGATCATCATATTTGCTGAGCTCATCAGTGATAGCATTTCATCAGCACAAGTCTTTGTACCCCAGTGTCATCACATTTGGAAGCTCAACCTCTCGTCTGAGACACAAAGCACAAGTGCTGCTTGCTTCTGATCAGAAGTGGTCCTCAGGCACTTGTGAATGCCTCAATTACGATGTCAAATTCTTCCCCTTGGCCAGTGTCTCTCAACCCTGCACACCCACAAGTCATTACAGTTTTGCAGTTAAAGTACTGCACTCACCACAGACATTGTGGTTTCTACATCCCTCTGTTCCCTGGTGCAGGCTTCTTTCCATGCTGTTACTTCTTTGCAGGCTTTCCCCCATTTCCTCCCCAGTCAGACCTGTGGTTTTGCAGGCATCCCCACCCGTTATGTCAGAAGCTGCACAATCCCAGGTCTCTCTGACTTGGTTCACTGACGCCCAAAACCTTCACTGAAAACCGTTTTGCTCAGTGTGTCTGCAGATCTAACCCATCCTGCTGCCTGTCCCAGCACACGCTTTGTCTGCCTCAAGGCTCAGTCTTGCAAGGCAAACAGCAGCCTGGCTGCAGTGCAAAGGAAGAGCATCCACCCTCACCCGCTTCTCCCGATGCATCTTCCATCCCCAGTGCACACAGCAGCCTGGCACATCCTTCCCTGCAAGTATGCATGAAGAATTAGGTTGTTTTCTTTGAGCACTTGTTTATTCCACTTTCCAGACTTTCAGGAAGAACTTTGCACATATTGTTCTCCGTGCCTATCAAACTACAGTGCAGTGAAGTGTGTCACCTCAGATCTATCCCTCACCCACCAGAGCAGAAGCAGTATAGAAGCACTAACAGGAGATACCTTACATAGGAGGCAAACAGTTCCACTCCCATCAGCAAAAATCTGTTAGCAAAACCAAAGCATGTCAATAACCAATCCAGAGTCCATCTAATACACACACGGAGTCATAAGCTGTGTAAAAAGAGCTGGTTTAAAACGACATGGTTTAAGCTGCAAACTCTCGTGTAGGAAAAGCTGTGTCTGTAGCTGAGAGCCCGTAGGCGGTGCTGATGCCTCTCACACCTACAGCACGCGTGGAGAACACTGCCTTGGTGGGTGGGCAGCAGATCCTACCTGTGCATATTGCACAAGGCAGTGCCTGACAGAATGAGCTGAGTTAAGATGACACACACATGGCTGTGAATTACAAAACTCTCTGTAAGGATACTGGGCACCAAGATTACTCTGGTCTATTCCTGGCTCCGGCAACAGAGTCTTAATGGGTACAGCCATGATTAGAAACAGGATAAGCAGGAGCTTACAGATGAAAGGGCTCCCTCTGAAGACCTTCCTGGTTGCCTCTGGGGAGCAGCCATGGGTGATTTGAGGCTGTTCTGTAAGCCATACCTGCCATCCTAAAACTGTCCCGCTGAAGAGAGAGAGAGGAAGGATATTTACACATCTTACAGGAATGGAGATGCAGCCAGGAAAGTCAGAATACCTCAGCTCAGTCTTGCCTTTCCCTATCTGTAGGTGGCTCCACAGGGAACCAAATGAGGAACTGGGTAGAAACACTGATTTAGAAACAGATACTAGTAGCATCATGTCTGCTCTGAAAGTTTGTCACTGGTTATTGTGACAAACTGCTACTGTGTACCAATGAAAAAAGCAACATCCTCTAAATCAGGCTCTGTTTTTTGGTATATTTTTTTTATATTTTACAGACAGGTACCCCAGAGTTTAAGATTCAGGATCCCATTCGCTGATACCCGGGCTTCCCCCTGGAACCTCATGGGGTTGCTCAGCTGCAGTCGCCCAGGCAGGAGCTGCGAGCTCCCTGACTACCTCCTGTTTCCTCAGCCTGGGATCTGCAGGGGCAGCAGAGCAGCAAGTTGTAAACACACAGTTACTAAAAAAAGCCTTTAGCTGTGACTGCTTTTGCCCGCAGAAAGCAAGCCTGATTGGCCGCATGGGTGCATTTGTTTTGCCGCGTGAGCCAGCGGTGCTGCAGCGCGCTCCGGGTGGCCCCTGGGGTTTGTCACTGCTCACCGCCTGGTCACGCTGAAAAATGAGAAGGCCGTCATCAGTTTATCCCAGTAAGTGATACTTGGCGTAAAAGAGACAAATGCCAATCGATCCTTTCTTAGAAATCCACTCTATAACAAGGCAGCTGCGAAGCTAAAAGGTGTCAGGTACCGTCGCTGCTCCTGGCAAGGGGCAGAGCCACCGCAGGCAGGAGGCGGTGGGTGCTCTCCAGGCGCCCCGGGAGGCCTTCACGGGGACGAAGCAGTTTTGTTAAGCACAGAGAGAAGGGCAGAGGGAGGTTTTGGGGTAGGAGCAGCTTTGGAAGCTCTTCCCAGCCCGACACCAGGTGGAGCTATGGAAAGCAGCGAAGTCCCGCGCATCGGCCGGCACCGGGAACACGAAGGGGCTCCCTGTCCCCCGACAAACACAGTCCACAGCCTTGCCTTGCGACCCTGGCTCTTCCTTGTCGCATCCACGCCTGCTGCAGGTGGCGATTCGGGATCTTCCGCCTCGCTGCCGGGCATGGCACAGCAGCACGGACGCAGTGATATTTCAGTAATGGAACGGCTGCACAAAACCTTTCCTTAGCTCCTAAAGCGGTCTGGTGTCTTTACATCACCAGGAAAAGCCCTCACACTCCTCCCGTTATAAACCTAGAGCACATCCTTCACGCTGCCTTTTCTCCATTTTATTGGGGGAATAACCGCGCGAGGAATCCTGTGGATATTCCCTTCCCCATCAGCAGCTCAGTTCTCTCTCATTCTCCACTGTGCCAGCGCTGCAAGCTGGTACCTGTCATCCATCTGCAAGGGTGTGGGCAGGGGAGACAGAGCAACTCTCCTGAGCCCCCTGCCAACCCAAGACGTGCAGTGTTCCTCTCCCAGCCGAAGTGGGAAGGCTTCCAGGCTGACATTTTACCTGCATTTTTCCTCCCTGGGGCTATGGTACAAGAAAATTTCAACTGGAGAAACTTGTGCCAAGCTCAGACTGAAGGCACCACAAGACACACAGAGCTACTGCACTCAGACAAAGCCCACAGCAGTAACGTGCCATGAGCAGTTCTGTCAAACCCTTGTTTCCAGCAGCCAGCGAGAGGACTTTGTGCTTTGAAAGGTAACAACTCAAATTAAGATTGCTCCCATGTTTCTCAATGGTGTGGCCTATGCAACACTGTTGCAAAATCACAGATGATATTAGAACCTTTCAGCTATTCCTTGATGTCTGCCCACCCCAATCTGAAATAAAAATTGTTTAAAACCCAGGGGATTCCACAGGATTCTGTTCATTATGACAAAATGACACACGAAGCACGTCAGGGTTCCTCCAGCTTGACATTGCCCTTCTGCTTCTGAACTATTGCTTCCAAAATCCTCCCCACAGCAGCAATTCCCCATTCCACCATTCTCTAACTCTTGCTCAGAGTCTGAAATTAAATATTAAATAAACCAACCCTCAACAAAATTTCCAGAAGCAAAAGAGGCCTTCAGGTTCATCTGCCTGGAGATATATTTCAAGAGGCTTCTAGGAATTTTCTAGTATTTTTTCATTCCCCTTATACTTCTCCAGTCTCACTCACGACCTGTATGAATTGGAAGCCAGAAATTTTTAAATTAAAGAAAGAATCCCCAAGGAAGTGAGATAGATATTTTTTATATTTTATGTAATGAATATTTATAAATTATATATTATTTATGTATAGATTTGAAAGGTCAAAAGTGTTTATATATACATATATATGCATGAATATATGCACAGATATACATAAAAGGTCAAAAGTATGATTAAAGAAAGTATCAAAATTTAAAGCTTTTTTTTCTATTCCTTTTTTCTATTTTTAGATTTTTTTCATTACTCTCTTCTGCAAGTTTTATAGGCTTACCTGCAGAAATCCTCCAGCTTTGGAGAAAATCCCCACAGAGTCTTTTTCCACCATGCTTGGTAAATTCAACAACATTCTTCATCATGGAATGTTTTCCATCTGATTGTGGGGGGATGAGCGGGGTGGGACAGGGACAACACACACTTGACACAACTGCAGATTATAGTATGATCTTCTCCAAACTACCCTAATTGAAATGAACTAAAGGGCGTGTGTGAAACCAATCAGGGAAAGAAAAAAACGTAAGTGGATAACAGATGGCCCCACAAGATAGGGGAAGCTATGAAATGAGCTCAACTGGACTAAGTCATTAGAGGCTTCCAAACAAACAGGCAAAAATAGCTGCTGCTAAACACTGGAATCATTATCAAATATACAAATCTATCTGTAAATTACACAATGTTTCTGCTAAAAGCGAGGCTAAAAAGTGTGACTTCCTTATACTGCAAATTTACCATGAGTGCCTTTATGAAAAGCATTCATTTCTGTTCAAGCACCAGTAGTGAACTTTTGTTAACATACTACTGTGACCTGTCAGCACAGGTGTGAAAACAAGAAATACTTGGTTTGTCCTTCTCACTAGAAGGTAGGAAAATCTGGTTGCAGTTCATCTTGTATTCTTTTGTGCACACCTCATCTAAAGATCAAGGTCCTGATCTAGCAAAGCAGAAATGCACACTCAGCTTCCATCAGACCTGAATCTATAGTTCAAGCCAGTGGGAAGAGACACACTCTAACAGCAGATGCTGGAGCACATCTGGGTGCAGCCCACCAAGTTCTCATGTTCCAAGATCCTCGGGAGAGCTTTCAGCTGCACACGCAACCAAGAACAAAAGCCAGACTCAGCTCTGACTGATTGTGGTGGAGGACACAAGTTTTGGAAGAATTTTGTAGACACTACTTTTCCCTTCTACTATCAATGTAGAACTGTCAGTGCAACATTCCAAGTCTTGAAATCTCTTCTTGTTGAAATTTTAGCTGAAGTTTCCAGTGGATGTGAGGTTAATGTTACTCTGTTCAGTATATCACTGGTTTTACCTCCTTCCCACAGATATACCAGAGGCCAAATTTGAAGTTGAGATACTGGAGAAACAGACAGCAAAAAAAAAAAAAAAAAGATGAAATTTTGTCAAGACAAGTAAAAAACACTGCCCTTGGGCAGGAGTAATCAATTTAGGAGTACAAATCAGGATCAAATAGTTAGGAAGTGTTGGAGAACAGTTTTAGGGGTTTACAGTGGACCATGAACTGTACACAAGCCTGTGGCAGACTGCTGTGCAATACAGGACCATGTAAATTGGAGATGAGTGAACAAGACCAACGAGTAATCCTGCAAGTACTTCTTGCATTCTGTTGAGCATTTTTAAGGCCTCTGCAGGAGATATATGCCTAGACTGAACACTGTCTTTCAAAACCAAAATGGATCCAGAATAAATTGAAGTCAGAGAGACTGTGGAAACTCCAGTGCTAGAAATTTGTAAGTACAATTTAGCTCAATACTAAACTTTTATCAGTAATGATAATTTACTGTACTCAGGCAGATGGTATCCTGGAGTTCATGATACCTCATGACCAACCAACAGGGTGACGACATTCAATGCTATGCATGGATGTTCTTGCTTTTAGCTGGTAGTCAGAGTGCAGTGTCTTTGTAGCTCTGTGTTTCAGCTTCAGCACAGTGTTATCCAGGTAACTAGCACTACTGTGCTTATGTTAAGGGGGTCAGAGAATCCTTAACTGTAAAAGAAAATAAAAAATCCCAAGTGAGGTTAAAGAGGAAAGTGGCAAAAAAAAAAAGTCTTGTAGAAATCTGAGAGCAGCATCAGGGTATAAAATTTGGTGGAAGAGGAGGGGGTGGTAAGCAATGCTTTCAATCACATGGGTAGGATTTTTTAGAGGGCACAAAGCATTTGCTGTCAACCACTATCTGTTCTCCTTTCTCTATTTCACATGTGATTTGTAGACAATAAAAGAGCTAGCTGTGCTGCTTCTCTGTACAGGTATTGTTAACAAGGTTTCTTGATCCTCTGGAAAATACTGCAAGTGAAATGCAAAGAAGCAGCAACATGGATTAGTCCCTTGGAGAAGGGTTGTGGGAGATCAGGGACATGCCTACCTGACCATGCATTGCTAGAGAAGACTGCCACAAAACCATCAAAATGGTTTCTTAACAGCATGCCAGCCAAGTCACTCACTGACAGGCTTAGCTTTACTCTTCTAATCTTCATAGAAGAAGGAAAATATGACTGTAATTAATATACTTGACAAATGGAGAGGAAATCCCGAGAGACAGCAAGGGTGTGCTGACGGCAGTGATACAGATGGGCAGCAGAGCTGGGATCAGAATTCAGTATGACCTGAGTGGAACTCTCCTGGGGGGCACTGCCTCAAGTGCAGGTGGGTTACACCTCCCTTTGCAGCTCCGAGTAAAACCACCATGAGAACCTGTAAAAACCACACACTTTTTCAGTTCTTGGTCAACATTAACCACCAACGTAGACAATAAATATCCTTATCACTTTTGCAAATGAGTCAGATTCTTCATTACATGCAGAGTTAAAGTGCTGTCAAAGTCTGCTCCTCCCATGCTGCTCCACACAGAGTGGTAGCCTGGCTATCTCACACTGAAAAGGAGATATTTTGGTAGCAAATGAGACTGGGTGAACTGACTTGGGGGCAAGGAGAAAAGCAGTCAGAGAAGAAAGCACAACATTGCACAGTACAAGTAGTACTCAGATCTTGTCTCCTACGTATATAGCAGTACAAATAACTTCCAAGTTATGAAAGAGAAGAAGAAGCCAATGTAAGAAAGAATATTTTTATCCCTTGTTCACAGAAAGAATGAGATACATGTCACCATGTAGTACAAAGTAAATTGCAGTAGATTTTTCAGAGGAAACAGATTGGTATTATGTCTACAATTGTACGAAAAGACCACGGATGAACCAACTGTTTAACCATTCATAATTTTAACTCTTTATTTTCTTTTGAATGCACAGAGTTTAAGCTACTATGTATGTTGCTTTGTGTACTTTTCACTGGTCATGTTGGAAGGTAAACTTGCCCTGGAATTATCATCTCACCTGTAAATAGCACAAAGAATACAAAAAATTTTTGCACTTTTGAAGTTGCAATGACCAACGTGATGGCTTTTTCTAAATTGCTGCTTTAATGGCTTACCTATTTCAAAATATATTTGACTATTTTGCTGTCTAAGTTTTGAAGTTCCTTACTTGCCAGCTGAAAATAAAGCAGCTCAGCTGTGGGCTGAGAGCTGAGGCAGGTGGCAGATGGACAGAGAGGAAGAACTGCCATCCCTCAACAGGCTACACCCACACTTGCTGGGGAATTGGTTTCCTCAAAGCACTGTCCTAATTTAGGTTAGCTGGCAGCAATTCAGTTTTGAAGATCTTATGATACCCAATGTTAAAAGAGTCAATAAGATGTGTTGCTGTATCTCACACACCTCTAAAACAGCAAAAAACTTTACTACACATGATAGATTAACAAAAAACTCTGTGAGAAATAAAGACACTATTTTTATCTCCTCACACATCTTATTCTTATGTTTATAGCTATGTACATTCAGAGCTAGTGTAAAATCCCAAAAGTAATTTTTAATTTTGCGTGATAGCTGCATGAGATATTTAGCATGGTGGAAATACCATTTACTCAAGTCAAGTTTTCCTGGGGGGAGGAAAGAAGAATGTCCAAGTAATCTCTTTTAAAAGAATAAGAAAAAATGTAAACAGGGTGGAGTTTCTAGTGATGAAAGATAGGGATTCCCAAGGGGTGTTGTAATTGGTGCTCTCTACAACAGCAGCAATAAATAGTTTATTCTTCCACGTCATAAACTATTTGACTAGAAAGCTGGGAAAGAAAGTTTCTTGTGCATTTGTGCCCTGTATCCCAAAATACACAAGGAAATGCTCATGCTTTATGTGGGACTTGGCTGCACAGTTTTCACACAGGTAGGAAAACAAGGGAGTGAACTGAAGGACAACAAGGCTGGGCCATAAACACCACTAGTGAACAGGAACTACTTTTGGTTCTGACTGCCACTGAAAGCCCTAGAAGACACCATCCTCACTGGCTCACTCTTTGTCCTTTCCAAGGGAGGCTTTGTTCAGCTGGTGTCAAGCTGGGGTGACAGTCTATCAAAGTGCAATTGCAAATTTAAAAACTGACAAATAAAACATCAGGCCACACAAGACAAAATTCTACTGCCACTGGCCTGTTAGCATAAAAGAATGCAGAGAGCTGGGCCTTCAACAGCATTAGCCACTATGAACAAACAAAATGCATGACTTCTCTTAGACATTTTTCCTGCAGTAAAATTGGTACAACCAAATGATGATAATTAGTTCCTAATGACAGTTTTTGGACTACTAGTAAGATCAATATATTAGGGGCTTCTGCCTGTCCAGTCAGAGAAGCTACAGGCACTTTTGGTGAGTTGCTCATTTCTCTGTACTCAGTGTGGTTGCTGGCTGTAAATAACCATTTCCGTATTAAGGGAAAGGCCAGTATATCCCAGAAACCTTCTGGGATTTACAGACTCATCACAACAGTATTCACTTGGCAATCACATTGAGTTATGGGAGCTGCCCTACACTGCCCTGCACTTGCTGAAGTGAAAGCTGCCTCAACTTTACAAGGAAATAAGACATATTAGCTAAATTTAAAAAAAAAAAAAAAATGAACACTGGGTCTTCCCAGGCAATTTTCAGTTCTGCTCTAGGAAAACCATTGCCTGTGACTGACTGCTCCCATGCAACTAACTGTATTGGCAGTGCATACAGATTAAAAAATTCACTCATATACTGCAAATTACAGGACTAGAACCTTAGACTTTAAATTCTCCAGGACAGAATACCCTTTTTAGCAGGAGCTATATGCAATATATAATAAAAATTTGAGGCATATTATAAAATAGCCTACTATGCCTACTCATTATGATTACGATCATGATCACATTACAGTATTATTAACAATTTACTTTATACCAGAATTTCCCCAGAAAGCCTCTAGGTTGTTTAAGTTCCTAAAAAGTTTTATTTTGCCATCCTAATTTGTGGCACAAACATGGCACACTAAAAGCCTGTTAAAAACCAAATCCAAACAAACAGAAAACACCCAAACACTAGCATTCTTAACCATCTTACTAAAACGTACTTTCTTGGGGGAGCTTAATTATTTAACAAGCAGTTTAATTCACCTCATCAACCCACTCTGCTTGGTCTTTCTTCTGCAGCTGGCTGCTCTTGGCTGCTGTCCCTGCTCCACACAGCCTTAGTATCCACAGCATCTGGAGCTGTGGTTTTCCCTACTCAGTGCGAGCCACCAGCCCTGCAAAGCTCCTGCACGGTCCCCAGCACTTCGCTCATCCAAAGCGCAGCCAGGCACTGGACAGGTACAAGCGGGGGGCTGCTCCTGTCGTTCTGGATGCAGCCACGTGGTTCTGGGTGGCGGGAGAGAAGAACTGTATGCCTGCTCGCTGCCGTGCCAGTTCAGCTCAGAAAACAGCGCTTGAACTGTTTTAGTGGCTTCACAGATGTTGCTTGTGGGTCTCAATGCACAGCAGCACTCTCTCCTTTCACCTCATCGCATCTGAGCGCACAAACCCTGACTGGAGCCCTCAGCTTCCCAGATGCCCAGATCTGGGACAACTTCCCAAAGATCCAGACCAAAGGTTTACATTTAGGCAAGCATTTTGAGCCCCCCACTCTCCCAAGCACAGAATGAAAGGATAGATTAGGCGAAGGACTGCCTTTTTAAGAGATCCTGGTGGTTTGAAACAGAGCAAGTATTGAGACTCCCAATTAATACCCAAGCCAGACATTAATGCATTTTCTAATCCACTGCACTGTATTCTATTCCTAAACACATTGTAAAAATTATGGAAAGGAAAAAATGCTTGAAACAGCCATTATAGGCTGTTAAGCATAGTTTAACAAGACAGTATTATGCCTAAAAAACAACCAGAGCCCTATGAAAGAATCAAGGGAGACATTAACAGCACCAGAAAGAAAATTTGCTGCTGTGGAAATTGGTGATTAACAATATGGCACTACTGCAGCAGTTCAGCCAAACAACCCAATTTGACTGTCAGTCTGCTGGTTGTGACCATTTTCAGGATGTGGCTGGTTGTACTAACTGGGATTTTTAAACATTACAGGTTAAATCCTAATCACTCTTAATATCAGTAAAGAAATATCATACCTTGAATAGTAAAAATAAATTGTTACAATGTTTAAGATGAATTAGTTATATTTTCAATAGTATCCTAAGTTAAGTTAAGGGTTAAGGGCAGCTGATCATGATAATTTTATCTTGTTTTTAAATAAAAGCATGTTAACTGACTGTGATCAGGACATGTGTTCAAGGGTAGTAAAAAAACAAGTGGGCTTGATTAAAGTGAAGATTTCAACAAGTACTTATTAATCAGAAACTTCATGTCAATTGTTTTAATATATCAAAGATCAGGAGAAATGGAGATTCACTGATTAGCTTATTAGCAGCATTCAAACCTTGCCTGTGTTGGTGTTACAAGTTTTGCCTTGGTAGATTAAAAAAATGCTTGACTCCTAATCCAGACTTTATTTTTCCAAGGAATTTTCAGGAAAGGGGGCTTGTAGCTAGTGGGTAGGTTTTATCTGTATTTCTAAAAAGAAGATGAATATATTGTATGACCTGAGGAATGCATTGTGCTGTAAGTTGCTTCACTTTCCTCAAGGAAACTGAATAAATCTTTTATTCATTGTGGGGGTTATTTCATCAATACGTGTAAACAAAAGAAATTTTCAATAAAAGATTCAAATACTATTTCTTTCCTCTTTAGAAAGACTTTGGGGAGTAATGATATGAAGCTATTTTTAAGACAGATCAAAATGTATAATTTTGCTTCTAGATCAAGTATATTTTTCTGACATGGCTCCATTTGCTGTTATTGGCCCCAGGTGTCAGCCCAAAATTAAAGTAAACTCACTGTACCACCGACAATATGGCCACCTCTATTTTTAGGCTGTGTGTGCACAGCCAGCACTTTTAAGTTATCTTTACAATGTAGCCTCCTTTCCAGCTGCTGAAGTAATTAAAATTACGTGTGTACCACCATAAGATAGAGTTCATCCCTCTTATAACCACAGCCAGACCACTGGGGCTGCTGAGTGGCTGCCCATTTGATGTGGTGTGACCATCTATGGCATGTTACATGGAGGGCTACACCTCTAGGTTTGTCTCTCAGCTTGTGCCGTAATCAGGCAAAGGTTTTTAAAATACTCTGAGGACTGTTTGTCAGACACGCTCTTCTCTACGATTAATGGATTCAGACAGCTCCATCTGTAATAAGCATTTTCTCATTAGAGTGTTGTCTCAAAGTAGCACTCTGCAAATTTACTTTTCTGATGCAGTGAAAAACTTGAAGTGAAATCAAAAAGTGGAATATCACAGTAATGGTTAGCACTATCGTAGTCTTGCCATCAGAAAGCCCTGTGGCTATAACAGGAAGAGTCACAGAAGGGCTGAGATTGAAAGGCACCTCTGAAGATAATCTCATCCAACTTTTCCCCACCTCTATCAAGACAGAATCAGCTAGAGCCAGCTGTCCAGGACCAGTTCCATGCAGCTTTTGAATATCTCCAGGAACTACACCACCTCTCTGGGCAACCTATGCCAGCACTCAGTCACCCACACAGTTAAAGTATGTTTTCTGATCTTCAGAGGAAACATGCTGTATTTCAGTTTTTATGCTTTGCTCTGACTCCCTCACCAGGCATGACTGTAATGTGTCTCATCTTAACACCTTTCCTGCAAGTATTTACAAACACATATTGATAAGTTCAACCATGAAGCTTCTCCTCTCCAGACTGAAGAGTCCCAGCTCACTCAGCCTTTCCCTAAGAGATGCTCTAGCCCATCATCCTTGTACCTGGACCTGATATGGTCTTTCTGTGATGCGCCATTGTCTCATCTGTCCTACACTGAGGAGCTCAGACCAGCAGTGTGCCAGTGCTGAGCAGAGGGGAAGAATCACTTCCCTTGGTCTGCAGAGGATAATGGCCATAGGGTTGGAGGAGTTTCAGCACTCCCTCCATGGCATCTCCAGCCATGGCACAGGCAGCAGACCACTCTAGGTGATGGTCAGATCAGTAGATGGGTGCCTCTGCCCCCTGCAGCAGGGAGGCACCTGTTTGCATGGGCTCACCATTTCATCCCCAGAGTCTTGCACGGTTTAGGGTCAGATGGAGCAGATTCTTTGCCTGAAGGCATACCTGACTCCTCATCAGCTTTGAGTGCAGGGAATGCATCTCCCAGTTTTAAGCCCTTAGATAGGGTCAGGAACATTTTCTTAGTGACAGAAGTCCTGAACTTCCATTCTTCCCATTCTCCAGCAGTTACACTTACCTTAATACCTCAATATTAGTGGTGGATACTGCCTGCTTCTCTGCTGCAGTCATGGTCTAGGATTCCTCACACTACTGAGAAGAACCTTTCCAATTTTTTTCCCCCTTTTTCATAAAAATACTAATCTATCTCCCTTTTTCAGCTCTCTGATGCTGCATAGCTTGCTTACTCCCTTTTGTAACTCCTCCATTTGGTTTGCATATCTTCCAAGACAGCACACATCTGGCAGGACAGCAGGCCATCTCTCAGGGATCAGGGAGATGCTTCTGGTACTCCTCGCAGCCCAGGGCTTGGAGGCCTTCATCTGCCATCCAGACTCGGCTTCAGGCCACTGCCCAGGCAGAAACAGCTGCTCCAGCATCTGCCAGGCACACTGCCCTGTGACACATCACCACCATAACTGAGACTGTCACAACACTAAAAATCTCACTGAAGCCCCCTCCTTTGTGGTCTGCTGCACAAACTGCTGCCTTGGAGCTGTGCTCCAAGCCAGGACTCTTAGATAGTCCTCACCTGAGCACTGGCTAAATGTGCTTCACCCTTCTAAGGATGGGCAGCTGCCACAAAGGCTGCAGGCATGCTGGGTTAAGGGCAGCTGATCATGATCATTAGAAGCTGCCAGAGCTTCCTTGACCCCACCCCTGGTAGTTCCCCTTCCCTTATTCTTGCCGGACAGCAGCAGGCACTCTCTAGTTTCTCAGCATTTCCTAGGTGTATCCAATGATCCTGGACCTTGTCCCTGGAAGATCCCGAAGCTCCCAAAGCAGAATGCAGAGACTGACACCCAAACAACTCCATCTGTTGCCTGCACCCAAGTATGCATTTAATGTGTGAATAACCTTCAATTTTATTGTGTCTATATATGTATAAATTTCAGGTCCCCTTTTTATTTGAAATGTTAGCAGCCTAAATCACTGATTGGTCTCCCTGATGTGTTTGACTGCTTATTGTTAGAGCTGTGCATAAACAATTCTGGAGAGCTTCAAGATGGCTAAGTATGCAGAAGGTGAAATTCTAGGAAGTTCAGGCATAAAAGCATCAGAATAGCTGCATGGCGTCAGAGCAGTGGTCCACCTGAAAGTGTCCCATACTGGATACCTAGGTTCTTCTCCAGAGGTCTGTGTAGCTGAGAGGGACTCCTTAACTCCCTTTATAACCCCTCTGCTAAACCACAGATTCAGTCTGAGGTGAGTTAGGATTTATTCATATATTCAGCTTCTTTAAACACGTGAATTCCTCAGGGTTTACTGGCAGCCATTAAACCCAAGTGAGTTAAATAGCTCTAAGTTAAATAGCTAGAAGGGCTATCCTTAGGGTATTTCATTAAAAATAGGTTCCTGACCAAAGGAATTTCATCAGATTATCTTTCATGAAAACATTACTGTGAAAGGATATAATTCCTTGGGAAAGACATCACATAGCATGTTCTTATATTATGAAAACTATTTCCCTTCTCATTCCAGGTATTCTGCCAAGAAACAAAGGACCGTAGCTGTGTATATGTTCTTTGCTCTCTGTGTAGTGTTTTAAGATTATTTGACAAGAATATGCAAAAAATCCTTTTTTTTTTTTTTTTACTTCTTTATTAAAGCAAAAATAAAGATCCTGCCTCTCATGGGAGGCTGTTTTGACCTGGTTAGCAATGAATCATCAGTCAGTTTCTTGAAAACAGGGTTAAAAAAAAGCAACTCTTAACTAGTTTTGTATGTCAGAGTTTGTTTGATTCTTATTAAGGTTTCTTAACTAAAACACTAAAGAGCATCATAGAGATGGACCCAAGCCTGGAGCAGGGGAAGAATGTGAGGAATCTTTTCCCTCATGAGGAAGAAGTATCTGAGACAACATGGGACAAACTGACAGCAGCTTTTTCTTTTTTGGTGCACCTTTTCTGTTCAACCTGTAGGTTTCAAATCTTGAAGGGGTATAAGTAATTGGAAGGTTCTTAGATTACTGCTCATCTGTAAATTCCCTGGTGTCAGTCTAGCACCATGCCCAGCCCTTCCTCATAAGAGGATCTCCAGCTGAGACAAGATCCTGAGAGGGCATGGAGAACATGCAGATGCTGAGACTGACCTCCTCCTCTGCTATTCAAGGTAGAGATACTCATCCTGTAGCAAAGAAACACAATTGCCAGGGGATTCAGGAAAAGAAGCAATGAGCAGGACCATGAGCCGCTTATTTAATCTCTTTTGGGCTGGAACTAGGGGACTAGAGCACAAGTCTTGTAAGGAGTAGCTGAGGGAGCTGGGGGGGTTTAGCCTGGAGGATAGAAGGCTCAGGAGGGACCTTATTGCTGTCTACAACTGCCTGAAAAGAGGTTGTGGCCAGGTGGGGGTTGGTCTCTTCTCAAAAGTAACAAGTGACAGAATGAGATGGAAGTTCCTTGAGATGCTCCAGGGGAGATTTAGAGTGGATATTAGGAAAAACATTATTTATGGAAAGGGTGGTCAGGCATTGGAACAGGTTGCCCAGGGATGTGGTGAAATCATCATTCATGGAAGTGTTCCGAAAATGTGTAAATGCGGTGCCTGGGGACATGGTTTAGTGGTGGGCATTGCAGTCATGAGTTAATGGCTGAACTTGATGATCTTTTGTAGGAGGAACCGTGGGCGGCAGGGAGAAGGAACTCTGCTGACCTGAGATATTCTAGAATACGTGGTTTTATTGCAAGGGTCGTGGGTAAAAAGAGCCTTGCCTTCAGCCACCAGCCTCGGCTGAAGGGAAGTCCCAGAGAGAGCGGGAGAAAGAACAAGAGGGTAAGAGTTAAGAGAGAAGGGAGCGAGGGAGCAAGGTGGCAGGGGTCAGAGAGCAGGGGGAAGAGGTAAGAGAGAGAGTAGGGGGCAGAGAGGCAAAGAGGCAAGAGGGAAGAGGTAAGAGAGCGAGGTCCTTCTTACAATGCATTATATCTTCTTTTGTGACGAATATTCTAATTTACGGTGACCAACCAATACAAGACACAAAATCCTATAGAATCTACATATAGCCTATAAGAACTACTACATTACCATACTATGTTATATTTTAAAATCTAAAAACTACTCTTTAGACTTTTCTGTTTTGCTGCATTGACCTTTGGATTCTTAGTCAGCAGAAAGATATTGTTTAATTAAAAGGAATTTTCTTTTAGTTGGATAGGCCATTGTTTTTAGGTTATATAGTAACTAAGACTCGGTATCCTACAACTCAAAGTAAGCTTCCATTTCTATTTCGATTCTAGATTTCATATTTTCAGAATCTTTTGCTAAGCAATCATATTTATAAGGTTTCCCTAATTCATCTTCCCCAACAATCTTTGAGCTCTCTTCCTACCTGAACAATTCTGTGATTCTATGGAACAACTGCTGTACATCCCTGGACCATTAATTAACATACAGTTAATTAATACCTCTGAAGCATGTTTAAAGTCTTTGTGGTCTAGAATTGTTTAGTTTCCTCTTAATGTTACACCAGCATTCCAGGGACTTCGTTTCTTTTATTTGGTGCACAACTCTAGGCAAATTGTCCTCTCTTCGTACCAAGTGCCATCAACCAGGTTGAGCCTCCTGATACCACTGCAGATGAACAGTTCAAGTGATGGGATGACTTGTGTTTCCTCCAGACTTTGTCAACTGCCATACACTTGTTTAACAGTTCAAAGGAAAATCAGGCAACTCGCTTTAGACAAGAAGGGACAAGCATTTCAAAGGAGAAGCAATGAGCATTGTACTGACCTCTACACTGGTGCAACATGCTTGTGTCAGCATCTAATTGTCCCCTTTCTTTGCACTGGTGTTAGCCTCATAAAAGTAATGGTTTTCTTACTTATTCTTCTATAACTTTATTTTTGATCAAACAAACAAACAAACAAACAAAAACCAAAGCCTCCCCTGTTATTCATTTGCCCGAAAATAGTAACAAAGCTGTATCTTCTATAAATCAAACAACTCTTACACGGAGTACTGGCTCAGCGTCTGGATTTGAAAAGGAATGTCAGGATTGCTTTTCCATTTTTTCTGACACCCCTCCTCAGTTTTTACTGTCTCTTCTACCTTCGCTGCCTGTGGCAGCTGAGTCATGGGTCATGGACCCTGAACTAATGAGCAGTTCCATCCACTCTACCACTACCCTATTCTCCAGTGTAACTTGATGCCATTTTTCATAATGGTAAAGGAAATCAGTAACCCAGTTGAAGAGGGGAGCTTTTTAACCTCCTGGGGAACACATCATTTGAGACAATATTTTTACCAGACAAATAATTAACCTCTATGGAGCATGGAAAGCACAGGTCGTATGCACTGAAGCCTTGCTCAGATGTCAGATGCTTTTTTTTTTTTTTTGCATCCCTTGGCTCTTAGCACATTTTATTATGTTGAGCCCTCTGATGATGCTGTTCTGAGACCAGTGGGATATCAGGGCTAACACAGCCTTGCCCTAACACAGCCTGTGCAGTGAAGAAATGAGATGTCAAGACCTTAGAAGTACAGCATGGCAAAAGGCACCATTGTGTAGCAGCACACCCCTCCAGTTAGGCCGAGACCAACCTGATCAGAAGGAAGAGGGCAAAATACATTCATTGGAAAAAAGTAATTGAGGTGGAATATTTAACACTATGACACTGTCCTAAAATGCTGCACACATTCAGAGTTGTGGCTGAGCTGCCCTGCTGGTAGGAGGCCAGATCCCCTGAGTGCAGGATCGCAACACTCCTGAAGTGGTCTACTATTGCCCACAAGGCATAATGCAAATCTGGTTCATAAGTGATTTAGGTATTTTTGTTAAAACTTCTCTGACTCTGGGAAAGTGCTTTTTACTCTCTTCCTATTCCCAAATCACTGAATACTGATACCAAAAGCAATCAACTTGGCTGGATGCTGTGATTAAGGCACACAACTCTTTCAGTAAGCACACTCTTCTTGTTCTCCAGAGAGCAGTACAGTGGGTAGCCTTGTCATCAGACCTCCCTCCTGCTTGTATCGGTGGCTGTGAGTTCAGCTACCTTACATTAACCTTGGCTTAGTCCATCACCATCACTTGAGTAACAACACAGTTGTTATCATATACTCAGTGTGATTGTCTTTCTCCTGGAAAGAGATTTTTACTTTCTTAACTGGCCCCTTGGTGGATATAATTCTGTAAGGGCCTGGAATAATATGTTCTTTGCTAAATTTGCCATATAATAACCTCAGCAACATTGCATCAGATCAATGTCAGTTTGCCTCAGTTATCCCCCCCAAAACAGTGCCTTTGGGCAAACTCTGTCTTTCGTCATTCAGCATTTGACAATGGTAACTTCATTCACCCCACTGAGAAGGAAATATTTTGCTTACTCCATATATAACAGACATCCCAGAGAATTATTCCTACATTAAGCATTAGAAAAGATGGTAATGAAAGATCTTGTTTCACTGGGCAGCTACACTTGCTGGGGATGACAGCTTAAAGAGTAATGTAAACAAACCCAGTGATGCAGTAATTCCCCTCAGGACATGCCTTGTGTTATTCTGTAGTAAATAAAGTCAGCTGAGACCCTCTTGGCCAAAATGTCATTAGTGACATTAAGAAAATGCCAGTGCTTGCTGATTTATGCAAAGTCTGGGGACTCTTCAGAACTAGAGAAAATGTTCCCTGTAAATATTAAGTCCAACGAAACTGCAGTTTTGTATAGTTTTTGCAAGTAATTTTGTCATTCACACATTAGCTTAAGACAAACAAACAAACAAACAAAAAAATAAATCATGATTTCACACCTGATTCAGTGCCTGAACTCAGAATATAACTATCTAGACTGGATCAACAGACGTCATGCTACAAGGTTGCTAGAAGATTTAAAAATTACCTTTTAAAAGGAAATTAAATTCCACGTGCCTCTACAGGGAATATCTAGTTTCACCAATCTCTTATTCATCACAGCTCACATGCATAATCTTTAGCACCTTTTCTCTCTACCCTTTAATGAATTCTGACCAGCTCAGACCAACAGCTGTGTTCAAGTAAGACAGTGTACAAGAAATATGTAACTATCCCTCTTTTGTGTCAATATCTGCAGCCTTGGTAGATCTTTAATGTTCAGGCTAACTGGTAACAAGCTGGGAAGAGCTTTTATTCCTGAATTTTGGGTGGCCTCAATGCAGTACCTCTGTCTGATCCAGGTCTAGCATCCATATAATGCTGTAAGTGGACAGTAGTCACACCCAGCCTCCACTGACTCCCCTTTCAAGACTCCACTGACAGTAGCTGGAGCCCACATAACTGTCTCAGATGTAAGAATCTTGGTGTTTTTTGATGTGGACTGAGAGCACCCCACCTCCCTCCCTACATCAGAAGGGTACAGGAATGCAGTGAGCTTTGTATCTATGAGTCATCCTAAGCTTCAAGCAACATGGATTTAGGGAGCTCATCAACATTTAGAGTTGCCCCTATGACAGTATGCAATTTTTAATGCTGACTATAGCCTATGCTGTTTGCTTCCCTAAGTTAAATAAAGCATATCCCACCTGCCTCTGCTCTATTATGGATGCTATGTAGCCACAAGCAGTCTAGAAGAATTTGCCACACCTGTCATTGGAGCTGATTTGTGTGCTCTGTGTGGCAGTAGCAGAAATGTCACAGATGCCCTGCCCTCAGTAAAACATACATATTTGCAAGCAGAGAGCCTCAAAGCAATTTTCCAAGTATTTAAATTCCTTCTCTAGACTTGTATCCCAGTCCCAATTTAACAGGTTTCACTAGGTCATGCCACCATCCAAGCAAGGCTCCAGGCTTCTCTTTGCAGGTTCTGCCACCTGAGGGGTAGGAAGTCTTTTAGGGGTATCAAACTGATCAAAGCTTTGTGTCTCTTTTTGAAATACCTGTGGATCCTGATCCAATAAGGTTTTTTATTCAACGTTCATTGTATTTCTTTGTGACTTCATGCCATAGCTTACTTGTTTCTGCTCTGCATCCACAGGACTCAGTTCTTTCCAGATTTTTTTACTTGCCTCTAGACTGACCACTGGATACCTGGCCATATTGCTCCCACAGTTGACCTCACCAGGGACTTGCTAGACATCACTAAACATCCATGTAAAATCTATGGATATTTCACTGGTTGTTACATATTTTCCTTATTAAAAAAAAAAATTCCCTTTTCTGTTCAGCTTCTACAACTCTAAGCAGGGAATCTGCTCTTCTTTTCTTTTTCAATTTTCTTTGAATGTCATTTACCCATGATTCTGTTAGGAATAAAGCATAGTTAAATGAATTTCTTTTGTCTCTGGTTAATATAAGCAGAATTAATATAATAGAGATGGGAGTATCAAATCCAACCTGCCTTTCAATTTATTTCAATTAAATTTCATTAAAATTACCCTGTGTCATTGGGAACAGTTATGTCAGGTTTATGTGCTAAGGAGAGAAGCCAACTTCAAATGACAATTTCCTACCACATGAAAACAATAACTTATCTTTATTACTGCATCTTTATTACCATTCATGCACTTTTCTTATACATGCAAATTTCTTTATATAATTTCTGAATAAATAATTGCATCATTCTTGAACAAACCCCTTGGATGCACTCCTTTCTTTGTGCACAATTTGGTTATAACATTTTAATTTATAATCAATAACCCTCTACATCTTGGTGTTCAAATGAGAGACTATTTTTGGTAGGAATTGCACATCACTTAATTCTGCTCTAATAATATTTGAATCATTTAGGGGAGTAATCATCTTGACAAAAACTATGCAAATTTTTCCAGTCGTGGTGAGGAATTCCTTTCTAGAGATGTCAAAGTCATCAGAAGATGTGTAATTAGCAGAATTGATCATTTTTGTTCTTCATGTTGCTTACACTTTATTAAAATCTTTGCAAGAGCTCTCTTAACCTGTTAACAAAAGTTATAGGCAATAATATTGCATGGATGCAAAATGAGTGTTCATTCTATTGTTTTCTCTGGTTTTATCCCCTGAATCCTATTTCCTCTGAATTTTGTGATTTTCTGATTTTGTTTACTGCTGTGGCAAATTTTCTCTTTTAATTACTTTCTCTCTACACAGCACAAAGATATCACTGAAAAGCTCAATGTGGAGAAGCTTTGCAAGCTATTCTAAGACAAAAACTCTGAAGATGATCCAAAATCCAGTGAAGTCTGTGAAAAACCTCCCTCCCCCTGTCCTTTGGAGTCTGTCCCAAATGAGGTGCTGCACTTTTGTGCCAGGCTCCCCACTGTCCCCAGGGGAAGCAGCAGTGACTACCTGGCTCCAGCTTTTGTTCCTCGAACAAAACACTGGAGAAGAGATGGCAGCACCTCAACTTCTCACTGAAACAGTCTAAACAAAGAGCCCAACGTGTTTATGCAGGAATGTACGTGAGTTTTTATATGCCAGCCCTGTTCTTAGAGACTCTCACTGTAGGAAAATGAGAAAATAAAGTACTTAACTGTGCAAGTAATTTCAGCTGGAGCCCATTATCCATCTGCTAATACAGTGCAGCCTGGAAGCTTTGCCAATGACAGATTAAGGTCAAACAAATGATCATTCCCACAATATACACTCGTCTTCCTAAATGTATTTTTCTTTTATTATGTTGTAAAATTCTGATCAAAAAGCCTGTAATAATATTATATTAGTATAATTTTTTTTTGCAGTGAAGCTACAGCAAGTTTCTTGAATAACATTTGGGTCCAGAATAGCGAGACAGTATATTTAAAACAGGAACTCCGGTCTCAAGAGTTTGCAGGCCAAAAAGGCAAAACACAGGAATAACTGCATAAAGAAGGTGCTGTTGTTTCATTTTACAGGGGCAGAACCAAAGCAGAGGGCTTATGGGAATGGTGTATGCAAGGATTCCAGGCACAGAAATAATAGTGGCAACTTTAAAGCCTGCATCCAGTGTCAGGGTGAGACTGAAAATCCCCCATGATGTGCCCAAAAATATTTCCCCCCAACTTCAATTTGTGGTGTTGTTTTGTTTTTTTTTAAACAGAAGAACTTCTTTAAAAGATTTTTCAAGATCAGCTGTCTTTACAGATAAAGCTGTTCAGACAGCTCTGAAAATCCTAACCTGCACAGCTGTGCACACACACAGACTACGTGCAACTAAAGACAAGGTCTTAGTGTGAAGTATTAAGCAAATCAATCTATAGGGACTGCTTGTTCTGCAGCCCAAAATAAAACACATCAGAGACAGGAAGGTAATTAGCAGTATTTAATTTTATGACTGCGAAGTTACACAAGGATAATTTAGGTATGTTTTGGATTCAACCACGGGTCTTAAGCAGTAAATAGATAAGCCTTGTTAACTAAGACACATTACTCAAGTGTTTTAAATCTTTGCACAAGCTGTCTTGCCTTTTATCATTGCTCTCACCAGGAGAAAAATGCCCTTTCTTCAGACTCAGAAAATGTAAATTGAGGATGATAGCACTGACCTATTTTTTTTGTGGGGTTTTTTTCCCTTTTTTTCTTTTTTAAAGAGCATTTTATTATCTACTGATGAGAAATACTGCCTGGACGCTGGGTACCATTATGTAAACTACAGATGTCTCACGAATTCTAGGGTAATGGAGTGAGAGGGGCGGTGCCTGCATGCCTCCTCGCCAAGAAGCTGCTTTGCACAGAGCGTAAAACCTTTTTCATCCCGTCCCACAGCAGCTGAGCCCCGGCGGTGCCCCATCTCTGCTGCACACAGAACAGGTAGGAAAAGCTATGGAGTGTCACTGCCTCACTAGGGACTGCAGCAGAATGCCAAGCATATGAGGAATCATAATAAAAAAATGTTTTGAGCAACACTTTTGAAGGGGAGGGGGCCTGTTAAAAACTGGAGTCTGCTAAAGGAAAAGGCAGTCAGGACAAAATTTTGATTTTTTTAAAATAGTCCAGAAACTACTTTATGGCTCTTCTCTACTTAACTTTCACATTTCCCGGTTAAAAAAAAAAAAAAAAAAAAAAAAAAAAAAAAAAAAAAAAAGTAGAAGTAGTGAAATCTGACTTTTAAAAGAGAGTGCTACACTTTGAAATAATTTTTTTTCACACACTGAAAAAGGTTTCTCAGAGGAGATGAAGCACAGGGTTGTGAGTGTCTACTAATTTAGAGCACACTACAGGAGGTGCTAAGGACATGGATTTTGCCAGTTCATAGCAGGTAAACAATTTTAATGTATTTAGATACCTAATACATGTGCCTATTTACCTTCATCTTTCTCTTAAAAATTTCACAGGTGTTCTCTCTGTGCAGCATGTTTCTGTCCAGTTATGTTTCAGCTGCAGTAGTGAATGATCAGCATCTTTGAAAAAAGGATCAAGGACTTTGAAAAGAAGAAATCAAGGTGCTCTGAAAACCAGAAACACACAGCTGGTGGTCACTAGCTTGGTTCAAAGGGCTGAAATATAACATTGCTGGAAAAAAAAGAATTAATCATAATATTTACAGAATAACCACGTTCAGAGACAACACCAGGGTTTTTTTAATGCGCCAAAACAGCACAATAGTTCTGGTTTTTTCCCTCCTTGAATGTAGCAAAATGAGTTAGTAAAAAAAAACCAAAACAAAACAAAAAAAACCAACAACAACAACAAAAAAAAAAAAACCAAAAAAAAAAAAACCCAAAAAAAACAAAAAACCAAAAAAAAAACCAACCCTGAAGTCATAGAAGCACACTTCCTAAAATCTAAGGAATTTTTCCTAAGTGTCATGAACTTTTAAGTAACAGAACGGGGTTCCGTTTAATGGTAAAACATTAAGCTGACTTAATTACATCAGGCCCCAAGTGGCTGAACCTCTGTCATGGAAAGATTGATATTGATCACAAACTGCAGAAACTTATCTCTTAAAGTCCAGCACAGACCTGCAGCTAGTGAAGCTGACTCTCCACTAATGAGAGGCTTCTTATATGAAATCAGTTTATTATGTCCTTGAGCCACATATGAAAAGTTTCCAATGCAGGAACAAAATTGAAAAGCACATGCAGAAATGTAGCCAAGAACTTGCTGGATTATGGACTGGATTGTCTATTATTTTTGACATATTATTTTGACCATGAATCAGAATAATAGAGCAATAAAATGTGGGACTGCCTCTTGTACTACTAACATATTCCTCCCATATCAGTGGAGTTCCGAAACACTGATCCCTAACTACAAAATTTCAAATTAGGCAGAGTTTTTAGTAATTATTTGCTAACTTGCAAAGTCACTGAGATATTATTGCACTGTAACCATCAGCAAGCCTTGGGAAACTGGGATCTGCATCCTTGATTACAGAAGAATTAGCTCAGACCAGTGATGAACCTGGGGATTGCTCCCAATTTGTGCAGCATTTGGTAGAAAATGCATGACAGTGGATTCACAGATTTCAAGGACTGCCACATTCAAACTTTCCAAGATCCTGTACTCAGCAACATAAATCACTAGATTATCTTCAAAATCATGAGGTAAACAAAGTAACAGACTCACCATTACTTTTACTCATGTTTCTAGTTTAGAAGTGGCATTTAGAGCTAAGCAGATGATTTCAGGAGCGCTGACTTTCAGCAAAAATAGGAACATCATGAGACAACCAAGACAGTTGGTTACTCAGGATCATGGCCTAGTCTTGTTATTCATACAGTGTTTTTCCACCAGGATGTATCTTGTTCTCAAAAGTTCTCCTAATGGATCTCAAAGTACTTCCAAGCTCATTAATGTGTCTTTCAGCATCAGCCTTTACTAAAACTTTCACTGTAACCCTCCAGTTGTGTCAGCAGCTGCCCTGGCTGTGTAGACCAAGGAGGTATTCCCTATTCCTTGGTGTCTGGCTTAGGCACATTGTTGGCACTGATGTGCAGAAGGCAATCCTCCTCACACTCTCTGGAGGAATGAGGGACTTTGCTCACACTGTGCCTCACTTCCCAGCCAGACCAGAGGAGCACCACCAGAGAAATATGCCCCTGCTCCACATTTGTAGTCAGCTCAAATGCTGATGTAATATCTAAATGTAATTTAGACAGCATGTAGCTATTGACTTAGTGAAAAATTCCAATTCCTTTTCTCTCATACCCTGCTGAGAGTCACTGCCTGGTGTAGTTTTGAGCTGCAGTGCTGGGCAAGGGAGGTCTCCCTACTCAGCCCACCCCACCTGCTCTTCCTTCATCCCTGAAGGAAGAAAACCCACCTGTTGCACGAAACCTGGTGATTCACTGCTGGGAATTTGCACCATCTGTGCTGAGCCGACACCACCCCTCAGGAAGAAACACTGCCTCTTGCAGCACTGGTGCTGGAGCTCTTGGCATACACATCCAAAAATGACTCACTGTAAAACCTTCAAATGGGCAAATTATGTGTGTTGAACTTGGCTGTCACAGCTCTCAGCTCTGTGTTTCTTGCAGTGCTGAAGTGGTTTAAAGTGTTATTAACACATTTGTCTTACCTGACTAGGGATTTACTAGGCAGAGGTAAATAAAATGGGGTGAAGAGCACGGAGGATGTCACCAGAAGGAACCCTGAATCCCAGGAAATGCCCGCTGCTGTCACCCCAGGAGAGGAGAAGGTTAGGCACAGAGCAGCCAGGTGATGTGGCTCTTCCCTCTGGTTCAAGTGCTCTGCTCCTCTCAGTGTCCCTCACCCAGGCCAGCCCCCAGCCTTCCTCCCCATCCCCAGAGGGAAGGTGCTGGCCTCACTCCTCAGCCTCCCAGCTGTGAAATCACTTGGAAAGCTGATTCACAACTCCTTCACTCTGCTCACTTTATGTACCATGTCAGGACCCTGCTATTCAAATACTTACGACTGCCTTGTGTGGTATTAAACCAGTGGCACCTGCTGAAAACAGGCATTTGATCCAAACTATACTTGTCAAACAAGACTCTGCTCATTTTATCCCTTTGCCTCTTGCTACAGAAGTCATCCCAATGGCATCAGCAAAGAATTGTCTCCCCAGACAAATGCTGGTACTTCCACACATTTGAATCTCACCAAAATTGCTAGCAGCAAGGCCCATTTAAATGACAATGTTTCTTAGCTCTTTAAAGGGCATTTCATTAACTTTCACAACTATAATTGTGAACCCTGATTTTCTTTACAGAAACACAGGAGCTGTTTTTGGCTCTGACACAAAGAGGGGTTTATAGGTTCCAGATATAGTAGGTTTGATATGTGTAAGCAAAAAGTTAATTTGTAAAACCAAATGTTCGATCTCAATTTTTTTTTTCAGTATTGGAAAAGGTAATTTTAATTAAGCTAAGAACAGCAGAAGGGAAATTAAGTTGAAAGCCATGTCACAATTTTTGATTGGCAAAAACTTATCTATTGCAGTTAGCACACTGTACAGCATAGGACACAACCAGAGCTTATAGCTGTGCTAACAGTTTTTTTGTAACTAGAATGATTTTCCCTCTCTCAGTAACCTTACTTGAAGGTACTTACCTTTACAACAAAAATTAGCAGCAATTTATCTTTTATAAACATGATGAATCCTCTTATTCCCAAACCAATATTTTCAGCAGTTTCCAATCAAACACAGCTCAATATAGAGGTCCCTGCAGGAAAGCTGGGTGATAAGTGAGACGCCATTTTTATAAACCAATCAACAAAAAAAAAAATTAAATCAGCTTGCTAGCAAGTCCTCAATTTTATCAATATTTTATAAATAAAATCCCTCCTGGAAATTTCTAGGAAACATCAAGGTTTATTCTTCTTGTTTGTATTCTGAAATGTCATTTTTTTTCCAGCTCAAGTAGTTCACACTGAACCCTTGTACCAATTATGCTTCATTATGTTGCTTGTAATGCTAATATGCTAACTAGTATAATGAAACTTTCAGGAGCAATATAACTAACTGTGTTCATAATTCAGGCAAAGCATGTACTTTTCCCTGGCTGCCAAAATACCATCTCCAGGCTTCTGATGTGAGAGTTATCATCTGCCTCAGCAGCAGCCCCCAGCTTGTGCTTCCCCTCATCGACTGGCCTCATGCAGGGCAGTACATGGCCAGGATGATCCGTGCCTCCAGGCAGGACATGCCACCTCCAGGCACCAATAAGAAAGGAGATACCTGGCTTGACTCCTCCACTCCTCTGCCAGGAGAAGAAATATGCAGCATGAGAGGGAGTCAGTTCACATGCTCAGTTAAAGGAAACACCTCTCTTCTTCCACTGCTGATTACTAAATTAGGCAGCATATCTGTATTTTCTATGCCTTGTGTGTTGAAAATGGAAAACCTCTGCTTTGGCCATGTGCCTTAATGTGAGGGAGAGAACCAAAAGGGCCAATCAATGCAAAACGTTCAAGTTTTGCAGTTAACCTCCCCATCCTCAACTTTTAAAAATCCAAATTGGTGAGTACAAAATCGATGCATTGATGCACTTGGGGGGGCATCTGGTCAGCACTTCATTAACAAATAACCCATACGTGGTGAAAGCACACTGTACAGCTTGTGGTTTGCATCAGCACTTTCCAGCATACCTGGAATCCCCTTCAAACAGGACTGCATGGATGTGGAGAGGAATTGAGTGCAAACCCTCATCTAGAGAGCTGCCTCCTCTGGCCCTGTCTCTTCCCCACTACTGTCTTCTGGGAAAGCAAGATGCTCTTTCTTTCTTCTTTTCAGGAGGAAAGTGCCTATTTTCATCTCTTCCACAACAACCCACAGAATAGATGATAATTTTTCCTTCACTTAGTGTGCAAGTTCCTTTATGAATGTGAGACAGACTGTAGTGAAGCAAACCAGAGAAATCTAAGTACAACTTAACTTTAAGAGCAACCACGCTATTTAAGGAAAATTTCCTCATAAGATTTTGATACAGTGTAAGTGCAAATAAACAGAAGGGGAAAATGCAAATGCAGTTATCTACAGCTGTACATAATTCAAAACTCTAAAACCTAAAATGATTGAAGATATCTTTGACCATGACTTAACATTGCTATAATAATTGAAAGCAAGAACATTTAACTTGGTTACGATACTTGTGGCATATAAATAAGTGTTAACATTTCCATGATTCCTGAAAATGTGCAGTCCTTTTGATTTTGTAGGCTTCAAAAGTTCGCAATTCATGTGGTTAATTTAGCTGTCGAAGTCCAACCATAAATTTTAAATTGGAAGACGTTGACCTTGACCTCCTTATTTCAATTTCACCAGCTGAAAAGCTGAGATAACAATATTTACCTATCTCAGTGTCTTCTGATTTTTAATTGCTGCTTCTGAAGCGGCGTGACTATGGAAATGTCATCCCTTGATGCCATCCTTCTTACAGGGGAAGTTAGAAAAAGTACTTGTTGCTGGACATGCAAGAAGCAATCAAAAGGAAATCACACTGGACCCATAGGATGTTTCCAAAGAAAATGTAACCACACAGAAACATCTGTGTCCTTTACTGAATCAGTAACAGACTTTACATAGAGTTGTAAAGAAAATGCAGGCAATGAGAACAGCACAGGAAGGAGATATTGCTCTCTCTATTTGGCACTACTTGTTAACTAGCACCGTAAAGGGGGTCAGAAGGGGTCTTCTATATCTGCCCTCTATGGCAACACATGCTCTGAGCAGAGACAGCTCTTGAGTTTCATATTCTGTATGCACACAGGGGCGTATGGGCAGTAACAGAACTGAAATGGAACTGCAGAGGATTTACCACAACCATGCAGTCAGAGTTAGCTACTGACTTACCCCACTAATTCCTTCTCTGGAAAATGAATGGAAATATATTTCCTTAAGTGGAAGAATTCTGATAAAAAGGGATGAAACAGAGTGAGTAGGATATTTAAAATTGCTTAAATGATGATCACATGGGAGGTATGATTTCTAAAGGAGAATGTTTTACAGACAATCTGCTTTCACTTGAACATCTCCTGGGAGGAGTCCCTTGATGTTTGTGATTTGTGAAAATCACATTATGAAAACACCAAGAAACAATGGAACCATTGGGCTAGATAAGCATCTGTTTATTTTAACCTGGCAGTATGGCAATTTTAATGATTTCAGGATAATATTAAATAATCTCATTGAAGAACATTGCATTTCTGCAAAGATGAAAATGAGTATGAACCTATTAGAGACACAGAATCCTAATAGATAATGCACACAATGGGGAAACAATAATAGCCCCACAGTTATTCTGTGAGTTTCTAAAGTGTTTTCAAACCACACACATCTTATCAGGACACTGATTCTTTAAATCACTTAAATATGAACAAAGCTTTTTCCAGAACATGTAAGCATATTTGTCTTTCAGTAAAAGCCTCTGGTTATTCACATGTTTGCATAGTCTGGTGAAGCACCACTTAACACCAGAGAGACCAATTATCTCAGGAAGAGGTGGGAGAGGAAAAATAAGAAATCCTCTTAGCATGACTCATTGCACATACAAGGAATCACATTTCCAAATATAAGATGTTATTATTTTGATACTGTATGAAGAAACAAATACAATCTCTGAAATTCTGTACTAAGGCAATAAACTGGATTTGTATCCACATGGCCTTGCTGGAGACCACTTTGTATCTTGGTTATCCTGGTTTATATTTAAGAGTGTAGAAGATATAGGTGGAGAAAAATCCAATGCACTGATTATAATAGCTCTTTGTCCTAAAGTGCTATTCTAATTTTCTGGCCAGTGTTCATTTTTTTCTAAAAAGAGAAACAGTTCCAAGAAGACCATTTGTAGCCCCTGATGGAGCTACACCACATGTACTCAGGTGGATTTCTCTAATGGTCCCAGCTGGTAACCATACCCTATACCCCATTTCCTAATTATGTAGGTATATGAATAAGCCATTTGAACCATGAGTCATTTAAAGCATTTGAGTAATGCCAAAATAAGACATCTGTATGTTTGATATTATATTATACAATGCTCTGCTGCATTTGAGTAGTTTGCAATTCAATTTCGGCATCTATAAAATGATTATGACATTCACCTTTTCAGCATGAGGTGAGATATTTTGCTGAAACCTGTCATTCAATGCAAGCTAAAGTCTAAAGCACTCCAAATTCTCACAGGAGAGTGGATAATAAAATGAGATGGTATATATTAGTAAATTATGGCAGCAAATTCTAGATTTCCCCTTTATTTTCCTTATTTTTTGAAAATTATTCTGTTTCTGCTTTTATGCCAATGTTTTTGTACTACTGGACTGCATTAGATAGCAGTGTCCAACCCCCAGTTTGAATTAGACAAAACTGAAATAGAAAGAGGATTAAACCCATAATATTTCAGAAACAGAAACTGGGTCACATATTAAGGCTTTCTCTAGGGTTTGTCAGAAAGATTAAAATTAGGATGAATTTATCACTGACTTCTTTACATTTTCCTGATGCAGGGCAACTGTAAGGATAGACAGACAACATATCTGGGCTACTTCTAAGAGTTGAATTCAAACACCATCAGAAACTGTCAAACAGCAATGTCCTCAGGTCCCAAACTTCCCAGGAGTAGAGAAAAGCACCATTGTTGTTATCCAGGCACAAAACCTCAGGGATGCAGAGGCTTAAAGCTCTCACAGTCATGCAAGAAATCTGTAGAAGAGGAGTGAACTGATCAGAAGAGCAGGCATAGACATGCTACACACTTTCTCCATATGGAATGGTATCAGCAGGCTTACTCATACCGGCATCAAACCAGCCTATTTTTGGGTGCATAATTTCACAATAAAGGAAGAGGAATAATTTTAAGAAAATGTGAAACAGATACATAGTTTATCCCCTGTATGTAGAAAGAATTCCTTTAGGGAGGAACAAAAGATTTTGGTATAAAAATAACATTACTTATTTATTCTAGATACCCAACTGAGAGACACATTTTCACATGTATATGTTGGGAGTCTTCTGCTTCAGTAGAATGAAAAAATAAGAACAGTTCACAAATAAATTCTCATGTACACTAATCCAGTCAACCATCACCCCCAGCCTTGATGACCTGATAATTAACAGGATTGTTCTCCATAATAATTTTTGTACATGTATTAATATCTAGTATTGTGTTATTTTGGTAAAAGATATCAAAATACAGAAAAATAAAGTTAAATTTATGGTTTCCAAAACGTTTTTCTCTCCCTCCCTCAATCTTTGTTAGCCTTCCTCCAAGACAAAGAAATCCACAGACATTTCAAGCTATGGCTGTTTCTCTGTTATTATGTGGGTTTGTGGCATTTTAAGAAATAATATGCAAAGTAAAAAGGAAAAAGAACTCTTTTGAAGAGGTGATTTTTAAAATCTACTCTTCAGAAATGGAAGACCTCCAGACAAAAATTTTATGCACATCTCATCAATAAAGCAACATCTGGACAACAACAACTTATCAATGGTTTTCTCCCAAGAAATTCCCTAAGACAGAAATTGAGAGAAATACAGAAACAGAAGTTCCATGCTGTAGAATTATTGAGAAGCCTCAAGGGTCTTCAGCATCATTCAGATCACAGTCTACAACAGCGTATATTTGAAAAGAGCAGCTCTGTGGGAACTAGAACACTCTCTATCTCTCCCTTCTTCACTTGCACAGACTCCTCCACTTCTGCCTACCACATTCAAAAATATCAAACTGCACAAAAAAGCAGACTGTTAGCATATTTGGTGTGCCTTACTAATGCTACATTGCTTATTCTTTACAGTCTTGAGGAAATAATCCAAAAAGATTTAAGTAGCTTCCATACTTCTCCAGTGAAGCTGAACCTCACCAGCCAGTGGTTAGGTGGTAGGTGCCCACTTTCCAGGTGCCCTGGCTATCAGGGAACTGCCCTACCTGCCCAGAACTAGCACAGTTTACCCTGAGAGACCTACCTGCTGCTAGCCACTGCTGTCCTCAGGGAGCTCATCACTGCCAGGGCTTGTAACCTTTGACTACAAGCTAAACCGAGATTAGCTAGACCCAAGACTGTGCCTTGAGGAAGCATTCCTTTTCTGGAAAGGGCTGTGCTTTAGATTTCAGTGCAAACAAAATACAGGTTCTTACTGAAAGCAGAACATTGATTATTTTCAGTCATAGCTAGTAAATGAAATTTAATGAACTAGTATTGCATTTATACACTTATGTCTCTTTATTAACTGCACAGAGATATCAATAAGCTGGTACTACTTAAGCTTTAAACCGTATTTAATGTGACTGAGCAAGCGCTGGAAAATACTAGCAACTGAGAAAACACTAACGTTTAACAAGATTGTTGCTAGTATTTCTTATTCTCTGGCTCTGCTCTCATCATTCAGCTCAAGCCTTTGGTTTCTAGGAAACATATTGCAACTTCCACTCATAGCTCCTTAGCAGCTGTTACTATTCAGATCAACCAGGATTTCACATCAAGTCTTGGCCAGAGCTTAGGAAAGCTGAGATTCTAACCTTTCTCCTTCCAAAGGACTTTTAAGCAGAGCAGTCTTAGCAAGTGCTGCTGAATCTGTTAATTTATAAACAGTTTATAAACATTTATTACCCATCAGGTAAATATGAAAACAACTCTGTCTCTCTTTGGCTCTTTGTAATTGAGAGGGAACATTTTCTTAATCATTTCTTCAACTTAATTCTTTACCTTGAACGCCTTCTTCACACATACCTTGCCAACAGTACACCACCTGATGTTTTTTGACTAGGTTAATTGCACTTTGATGCCTCACAGCAGCTAGCCTGCTTACAGTCCTGCTACAACTCTAGCAAATCACCCCAATCAAAAATACATTATTATTAGGCATAATAAACAAGAGGTTGGATTTATTAGCCTGCTCACTCTGCCAAGAACTCAGCAACCCCAGAAACCAGTTTGTTTACCTCTGTGCCTATAAACTCTCTCAAGATTAACTTCAAGCAGACAGTTTCTGAAGATGCAGGCACTCTGTTTTGAGCACCAATGCGAGGCTTGAAGGCAGTAATTCTGAAAGTCTCTCCCTAAAAATCCAAAAGATGCTGTCAGTAAAAAGCAGTATCTTATCTCTTTTAGCACCTTGTTTCCTTTGGTGCCCACATTTCCTTCACGGACCACCTGTTGTGGCCATTGGCATGGACCAGGTCAGCACTGGGATGATGCTGACTTAGGCCAGGCCACCAAACCCACTCCCCACGCTGGCCTTTTGTGGGTTTCAGCTCCTCTCCCATATGTGAAGACAGGAGGCTGCTCAAGAGAGGTTTCCTTGTGCTCTGAGTGCTTCCTTTAGTGGTGCTGGTGGAAATGCTGTGAAAGAGGGATGCAGTGTCCACAGAAACCCCTTCTGTGCATCTCAGAGTTTTTACAAGCTGCTAAACAGAGAGAGAAAGTGAGCTGGATCTCATGTTTAACACTGTGGTATCGCTACAACTGCAGTTCCTGCCAGGTAATGAAGTGCTGCTCCATCCCTCCACCTGCTCCCAGCACAAACCTACAAAGGAATCGGTGAGGAGCCAGATGGATACAGAAAAAACTGCCTGGTTTGCCACCAAGGGTTTGTAAAACCCTTGGGTCACTGAAGTGGCTGAATTTGCCAGTTGATGGGTATACTCCAGCAAGGTGCCTAAACAGCCTAAATGTTTTACCAACAAATGCTCACTCAGACTCAGATTACCTAGGAGTTTTTTACATACAGATCAACTAAGGAAGAGAGAAATACACCCTGAATTTCAAAAGTAAATGCTTAGATGTCAGATAGGTAAAAAACCCCAAACAACCAGGCTTCTTGTTATTCAGAAATGTTAGACACCTGAGTAATGGAAACAACCAAAATTAAACATTTTATTTTGTTTTGTTTTGTTTTGTAAACCAATGCTTTTGTAGTGACGATATTTCATCTTTCAAGAATATTGGCAATAGCTTTGAGTGTGTTATAAATTTTTTCTTTAGGTTAATTTGTTGAATGTAAGAAGAACATATAAAACTCACTGGGTCTTACTATTTATCTTACTCTTGTCTTTACTATTGCACATAAATCTCATTAAATTTCAATATCAGAATATTTTATAAATGGAATGGCTTACAAACCTTAATGAAGCAAACTGGAGGCATCCCAAGCTAAAAGTCATTCCAAAAATTGGTTTGCTTCAAGGGAAGCTTTGTCTGCATAGTGCCAGGTGGTATCTGCTCTGAGTGTTTTAATTTCCTGCCTTGGTAATTCCCAGCAATGGATTTGGATGAGATATGGATGATGATAATGACTAATAATTCTGGGTTCTTTGCTTTGAAATGATAATGTTTATTTCTTTGCTTTTGATACAAAGTGAATAAATACTAGCATTTAACTTCAATTATATTAAGTGGCTTCTTTGCCAGATGAAAGGTTGAGGCTGTCCTCTTACAAATGCCGTGAAGACAAGGGGGTTTTTGCATCATTTGAAAGAATCTGCAGACTTACTCTACGGCCTTTCCTTACATTCTTTTAATTTGAATTGCACACAGAAGTACAAGTGACAAGAAGCCTTGTTTGTCACGTGTAAGCTGTGTCACTGAAAGAGCCAAGAGACCAGACATCATCTGCTTTACCTCTATGACTGTGCCCAAGCAGAGCAGCCTTGGTGGGCACCACTGTGTGACAAGATAAATGGCTGCAGCAGCATCTTAAGGAGTCAAGTTAACAGTTTATGCCCAATTAGCTGCACCAGCTTATTGCCGAGCTGCATGCAGGTGAAATAATTTGAAATGCAGTCTCAATACCTGTTGTTAAAGCGAAAAATTCAAGGGGAAACATCATGTCTGCCCTGTTCCAGCCTGACACCTTGCTTTGAAAGCTCAAGCAGTATAGCACTGTTCTTTGAGAGAAGAGATGAAAGTGACAGGCTGAGGTGAGAGAAAACAGTTTTCATCTCCAAGGTCCCTACAGAACTACTACAGCTGTGGGAGAAAACAGATTCATTTCTCCTGTATTAATAAGCTGATAAGGTAAACTGAACACAGAAAGAAAAAAGGATGACTTTTCAGAGTCGAACTTCTTTCCTGTATAACTGTGCTTTCCCTCTAGTTATCATTAAGGTTTTTCAAGGTTGGGGTTTTTTTTCGTTGACTTTGTTGGGGTTTTTTTTTTCATATTTAAATTTACTGGTCCTTGCAGCTTCGCTAACAAATTCCACATAACTTTTTGAAAAACAGTCTGGTAATACGGTAAATCTTTATTCTTCTGGATTGATTTTATAAGACAGAAACAAAGCAAGTATATTTGGTTAATAAATTCTTACAGTAGAGTTGAATCTTCATTAAAACACCCTTTGTTCCCCTGTAGTTAGAATTATTCTTTCTGCTTTTTTCTGCTGTTTGAAGTTACTAGAGCTGAGTCTTTCTGGGCTTTTCTGATGAGTTCAGGCTGAGAAAACTCAAATGCTCCCCAGCAGCTGCAGGATCTCAGGGAAAAATCAAGTTTTTTTAAAATACAAGTGCTGTTCTAAGAGGTAGCTATCTGTTGAGCAGCTCATTAGCCACACTTACTGAGAAGAAAACAAGAAGTGAAATGAATGGAACCCTTAAACTCTGTGAATGCGAATACATAACAAATGGATAGGCAATAAGTGCAAAAAGTGAGCCCTGCAGCGCTGTCATGCTGCAGGCAAAGACAGCTCAGAAGCGTTTAGTGTGGGAGCAATCACACACCGCAGCAGTGGAGAAAGGGCCTGTCTGTACCCAAGCAAATAACGGGAGACAGGCAGCATGAGTGAGCATGGCTGGTAATCTACACCAGCCATGATCTCAGAGGTGTCTGGAGGTGAGGGGATAGTTTAATCTCCTTCTTTCCCAGTTTAGCTCCTTTGCAGAAGCAGCCAATCAGGGAGCTATTTAATACTAATTCTGCTTACAGATATCCTCCTGCTGGGCACTGGGATAACCCTGCTAGTTAGGATCCAGCAAGAAGCTGCTGGGCTTTGTACACCCACCATGTCTGGTTTACACAGTGTTTTCTTGTAAGGCTGTAAACACCTACTATTTGGGGCCCTTTATTCACAGTTACATTTTACTTTTCCTTCCTACCTTCTTTTAGTCTAAAAAGTGTGGCTCATACTCTGCCTCCCCTTGCACAGAAATACCACCTCCTTTCTCTCCCGTGGGACAGACAGGGACTTGGACCTTGGACGTTCACTTGCTGAAAGATGTCAAATATATGAGATTCACTTCAAAAAGCTGTTGAAGAAAGCAAATATCCTATTTTGTTGGCCAAAGGGCTTCTCCCCACTGTTTCCCTGCCAGAGAACGGTGCTAATCCGTGGCATTTGAAAGGGAAAAGAGATTTTAGAGGAACTGTGACAAAGCAGGAACTCAATTTATACATGCATTATTCCTCTCAATCTAATCTCCAAATGCCTTCCATACACAGTGCGTGCCTGGTATCTCTACAGCTGGTAAAGCGTCAGGGCTGATTTAATGAATTACTTGCTTTTAAAGCTCTGAATCGAAGCACGGAAATTCTGTGCAGTCTTCCCCTTTAGTTTCAGTGTTCATTTCAAAAGACGAATTCCTCACAGGCTGGTTGTATTCCTGAAAAGTTTTGCGTGCATCGCTGCGACCGCGGCTCTTTTGGGGGGCCACGCAGTCGGTGCTGAAGGAGCAGTGGGCTCCCGCCGGCCCCGCTCCCTCCTCCGCCACCGCGGCTGGGCTGGCCTCGGGCCCCTGCGAGCCCAGGAGCGCTGTCCCCGCCGAGCAGCGCTCCGGAGGAGCCCGGGGGTGCTCGGGGCGCCGCGGTCCCGCACCTGCAGCTCGGCGCCCGCAGGGAGCAGCCGCGGCAGCCGCCCCGCTCCCCCCGCACGCCGCCCCGGCACCGCGCCCCGCCGCTCAACCCGAGCCCCAATCTCCTCACAGCGATGCTGAGCGGATTACGGGCCGGGAGTTCGACGACTGCCTGCGCTCCCCAGAGCCGCCCTGCCCGCCCGCAACCTCTCCCCGCTCCCCGCGGCGGCGGCAGCTCCCCCGGGCCGGGCCGGCGGCGCTGACCGGCCCCCGCGGACCCTCCCTCGCAGGCGGCGGAATGCCCCGGCCCGGGGGACGACCCGCGGGAGGCGGCTGACACTTGCGTGAGGGGACAGCGGCGGCCGAGCCCGGTCAGGAGGAGGCGCGGCTGCCGGGCGACCTGAGCGCCCCGCGGGGCCCAGCGCAGCCCCCCCGGCCCGTGGCCGGCATGGTGCTGCTGTCGGGGCACGGCGAGCAGCTGCCCGGGGAGCGCGTCTGCCCCGCGCCCGCCGCCGCTAAGGAGATGCCCGGCGCCGAGGCTGAGAGCGGCCCCGAGCAGGGGGCGGCGGAGGCTGCCGCCGAGGAGCCGGACGAAGAGAGGGAAGAGGAGGAGGATTGCGAGGAGTACGAGGACTTCTCCGAGCTGCCCGACACCTGCAGCATCGCCTCGGACGACTCCTTCTACCCTCCTGGGGGGCTGGACGACGACGACGAGGACCTCTGGTCCCTGGAGGGGGACGAGCGCGACAGCCCCGAGGCGCTCAGCCTCTTCCGAGCCTGCTGCACCAACAACAGCATCGTGCTGAAGGCGCTCATCCGCCAAGGCCCCCAGGAGGAGGAGGTGCGGGAGGCCGACCGCAACCGCAGGGTGAGCATCCCGCGCCGCGCCCCCGCCGCCCCGGCAGCCCGGACAGCCCGCCCGGGGGAGGGCGGCTCGGCCGCCGCCTCCGCCCGCACCGCGGAGCGGGGCCGGGGACAACAGCCGTGCCGCGTTGGGAGACAACCCTCCCGCTTCCTGGGGTGCCTCTCTGCAGCCCCGTGGAGGACGGGACCCCGGGCAGAGAGGAGCAGGGAAGGGCGTAACGCTACGCCTTGCCAGCCCTGACTTTCCACCTTTGGCTGAGGGTTCGGTTTACGGGACGAGAGAGAGGTTGAGATTCCGGTTTTCCCGCGATCAGTTTTGAATTGGGTCTTGTTTTCCCTCTGTTTATTGGGGACGGAGAGAGGCATCGCTGGTAATGGTTGTGTTCAGCACAAAAAAACCTTCCTCTTTTCTGGGCTGTTCATCCCCTGCAATACCTTATGACGTTCACCTTGAAATTTTGAACTGCTGGTAAAAGTTTATGTGTGGGGGGTTTAGGGGGGGTTGTTTGGTTGGTTTTGGTTTTTTTTCTTTTCTTTTCCCTTTTGCTCCTCCAAAAACGTAAGCTTGTTCCTGGTTCCTAGACTGCCAAACAGGGCACAAGGTATTCCTGTGCTAAAATCAGCATTTTTCAGAGTTCTCCTTGTATTTATTTTGTTGCTGATGATCTATTTTTGGGGTTTGTATCAGTAAAAGTTTTGAGGTTCAGTTTTTACATGGTACTCAGTTAATTGCAGAGACACAAGTGTACTTCTCTAAATCAGAAGGTGAAAACTTGGGAAAGATTTTCTGATTAATGCATTACTGGGACGTTTAACCAGCAGTATTGAAGATTACCAGTATTACTAGTTTGTTTTAAACCTAAGAAGTTATTTTGCATTAAAAATCTGCAAAAAACAGTTCTGTGACCTTTCTCTGACAGCAATATTTTGAAAGGAAACCTGTGTTATTTTAACTGGGCAAGTAACTTGCTCATTCTGGCAACATAAGTGGTCTTTGCATCGAAAAGAATGCCGTAATTTGTGTTTGGTTCTGTCTGGAGAGGGACTTTTCTTGTGTCTTAGATATATGCACTTCTAGGATTTTTTCCTAGAAATATCTTTACTTCTTCTCCGAAGGACTGACTTTAGTGCAGATTTTTAGTGATCTGACTTGTTGTAAGTATCTTAAAAAGACAAAAACTTGTATCAACACATCTGAGGGAGAAGCAACCTCTGGTGTGAGGGTGGGAATGAGCAGCACAGGACAGAAAAAATTGACATCAACTCTTCTGCCCAGGCCAGGATATGGTGTGGTTATGCTTTTTCTGGTAACATGTGAGATCCAATTGTACATTACAGGATATTTTGAAGATCCTGCAGATACACCTATCCCATACATTAGTGCTGTGCCTGGGCTGGAGCCCAACCCCATCCCTGACACTGTGTGGGGTTTGGGCTCCAGCCTCTGCTGAGGTCCATTGATTCAGCGTGTCTCAAGTGTGTGGTGATGTGGGAGGTTTGGCCCCCTCCATACATGGTGGTATACGTGGTGTAAAGAGCCAAGTGCCTCAGACCTGCCCCTTCTGAAAAGGCAGCTTTCCAACCTAATGGAGGGCAAGAAGCTGCAGGAACCTTCCCTCTCAGGGCTGGTGTCCTGCAGACCTCCGTCAACAGGTATGACAAAGTTCAGCACAAACATCAGCCCTCGTTCTGCATCTGCTCTTTTGGCAAAGGTGATCAGATCAGAGTTATGAAAGAAGCAAATTCACCTGTTTGGACAGCCCTCCCTTCACCATCTCCCTTCCCAAAGAGCAAATTGCCCTTTATCTCTTCAGCTGCAGAGAAAAGAGACAAAATTTTAGTTTGAATCTGAAAGTTTATTTTCTTTGTTCGTACTGTAAAAACCCAAAAAACAACAAAACAAAAAAAAAGCACATCTACTTAGGCAAATATTCCATTTGACCTGAAATTAAAAATTGGCATAAAATTCTGTTTTCTTCATTTTTTATGGAAACAAAACAAAAAAAGTTCTGGAATTCAGCAACTTGTGAAGCTACAGGAATGATGTGGTAGACATGAGTTTTTCTCTCTGCCTTCCTTACAGAAGTGCCCCAATCACAGCAGTACAGAGCAGGACAGCTGGTCTTTTCCAAACAGATGTGAATGGGGTGGGAGAAATCTTTTGACTAGGAAGTGGAGACTTCAGGTGTGACTCCTGCTCAGGGATATTGAGGCAAATTCTCATTATTTTGCAAAGGAAAACCACCTTTTTAGAGAACTTTACCAAATGAAATGGAAGTTTTACTCAGGCCTTTTATTGCCGTTTCTGTGGATATTTTTCTTTTTGCTCCTGAACTTAACTTTAAAGTCATTGGACGTTATCCATGAATAAGACAATTTTGCTGCCACAAGGTAACAGAACAAGTTACATGTACCTGTTGTGCTCATGAAGTTTTTTAGTTGCTGAAACTAAAGCTACTCTTGGTTTTGGCATCTTCTTTTGCCAGGATCATGTTTGTCTACAATATTATCTTGTATGCTTTTGTTGGAAAGCTCTATTTTTTGTCTTATTTTTTTAACCTTTCTTTATTTTACCTTTTTTCTTTTCTTTTTGTTTTCCCAAGCTGTGAACAAATAAACTGCACTTTTGTTTCCTCTAAGTTTTAATTTCTTTTCCATGAGACAGGGCAGAGAATGAAGAATAACTTGCTTTTTGAAAAGTGGGGTGGTGAAGGGAGGGCTGTCCAACTGAGGATATTAACTATTTTCACCATCCTGATCTGATAACCTCAGGTATGTAGGTACAGTACACTTACTTTTTCACAATTTCAAAAGCAAGTTTCCTTCAAAATAGACAAAACAAATAATAAGTTATTGTAGTAAGACAACACTATGTTTTGATTCTGAAAGTAAATAAACTCAGCTCATAAAACGTAACATGAAGAAACTTCCAAATGCCCTAAACTGGGCACAATGGGCCTTTTTTTTTGTTTTAAATTAGTTTTACCTTGTCCCTAAAGTATAAATGTACAGATTTAAGATGTAGAAGCAATTCTCTGGAAAATGCTAGGATCCAGAGGTACTCTTACTTACTTTCCTCCACCCTTTGTGCCAAAATACATCAATTGTCTCTTTTGAGTCAATTTGCCAAGCCTGGATAGTGGCTTTTTGTGTCATTTCTTCAGAAGTGGATTTTCCCCATGGTCTGTTCGTGAACTGCAGGACCCCCTGCCAGGCACAAGTGTTCATTAAATTCACCTTCCTGCAGTAAACCAGACCCTACAACATCTGATTTATTAGTCATCACATGTAGCCTGAAGGTCTGTATCTTCTCTGTCTTGTTTTCATTACTGTCAAGACAACAACAGTTTATATACCATTGACTGCAGAGGATCCCCAAATGGCTGATCCCTTCATCTTCTCTTGCACTGCTGTCTGTCCATGGAATCCTGAAGGACTCGTCTGGTACTGCCCATTTTCTCTCCTTGCCCAAACTAACACTGAAATATTTGGAAAATAACTATGACAGCATATAATTGTACATCGTGCAGGGTGACCTCTCGTTCTTCAGTGTTTGTGTATTTACCCTAACAGTAAGGAGGAATTTGAAAATAGACACAGGAAAATAAAATCATGCCTCTGGTGAAATTTCCTGACCTGACTGAGACCATAGGCCAATGGTGCTGCTTTTCACCTTGTTGCCTGGGGATTGGTTCTCCTTCCTCACTAGCCAAATTTCTAGAATTACAGATATTTTTATCTCATCATTTTAACATCACTTAATATCAAATTTTGCCTGGTGACCAGGATTATATATATACTCAGAAAGACAGAGTTTCGAAATCTGGTGTTACCTAACTGCAAAATGCAAGCAAATATAGAAATTTGCCATGACAATAGAGAAAGCATTAAGAGATGGGGGAGAGAGAAAAGAAGGCAAAGAGCATTCCCTTGCCAGGTTGAAAACAATCACTGCAGCTGATCCACAGAAAGGTTTTGTGCTGATCTTACACGTGGAATAGCACATACTAGCAAGAATATTCTGTTGTATTCTTTTTCTGCTTTTCTTTTTTTTGTTCTTGTTGTCATTGCTCAGTGAGTCTTTTGTTCAGTTCCATAGACAGCTATGGACATAACTGTGGCAATGTTACTCTGAATGCAGCCTAGGCTTGTTTTTGAGCTGCACACCATGAGTGAATGTTTTGAGATGGCATCACTGGCCTGGTTTCCTCACTGGGTCCATGAGGGTATCCGAGGCATTGGACCTGTCATGCCATTCTCCAGCCAGCTCCTTGCAGGCTGCTCCTCAGGCTCTGCACTGCCACAAGGAACCTGCTTCAGTCAGCTCACCCAATTTAGGGAGCATTACCCTTCAGAATTTTTCACAGAGCAATGGACAGTGACTTCTTCATGGAGCTGACACCTGAATTTGTCTTTGCCAAAGAGCTGGGCTTCTGAAATTGCAAGTGGTTGTGAAAGACAGGGAGCCAGTGGTTTGATTCCCACTTTCTGGGTGAGGGAACTTTGGGTTGGATGATGCTTCTCTGAAAAGTCACGTTTCACAAAAGATGCCAGAGCTTGTGTAACACTCCGTTAACTTTTTTTTTTTTTTTTTTTTTTTTTTTTTTTTTTTTTTTTTTTTTTTTAATCTTCACTGTGTTAGCTTGGAAAAATAAAAAATCAGGAGTCCAACATTTTCTGCTAAGGGATGAAGTTCTCCCTGTCACATATTGCTTCTCAGTTTTCACGGCACATAGCTTAAGTTAACCCATGTCAGAAAACAGATTTGAAGAACATCATCTGCTACAGTGCTCAGAATATTTTTAAATTATTATTTTCATTGGCAGCTTCAGTTCCTTCTTATTATCTTATACAAAGCATTCTCATGGAAACAATTGTATTGAAACTTAACATCATGTCACTAAGCCATGAAAGGGAATTTTTTGGGGTGAAAGTATTTTTAAAAGGACAACAAAACAATGAAAATAATATAATTTAAATCCTTTAAAAAGTACAGAAATATTCAAATGCAGTAAAAAAAGTCCCTGTAAATACATGTTTGTGCTTAAAAGGGAAGTAAGGTAAAGAATTGTAGATTTCAAAAAAGGGAGAATTCTTCAAATACAGTAATTACAGCTCAAGGTTTGCCATCAGAAAGAAATAGATAGAGCATGGAAAATATGAAGTGAGCTGGCTAAGAGGGAATTTGGTGAGGTAACCAGAGCATGAACCAGACTGATACAGGTAGGCACTCAGAGATTACCAGAAGAGCGTGGGCACGCAGGTTAGCTGTCTGCCTGCTCGTCTGTACTCATCTGCAGTGTTAGGTGACTAATGCCTTTGTAAGCCTGGCATAAAGAGATATCCTTTAAAATTACTTTACTGTAGAAAAAGTATGTGCACAGAACATAATTTCTATGGATTAAAGAGAACAATTAATGAAGACCATTAGGGTGTGTAGACATAAAGGATGGGAATGTAGATCTTTAGCACTTCTGGAAATGCCTGGCCAGAGCAGACTGTGTCCTCCATGGAGCTGACAGATAGTATGTGTATTGTACTTAGTGTCCAAAGCAGCATTAGCTAACAGATGTAGGTCCAACTGGAATGGACAAATACAGATTTGAAGCCCACACGAGGAAGTTGTACAAGTTTAACCTAGTTTCAGGTGGATAGTTTCAACTTCCAGAGAAACCAGATGAAGAGTAGTTTCCTTGAAAAATTTTGACAAATTGCTTAATGCAAAGTATATGGAACGGGAGGGGTGTTTTTAGTCTGACAGTAGCACAGGAGTAAAGGTCACCTCAATCTTCAGTTCTGCTTTAAGCAATATTTCACGTTGGTGTCTAAATCACGTGTGTGGCTTGCAGGGCTCCTCAGAGATGCACTGATGATCCTGGTTACCCATCATCTGAGCACAGGCTGACTCCAGATGTTAAAAAATATAGCTACATTTAAAATCTACTGATAGCCTAACAAGACTGGTTGTCTGGGACAGCTGTCTTCAGTAAGTATGACAGATATATAATGTGTTTTTAATATATATTTAAGTGCTATATAGCCTGCTAAGAATTTTCCTGCATGTTCTTTCTGTATCATCTGTCATTACACAGTGAATTAGGTTTATCTTTTGAGACTGAGGTAGAATTGCACAAAAAACTAATGGTAGAGTTGCTAAACACTGCTGGTAGATTTTTTTAAAATAGAAAAGAAAATCTTTGGAGAATGTGAAAGCAATGAAGAATTCCCACAGGCCTTATCTGAGACTGGAGTTCACCTTTAATATTTTCATAAATGAAGTTTCTCTCAGAAGAAACTTCTAAATTATTTAAAATATTATGCCACATAGGTTTGAATTTACCTGTTTCTGAGTGTTCTTTAATTATATACAAAAGTGGGAACCCTCCAACCTGGGCTAGATATAATCCTGTAACATACTCAGTGAGTCACAATGAGAAATAACCAAGTACTGTAGGAAGAGGATAGTTGTCACAGAGTCTGTGGTTGCACATCTGGCAGTGAATTAGCAATTCAAATTGCATCCACTGTGGGAAAAACCCACTATGTGGAAATAGTTCCCATTTTTCAATTCTATTATTTTCTATTATGTCTGTTAAATTCCACGGGGAGCAATTTGAAAGCAAGATGATGCAAAATGGGAATGACTCACGGTTGGGCTTTTGTTGGTTCACACGTTTCGGATGTACAACATTCTGAGCCTGATCCTGTAATATCCTCTCACATATGAGGGATGGGGATTTTTTTTTGTCTTATTTTTTTTTGTCTTTTTTTTTTTTTTTTTTTTTTTTTTTTTTTGTCTTTTGCCTCTTAGTACACGAGGCCTCATCTTTGTGACAGCTTGTGTGTGGACAGACGAACTGCTGGCAACAAAAGATGCTGCCAGCAGCCACTAGAGCTCAGAACTGGGCTTGTGGAGAAGTTTTGAAGTTTTGTTTCTATTGCTATAGGGGGGAGGTTTATGCAGAATCCATTGTTATTAGTTTCCTGAAGTTCAAAAGTGGCAGATAATGGAACATATTCGATCTGTTCATAAAAGGAGTCTTTCAGGCAGTATTTGGCTTTTTTTTTTCCTTTTTTCTTTTTTTTTCTTTACTAAACCTGGATGCCTTGCTATTTGGAGCTAATAGTAAGAAGGTTCAGCTCACCTGTTTAGCAATCGATTGAGAAATAAAGGAAGGGTATCCATGTATTCATAAAAGTGTCTTTAAGTGTGGATGAAAGGGAAAGGAAGACTTTGAAAGGTGGTGTGGTACTTCTATGTATCTGCAAGCATCATATGAATTTGATAAAGGATCCAAGAGAAAGCAGAGTCAGAGCACAGCTCTACAAAGGAGTTAATTTAAAATACTTTTCTTCCTACAGAGTTTTCTACAGATTTTCCATAAAAAGAATGAAGTAGCAATAGCTTGTTAGACAAAGAGTGTAGAATAGTACGTATTGGCCAGCTCTGCAAAATGAAATACCACAAATACTAATGAAATGTAAGTGTTGAGACTTACAGAGCCCTTCTGAGCTAGTAAAAAATAGAAATATAGTGGAGTTTTGTGGTTACACTGAGACAAGCGGTACTACACAGTAAATGCCTGGAAGTGTGGAACAATGTCAGCCAGAGGAAACCTGTCTGGGAAGAAAAATGTTATTTTCCCTGCTGTCCTGCAGGCACCTTTCAGGCTCACCACCGTGCTAGGTGAGTCCTGTCTGCAGGGAAAACTGGGCAGTACGACCATATCAGAGACACTGCTGTGTTACATTGCTTCAGCAGAGCTCCCCAAGCAGAGCTGCCAGCCTGGAATAAAACATGCAGTGTTCCTGGAGGAGCAGCCTGGCCAGTGGTTTGAGGGGAGAGTGAACCATTCAAGGCTGACAGGGAAGGAAAACTCTTTATTTCAAGGCCCCTGGGAACAGACTGAAAGCCTTTTTCTTGTACCCCAGGAACAGGCGCAATCTCCCAGGCAGACTGTCCTACAACCTGCAAGCAGTGGCTGTGTGAAAGGGCTCAGGTGGTTCTGGGATCCCCCATTAACTTCCTGCCATCACCAGTCAATGGGACAGAGGTCAAGCTGTGCTGAGTCCTGCTGTCATTTATGTGGGCTGGGACTGAACTTTTCTTGCCAGCTATTTGTGGCTGTGCTTGCTTTTGCTTTACTGCACTGATGCTATATGGTCTGCAAGAATTTTACAGTCCAGAAAATTCTTCCGCTTGCAAGAATGCAACAAGGATGCCCCATGTGTGAAGACACTCATGAGCAGAACTGCCTGTGGGATAGGAACTGGAACTGAGTACTAGATACATGCTAATCTTTTTAGTTCCTTACTTGAATTAAAATAGTGTGTTTATTGAAGCCAGATGTCTCAGTGCATTTACAAAACTTATCTCCATAAAAGTTCCCATGAAGTGTGTAAGATCCTTTACGTATTTGTGGATACATGAAGCAAATATTGAAATATTTAATACTCAAGTTAAACATTTCAAAAGCAGTAAGTTTCTAAAGCACCTGAAAGGAGATTGGTATGATGGGGGTCCTCCTCTTTCTCCCAAATAACAAGTGATAGGACAAGGGGAAATTGCCTCAGGTTGTGCCAGGGGAGGTTCGGGTTGGATACTAAAAAAAATTTCTCCACTGAAACAGTGGTTAAAAGGGGAATCTGTGTGAGGAGCTGCAGAAGTCACTTAGTTTTTTCAGCCTGGAAAAGGGGAGGCTGAGGGGAGACCCCACTGCAGTTACAACTTCTTTGTGAAAGGAAGAGGAGGGGCAGGCACTGATCTCTGCTCTGTGGTGATCAGTGACGGGACCCAAGGGAATGGCCTGTAGCTGAGTCAGGGGAGGTTTAGGTTGGATGTTAGAAAAGGGTTTTTCACCTAGAGGATGGTTGGGCACTGGCACAGGCTCCCCAGAGAACTGGTCACAGCACCAGCCTGACAGAGTTCAAGAAGCGTTTGAACAATTGTCTCAAACACAAGATGGGATTTTTGGGGTGCCCTGCATAGGGCCAGGAGTTGGACTTGATGATCCTGATGGGTCCCTTCCAGCTCAGCTTATTCTCTGTGATTCTGTGCAATTCTGTGATTAAGTGTTGGAACAGGTTTTTCAGGGAAGTGGTGCAGTCACCATGCCTGGAAATGCTGAATAGTGAGTAGATGTGGCACTTCACAATGTGACTTCATGTACATGGTGGCATTCCATTGAAGGCTGGAATTGATATCTTTGAGGTCTTTTACAGCCTTATTGATTCTATGATTCTAATATCAGCAGCCCAGAACAACAACAACAACAACAACAACAACAACAACAAAAAAAAAAAAAAAAAAAAAAAAAAAAAAGAAAAAGAAAAAGAAAAAGAAAAAGAAATTGTAAATAAATGTCAACTTTTCTCTTGAAATTAATCACCCAAATTATTTTCTTTTAAGGCAAGAGATTATGAAATGTCTTTTACTTGCTATTGCCATTTTTTATTTCTGTGGGCATTTTTAGCTTGACCCAGTTTATTCTCATTAGAGTCAGCACAGCTGATTTATGAGCAGAGTCTCCATTCACAAATGGGTGCAGGCAGACCTGAGGTATTCAGGTATCCATCTATGGCAATGTTCACAGATCACAAATGCACTTACCATCCTCTTCGTATCTGAAGTCAAATGAGGGAAAAAAACCATAACCTGAAAATTTCAAGTAAGATGATGCTGTTTCCCAGTGCTTCTCTTATCTCAGGCCCAGCACTCTCTTTTCTGCTGTTGCAAAAATTATGAAACCCCCCAGGTATCAGGTGTCAGCAAAAAGTGCTGTGATCTCTCTTTGGAGTTTCAGTACCTGATGCTAGTTCAGTAGGAGCTAGCCTCCTGCAGTAGGTAACTGCAGTAAGATAGTAACCATGGGGCAAAATAGGCCAACACTGCCAACTAAGTGCCATAAATACATGTGATATGGATGAAGATATCACAGAGAGGAAGGGTTCTCAAAAATTGCAGGGGTTCCTTTAGTGCCAGGGAGAAAAAGAGTGGTTCCAGGGCAGGCCATGGCAGTGCAGGAGCAAGGTGCCCGAGGCACAGGGACACTCTTGCCCTGCTGCTTCCAGCTCAGGTCGCAGCTGCTGTGTCTGCTGGAGCAGGGGTTCATACCCTGCCTTACCTGCTCACAAGGCCACATTCACAGATACCAACCAGTCATGGGCAAAGTCCACGTTGTTTACCTGTTGTGCATGTGTTGCTGAAGTAAATCTCCCCAGCAGAGTGAGCTGAGGGCTGGTGGCTTCAGCCTGGACTGCTTAGAGGGAAACACAGACGCTTTGAACACTTCAAAAGCTGTGTGTGCAGAGGAGCACAGTTCACAATCTTGTAATGAATATCCTTGGCAAACTAGTCTATTGTCAATTATCTGCCAGCCTGCGGAGTTTGAAAATTTAGGTCAAATATATCCAAATTTGTGTTTTGAGAATTTATAAAACTAAATTAATTGTTTTGAGAATTAAAAAAAAAAAAATCAGTAGTGTTTTTTTCTGTAAAGTAAAATAGTAACTGCAATTGCAGTTGTGAGTTTAATGTGTGTATTGGCCCCTTTTTTCTGTTTACTCTCTGCCATCCACAAAACACATTCCTCTGGGGAGGAGGTTTTTAAAATAGTGCTTAGTTACCCTGTTTAGATTTTGAGTACTTGCCTAAAAATACTGTGTATTTCCTCTTTCTCATGTAATTTCTATTTCTAGTACTGTGGCTGCATCAGATGTGATTTATTACTAAATTGTTAGTGTGTATCATAAAGGAACTAAGAACTAGAGCAAAGCCTGTACGGTTTGGCAGCTTATCAGTCACAGAGCAAAGGGCAAGTGAGCATTGCTCATGTCATGTAAACCCTAACAAAAACATTCAAATACTGTCAGCATTGCTGTCACAAACTTGCTTCTCTTCCCAGAGCTGTGTCCTGCTTTTTCCTTTAAGATTTTAAGGTCCTTGGGGAGTGCATCTGGAATGATTCTACCTCATTAATGGTGGTACTGCAACCAGTAATACTCCAAAATACAGGATTTTGGAGTCTACCTGTAGTGGCTGAGCTTTTAGGATTATTGCTACATAGCAATATCAATTAGTATAACCATGATATTTACAGAAATTCTAAAGTAAATTCAAAAACCCAGTGTGAGATTTACAAATATTAACGGGAAGAAGTTGATTTTTGGCTGTAGGGTTTTGGTACCAATGTTGATTAGAATCAGTTAATTGCAACAGGCCTTCATTTTGGATATGTGCTACTGTTTGTTTCTTTCCAGAGATAGATTGAAGGAGTCAGACTGGAAAGGTAGCAGGAAACAACCTGCTCATAATTTTCAGGTAGAAATGAAAAGACCAGATCTGCTCTTTAAAAGATTTCTATATTACTAGGTATAATTCTCCCATTTTGCATCAGAGAAATAAAAAAATCACTCCAAACACTGAGAAAAACATTCAAAATTATTCTGCTACTGCTTCTAGGTGCCTGAATACTGAGGGAGAAAAGTTTTACCATTCTTCCACTGCTACCCTGTGGTCTTTTTAGCTAATAGAACTATAAAGTTTTCAGAAAATCTGGGATGAAAAATTCCAGCAGTTGATTAGCAATTATAAACCCTCTAAGTGTGTCAAGCTTCCACTCCTCAAAGAAGAGAAAAGAAAACAAAACCCAAACAGTATCTTCCGAAATCATGAGAAAGATGGACTGTTATTTGGAAGGAAACCACATTTATTCTTATTTTTTCGATTCAATTTCTTTTCTTTTTCATAAAAATTTCCCTTTCTCATTGATGGGAGTAAAGGAAGATCTTAACAAACCTTCCTGTTGCTTTTACTACATTGCAGCTTTTCTACACAAACCTAAGTGACCTTAATTCCTATTGAACTAACAGTAAAAGCCAGTGGAAACTGACGGCTTCACAGCCAACCTCCAGATCAAGGCATTTTGAATGAGGGATGAAAATTTTAGCAGTAGTGAAAGGGGAAACCAGGAATTAGTTAGAAAATTGACTATATAGTCTCTGAAAAGATCTTAAGTCTAAGTTAAGATGAGGTATTTCTCCTCAAGCAAATATTTAGGCCAGAGATATATGATGCAGACAGGCACATATTGATGAGGTTATTCATGCCATAAAAATGTAATATGAATGAAGATATACAGAAAGTAAAATGCTATAAAATCAACAATTTTCAAATCTGGGTGTACAAGTTTTCCTTGCACATGAATTTAAAAAGAGAAGGAAATTATAAGTTGTTAATCTTCCAGTGGAGGCAAGACCTTGATATTTCCTCCCTATGCTTTCTAACATCCAGCTGTGTAGGATAGGTTACAACACACCTTTTTATAAGGGTGGATGGCAGACATGACACTCCTGAATCAAAAATAGAAAGGATCATAACTTGTAAGAGTTTTGAAGTCATTAAGGTACACATGCCCTTCAGTTTAGTGCTCCTGTATGAGTCATTGCCTTTGTGCAGCTGATGCAATTTCATATGACCTCTGTCTTTAAACAGAGGCATGGAAGGGGTTTTTGTCTCTCATTTGGTAGAGCTGGGCAGAGTCTGTTAGGCTTCTGTAGCAAGTGGAATGTTCTCTGTGGAATAAAGGGCTGAGAGGCTTTGAAGTCTACGCAGTTAGAATATCATCTCTTACCTTTTCAGAATTGAAAGCATTATTTGTACATTTTTTTGGCCAAAGAACAAAGGTGGGAGTCAGACCTAGGAAATGAGACATGTAGCACTGGATGATAAAATGCATATTAGAGGAATTTAAAAAATGAAGAACAGAATGTGCATCTCTCAGTGCCTCTGCTTCTAGAGGTTAGGCCTGAAGAAACTGCACCTTTGTAGAGTTGGTGGTAATGAAGGAGTGTGTTTGTTGCTGCCAAGCCCTGTGTCCATGCCCAGGGCAAGAGAAGAACAAGATTTGGCAGTAGAGTGTGCTGCTGGTTTGCCTCACAAGCTCTTGTGGCTGAGCTGCTCTGGTAGAGGGCTTTGTCTAAGCAAACAGGCTGGCAAGGTGAGGCTTCATGGGGAGCCCTGTATGGAGCTGGGATGTTTAATGCTGCTGAGATTTACTGTCCTCAGACCATACAGAGACAGATTTAAGGATGCTCCTTAAAGGTGCACTGCTGAAGGAGAGCAGCTAGTGCTCCACGCACTCAGTTGTGATGAAATGGAAAGAAGTGCCAAAAAAATCTTTTAAATGGCAAAATATTTACCATTTAGCATCATAATTGTGGTTGAATATATTTAATCATCAGTCCAATTGAGAAAAGCTGTCATTGTAGGACACAAAAGAAAGATGAGAGACTCCAAATATTTCAGAAGGCAAAGAGCATAGAAAAAAGGCTTTATTGTCTAATTCTTACTACCTTTTATAAGGTGTTCCAATACAGACTTAACATGATTGGTGTATAGGAAAAACACCTCTCTAATCCCATTGGTTAACTAGAGAAACAGCAAAACACCACTTGGAGAAAGACTGTTTTGAGAAAGGATAGTTATTTGCCAAGATTGTTTTGAGAAGAAACTTTCTTGAGAAATTTTTCCTTGGGAAAAAGTTAGCAGCTGCTAACAGGCTAAAAATCTCTCAGACCCAGAAATATCAGGCTCACAAAAAGCCAGTCTTCTGTTTTTGCTTCCATCTCCTCTAAAATTGCTTGATTTGTTCTTGAGCATGGCTTGTGAGTGACTGCTAAATGGACAATGACTAATATAAGAAAAAATAGTGTTATTCTTTATGGAGTAGATACATAGTGGGATTTGTTCAGTGTAATGTATGCAATTATGTTGCACAGTTGAAAATATATGTTGTCTTACATTGCTAATAAGAGAATACTGAATTAATAATAGAATAGTTGATTATACCAGCATTTGCTACCTTCATTTTAAATACAGAAATACCTCCTTATCCCAGCTTCTTATTCTCATTATTCCTATTTACTGCTAACCGCTCTGTGCTTATCTAATGGTGGGAGGGTTTCCTTCTCTATCATGCTCTTCATCATTATGAAAAGTAAAAGTTGCACAAATAATAATGGAATCTTCTTTGCAGTATTTCTTCAAAGCAAGTGTGCTCCTTCTCATCTCTTCGAAAATTCCATTGCTTTGAAGTTGGGCACTGCAAAAATGATAGAAATTGTGTTTACAAGCCACCTCTTTACTATTTCAATGAACAAGTCTCTCTAACCAACCAATCACTGCAGTTACAGCTTCCTCATGAGGGGAAGAGGAGGGGCAGGCACTAATCTCTTCTCTGTGCTGACCAGTGACAAGACCTGAGGGAATGGCCTGAAGTTGTGTCAGGGGAGGTTTAGATTGGATATTAGAAAAATGTTCTTTACCCAGAGGGTGGTTGGGCACTGGAACAGGCTCCCCAGGGCAGTGGTCACAGCACCAAGCCTGACAGACTTCAAGAAGCATTTGGACAATGCTCTCAGACACAAGGTCTGAGTCTTGGGGATGGTGCTGTGTAGAGCCAGGAGCTGGACTTGATGATCCTGATGAGTCCCTTCCAACCCCACATATTTTATCTAATTCTGACTTTTAGTTTCCACCTGTGTACTGAGCATTTCCTATAAGCCAGCTATCTTTTTTTTTTTTTTTTTTTTTTTTTTTTTTTTTTTTTTTTTTTTCCTCCAGGGGCCTGCAGCATCACTGGAAGGCCCCACAGTGTGTTCAGGTACTGCTCTCATTAGTGAGCTGCTATCAAAAAAATGCCACCCTGCAGCTGGGCAAAATCTTGACATACCCAAAGACTCTTGTAATTCAATTGCTGTGGCACACTGAAATGTGTCAAGCTCACTGCAAACAGCTCTGAGAAACCTCCATGAAATGTGTTTGATACGTGCTGTTTTTTTTGTAGAGTGCTTCTTTTCAGGAAAAGCTGTTCTTTTGTTGAGAAAGCTGTGCTCTAAATGTCTACTGTTTCTCTCATAATTATAGGTCCCTAAATTAAAAAAAACTGCTTATATGAATTCCTGGACTCCTGTCTTAATAATATCTGTTCTACAGTTTATCTAAATATTCTCCAATTTTATGAAGTAGGAGAACTGTTTCTGGATTGTTCGATGGAAACTCTTTTATAAAGTATATATATTGTATCAATGATTTAGCTATTTTAACAACGGTTAGAATTTCTAGATTTCTAGAAATTCCAGCTATTTGAATACAAATGTGAAATTGCTTCTCCCTCTTTTTCCCCCAGATATTTAATTCTGTCTTCTTCAGATTCAGTAGTACACAAATGTTCAGTTGCTCCCTATGTTTCCTTATTACCAAGGTGAATGGGGTGCATTCATTAGAGGAGTAGGTTTTTAGATCCAAGCACAGAGGCAGAAGATGCTTTCCTGCCTTTTATTGCATGGAGCTAGACTCCTGGCTGAGATAAACAGGGTGGTCACAGGCTCTACAGAAGAGGAAAGACTCACTCTGCTCTTGCCACCAGGCAAGGGCAGGCAGTACCAGGGTGTGCTGGATTTGCTTATTAAACTCAAGTTGTAACACTGTAGTTAACCTGAGACAGGTAAGATGGTGATGCTACTGTGTACCACCTGGGTATTCCAAATACTATTTTTACCTTTCTTGAACTGTCTGCTCACACCCTGATAGCTGTTACAGCTACAGTGAACCCTTATCTAGCCAACTGAAATAATAAAAGGGAAATTTAAAATGGGAATCCACACTTAAGGAAAAAAAAAAAAAAAACAAAAACAAAAAACAACAACAACAAACCCCCAGGTTGCTTTTTAACCACATTATTCATGCTTTTTAAAAAGTTGAGTATAAAAAATCCAGTGAGTTACTAGAGGAAAAAATGTCCCTCTGGACAGATTGATTCTATGTCACAATGTGTGTTTTTGTCAAACAAAAAACGCAAGGCTGAGCTTCTTTCAGACTAATAAGGTGGATGAGCCTACTCCTTAAATACAGCACTAAATTAATGTGAGGGTTTTCACTAGGACTTGCAAGCCAGTAGCAGCAGTGTTCTTGGTTTAGCCAAGTGCTAGTCTCAGATCTTTCAAGACTGTAATTCTGCCTTTTCTTAAAATAGAAGTATTTTTCACGGGGTGATGCTAAACCTTCAGGAAGAAACCATTCCTTAATGAGAAGCCTGAGGCATGCTGGATTTCCTCTCCAGTGACTGTGTGCAGCCTATCAGTAACTTTATTACTTAAATAGACAGAATTGTAGGTTGATGGGTTTTATAGTAGCAGTCCTTGCTCTCTAATCAGCCATGAATATTACAGAGCCGACGTTGTAGGTGTAAGTCACAAGAGCACAACCCCGTTTGCCCTTGACCAAAGCACATTTACATAAAAAATAGAGGTCTTACTGAAACACAGGTCATGTGCTCTGCTGTAATTTAAAATGTGATCACAGTCACCAGTGGTTCTAACAGCTATTAAAGATGAAAACGATGACAATAAAATTGATGGTGCTCATGAACAGTGCATCACTGAAAAATTGCATATTTTGTTTGAAGGTAGTGCTTTCACCCAGAACTGAAAATCTCCAGGATTCAGAAACTGTGAAATTTTCAAGGTTGTGTTAAAAAACATACTATCACGGCCTCTTTTCTCTCTCTCTCCCCCCTTTTTTTTTTTTTTTTTTTTTTCTTCTTTTTATGGAGACTCACTTTTTAGTGCAATTTTTGGAACACTAGTAATAAGCCCTGCATAGGTGAGAAAGAGCAAAAAACTTCCTATGAAGTCAGAAACTGTGGTATTTTCCTTCAAGTTTCATCCTAGGACTAATACCTATAAAATACTTTTTTTTTTTTGCCTCCAGCATGGTCATCTGTAATATTCCACAGCAGCTGCATTCCATAGAGCTGTAGATTACAGGATTGCAACCTTTTAGGATCACAAGAGTTGACACTAATCCACACATACAAAAATCCACTTTAAATCTCTGAGTGAAAAACAGCCTCGTCCATTCACCACAGATGCATCTATTTCTCAAAAACACTTGTTTTCTAATAAAAAGCAGGAGACTTTTTTTTTTTTATATTTATGCACCAAAAAAAAATTCTTCTGCTTTATTAGAGTTAGGGAAAGAACAAGAAGGGGCATAAATGAGTGGAAAACTAGTCTAAGTAAAACCAGAAGCATAACCTACATAAATGAAGCTCTTTCATTGTGGAAAGCATAATGACAAGGGCTTTCAAGAACTTGGACACTTTGACATCCAAAGAACTGTTGTCACTTGCAGTAGCTGATGATAAACTGAAGAGGCAAGATGATGAGATCACATCAGTGGGATCTTTGCTTGATAGAAGTAAAATAGTAATGCCTGGTCCAGGTGGAGAATGCCTTTCATATCTACCAGTAATATTTCAACCTACATTTCTTTCTGAACATTGGTATTTACCTTGCATTCCCATGAACAACAAAGTTGTTGTTTACCATGTTTTCCTCTTGTTTGAAAAGAGGATTTTGACTCTTGCTATGTGGTAGCACATCTAGACTGAGGTATGTAAGGTAAATGTTATAGGGGAAATACTAATACTCTCATCTGAGACACATGTCCCCTTCTGCAGTGCAAGGGGAGCTGGTCCTTTTCCCTGTCTTTTTCTCACTGGGGAATAAAATTTACCACATTTTCCCGGGCCATTTTTGTCAATTTCAGGATCAATAAGCTTATTATTAGACGATCCAAGATCAAGAGGCAGGGTTATTATTAGAAGTGCTAGAGAAAAGGAAGCAATGAGGTTCAAGAGGTGGAGCACGGGATTGGTTGGGAAGAAGACACAATGAGGGAGTTAAGTATCCACTAATGCCATTATGAAACACATTGTGAAATGGCACTCTGAGACTGGGCCTCTAGCGCTCTTATAGCTTCTTTAGAACAAAGGGTGAGGAAATAGGCTGGTGACAAAATTGTGTGTGGTATTATAGAATCTTAGAGTCATACAATGGGTTGGGCTGGAAGGGAGTTTAAAGCTCATGTAGTTCCACCTCATTATGCAGCACTGTGTGTAGTGTGTGGTCAGTTCCCCTTCTTGGAGTCACAAGAAGGGTGTACAGTTGCTCTTCTTGGTGAGAATAGGGCCTCTGAAAGGAAGAAATTTCACCCTGAGGGGTATTTTACTTCATCAAGATGATTTCCTTCTGAGAAAGAAGAGCTTTTGGGTTTAATGATTTTGTTTGTTTGTCTTTTGGGTTTTTTAGTTGGTTGAGTTTTTGGGTTTTTTCTCCCCACTGACAGACAGACCTGTTCCTGGGCTCTTTCATTACAAGTTTTGGGTCTGGTGCCATTTCACAACCAAAAGGCTCAGAAGAACAGTAGCAAAATGAATGGAGGAAAACTTGTGAAATTTCTTAGGAAGGCCTTTCCTAGACAAAACTACAGTACTTTACTGCCACAAGAGGGTGCTTGCAAGCTCATCACTGGTCATTTCAGAGACTTTCACAGTGAAAATGTTCTGGTGGCTTTAAAATGTTCTTTACGGAAGAGACAGATTAGATACAGTGATAGATTCTGAGGGCGGAAAAGGTTGTACATTCGTCTTTTGCTCAGTGTCAAACTGAAATTTATCTTTACTAAGATTTTGTGAGTCACTATTTTTGGAGAGGTCTCCTAAAAAAACAAACCAAATTATGCATTCAAACACTCTATTAAGCTTCTTGCAACAGATCTCAGCTACAGCTTGCATGCATCTGACAGAATATAACAAAAAGGAAAATGATCTATTAAACACAGAGAGGACTTGAATCATATGCTTTAAAGCCAAAGGGAGCTGTCTTTGGCAGTTATGTCAGTGCACAAAATGCATTTCACATGGCTTATGAATGCCCTACAAAATGCTTTTTAAATTATGCAAGCACCTTTTCATCCTAGGTGTGTATGAAGGTATGTGTATATTTAAAAACAAGGAGAGAAGTTAACCGTACAGTTTGTCAGCCACGGGACATGGAGTTCACATCTAAACCTGTTTCTGGATATTCCCAGAGGTCTTATATGCTGAGAAAGTGCACTGCATACAGGTCACACCTGGTTTGGTTATGCTGTTAGGTGATCCAGCTTTGACTATCACTTTGTTTACCTTTTAGGGGGTTTGTCTTTCTGAAAATAGAATAAACAAAATGCTTTCGTGATAGAATTCACAGGAAGACTACAATTTTGACATCGAATTTTGAAGTAACCTGGCAATTGAGAGACTCCCTAAGATGTTTTACATATAATTATATCCACAAAAGGTATAGTTTGAGCTTTATTACAAACACTCTTTCGTCCAGGGATGCCCAAACGCACTGCAGTTTTGTGCAGCAAATAGCCAAAGCAGCACGTGATCCCAGCCTCAGGTGTCCTCAGGAGGAAGCAGTCAGCACTTTTCTGCTTTGAATGTATCGATAGCTGGAAACAGCTGTTCCAAGCAAAGCACAAAAACATACCATTCGTTTAAGCACCCAGAAACACATTATCCTTGTTCACAAAATGGTTTCCGGCCACTGGAAGCCTTTGCAAACATTGCATATCAAGCCAGTGAAAGAAAGAGAAATGAAATTAAAATCCACTCACCGCTTGCTGTAGCAGGACCCTGATACTGCTGGGAATCTGTCACATTGCCTCCCCAGGCCTCTTGGAGTTAATGGTTTGGGCAGCTAATGTTCAAAGCACCTTGAAGTAAAGACATGGGATTTGTGGTAGAAATGCCTTCAGGGTTTATATCAGGATCCCCTCATTAAAGTTCAGTACATAGAATCACAGAGTAGTTTGGGTTCAAAGAGGCGTTAGAAATCATCTTGTTCCAACCCCTCTGCTGTGGGCAGGGGCACCTTCCACTAGACCAGGTTGCTCAGGGACCATCCAACCCGGCCTTGAACACTGCCAGGGATGGGGCACCCAGAGCTTCTCTGGGCAGCCTATGCCAGTGCCCCACCATCCCCACCATACATAATTTACATTCTTTTCTGAAGCCAGACATCTTGCTTTCTTAAAAAGCAGAATGTCCTGTGTTTAGCTCAGGCATAAAAAAGAGGACTTTATATAAATTTGGCTGCTATGGATCATGTGTTACTATCACCAACACTATGAAGTCTTAGTAGTAACATTTGACAGTCCTAACACTGATTACTTAAGTGCAGTACAAACAGGTAAGCTAGGATCAGTAAATTATTTATCAGGGATTGTCACTATTTATTAGTTGTACCCAATGTGACAGTCTAAATAAAATGAAAATATGAAATTTAATCTGATAAAATTTGTGTTCCCCTACCATTTTCCCACACTACTTTTTGTTCCGTCCAGCTGGGCACCTCATAAACAGAACACAGAACCCTTTCTCAAAAATGGAATTCTGGGCTGTTTTGCCATGTTATTGAATCCTGATACAGCTTCCTTTTATCTTATGTATAATGCTGGTAAGCTCCACTAGATGATCTGTCAGTTCATTTGAAGGATATGTTGTTTGTTTTAAGCAGCATTTCCCTAAAGTTTCCTTACTTAGTCCTTCTCTAAAATTATGCCTTGTTTAGTTCTGCTGTGACCAGAGATCTTGCATGCATTCCAAAGCTTTATTTTGGAGTGATTGCATACATCAAATATCACTAAGTGGGAAAATGATCCCAGTCTCCTCTCTTTCCTTATAAACTTCTTTATATTGCTTTGTTACACGTCAGTCAGCTGTGACAAGCAAAGGAACTTCTTCTTCCTGCTGAAACTTCAGATTGATGAGTAGATTCCTAATCCTTTACCAGCTGTCACTGAAAAATAATATAGTATTTTAACAAAATTGATATTGAGCATGAATGTGTATATCTGCTAACAACTTGAGCAGTTTTTTTGTTTGTTTTTTTTTTTTTTAAATATGTGTCAATGGAATCACATTAAATTTCCTAACACAAGCATCTGAAGATTAAGATATTCCCAAGATAGTTGTGGCTGCTGCTGGCTCTTGTTCACAAATTCAGATCCAGCTGAGGTTCAGAAAGGAAAGAGCAGTAAAAGATTTTTCATGTGATAACATAGATCCAGTTGCTGCTGTTTCAAGAAGTCTCATCAAGTGTCAGCATAAGTCAGAGGAAAACAGCTGGCAATGCAGCCCAGGCCTCTTGCCACTCAGTCAGCACAGCATCCCTTGGCTCATATTTTTTCTGCAGGGGTGTTCCCACTGTTACATGTAATCCTGAGTGCCTCTGCTTCTGGCCTACTTCTGCCATGGAAATGATTGTCAAGAGGATGGAATACAGCCAGAAACAAAGCAGCCTTTGCTCTGCTGACAGGGAGAGGAGGTGCTGGCCACACCAGCTGCTGGTCAGGTTGTACAGTTCAAAAATGTCTTTTGTGCTTTATCAGCCCTCCAGACCTTTGGACACAGTGTGATTGGGGGTGAGAGGTGGCAGGTGTAGGATGAGAGGTGGTGGCAGATGGAACAGGTAAAGAAGTATGAGAGAGAATCACTCTCCACAGCTCCTGGAGCATCCCTGGGGTGCAGGATGAGGTACAGGGCTCCTGAGCACTCAGGTGTTGTCTTACCTGGACTCTGCCTCATGGGAAAATGAGAACTCCCTGCAGAAGTGAGAAGCAAAAAAGGACCACTATTTTTGGTGTGATGCTCCAGTTCTGCTCCCATCAGGCTTCCCATGGGCTGAAGATCATTTCTTCAGCTATCCTCTCCCCCAGACTTTGGTCAAGAAAGCTGTTCCAAAAGACTGCTAGATGGCTGGCACTTGGGACATGTGGGGCAGTGCAGGAACTGGGCATATGTTCCAGCCTCCTGTAGAACAGTACACAACCCTCAAGTCCCCATCAGCTCATGGGGTTTAGATTTCCTACTGAATTGTTTGCTTTTATTATGTATCTTGATATTATTAAAAAAAAATAGAGAAGGGTTAATATCTCATAAGCATCTTTCAGAATTGCCACGTATTTCTTATGTATCCCTCCTACTGGAATATCTCTGACTACACAGCATGTATTTATTTCCCTTTTAAGTCTCTTATGGTTCTTAGCAATTACTTCCAAGGTTTCTGCTAGCTGCTTATATCACCAGTGATGCTGAAACCAATTCAGATGACATACATGTTAGTAAATAAGGAAAGCCTCACTATTTTTATTACCTTTTCCTGTTGTCTGCTTTATTACACAAGTGGCAGAGGTTCTCTTCGTTGTGTAATGCAAGCTTTTGCAGGCATAGTAAAATGAACTTTCCTGGGACTATTTTTAGAGGTGATCATGGGGATTTGGATTAGAATAGATTAAGTAAGGATTTCTGCAGAGATGATACATATACCTTTTCTTAAAGACATGTGACCTGACTGACTGAAGAGGTGTTTATGAAATAAGTGAAGCTGAACATATCCCAAAAATTGGAGTGGAAAAATGATGGGTCATCATCTGTGTGTCCACAGATTAGACTGTGTTTTTATGTAGTGGAGTGCTGTCCATACTGGGAAATGGTTCTGTAAATGCTCATAATGTTGCAAAGCAAAGGTGGCAATTTTGTGCCTTCAGTATTGAGGCACTGGCAGGGGCAGTGCCATTTGAGCTTGATTTTGGATACAGGATTGGACTTTTGGCTACTCTGTTCCTCTGCAGAGCAGGCAGGGAGTATTGCACACTGATGCTCCATCCTGCTTGGATGCCCTTTTGTACTTCTCTGATCACTTTCCCTGGCAAAATTAGCCTCTCCTCCCTTGCCCCCTCCAGGGATGTGGGGTTTTGATCAAGCAACAGTTGGACAAAATTTATTTAAATTTCCAGTTGTTTTTCTTTGTCACTTTCCCAATACAAATGTGCATGTGACTAAGCTGTTGCAGCCCTTTCTTTAAAAGGTCAGCCCAAATTATTTTCTGCAGATAATATTAGGGCTTATGTGCTTGATGGATTTCTGTAGCACATAAACACCACTTCTCCTGGGACTCATGACCTGAATAATTACCTCGTCTCTGTTGCTGTTGAAATAATCAACCTAAACCAAATATAAGGCAAGCTCAAGCCACTTCTGAAAGTTTCTCAGACTGCCATTCTTATGCTGGAAGGTTTTGTGCATGATACAAAAATTAGTATATAGCAGATCATGGTGCTCAGTGCTACATTTTGCTCTTTTTTTAATGCAACATGAATTAAAAATCTCTGTTGGGGTGAAGTTTCACACAATTGAAGAGCTTTTAGTGGAGATCAGAATTATCATAATTACCCTCAAATGATTTTGGGAGATTTACTTTGGAATACTTGACCTGATTTTAATTTTTTTTTTTTGCTTTGTACAAGAATTATGGTTATATATATAATTCTGTTATAGTGTGATTTTTGTATGAGACAAAAAAATTAAACATATGAATTATTATTTTAATGAATCAACAAGAAAATGTTTCAACACAACTTTTTATTCCTTTATTTTTTTATTCTTTCATTTCCACTACTTTTGATATTTTTTCATAACATGTTTTTAAATTAGATTTAATTTTCATTGTTGTCCTTGCATGTGATTATGGATTACAATGAACCATTATCTCATTTAATTCAATTACATGTGGTTTTAATCACTGCTAGTAAACTAACCTTGCAGAATTGTCATTAGTACTTACAGATGCACGCAAAGCAAACTGGACAGTTGTTTATCACAATGCTTGTGGAGAGCAATGGGTAATACCAATTTAGCCTTTTGCCAGACTCATTTTTGTCTAGGGTGATTGGCAAAAAACTATAATAAGCTGTTTTCATTCTCAGTATCTTGGTGGAAAACAAGTTGCCTGAAGAGAACATATAAAAAGCTAATTAATTGCATGCTGTATGTGATTTGCTTGTTATTCAGCTTGAGTTCAATATTGATCCTTGAGTATTTCTTGTGATCTCTATTATCTGTAATGATCTAGTGTACAAATAGCCTTACATAAGTAATTTTGTCATAATATCTGATTTATAAAATTGTCTCCTGAGATATCGATGACCTCACTTAATCAGTCATGTTATTATGTCCTTAGTCAACACAGCTGAGCAAAACAGAGTTTATTTTCATAGTGGAAGCACTATTCCAGTGTTGCTTGAAATCAAAGGCCCATGAAGAATTATCATATTAAACAGAATCAGAAGATTCACTGCTTGAGGAAAGTATTGCAACCTCTGATTAACTTCAGGTAGTCCCATGCCTGTTATGTTAATTTGTGTACTGTGAGAAGAAAATAAGTAGTTAAACTTTATTTAGAATATGTGGAAAACAAGTAGTTTATCTGAGACTGTTTTGTCATATATTCTAAGCATTATTAATTTTGCTGTCATTTCAAAACAAAGGGGGATCTTTCAAAACTGTGCTGGTTACACAAAAAATCAGATATATCATATACTACAGAAAAACTGTGGGAAAGCTCTGTGAAATGCCAAATATTCCACAGAGGAAAGATAGAGGCCTCAACACCTGGAAGTATTGTGGCTTCTATTTGGAGAAAAAACCCATTACTGAGCTGACTTCCAACCTCCCCTTCTGTGGAAAAAATGACAGTAAATGTTAATGTAGTTGGTGTGATGGATGACTCACACTCCCTTGTTTGTCACACAGAGTCGGTGTGTGGTATTTGAAAAATGAAATAGGATCTGTTGCAAACCTTGTTTCATATTTTACATCTCTTTTGCGCAGAGGATCTGTTTCATTGGTCTGGGAGAATGATGGGCAGCAATTCTGGCCAGTGATCGGGTGAGAGCAAGTCAGATAAAGAGTATCCTTGAAAAGCAGGGATACTGTGCTTGCATGCTGTGACAGATGTACAGTTACACTGTTTAATAAATGATGTTTATTCCTATATATTAATGGGAATAGTTTGAGTTTTATTACTATTTAAAATAAGTGGTGTTTGAGGACATACTGAAGGGAAGAGAAGGGATGCTGTTGAAGGAGAGAAGTCCTTTTAGGCAGAGGACATACTTTTAAGAATTATCAATCTTCCTTTCTCCTAAAGCCTTCATGAGTAGTGAATACTTCTGAGAATTGATCTTACTGATAAAAAATAATGGTAAGATTAAATTTAAAAAATACATTTTTTTCCATGTACGCTGACCATTTCATAATTGCACTTTGACTTTTTATATAAGGAGCAGAATAATGGATGCCTTTGGTGGAATATTAATGTCACCTCTCTTCTCAGGGCAATCAGATTGTTCAGGTTCAGTATTTTCTAACTAAAACCAATTTATTTTTAGATTTTGAAACTACATTAAGTGAACAGTTGTATTTTCCTGCAGACTGCTGTGATACAGGCTACTGCTTTATTGATTGCTTCAAAAGGCAATTTACAGGAGGCGATTTTGTATCACTTATTAATTGAGACTGTTAAAGGAGTTTTTAATATATGAGTGTATTTATTGGTATATGAACTTAAAGATTCCAGACTAATAACTCACTTTGATGCTGACTGATTGCACATGCTGGCTGATCTGTTTGTACTAGCTTTCAGCAGGCAGGATGTATACAGGGTCAGAAATGGATGCAAAGGGAAAAAAAACAAAACAAAACAAAACAAACAAACAAACAAAAAAAACACAACCAAAAAAACCCCCAAAACTAGAAACAAAAAAACCAACATGATAACACAACTAGTCACTGAATCATTGCATGAGGATTTGGGAAATAAGCATCAAATCCAGAAATTTCTTTCAACTTTCATAGTAAAGCTGCAGCCTCCTGCACCCCATTTCAGTATCTGAAAGGTTTGGAAGGGTTATGCGACGGAAAGCAGTCCCTCAGCAAGCAGTCTGTCTCACCCACCTCCCCACAGACCTGCAAGGGGTGGAAAAAACCACATCACCTTTACAGAAAGGACTTCTTTTTATGTCCTCATGCCATTGCTTTTTTTGCTTCTCAACCGGGGACTGCTGGGCATACACCCCACCGAATATTGGGCTCTCACACTCTTATCTGGCCCAGTTCAGATTCGTAAAACTGTTCTTCAAGGATGATTTTCCATGCTACTGCATCATGTAATCCCTCAGAAAGCTCCTGCTCTCTGTTGCCTTTCTTTATCCTTAAGCAAGCAGTCTTTGATAGCATCTTTGGAAAATCAACTTCAGAAAATGTTGACAGCTAAGTAATCCTTCTGGTTTTTAAATTTAGAATGGTGAGTGAGTTTGATTGATTTGAAGATAATTTGAGTCTCGTATCTGCTGAAATCAGAAAGCCAGTGTTAGATGCATTAGTTCCTATCTGATGGAGGTACCCACTAAAAGTAGGACAAAATCCCTCAATACTGCAATGCCAAAACCTCTTGCAAAAAAACCCAAACCAAACAAACAAACAAAACCAAACCAAACCCCCAAAACAAAAACAACAAAAAACCTACAAAAAAGTAACCCCAAACTATTGTTTGTTATTAATTTTTTTAGAATATTTTACTATATTTCTACAATATTTTAACTTTGCTCTTTTACAAAGAGAACAAATAAAAGAGCTTATTTAAGCATCTGGTAACTATTTTTAGAACACAAAAATGTCCTGTGAAAATATCCTCCAGACATTGGTAAAGCAGGGTTGTTTTTTTTTTTTTTTTTTTCATTAGGGATGATAGCTATTTTTAGTTATTCTTACAGCCTTTTTGAAACTAACTTCAAAAATGCCATTTTTTTTTCAGTGAACAATAGAATCTCTCTTCGTATTGTCAAAAGCTTTGGTCTCCAAACAATTGTAAACTTAATTTTCTGCTATCATAAGTAATGGATATTTTACTGAATGACTGTGTGGTGTTTTAAATCTGAACAGCTTTTGGAGTTGTAAAGACCTATATCCTGATCATCGGGTGAAAAATTAAATTATGGAAGAATCAAAGTAATGCTCAAGTCTTCACAATGGGCATTGACACATTTTTCTTAAAAGCAAAAAGGTTTTACAGTAAAACTTGGATTAATATGCACGTCCCACCAGGAAAGTATAACTGTTTAGTAAAAAAAAAAAAAAAAAAAAAAAAAAAGGAAATATATTACTTATGGCAGAATCCTCTGTACAATTTCAATAGAAGGCTTTGAAGTATTACAGGTTCTTCACAAAGAAATGAAGATGCTCTTTATAAAGCAGTGGTAGGCGTTGCTTCATGCTGAGGGCAAGAGTGAATTGAGAACAAAAGAAAGCAGAGTAATTATTTTATTGAAAGATGTAATTGAGAAATAACCGATCTAGCCTGTGGACAGCCTAAAGGGGAGATATCACTCCTGTATCTCAATGAAGGTTTTTGCCACCTCAGCCAACAAAACTATCCAGAATGACAGTGAAACAGGACACTGAATAAATAACTAGCCAGTTAAGATGACAATAAATCAGAAGCCACAGTAGTCATCTGGTGAGCATCTCTGTCTTAGTGATGTTCATGGGGAAAAGAAATAAGGAGAATGTGTAGGCAAGAGAAAAAAAAAAATGACGGAGCAGTCAGGGTGGGCCATTCTGTTTACGTAACCAGGTTGTCCTTGCAAGTCTTTAGTGTGAGTGCATTTCGGGCAGTCAGGGTTACCAGGCAGTCTAAAATTTGTGACTCTGCCATCCCCATCCTTTCAGCAGCCAGGGGCTCACGCCGAGCTCAGGACTCTGAGAAACGCCCTGGCGGCAGAGAGGGAGCGCGGGCAGCGCTGATTTATCTGCGCCCGCCCTCCTCCACACCCACCAGCCCCAGGCAGAGGAAAGAGAGCTGCCCAAGTAATCCTGAAGACTGGAGATAATGGCTTTAATCCCAGTGGTCAAGGGAGCAGCCAGGATTAACCACTGTGCTTCCATTTAATTAATGACAAGCAGTATTTCGCTGTATTTTAGGGAAGCTGTCAGTTTGCTGCTGTGGAGTGAAACGCTATCTGGGTACCAAGCGTAGTTACAAGGTTTACCTCCTGGCTTGGCTTCCTCCTGGAAATTTTATGGCCTCCTGCTGTCATAAAGCACATTAAACAGGACCTCTAAAAGCAATTTAATTTTATTTATGATTATAAAAAAAGGAGGCATGGTTCTAATGAATTTGAATTATTTAAAGATAGCAACAGGCAGTATGAGCACAACTCCTGCCTACCACTTCCCCTTCATGAAACAAGTAGTCGTTTTTCAGGGAATTAATATTCAGAGCAGGTCCAGTTCATCTTACCTGCTGGGTTCATTTTATTATATAATAAAATCAGATTTATTCTCATTTGGGTATTGAGTATATAGCCATATAAGCATAAGCCATTTATAAACAGTTACTTTGCATGTAGCATAATGTAATACCTACTCTCTTAGGTATTTCTGAGGAGCATCAAACATTACTTGCCAAAGGGCAGAGATAAAAAGAAGTGTTTTGGATCTGAACATTGTGCCTGGAGCTGATCACTAGTTGGGCTGGTACCTTTTCAGTTCTTCAGTCTGGAAAAAAAAAAGTTTAAAAAGCTGTCTAGTAAGCTTCTGCAGGGAACTTTTCTCAGTCTGGCAAATCTAACTCTCATTTTATACTTTACTTACAGAATGGTCTTATCGTTGCCTGTTACCAAGGTTATGTGGATATTGTAATAGCCTTAGCACAATGCCCTCACCTTGACGTGAACTGGCAGGACAATGAAGGGAACACGGCTCTAATTACAGCTGCACAGGCAGGTAAGGCTCTCTGTATGACCCCTTACATGCAGGGTATTGGGAGGAGTGTGTGTTTAGGCTACTTTTTTTTTAGGATTTTTTTTCAAATCCCTGAAAGAAATTATTCTGTGTAAGGTTTGTCATGATTTTCTTTGATCTAATTAATCTACAGTAGTATTTATCCAGTAGATCAAGGCTGCAAAAGCTATACATTCTTAGTAGATACCATTAATTATTTTAACTTAAAAATAAAGAAAATCTCATCCCAAGTGTGCAGTATTATAGTGCTTTGTTCCTGTCAGCTGATTTTCCAAACTTTGCTCTGGCAAGCAACAATTGAACACTGTGGATGTCTAATGTGCTGCATTAGTGCTTTTCTCCCATACTTGCTGCACCTACTCCAGGGGGTCTCCAGTAATTGATAACCGTAGGAAACATATCATCATTAAGAAGTACCTTAGCTGCTAAAGCAGTCTTCATCCACTCCATAGTTAAAAAGCAAACAAAACCTCAGCAGGATTTAGTATTTGCCAATGATCCTTTTGTAAGAGCTGATATCCACATCAACCATGTTAAAATCCTGATGCAGGCTGGAGTGAGAGCAGGATTTAGCACAAGGTTTTCTTTTATCCCACCCAGCATGGTAATATTCAGTGAACAAGCGTAACAGATCGTGTAGATGTAAGGGAAACTCCCAGGAGGGTTCCTTGTTTCCAGTGTTCAGATAGAAAACAATCCTTTGATTATTTCTGTTAAAACTGAAGGGCTGTGCTTTAATCTTTAAGGGAAGCTTTAGTTTTCTCTAACAAGTGTTAACAAAGTGCTAAAGCATGCAAATCAGGAAAATTTTCTCAAAGGAAGGATGCCATCACTTTGTAGTATAAAGCTGTTCCAGAGGCTGCCTAGCTCTGCATCTTTGGTTTCCTCTGCATCCTTCAAGTGCACTCTGCAAAGGCTGCATAGCTGGTCTTTATCATGTCTGCTGATTGGTGAAGAGTCTGGGATGTTTGTGGGAGTTTGTGGGACATAGTCCTCACTCCCAGACACTGGCTGCCTGAAGGGAACAAATTTCCATCAGGGGATATCAATGGACAGTACAAGCCACTTCTAAAGATTGGAGCAGTTCGATTTTCATGTCAATTTAGTAATAGCTCCACTGGACATTTCCAGGTAGTACCTAACCTTGCTTTGAGTTGTATCAAAAAGTGAACTCTGCTAAAGTTCCTGCAAGATGGGTCTGCAATATATATAGCCAAGTCATGAGTACAGTAGCTTTCCAAAGAAGGTGGAAAAGTCTCCAAAACACTAGTCCACTTTTATTTATCTGCCCTAATATAAATTTGGACTAAAAAAGGTTTAACACTGCCTCCTTCTTGACCTTTATAACTCATGATAATGAGCTCAGAATTAATTCAGCGGGCTGACATTGATTTGACACTCTCTGTCAGTACTTGCTATTGATCCCAAAAGCAACTGGAAAAAACTGTAGTCAACAGAAGCTTATACAAACCTCCAACAACTTGGATGTTTTCCCCTGCCTGTGCTAATTCTGAGCGACAGTGTTTACACCAGTTATTTAATTAATTACAACAAGATACTTCTGCAGTGTTAATAGAGATTACTGTGAGGCTAACGTTGCAACCAGAGGAGTTACAGTGCAATAGATACTGCTTAATTATTGCTGGATGTTAAGTAGTAACACTGAGCAGTGGATTATAAAGATCTGAAAGCAAAGCTCATGCAAGCTTGCCTTTAGTGGAGAATTTATTTGTTGGGGGAGGGGTTAATTTTAGGCTGTGAAAGTAATCACATTTTTCCAAAATAAATTTTTCTGAGATCACTGTTAGTTATACCAAAACTATGAGTTTTCCTGTGGAAAGCCTAATAGCAAATCCACATTATTTCAGGTATTTGTAAGGTGGTATTTGGAGGTTTCAGAAAGTGCTGCCATTTTTGTTATGATCCACTGCCATGTGAGCCATCATGGATGGCCAGACCCCAAAGAGGAGCCGGATGGGAAAAAAGGTGTGGTCCTGAGGAATTGTTCCTTGAGTTTCAGAGCCTGCATCTGTGTTATGAGATGTAGATACCAAAAGTGATGACAGAGAGGTCTCTTAACTTGTGCTGAGGAGTTTAAAATCCACACTTGCCTGTGCCATTCCATGACTGCCCAGACATGATGACCAAATACGAGCATCAGCTTGAATTGAATAGGATTAAATTAAAGAGCACGTAGAGGCTCAGAAGATGAATGAATTCAGTTCCTCATATTGCTTTTGATAATTTGAGATTCTCATCCTCCAATAAAAGTATCCAGGGCTGAAGTTTTCTGCATAGACTGGCCAGAGAAAGACAGGTTGGAAGGATCAGTGAAAAGCAGTACCATCTAATTAGTATAGACATATAGTAGTATATAAACTTATATTAGTATATAAGCTTATTAGTATAGAAAAGTAACCACGAAATCTTCTGCTTTGTGTGTAAATTTCACATTTGAAAACTGGTATGTTCACCTGCTTTCTCAATATTTCCTATTTCTTATGTCCCTTTTGGAAGAGAGCTTGCCTTCCAGAACTCTAAGTACATTGGGTCTGCAGCAGGTGGTGCCCAGAAATGGGTGGTGATGCTATTGAAGCAGAAGCAAAATCATTTAACATCATTACAAGGACAATGCAAAAAAAAGGGGAGATTGATACAAGCAAGCAGTTGAAATAACAAGAGGAAAGAAAGGGAGGAAGGAAAGTGATTTAGTTTTTTAGAAAAAAGGAAAATAAGGAAAATTACTTTTTTTTTTCTCAGTTCTGCTGCTAGATCATAGCTAGATCAGTATATAGTAAATGGCATGCACTGGTGTTCAGAGGGAGTTGTATTTGCTTAAAAAGTATAGATGTTTTATGTTACAGCCACCAGTTTGGGGCAAGGCTATAGAACTGGAAACACAAAATTGAAAGTTATCCCAGTTTCTGTTTATTAAGAAAGACATGAGAACACAAACACCTAAAACACCCAGAGGATAAAGTCTTCTGGGTGTCCTTGGTTCCATCCATCTGGGAGAAAGCATTCCCTACCCATAGGCCAAACACAAGCGTTTTGCAGGTACAATTCAGCAGTGAAATATTATTTGACAAATGGTCTTCCTTACTATGCAGCTTATCCTTCTGCCTGTGTTACTCAGACTATTAGGTAATATTGTCATTATAGGCCTCTCCTTTGTGGCAGCAATTAAGTGAATTAAGCTATTACAGACATCTGTGCTGATCTCTAAATATGGCTCGCAGGGAGAAGAAGTGAACCCTTAGCATGCCAGTTCTGGTAGGAAGTAGATCTGGCTTACAAACAGCAAGAGCCTGCTTTGAATTCAGTATCACCAAACAGGCTGAGACCAGGGTCATTTATTTTAGAGCTGCATACTATTCACAGCAGACTTTACATCACAGGAGGTTCACACAGTTTACAATTTAGGTACAGATTGCTTGTTCACACAGACACAGGAGAACCAAATCAAACTTCACAGCATTAAATCAAAAGTGTATGACAGGGTTTGGACTAAAACTTGGCAGCTCTGAGTTTTGCTTTGAATTTGGTGTCTATTGGAGCCAGAAATCTGAAGCAAACCTCAGAGCACAGAAGATACTCCAGATTAAAAGTGAAGTGGTTTTCAGGAATCCCTGAGACACAAAATTTCTGGGAATCACAAACTTCTTAATTTTCTTTCTCATTTTACTGTTGGTATTTTTTTCTGTCTCGTTTGAGGCCATTTCTACTCCCCTGAACAGTTTTGGTTAAGCAAGGTCTTTCAGGATTAATTCTTAGGATCACCCCAGATTTGTAAAACTTCTCTTATTGTAATTACACTTTTGGCAAAGGGAAGAACATCTTTCGTGATGTAATAACTGCTGAAAAATCTTCCAACTTACTATTTCTACTTGTTTCGGTCTGTTTCTTGTTCCTGTGGTCAAAAAGCAGGATTTCAACTGTTCCAAAACCTTCATGAAGACACATGTCCTACATCACTGAATCAGAGCACGTCCTGAAAAATAATTTGGGTACAAAGATTCTCCCAGTAGCAACTGATTACTTGCTAGGATTTGATTTCATGCCATAGAATCAGTAAAGCTGAAACCTCTGTATTGAGTAAGCAGGACCAGGTCACTTGATCCTGCCTTGAACCCAGTTCACTTTCACTCTGTTCAGCTTGTTGTGGTTTGCTGAATCTTTATATATCATTCTCATCAGACTGCACACGGTACAGGGAGCTTTTTATTTGGTTTTCTCTGGCTCTGGAGTTGCTCATCTGATCTTCATTATCTCTACATCTGCTTAGGTTTCATGAGAGTCTCCAGTTATGCAGAAAGGTAACAAAGTCAAAAAATTATAGGAAAGAGTAACACCTGCAACACAAATTAATTGGTAAAGACTTTCTTAACTTGCTTTTCAAAGCGAATGGAGGTCTGTGTTGATACAAAGTGGCTGCTGATGAAATCCACACCAGATGTGACGCCACAGACTTTTAAAATTGTCCTGTATGAATTATAATCTGCTTCAGTAACATTTCTAGATGAATTTGAATGGCATGCATTACAGAATAGTCATCTGGTCTGCAAAGCGAGATGAGGGAATATTTTTACAGCTCCTACTAATTAAATTGTGATTGTTGCAGCTGCCTGACAGACGGCATTATTTTATAGAGCATCAAAGCATCATAAAATGATTGACAAGTGAAGGGAAAACTGTTTTGAATGAGTCGTAATGGCACTAGCTATTCATCTGATAGTCCAATTATAAAGATTTGATGTCTTAATTGGTCTTCCAACCATTTAGCCAGAGATGTGTTCAGCTCCTCAGTATAGCCTTGTAGACACCAGTTATCCTGGCATACAAGCCACACGAATGGCAACAACAGTTGCTTTTAGAAACAGAACTCAAATAATTTATTTTACTACCAAAACTGAACATCAATCCCATTTTCCAACTGCGGGAGAGTAGGCAAGTGGCTTTACACTGTCAGATGGAAAAAAACAAAATGTGGGATCCTACACAAAATATTCCTTTCTCTTTTACCAGGCCTGGCATGATTTGATGGCATTATTGTCTGGAACAAGTATGTGCAGTCATCAATTTTAATGAAGAACCATGATTTTAAGGCTCAAATTTACCAGGGGAGGGAGAAAGCTGAACCTTTGCAATCAGTTGCTCCTGGTGAGGGGCCTTCCTTCCATAAGCTGTAGGGATTCTCCCTGAAATGCTACTCACTGGGTCAAGAAACCGGGGCCCCTTGCAACCTCAGAGTCACCATTTCTGGTCTTCAATTATTTTCTTACCTTAAACTGACTTTTCAGAAAGGTGAGCAATTCAAGAGAAGGTGGGAACCCAGATTTTCCACCTCCTATCCCAATATTCTGGTCACAAGTCAAGGCCACTTAAACTTAAGGCAATGAGTGGAAGAGGACACAAGAAAAAGAGATCTTATTAATTATCTGCATTTTCCGGTTATCAGACCTGCAGGAGTAAATTTCTGGCTTATCCTTGAGACAGCACTGGCATTGTGTGTGACATTTTCTCTGCTTTTTTGTTTCTTTAAAGGGCACATAACCATTACAAACTATCTGTTGAACTATTTTCCTGGGCTTGATATTGAGAAGAGGAATGCGTTTGGCTTCACGGCGCTGATGAAATCTGCGATGCAGGGCCGAACGGAATGTGTGAAAGCCTTGATGATGGCAGGTATGCAAAGGGCTTTTCTTCTTCTTTGTCACCATCTAACAATTGCCAAGAAAAAAGATTGGCTCTTGGGGATGTTTTCTCTGAGTACTGTGGTACAGCAATCCCTGGAAATGGGTGCAGCTTTGAAATAAGCCATAGTCAAGGCAGTGAGGGCACGTGTTGCAGGAGCACTCAGTTTGCTTGTATGAACTCACCCAGGAGGTCTCCTAGAGCTCTGAGGATGAGATTGATTGTCTCCGGAAGAATCTAGGGAGTAGGATCATCAAAATTTGTAGAACAGGGGTTAAAAAAAATCCATGACACAGGTGGGAAAGACGTGCAGGTTGCTTGCAGCCAATCTCTGTGTGTGACAGACACTGCAAGGGTGGGACCACAGCCAAACCTTCCTTTCTGCCTTGAACTGTGGTGGGGACTGGAAAGCTTTGGGGGCTCCAGCTTCTGTCATCAGTATTGGGTGTAGGGGCCACATCCCTCCAGGGAACACTGGTGAGAAATTTGGTGACTTACTTTTTTTTTTAATGCCTCTACAACTCCGAGTTTGGTTTCCAGGTTTTGGGGCAACAGGGCACCACCAGGTCTGTGACTGCTGCACGGGGGGAGCTGTGGCACAGGTAGTGAGCAGGTCTCTCTCTGCCCACCTGTCTCTCTTCACATCTGAGAACAGGAATGAGGTTTCTTGCTCTTGGCTCTTGTCTGCCGTTGAATCTCCAGGTGTATTGCATTGCAAGGTGAATGGGTCCTGGAGAGGAAAATCAGAAGGCCCCTTGATGGGCAACAGCCTCTACAAGAGCAGCATAACATACTAACATACAGCATCTTTCAGCCACAATATTGTATGGGCGTTTTTTTTATGAAGTAAATGGTATATGAACTGTTAAATAATATTTAAATAACTAGTTTATATTAGTATATATTATTGTTTTTCAATTGCAAATATATGACACAAATTAAATATTGTGGAAATAATAACAAATGGTGTGGCTATTGTTACTGTCTAGATCAAGAGTCCTACAGGGCTATTTCATTGAGAGAGATCTTGAATAAGGGTTTCATTTCAGGGATTTTACTGTCACAAGAGTCTAACCCCTCATAATCAGTGTATTTTAAGTTGCATGATTTTATCAAGCATAGTGATATTACTATCCTTCATTTCTTAACATCCAGTTTCTAGACATTGACATGACACAGAAAACGTGATGTGGTAACTGGTGTGCTATTTTCTGCTAGGTTCTGTAGCCTCTTACTCTGGAATAAAGGCTTAGGAATTGGATCATTCATTTTAAATTTTTATGACAAAAAATTATGAAACTACTGTCAGAGCTCGAACACTGCCAGAAACAGATTCACTTTCTGGACTCACACATACTTCATGCAGATGCTAGTTCAGAATTTTCCAGTGAGTGTTATAAATCATCATTTAAAATGAAACTTCAATCCTATGATCTTCTGACTTGTCAAATTGGCCTTATGGTGTCATGACTATTATTCATGACTAGATCTGGGGGAAGCTCGTTATTTTTGTTTGGGTCGCTAGAAGCTGTTTCACAACCTTTCAGCTATGTAAATAACTCAGTACTTGTTATTCTGATTCTTATCCTAAAAGTATCATTATCAAAATTCACTGCAGTGGTTGCTGCCTCTGGCCTCTGAATAGCCACTTCTTGTTTCCGTGTTTCATAATGAAAAGAGAATATTGGGGAGAGCAAACCTTTAGGCAGCCAGAAAATGGCTTTTTTAGCCTCCATCTTGAGTTTGCCTACAGAAGGTTTTATCAGCCTGTTCTGCATCAGAGATAGTGAGAATACCAAAGATCACCCACCAGCTAAAGATCTGGCGAATTAATATAATTTTGATGTTCTAAATTGCAGTTTCAGTGAGTACTTTGCAGTTCCTCACATTTTCAGCTCAAAGTAGGGGCCACAAAGGAAGTGTGGTAAATTGCCTGCACCCATTTTAATATCTAAGTATTTTTTAGCATTGCACAGTCTGGTGAAATGGAGGGAGGGAAGGAGGGGAATTCTCATTCAGAATGGATTTAGAAGTAGTTTGGGACTCAAGGGACACCAAGTGGGTGCTGACAATGAAGTACTAGTGAGCTGAAGAAGGTAAAAGATGTTATTTAAAGATTTGGTAAAAAAATCAGTTTCACAAAACAGCAAAATTTGCTACTAAGATGTAAAAATGCATGGCAACATAGAGGGGAAACACCCATAATCAGCTGCGGGTCTACTTGCACAGCTACAAAGCAGTTACGTGTGGTTAGAAAAGAGTTACAGCCAGGATGTTTTTAAGCCCAGTGTCTGTTCAATGGCTTGGGTAAGACCTCTGCTGATGTCCAGCTACTTACGGCAATGCAGCAGGCCAGCAAAGCAAAATAACTCACCTTCCTAGCTGCTTTAGCATGGATTCAGCACAGTCAGATGGGGAAAGAGGTAACAGCAATGTGTAACAGATGGTCGGAGCTGGATTGCCAAAGTGACTGCTCTTTCTGAAATTTGAGTTCATGGAGGGGGGCCAAGGTCAATCACTACAAGATTAGGGCACTCTGAGACACTTGGCCATAATGTTGCTGTTTCAGAGGGGCTCTTTGGAACATGTGAATGTACTGTTTGTGAGAGCACAGCGGGCGCAGGGGGGCCTGGTCTCCCATCGGCAATTTGTCACAGGCTGCCACGCTGCCAGCGCTGCGCTGCTGCCAGCGCTCATCAGGAGAGCCGGCCAGAAATCCTGGTTGGTATTCACGTGTCGAGCCCTGCTGTGATCTCCAGTGCTGCTCTAGTAACGCTGTCGGAGTGGCCCTGGATCTGGAGACTGAGCTTTAAACATCAGCCATGAAACGGGCTGGTAACAGACGCCTGAGCCTCCTCAGCCCCTGTCTTTAAATCCAAGATGCCAGTTCTGCATCTCTAAAGGATGTGAAGTCTTAATAAAATAGGGTATTTATATCCTAAAGGAGCGTGTGTATTCAAATTATTGTGCTGAAAATGATCTTGAAGGAAACTTCAAGGAAAAGCAAGGCAAGTGGCAAGTGCAGCGTTCCTGAAAGAAAACTTGTACGTTGTAATTACACTCAAATGACAATTAGTTCAATAAGACTGCTATCACATTTACAAAGGGACATGACCACTCATGTGTATTCCAGATAAGGCATTCTGCTGAATGACAAGTTTGTTCAGGAATGTCTCCTGATTTGTGCAGAAAATCAATAAAACTATGGTAAATCATGACTTAGAAGAGATTTTGTGATACAAGGTACAAAGTCACCATCGATTTCTGTTGAAAGGTTGGGATTTCAATACTCTGTAGTATTGTTTTCTGAGATAGAATTTCCAAAACACCTGGGGACCCATCTGTCAGAAAGAATGGGCTTCTCCTCAAAGGGAGGTGAGCCAAGTGTGACAGCAAGGCCTCAGCACCAGCCTCATCAACAAAGGAGCTCCTTTAAGGAATGTGGCAGGGCTGGTGACAATAACCTGGATCAGGCAGCTCTGCAGCCATTGCCAGGCAAATCCATCATGACAAGGGCAAGTTCATTAAGACAAGGTAGGTCTGAGGTCAAACAAGAAATTAAGTCTGTGGGTCAGGGTCCGGACCAGCAGGGCACAGGACTGGAGCTGAGTGCAGCCCTCAAGCAAAGGTGGGGAGCCCCCAGTGAGCACTTTCTCACTCTCTTCTTTTTGAACTACTCTGCTCCAAATTCTCACAGCTGTACCATATCAGAACTGGGATGACTTTTTCTTGAAGATAATGGTAAGCAGCTGTCTATACCTCTTGTTTGTTTACAAGCTGAGAATTAAATTTTGTATTTGAAAACAATTCCTTTAGCTGCTGTTCTTCCTGTATTAATTCCTTGCCTGTTACGGGTACACCAAGAAAACAATTTTCACATAATTTGCCACAGTCACAGTCGGCTCTTTTGGGAAGGAGTTTAGATTCAGGCAAGTGTTAAGAAGGGACCAGGGAAAGAAGCTAGCCTAAGATGAAAGAGATTCGAAGATAGGAAGTTTGGGTAGGGAGGTTCAAGAACAGGTTAATGAAGCAGGAGGGCATGTGTTGGTATGTCTTTTTCCCTCCCCTCACTGATTTATATGTAATTTCTGCAGTCATGAACTTCATCAAACCCTTCTGCCTCTGAGATCTTGCAATCCTTGCTTTAAATCCATAGGTTGTGAACTCTTTGATTTGATTGACTCTTCCTCTTCTTTGGCTCTTTTCTGCCTTCCTGTCCAGGGCCCATGCTCGACTCTCTGCAGTGCCCTGGTGCTCTCTGAGTCCTTTCTGCCAACTTCACTTAAATTACACTTCAGCTGTGTTCAGCAATTTTTCTTAGGGTGTCTCTTTCCACATCCATTCTTGTTCTGTGTCTCCAGCATCCTCTCTTTAGGGATTTTCTCAGAGACTTAGAAATTAACTTAATAGACCTAAAGTTGAGGTTTATCACTGTCTTTGTGCTCTCTTTTTGCCTTTATTTTCCTGTAATGATAAAACACGTTTTGTTGGAAAGGTTATACTGAGCCCATCACAAACTGGTTTGTGGCTGCTTTTCCTTTTATCAAGTTCTCCTTATTCTAGTTTGAAGTGCTGTCTCCAAGGTAATCCATCCAGAAAAAAATTACCATGGTGTTCTCTGGTCTTTTCCTCAGATCTCTGGGCATCTCCTTCTTGCAAAGCATCTCTTCTTGCAAAGACTGTCACTTTTGTGACAGGATCTGTGTAGGTCAGTTTTGTGTTGGCTGTTTGAAAATGGCCCTTCATCTGGTAAAGAAGCTCTTCAATAAATCAAATGTTCTTTGTATGCCAGCTTTAAACACTTTGAAGAAACCCAGAAATTATCTGCAGGGCCAGAGATATGAGTAAACCATGACTGAATGTTGCAGAGCTCAGTATGTTGACAGCAGCTGGGCAAAGTTCCAGTGCCTGTCCCAGGGAACGTGGTGCAGATCTGCTGAACAGTCTGCAGACTGGAGCGTGCAAAGCTCCCTCTGAGATCAGTCAAAGTTCAAAGGCAGAATATAAACCAAAGGATTTTCAGCTTAAGAACCTGTCTGCCTGACCCCAGAGAGTATTCCCTCATCCTACTATTGATTTCATTCATTCACCTTCATACCCACACACCGTAAAACATCAAGATGTGTGTGCCCAGAATCACTTGGATGCAAAGCACAGGATATGGTGCCAATTGTCAAGTCCTTGACACATCTCTGAGATTCTTTTTAATTGGTGCCATCAAGCCAGTTTTTGGACAGGTCTTTTGTATCCTTTAGCATTCACCAGCTGTAATCTGCTGGGTATTTGCAACAGTGTCCTGCTAACTTCAGCTTGCAAAACCACTTGCTGCTGCTCATTGTTCTGCAGCAGTTCTTCCACAGGTGCACTTTGAATTGAGCTTCCAGTGTCCTTTACAGAGCTCTTCTCTGTAAGCAGGACTGGGCACATGCCACCCTCATTAACAAATGTCTACACTCCCACTCTAATATTATGGGAAGACTTCCCTGCAATTTTCTGGTTGCCAAGGAATGTGGATACAGTACTAAAGAAGTTTTAAAGGATACCATAGGGCAGACTAGTATGCCTGCCTCTCCTGTCACTCTTGTATTCTCTCTTCAAGCATCCAAGTCCCCTGGAGGAGAATAGTGAAAACAAAAAGTGAAGAACACGTATAGAAAAAAAAGAGTGAAGAACAAGGGCAAAAGCCTAAGTGTGGGGTCTTATAGGAAGAATGAGAGATCAAAAGGAATGCAAAGATGGAAAAGGATGCAGAAATTTATGAAAAGAAAAAAAAAGAATGGTGATGGGAACAGATGTCAGAATTGGAGAGATAAAGATCATACACTGGGAATAAGAAGAGGATAGGCCACTAGAAATAATTTCCTACCAGGACACAACACTTCAGATGTCTAACCCACTGCTTTGTAGCCTGTATCCCAGCTGCCTCTTATGGCTGGTCCACTTGGCAATAACAGTGTTTTGGCTAACAATTACTTCATTTCCCTAGGGTTGGTAATCTCAGGTAAATGAGAACAGCTGCTCTGGGCTCAAACTGAAGGTCCATCTCACCCATTATCCACTCTTTGACATTTATGGAAGCTTTCCTTATATTTGATCACCCTTGTTATCAACTTCTCATCATTTCCTAATTCTACTGAGTCCTTTCGGACATAAGAGAGCATGAATTGGACATTTGCTTTTTTTCTCTATTTCTGCTTTTATACTTCCTACTTTTTCCATTGTTAATGCTTTTAAAGAAATTAATTACATTTTATTTGCTGTTTTTACCCCTAGAGAGCAGTGAGTGGATATTTTCATGGAATTTATCATCATTAGCCAAAGACCTTTCTTCCAAATGGAAATAACCAGTACAAAGTCCACTATTCTTTATGGGGAAGGATTTCTGTGTGGAGAATTGTTTCTTTCCATATCTGTGACTCTTTTCTTGTGAGCTCAAGTTATGGATATTAAAATGGCAATCAAGATTAAATGCAGGTGAAATTCATTATTTCATTATTTGTAATTTTAAGAGAATTTCATATATGTAGTCTTAATGTCTTTTACCTTGTTTTAAATAAATAAGGACTTCACGAAGTCAAGAACCAGATCTGTCCTTATTGCATTTTCATTTTGACACAAATATTATTGTGTATTTTATGTGACATTTTCTTGCAGGGATCTGCCTGACTCACCTCTGATCACAGCAATAGGAATGTGGGCGGTTTAATTAATTAACTAACACTAACTGTTTTTCTTTTTCTTTTGAGGGGCAAATGTTCATGCAACTGACCCAAGCCGTGGACTGACTTCATGGGAATGGGCTTGTTTCACAGGAAGATCAGAGTCTGCCTTTGTCATGCAGAAGCTGATGGACAGGCCATGCCCAGAACAGTTTTCTGATCAATATAAACCAGAATGGCCAAAAATGAAGGAACTTCTTGCCAAGGCCGCAGAGCCAAAAAGCTGTTTGCAGAAGATTTCTGAATGCGTGAGGGCTGCTGTCTCGTTCCGGTCTTTCTATGGCCCGGAAGAGGACGGGGTCCTTGACCACATGGTGAAGGTGACAACAAGCTTGGGAAGTCCCTTCATCGCTCTGGCGTGCCGGACTGTGTGCCCAGGAAGCCCACCTTGTGTGGGAAAACGCAGACTGGCTGTGCAGGAAATCCTTAGGAAGCAGAGAGCAGAGGAGATCCGATCTCAAGACAAAGATCACGTTAGCAACTATGAGAAGCTCTTTCAGAACTCCAAAGTCACAGTGATCCCCAAGAAGAAGGAGCGTCGAGCCAGCCTGCAGCCCATCAGCATGGCCATGTCCCAAGTGAGCACAGTAGCCACGAGGAAAGCAAGCCTCCTGCCGCTCCACCTGCTTCGGCGGAGCAGCGTCCGGCCGGGATTTGTCATCCCCAAAGTCCGTGTCAGCAAGGCTCCCCCACCCACCTTCCAGCCAGAAAAGGCAAGAAGGAGGAGCAGTGCAAAGGACGACCCCTATCTGCAGATTCCCAAATGGAGATACAAGGAGCTGAAAGAGGAGCGGAGGAAGGCAGAGGAACAGGAGAAGAACAGAGCAGCAGAGGCTCAAAAGCCGAGGCAGGTGTCTCCTGCCCAGAGCAGGACCTGATTTAAGGGCAGTTGCTGAGGAGGTTCTTGAGCTGCCAGTCTTGTTATCCCAAGAAGATAACAGACTGAATGCCTTCATGCATGCCCACTGCTCATGGAGCTGGAATGCTGAGTCTTGGCCTTCAAGGAGCAGAAATACAGCAAGGGCTGTGCCACAGCTTGTCTGGTGGTGGAGCAGGAAGGTGTTTTGAGCTGGAAGACTTTCTAGGTTGACTGGTCTAAGTGGTGCAGTCCTCTGGTGGATGCCTGTTTTTCCAGCTCCTGGTGAATGACTGTGAAACAGCTTGAAAAACGTTTGAAAGGATCGTATTTTGTGTGTGTTCATTTTGTAATGAATGAAATTAAGGAGTTGTGTTTTTTGACACTAGACATTCCTCCCTTTCCTTCCTTAGGTAGACATATTGCAAAGGTTTATAGTTATAATTAAAAGTTTAAAATTTACCACAGTGTTGGTTGGCAGTGAAAATCCAGGTCCACAATTGTTTTGGATATACTAAGCACTTTATTTCTATTCCAGTTAACAGATTTTAAGTACAGGTATTAAAGCCTATGGGTCTATACAGTCTGTATGGATGCAGTTCTGAATGCTACTGTTTGGTCTGTTGAATCTAAAAAGGGCTTAATATGAAATACCTCTACAGTTGGGGTATTCACATCTTCTGCAAGTATAAATCAGGTGCAGGGACTGATTTCTTTGAAGAAACACAGAAGATGAGACAATTTTTGATTGCCACCATCACCTAAGACTTGCCTCCCCCACTAGATTTCCCTTTACCCATTATCTGTTGTCTCCTCTTTAGTCTCAGGGAATTTTTTGTCATTGCTTTTAACTGTGAAATAAGGGAGATGGTGAAGCACAGTGGATATTTTTTTTAGGTTGATATTTAAGTTCCTTTTTTAAAAAAACTCACCAGGTTTATTGTGAGCCTTTCCAGAATATAGCCAGGACAAGAATATTATGCAGCTTTCAGAGGTCCAAGCAACATTCCCAGGTGTCAAGTGCAGCCGCACGCTGTGAATACCCAGTCAGAGGTGCAGTACCAGGCAGCTCAGCCACTGCTGTGGCCAGATGTCACTGTAAGCTTTGGTACGACACCTCTGGGTGCCCAAAGATGGCAGAACCTCACCCCTCTCTCTCTACACTGGGAGAAAACCTTCCCTAGTATGGAAGTGCATCTCCAAGTGGCAGTTCCCACGGGTTTTTTGCTGCAGGTTTTTGTGCTCCACATTAAGGGATCCTCTGGTTGTACCAGCAGTCAGCCTGAACAGCAAGCCAAGCCCTGGCAAATTCTGGTAAGGAAGGGCTGTAAACCTGCTGCTTGCTGAAGAAAGACCACACTCATAGAAGTAGAGGTCCAATGCAAACAGCATAGAGCACATGCTCAGGGTAAGGTTTTACTCAGGCTTTGCACACATTTGAACTGAAATGTGCTGCAGTGTATCCTCCTGAAGGCGTTGCTGTACTGGAGCCCAGGCAGACCCCAGCTGCTGCTGCTGTCACCAGTTTGTCCCCTCAATTAAAAAGAGGGAAAACTTTTCCATCCTTTAGTGCCACAGCAAAAAGGATGGCCACAGTCTCACTGAATTTGTAATGAAACTGTGCATGTCATGGGAGAAATAAATTCGGTTGATTGAAAACTAGTGCCCAGATCAGCACTGCCATTTTCTTTCTTTGGGGTCTGACAGAGGTTAGGACAGATGTGGGAAATAAGGATTTTTCCATGCAGCCTGTTCTTTGTACTTCTGTGCTGGCCAGACTGCATTGCCATATAGCCTCCTAGGTCAGAGCTGGAAGAATTTGCACCTGCCAATACACCTGCCCAGTCCTGGGAATGTGAAGAGCATTTTAACCCACAAGTGCATCAGTGCTGTGCAATTCATAGGCACCAGTTTTGTAATGGCTTTGGGGTGACTAGAATGCAAGCTGAACTAATTTCTTTGGGAAGCAGGAAGACAATATTTTGGCTGTCTGTGGCAAAGGTTTCAGGATAGATTTCAAATTGGTACATTGGATAGAATGGTTTAACTGTTAATTTTTGTTTACTGCCAACCCAGGGTTTTGAAGATTTAGCACTCAGATTTGGTTCTGAAAAGCAACCTGTGCTGCAGCTGAGCACTTGAATTTGCACTTTCAGTACCACCTGCAAGAGACCGACAATTGACAGGTGCTCTCAGGGATTAACGTACAGTATGTTAGAATTAGGGGCTGGAAATTAGGCCTATTTTCTAATCCTTTGTACTTTACTGTGTTTATGTGCATAAATGTGATATTTCCATTAAAAGAGGCACAAGCTGTTAAACTTATTTGGCACCCTCATTCTTCATAGGGGTTTGGGGATGCTGCCTTTCACTTTCCAGTGGATCTAAAAGCCCATTCACTTTCACCAAAGGACTCATCAGCATCACCTGAAAGCAGTTTGGTTTCCCTGGAAGCAGTGATTGTGGGTTAACTTCCACTCCTCGTGAATTATTCCCTAGGAGTTAAGGAGAGCTATTACTTTTGTTTCCCATCAGGCTTTTGCTGGTCATCTTGCTGGAGAGAGAAGTCATTGCTTTGCTGGCATGTGTCCATGTTGCTCTGCTGCGGGCGGGTGGTCTCCCAGTATCCTTGGAGAGACTGTGACTCCATTTGGGGCATCTCTGTAAAGCTTTGCACTTGCTAGTTTTGGCAGTGCAGGCCACAGGTCTCCGTGTCCTCATTGCCTTCCTCCTCTGCTGCCTCACAATTCCCAGCTATCTTCCCCTCTTCATCATTGTCCTCACCCTAAAGGCTGCACCCCTCACTTGCGGTTTATCTTACCTGTCTGAAGGTTGCAGAGGGCAAAGCTCCCACAAAACACTTCCTGAAACCTGTGGCAAATGGACAACTGTGGAGGAGGAGGAGGCATGCCTGGCTTGCTTTCAGCCATCTGCCCCCTTGAGTTGTTGCTGCTGAGGAGGATTTGATTTCTGTTGGATTTCAGCACAGAGTGGTTTGATCTGATTTTTGTTGTGGATATTTTTTTCCCCAAGAGATCCATAACTATGAAATAACAGGCAATACTGGCAGCACTTCAGGTTGCTCCTGGTCACTCATGCAGCACAGTTTACCTCCTAAAAAAGAGCAGGCAAACCCTTGGCAGCACCTCCTGGCAGCTGGAGCTGGAGGGCAAAGGTGCTGCTGCAGAAAGACACTCCTCAGAGGGAAAAGGGACATTATTTAATTCCTAGGGCAGAGGGAGGTTTTCTACCTGCCTTCAGTGCCAGGCTGTAGTGTGGCATATTAGAAAAAGAGTGCCCTGGAGTGTTGTAACTGGAGCAGGGACTGTGTCTGCAGTCACAGCCATGTCTTGTCTCAGTACCCTGGGAACATCTCACCACGATGCTCCCAGGAATCTCCCAGCCCCATGGGCCAACTTAATTCTGTAGCAACTGTACTAACAGGGATTTAACAACAGTGACAGAGGAAGGTGAAAGTCCAACTGCTTCCCAACATTCTCTAAAATTATAGTGTGCTCTCATCTCTGGTGAGGAAGAGCTTCAGCATGGAGGTCCCCAGTAGCCTTCTTCCCGGAACGCACCATCTTCCCCATTACCCAATTCCAGCCACTGTGCTGGGCATCATCCAAGTAAGGGAAAAGCCCAAAAAGTATTCATAGATACCTCCAAAGGTACTACAGGCTGTCCCAGTATTAGAAAAGAAGCTTGGAAAATGAGAAGGGCCAACTCATCTTATACTGGAGAACAGGAATTTTCTTCTGTTTGGCAAATTCCTATGTACAGCTAAATATAGCATTTGTGGAAAAGCTTTGTGAACTCCGGACCCTTTTTGCTTTGGCTGTGGAGCTGCTCACCACTGGGTAGTATAAATGATATCAGCCAAATCCTTGCCGAGACTGAGAAGTGCTTTATAATGCTAAATATGCTAAATAGGGATATCCCAGACTCAGAAAACTGGATGCTCCAAATCAGTTCTCCACCTATGTCATTAAGTTATTTTTAATTATACATGGTAGTACACTTAACCATACCTATAAAACTACCTACAGGTAATACAGACACACATAAACATCATTCATATAAAATAATGAGAGACATATATAAAACATATATAGATATATACATAGATAATTTAATGTTTTAATATATATTATTAACATATATACATATGAAAAGCCTCTTACCTCATAGTGGAGGATAATGTGGAGCACTTATCTATGTTAATGATGACTGTCTATTAAAAAGCCAGTATTAAATAATTGTTCTATAAGAGGAACAAATCATTCAGGGTATATTACAGAGGCTACAAAGGGAAAACAGACCAGCTGCCTTTACACTGAACGCTATGGAGCACTTGCATGGGAAGAGGCAGGTGATATATGAAAACTGTACTTCATTGGATAATTAAAGTTATTATGCACATTAATTTTGCCTAGTCAGGTTTAAATTTGCCACTTCTCTTGGCACATTTGAATTACAATGGTTGCAGCATGCTTTTACATCTATAAAACTGTACACAGGTTTGTGGATAATTAGTGGGCCAAATGCTGCTGTTTCAGTTGTCTCTCAGGGAAACAGAAGAGGTTTGGAAAATGGGTTCAGGTGGCTCATTTTCCCTTTCCCATTGTAGCAGCTTCCCACATGAATGACAGTTTGCCTCTTTGCCCAACCCCTTCCTCCCAAACAGATAGAAAATTAACAGAAACCCGCCAGAGGCAGATGTGCAAAATCTGTGCTCGCAGGTGCCATCCTGGATGCATTCAGTGGTTTCTCACAAGGCACTGATGGAGCAGTGAGCTCCCGTAAATGTGGATCAGGAAAGGGACACAGGAACTGCTGGAACATCTCTGCTCCGTGTGTGTGCACGTGGATGTGCGTGCCAATGGGATTTTTTGCTCCTGGTGCCATAGTAACTGAAGTCAGCTCAGAGCGGTGTTAACCACGAAAGGTGCTTCCTGAGTCTCTGTGCACAGCTTTCTGCTGACAAAGGTGATAAAATATTTACTTTCACACCACATGCAGCACCAGGGAGTTAAGGTTTCCTTGTGTTTGCTGCCACTATACTGAAGCCAGCTTTTTGCAGAAGCCAGTAGTGGGGGGGTGTTCTGCATTTTTGTGTGAGAGTGTTAATGGGACACAAATCAATAAGAAAATGGGGAATTTAAGTAATGGCCCCACTAAAAGTTCTGTTCCAAATCAAGGTGAAGTGGTGTTTCAAAAGAATATACAAACATAGTTGTACTGAAAGCAGACCTGCTGTACTATCAGCTTGGCTGCTCTCCCAGGGAAGTGTAGTGCAATAGTCGTCATGCAGCATTTGCCCAGCTTCTGTGCAAGGGAAATGTGGTCTTTGACCGTCTGGTATCCTTCTCAAAAAGCTGCAGTTGCAGCCTCCTGAAGTGTATTCATATGAGTGAAATAAAACATTTGTTTGGTGAGCAATAGAACTGAACAGACCAGCCATATTAAACTCATTTTTCTTTGTTTTGGTCTCAAAAAATTTTTCAGCGAACAGAAATTCCACTAACATGTTCATAAAAATGTACTTTGTGGGTGTTTCACATGATCAGTTTCTCACCTGTGGCTTTTGAAAAATGTGGAGTTTATTCTTCGCATGATTGACTGCATTGTCCTTTTTTTTCATGTTCACAGGCACAACGAGCAGGGTTTGCCTGTCATTTCTCAGCTCTTCTGCAAGAATCTTTTTAGGCTTCTGAAGGGTTTGCAGTCCTTATGAGAATCTGCACCTGCCCTTAGCTAGGAGAAACTCTCAGGTACCACAGGCTGAGCCACCAGAACCAGGTGTTGCTGTGTGATGTCTAGGTCATGGTGACTGATGGGCAATAGTTCTGGTTGTACAGCCAAACTGCATCCCCCACATTCTAGGGTAAGCCCTTGCCCAGAAATTTTCCCACTTATGAGCCTCAAATACTTTCAATTGTTTCAGGATTTGCATGACTGACTAGGATACTGTGCTCAGAGAAAGCCAAGGAAAAAGTGCTGTGTGTCAGCTGTCCAAAGAAGAGATAGCCAGGTACTATGACAAGGTCTGGTCTGCATTTAAAAACGACACCTAAACACCACAATTGAGCTGCTTTAACTGAAAAGTGAAGCTGAACTAATTCCACAGACTCTCTTGGGCTGGTTTTAATCAGGCTGATTGATATTCACTTGACTTAACCAATCAGAACCAATTTGTGGTTAAAGAGATATAAATCATTCATCCTGAAATCAGTTCGCATGCAGTGAGCTGTGGCACCTCAGGTGTGTTGTTTCCAGTGAAGGGGGCTGCCCTGTCACATCCTTGACCTGGGGGAAGGCTCTGACCTGGGCTCTCTGCAGACCCATGCTGCTTTCCTTGCAGCTTCCATTTGTCCAAGCAGGTACTTGTTGCCCTTTCGCTCATCGCAGACGAGCTCTCTCACACACAGCAGTCAATGGCATCTCCGGGAGCCGCTCAGGGCCTCTTGCTCACCTTCGGCTAATTACCAGTGTCACTTTCATTAACACGACTCACAGCTGCCAAGGATCCTTCCCTTCACACCGGATCCTTCCCTTCACACCATGCCCAGCAGCATGCTGCAGCTTTGCTCTGTCATTTGGATTTGGGAAAATCTAAACCCCCATATGGAGCGCTGGGTAAGAGCCGCATTGTCACCATCCTCCACAGAGAACTGCTCTTTCCATCAAGTAAAACACTGGCTTAATCTTTAATTCAACACTGTCTTTTGAGGATCACAGGCCCTGTGCAGGAACAAAGTGAGCCTGACAACAGTCAGAGGCAGAAGATGAAATATTAATCCATGCTTTCGTGACATCCAGGCTGGATTAGAGTAATTCCCTGTCTGCAGGTCTCCCAAGGCTGCCTCCTACAAAACACAGTTTGTACAGAAGCCAGCTGTGGGATTTAACCACTGCAGACTAACAGCCCACCTCCCAGACTCTAAACCTGGGGCTTGTCTGGAGACCTCCGTTCCTTCTTTATCTCCAGGTGTGCTCTTCAATTGCCAGGTGCAGATCACATTCATTATTGTAGCTATTTTTAGTCACTAGAAAAAATCCCAGCTTCAGGACGTGTCAAAATAAACAAAAAGCATAAAAGCTATAAACATGGTAGGAAGATGCTGCAAATACGATAGACTATGGTTCTGGCTCTTTTTCTCCTAAGTCCATCATGCCAGAACACAGGACATATGTTATAGGATCACTCCTTTTAGGGCATTGAAAGACATTTCCTCAGGGCAAGAATCAGTTAAATTGGAAAAGCAATAAAATGAGGCCATTGTGAAGAGCTGAGTGTTGTACACCAGTCAGCTCAGATCTGAACAAAGGAAAAGCATGTGAGGTGGAATGAGAGAAAGAAATCCACCATCACAGAATGATATAGCTGAAGAAAACACTGAGGGAAGAAAACAAGTTAAAGCCAAGCTCACCATCTGGGTATTTCCAGAAGCATCAAAGATACAGCTGTTATGTGTTGACACATGTTGGATCAAGTGCAGGGCCTGTTCCAGTCAACCTTGCTTATCTCCTGTGTGCCTCAGTTTAGCTCTCAGTTGAAGAGAAATATTTTCCTCAATCCCAAATTAATTCATAAGGTCAGCTCTTGGTTATCAGGTAATGAGAGAAAAAGATGAATGGGAAGATCCATAGAAACAAGATCAAATAATGAAAACTATGTCAGTCAAACAAACAGAGAACATGTCATCTCTTGGCTTTGGAAAATCACACAAAGTTCTTGAGAGATGGCAGAGGCAGCCTCTGGGACAGCTGGGGCCAGAGTGGAGCCTGTGGCAATCCCACTGGCAGTCTTCAGATGTCAGGTGATGGTGAGGCTGGATACATCCAGGACACAGATCATCTGCTGCTCACAGCTGGAGAGTGGCTGAGCCTGCACAGCTTCTGAAGACAAAGAAAGGCAAGAGTGCTCATGCATTCCCTACAGTACAGATATATAGCATTAAAGGTGTCCTCCCTCAAAACACATTAAAAAGTATACTTCCCTCTGAGTAACAAGAAGCTTACAGTGTCCTTGGCCTGTTTTTCTCACCAAGTTATTTCCTTACATAAATGAGTATTTGCTGTATAGAAAAGAGTGTGTAGAAAGTTTAGCCTGAAATGCAAGCCTAAGAAAGTTTTGCATCATAAACCAACATCATGCCCTACTTTTCTGAAGAGTTCCAGCTTTTGAAGATTCCAGTGGGCTATTTAAGAGATTTACAAAGTTATGAAAGCAAAAGTCAGGCCCATGCAGTTTAAGTGCCATTAAATCCCTGTGTTGCCATTTCCCATTAGTTGGGTTCTTCTGAAAGCCTTGTGCCAGCTGAGAAGACGTATCTGAGAATGACACTTGGAAGGAGTTTAAATGAATCCAGGGCAGGAAAATAGAGGAGGGAGAGGTGGCAGCAGCAATGCAACAGCAGCACTAGGTCAAACAAATCCATGACCTAACTTAACAGTGATCATCTCCTACCCAGTTATTTAAAAAACACATTAACCTATGCACATGAATATTCCTATAGAATTGTGGGTTTACACTCACCCAAAACAACCTTTGGACTCCTAGACCCATGGAAGAGTGAAGAAAGGCTTGTGGCCTGAAGGTCTCTCCCTCAAGCCAGAGAAGGCTACAGTGCTCACATTTTGAGTAGTGTCAAGAAAGCCATAGTGGTGGGAAGAAGTGGGAATTCTTGGAGTACCATGCTACATCCAGACCTCTGCTGCAAGGTCTGCACCTGCAGAAAGGTGAAATACTTTGGGAGCCACTCATACCTTTCATAGGATTCCTTGCAAAGTGTTTCTGCTAATTTCAATTTTATCCACATCCTCCCTTTGAGAAAATATCTACTGAGTCAGGCAGTGAATGCTGGGATGCTGGCAGGGCATGTAGCTATTTAAGGGGTTTCTCACATCTGTTTTCACAGGCAAACCCTATTAAATTGTAACAATGAACCGCATGGATTTTACTGGTAAGCAATCAATTGCCATGAAAGATAACAAAAGCTTTCACTGAAATGGCCTAGAAATCCAAATCTCTTAAAATCTGCATCTGTATTATAAACACCCTGCTCTAGGCACTGCAGTAACCACTGCTTATTAGGTGTTCAGGGTGCGCTCTTCTTAGGCTAAGCATCACAAGCAGATGCAGTCACATGTGGTGTGGTAACCCCACGCACTTTATGCCTGCTGCAAACTTCAAACATATTCAGTGGTCCAAAACAGAACACTCCTTTTGCCCTCTCTTCCATCAGGTGCTCACCAGCAGACCCCCCTGGTGGCTGGATGCCTTTGGTCACCAGAAATGCCTCGTGTGCTGGGGCTCTCTGGGGTGCCTGGCCCATGAAGATGGTGCAAGGCCGTGTCCTGACAAGTGACCCTGGCAGAGGCCCTCCAAACTCCTACATCAGTAATGTAGAGTACATCAATACCTCTATACTTGGGTATAAACCGCAAAGACCCTCACCAAGGAAGGGCACAGAGACCACAGTCTGGTCCTCCATGCCGGCCTCTGGCATCATCCAGAGAACTGACTGGGACAGAGCAACACCAGGAGACTCACCTCTAATAAAAAAGTACCTTGGGAACACTGAAAAACACTTTCCAATACTTTGTAACACCTTTTAGGCATTGTTGATGCTCCAAAGCATTAACATTTCCAAGGTGCATTTCTAAAAAGGCTGGAGCATTTTCCTCTCAAAATATCAAGGTTAGAACAGCCCAGTTGCTGTAGCCTCACACCACTGTTTTTCATTAATATCTTCCCCAAATTCTGTTCATCAGCTAAACTATCCCTCAGCAAATCTACAGAAAAGGCCTACCTGATGCTCGGCATCCATCGGCAGTTTTAGGGAGTGAAAAGATACAAGTTCACCTTGAGCTCTCTCCCCTGGATGCTCTCCCCACCACTGCTTTTAGTCACCACCCCACACCTGAATAAGTTCCCGCCTCTGAGCAGTCTAGCCCTCCACAAAACAGCACCGGTGGCTACATCCAAGTTAATCTACTGCTTTGCAAGGCACAGGCAAGAGCTGGGCCATGCCAGCCTGTCCTTGAGAGTGACAGCACCAGGGAGTGAGATGCCAGCAGATGACACAGGCCTGTGTGTTAGACACTGCTGCCTCCAGGCACACAGGGATTGAAGATTTCACTTAAAGAAGCGTTTCTGTTAAGTTTGCAGCGTAAAAACAAGTTCACCTCTCCTTTTACGCTAGAAGAGCTTCTGCTGTACAGCTGATGAAAGGCAAAAAGTCTTCAGCTCTATAGTTATAAATGGCAGCAAACACGGCTGAAAAAATATACAGGGCTCATATTCATTCCTTGTAGCTTGTATTACCCATTAGAACTATAATGGTATTGAAGTGATGTTCTCCATTTACATTGGCCCCAGCATTTTACCTCGAGTACAAATGCTAAGCTATCAAAATGCAGCGCTCAAAATGAATATGAAGGTGCCATCTTTACTCAGCCACCTTTCAGAGTACTAGTACTGGGTCACTAATGCTATTTAGAAATGTTTCTCAGGGTAATTGGTACAGCTCTTCTTACTCAAGTGCTGTGCTTTAATCTTTTCACTCCATAATCTCAGCCACAGAAATATTTGTATTTTCAGAACACAAAGCACAATAAATCAAGAGTGAAGTTTCTGTTTGATTCTGACTATTGAAAGCATTTCAACAGCACCTGCAGGCTGAGCTGACATCTTGCCAATTGTTTTGCAATCTTGCTTGATTATAGGCAAAGCAACAGATCAGTAAAAGAGAAACTGCAGAGCAGTAACCCTGGGACTGCTTCTGTAAATAAACAAAGGATATAATTTTTAAAATATACATTTATATCTTTTCTCAAAAAGGGGTTGTGGTTGGGCTTATGCTTGTTTCTGCTGAAACAGACTGTACACTTGTTTACTAGCAAATGAAAAATTCGGATCTTTTCCCCTTAGTTATTAAAATCAGGTATACTGAATTATATATGTGTATGTTTAGATATACATGTACACTTGTGTGTTACAACAGTGATTCCCCCCCTTTTCTATCTCATAAGCTAATTTACTCTGAAGTCTTTTGTTCAACCATTTTCAAAATAACTCACATTCTCACTCTTACCTTTTCTTCTGAACTTGCTGTTCCAGCAAGGAGCACTGCACAGACAGGCGCTCCTTCTTCCAAGAAGCTCTGCTGAAATCCAGTCCCCTATTTTTGAAATCATGGGACCTACAAAATGACAGTCTAGGGTCATATTTTGCATGATAAATTACATTTTATGCCCTGAGGCCAGAGCTTTATAACACATTTTTGAGTCAGGAAAAAGCCCACAAATCAATGTTTAAAAAAGGGGCTTAGCAGTGACCAAACTGCAGAACTAAAGATGGGACACATCCCTGTAACACCAGTATACCTCTGCAGAGCTCCACAAAAACTCACATAAAGGAAAGGATCTGCCCACAAGTATTCTCCACCGCTTTTCAGGTTGATAGACCTTACAAGTTTGAAAACAGAGGTGTTTGGAGGTCTCTACCTCATGTAAACTACCGGCTTTGACTCTCCAGTCCTGCAAAATAAATCTGAATTTACCTTAATTCCTTGGAGCGTATCACTGAAGTTAATAGGACTATAAACACAAAATAGAAATCCTCTAAAAGACTGCTGGCCTGCATCGGATGGGAAAATAACCTGCCTTGAAGGAACCTACACTTGTAGGAAATCTGAATCTCCCAGCAGAAATCTGCTTAGATGACATTGGTAACATTGTCCATACCTTTTAATGTATAGATTCTGCCTTTTAAGATTCTGTCTTTTATCCTGCACCCACTAACGAAGTCACTCCTATTGTGAAGGACCAGCCACCAGAGAATGACAAACACACAGCACACCATGACAGCCAGGAACAAAACCAGGTGCACAAGCAAACTAAACATATCAATCTAGGGGACAGGAATATTATGGGTCATGATAAATAGTCAGATCAAGCTTTATACTTTCTGTAAGTATTTACCTTAGCCACTATTGGCAGGTGGTGAGCCAGCCATCAGCATGCAAAGCACAGATCTAACACTGTGAAGTTTTCAGTGTGGATGTTCTAGGACCTCTTTGGGGCCACGAAAAGCAGTCTGAGTGTTTAACCAAGATGCTCATAACAAGCTCAATTGACAGGCTTATTTAAGGCTTCAGCCTTTCATTCCAAACCCCTCCAGCTGTCACAACTGTCACATCAGCAGCAGGCTAATGTTTATTATGTTCTGGGTAATAAATCAGGCCCTAAAAGGAGAATTCTTGCATTTGCTAGCCATTATCTCTTGTCCAGAGGGAAGGAATTAGGTACAGGATTAGCTTCTGATGTGGGTCTCTTTTATTAGCAACTCAGATGTAACACTAGCCACCTGCAAAAAGAATGTTAAAGGTGTTCACCTAAACTATGCGTTCCAAAGAATCTGATCTCCCATTGCTTAACACCTCTGGGATGAACAAAATCTTACAGCCTAGTTTTTAAAGCTGACTGTTTTCTCATTGTAGGGACCTATACACACACACACAAATATTAATTAGGTTTCAGTCCAACTAGAGTATGTCTTAGTTCTACATCCTATATCCACATATGGGCTGTCTTTTCAGTGAAGAAATATATATATTTCTTTATGCTTAACGTTGTAGGTTAGAAAAACCAGAATTTATTAAAATGTATTTGCATTTGCAGACTTCCCTCATCCAAAGGCCTCTTCCACGCAAAAAGATTCAAGGACACTTAGATTTATGAATCAAAGGGTTGTCCTCTCAGTATGCAATTAGGCAAGGGAAACTGAGGTCACTGAGCAGCATAAGAAATGGCCAGTACACAGTTCTGAAACAATATGAAAGCTCTGCTTTTTTTCTCTTATCATCTTCTAACAACAGCTTTACAGAGCACAACTGAATCCACATCTGTACTGATTCATTTACTGTTCTACTTTTAATATTTAAGGCTTTACTTCTCTAATCACAGCTCCTGTTCACTGCTGATTTAAATACACCAGAAAGTAAAATGAGGTGTGCAACATTCCACTGGCATGGGCCCTAGTTTGCAGGTCTTCAAGGGACAAAGCCAGAAGATCTTTATCTTCCCTAGAGATACCACTTGAAAAATTAATTATAGCTTAAGATGAGGTGCACATCTCGTCTTAGAAAGAAGGCTTAGAAATAAGGCTTTTTTGTTGTTGTTGTTAAATACCAAGCAAAGTTTCCAGTTAAATACATTAGGTTCAAAAACAAGCATAAAACAAAGAAAAAGGTGATGCCTCTCTTCCTTGAGACCCAAACATACACACTTGGTGCAATTTTACTTGGAAAGGTATTGAAGGTGTGGTTTCAGTCACATCTGAAACATGACAAGGTATTTGTCATTTCAGCTGCTTATCAGCATACAGAAATTAGTGAGTGCCTAACTTTTGCTTTTCATTTTAACTAAATCCACTGTTCCATATTTCAAATGCAGCTTCTAGCTTAAGAGAGAAGCCAAGTGGTTTCCACTGTAACCCTGAGATTAACTCAGTTGGCCAGAGAATGGTGCTAATCACACCAGGGTTATAGGTCCAATCCCTCTATGGGCCATTCACTTAAAGAGTTGTACTCATTGGATCCTTGAGACTCCCTTCCAACTCCGAGTGTTCTGTGATTTGGAAGCTGATCTCATTGCTGTGCTCTCCAGTTCACTCACTCCGCTATGTGTAACAAAGTGATGTCACTATCCATCTTAACATGGTATCAGATATCCATTGACACCTGAGCAGCTACCACACATGGCTTGTAAGAACTCATTTTGCACACCTTCATCAGATGCCACTTGCTTCTCTGCCAGAAAGGAGGATAAAAACTATTCTGCTGAACCAGCTTTAGTCAGGACAATATGAGACTATACTGAAGGTAACATGACATTACCTTACTGATGCGAGCTGCAGTGTCATTAGCAGCTAACCAATTTTATTAATCCTTAAAATCACCGTGGATTACTAACGCTTTTCTTTTTCTAAAGTTACAAGTGAACTATAGAATGCCAGACACTCATGTTTTCTAAAAACACCTCCAATGTAAGCTGGACAGCAGAGATTATGTTACAGGGCTTTTTTCAAGGTCACTTGCAAGATCTATGCTTGCAAGATCCATGGCTTTAGTATCCTGCATTTCAGTCTTGTTATTGACAGCATTCTGTGTTTTGCAAAAAATTATCAGCAACCATGCTTGCCTGTCAGCTCCAAATAGTAATAAATTACATTCCCAGAAAGAGGTCTCATATTCTTTTTCTCACCTCTGATCAGCATTCTGAAGGGAAGGAAAACAGTCATTGCAATAGAAATTACTTCTTTGTTCACAGAGTGCTTTGTCAAATACAAAGCACTCCACCTCTCCTCTCAGGCCTCACATCTGAATGCTAGTGCTTCCATTTTATGATTCAAGAAATAGTATACAGTAGCCGCAGCCTTTTCTCTGATGGGGGATGGAGAAAATCAATAAATGCACATTCTTGAAGGTCACCCAAAAACACAGGGACAAGCAAAATACAAACCTCCACCTTCCTAAGAAATTACCTTTACTAATTTTATATAATACAATCATACACAGCACTTTACCAAAGGTTACAGCTACAATGCTGATTTACTTTACCCATCTGCTGAAGAAATTCCATGATTTACTGCTGCAGACTTGCCTCAGTTTCTTCTTGAGCCAGCCAGTCACTATGACCTGCATCTCTATACAGCAGATAACATTAGCTGCAACCAGTTATATTAAAATGTCTTTATCTTGTGAGAGGTTTGTGCGCAAAGAATTTAAATTAAAACAGAGATTTGTCTTCTTAATTCTTTACATCATTGCAGCCTCTGAGCAGCAACATATCCCACTGTTGTAAAAGTAACTGTACCCATGCTGACATCCCCACATTTTCTAAAATGCAATTATTAATTGCATGTATTAATTGGTGTATTAATTCAGGATCTTAAGGCATTAGCCTAGACTTAAATCTCATTTAAACTTAATATACCCAAATCTGAAGGGAACACAAGAAGTGGCATACAAAGCCCACACCTCCCTCCCCCATGAAGATGGTGAGTATTCAGAATAAAGTTATTCCAAAGGGATAAAAACCTACGTCCATACATTCCTTTCACCTTTGTATGGAAAACTGCTGTGAGTATTTTCCTTAAACAGCTGGGAGCATACAATGATCACACTACTGTGGAAAAAAGTACAAGACTTGTTTCAAGGCATTTGGTGACAAAAAGGTAGATCATACTTTTGACATAGAAGTAACTAATTTCTAATTAATAACATTTGCAATACTGCTGATAACAAGACCATGAAATTTGGAGTAACAATGGAAAATGCAATCAACAGCCCGCTCAACATCCTGCATGTGTATTTTCCCAAAATTTTAATGAAAGAAGGTATCTTTTGAATAACGTAGCATGAAAAAGAGGCTGAGAGGAGACCCTATTACTCATTACAACCTGTAAGGAGGTTGTAGCATGGTGAGCTTGGTCTCTTCTCCAAGGTAACAAGTGACAATATAAGAGGAAACGGCCTCAAGTTGTGCCAGGGAAGGTTTACATCGGGTAGGAGGAAAACTTTACCAAAATGGTTGTCAAGCTTTAGAACAGGCTGCCCAGAGAAGGGTTAAATCACCACCCCTGGAGGTATTTAAAAGATGTATGGATGCAGCTCTTACAGCCATGGTTTAGTGGTGGACTTGGCAGTGCTGGGTTAATGCTTGGACTTGATGACTTTAAGCGTCTTTTCCAACCAAAACAATTCTATGATTATGTGAGTGCAGAGTCTAAGGATGTAACGCTGCAATAGTCCCAGGACAGTAGCTTATGTTCTGTTTCACAAATGTTTGCTGTATTATTTACACACTACACATATACTAAACATGGCCCAAAGCATCAGAAAGGCCCCAGAAACACTGCGGCAATTCCTCCACATTCTTTAGCAAATCACTTATGTTACATCATGCCTTATATAATGTTAACTGCAGCTTTATGAAAAGCTTGCCACCTCTTCTGATCACAATACTTTTCTTTCTGAAAGACTAGAACTTGCAAAGCAATGGAAAATGTTACATTTAACTTCCTTTATCATTCTGGTTTATTAGGTTGGATTTATTTGGGTTAAATGCTCTAGCTTCACAGGGGTTGAGCGAGCATCTTCAATTTCATAGTGCAAAACAGCAACTCCCATTCTAGCTGATAGCATCTACTTTTTATTTTACATGAGACTGGACTATTCAAAACAGCCCATCCACTGTGTCATAAAACTTCATAATAAATTTCACTATCTATAAAATGTTGATTAGTCATGCAGCAGTCCGTAATAAAATCCCATAAATCCCACAAAGCTGCACCCTGCTGATTTACATTGCACTTACAGAGACAAAAGAGCCCAATATACAACTTCATGCTTTATTGTTGCATTATTGCCACATTGACAATTACAGAAAATTTCTTTTGTAGTTATTTCAAGGTAACATCTGAACATCTCCTGTGCTTATATGCTATTGCAACATATTTTAAAAGTATCAATAACCATCAGTAAAAAATCCAGTTCACCAGTTATGATTGTTTTGGACAAGGTAATGCCTTGGGGTAAGGACATCAATGTTATAAACATGGATACCTCCCACCCATATATAATATGCTTTCATACAGAGACATTTTGTCATAATGTACGAATTTCTGCACTCTAAAAGCCACTAAAGGTATCTTAAGAGCCATACTTCATTGTACAAAGTTACATATCTATCTAAGTAATCAAAGACAAAAATCAGGTATTGTCTATATATGCTGTATATATTGCATTAACAACCAGGAGCAGTAGTTTGCAATTCGAAAGCATCCATGCTCCTAACTTTTACTGTCAGAATGGAGATGTGGTGTGTCTGTCAAAACCATTTCTACCTATTACAAGACACGGAGCAGAGGCACCCAGCCCCACCTCACCATGTGCCTCCACGCTGAGGTTTAGTTTTCCACTGCAGCCAGACGAGCCAAGAGCGATCCAGCTCATCCTGAGAGACCCTTCCCTTTGGTCAATGATGCTGCACCTGAACTCTGCTGACTGTCCTGACTGTACCACCACTGACTACAGCGGGCTCTAGACACTGCTTCAGATGCAGGCGCAGCAGGAGGCAGAGCTGGATCCCACCCAGCTCCCCCTCAGGCCAGCAGGTGCCAGAAGTGACTGCGATGACCTGCTCCATTGCTGACACAGCACACGGACGGCTACTGCTGCACCATCACCCGCCTCCTGCCCTGAGTCTGCAAACATTCCTGCCAGCAAATCACCTCCTGCAGAGATTCCAAGTGGCTCCAACAATGCTACCCTTTTGAATGAGCTGCCCAGGTGTGAATCACTAGCACACTCATAAGCAGCTACAAACAAGGCCTCTGCTGCTCCAACATCAGAAACAGAAAGCAGATTTGAAAAGCTATGCATATTCTAATATGGAATAATTCTTACCAACAACACTTGTTCCTTAAGGCAAGTATGGTTTCTAATCAAATTGAAAATAAGGACTGCATATATAGATTGTATATCCTTCCTTGGGTTTAGGATAAATATGTCCAAGCATGTAATTTGCAAAACATCATTTCCATTTCAAGCCGATGAAGAGATGGAAATGTCAGGTCCCTCGCACCCACACGAAGTGAGTTATACTTGTGAAATGGGCCGTATTTCCCATTATTCTGTTGCTGTTGTTTTAAATCACCTACTCAGGAAATAATTATTAAATCTGCAGAATTCTTTAAAAATAATAAATCTTAAACTTTCCTCACTGTTTTTTAACAATAAATGAAATGGTAAAGCCCCAAGTGACCCTAAAATTTCACTGATTTGCCAGGTGAATGGCTGCAGCATTAGCTCCCACTTTTTGACATCATTAGAAACTTTATAAACCTGGAGGGTACCAAAAGCCGTATTGTATTTGCAGTCAGTTAAAAACAGAAGGACACTTTAAAATAGGTAGAATGTAAAATTTTTTTTTCCTGGTTTTTACAGAGATGAGTTGTGGAAGGAAAATGGCAGAGCTAAGTGATTTTGAACTGAGAAATCAAATGATTTAATTATGTGGTAAAAATAAAACAACTGCTCTATTTGGAAATAACTTTCTTTTCACTCCCTCATATCATTACCATCCTTCAGAATAAGAAGACTAGGAAAAATAAGATGTGCAAAAGAGGTTGGATCATAAACATATTTACTAATCATATCCCTTAATTTCAAAAGATGATCTCAAATTCTAAATTAAATAAACAGATTTTTCACCAACTTATTTTAAGTTCAATATGGAGGGTCATGAACTACTTCAGCCTGTTACTGGAATGTGAAATCATCACCTCAAAAATACAGCCCTCAGTGAGACCCATGAGATTACAAATGAGTTGTCTACAGCAGCAGTGTTCTTGTAATTCTGATTTCTCTCTCCTCTCCATACCCACAGACCACCAAAGGGAAAAATCTCAGCAAGACTGTGCAAGTGCAAAGGGGTGGAAAGAAGATTCAGTGGATCTCTGCCCACTTGAGAATATATGGGGGCCCTTCCATCATCTCCTTGGTTGAATCCAGAGGACACTAAGGCGTAACTCTGCAGGATACTGAAGGTTGCAAGGGCTCTACATAATAAAGACAACTGCTGACTTCTGTTTCAACACACCCAACAAACTCCCTCCAGACAGTAAAGGTACCAGTACAAAAGGGCTGTTCTTTCTTACTGGCTTAACATAAAAACTACATTAATTATCTGCTATTGTGAGTACACAACTAAAAGTAACAATTTTTAAGCTCATTAATCATATTATTCATACTAAAGTTTTTATCTTGACAATAAGAAAATCTTATAAAAAAGCACCCCTGATCAGCAAATACTCGATACAGAATTTTCCATCTGGGATAACAACTGAACAGTATCTTCATTCTTATTAACCCTTGAGAATTAAAGTGAAAGAAACAGCGTATTATTTTAGATGTCAATTTTACAGATTTGACAGTGTGAATCCTAAAGGGTTTTTGTCTTCTCTTGAAAACTCATTCACTGAGAGCAGTTTGGCAGAGATCCTGACGGGGAGCTCATTTGCGAGGCTGGTGGATGTGCTGTTTGACATGCTGGGGGTGAGGAAGCTTTTCCACAGAAGGATGTGGTTTCTGATGAGCCACCTGAGCCGCAGCTGGAGGGAAGTCCTTATCACCCTGTTGGAAGAACACAGCAGGGAAAGTTTAAGAAACCTTAAAAGTTTCCAGTTTAAATTGATGTAAGGTCTAAAAAATGTAAAAATCAGATGGAAAACAGTGTTGCATGTTACTTTGTATTCCCCCTGTACACATTCTGTGTTTTTATTCTTTTTGCCAACTTCAAAATTTTTCTTATGCAAGCTTCACTTCTTCTAGTTACACACACTATCCAATAATAAAGTATCTTAATGTGACACTAGGGGGAAAAAACCCAAATATACCTATCTTCAAATGTGTTTGGTTTTCAAAAAGCCACTAGAAAGAACAAACTATTTTAGAAGTAATAAGTTAAGGCAGTATGAAAAATACCTGCACGAAAAGCCTGCTGTAGGAATCAGAATTGTAGAATGTCCTAGGTCGGAAGGAACCTTAAAGATCATCCAGTTCCAACTCAATGCCATGGGCAGAGATGTCTTCCACTAGACCAGGTCACTCAGGACTCCATCCAATCTGGGCAACCTGTTCCAGTGCCTCACCAGCTCCACAGTAAAGAATCTTTCTTAACATCTGATCTAAACCTACTCTTTCAGTCTGAATCCACTCCCCCTAGTCCTGGCATTCCATGCTTTTGTAATGAGACTCTCTCTGTCTTTACTGTAGGTTCCCTTCAGGCAATGGAGGGCCGCAGTTAAGTCACCCCAAAGCCTTCTCTTTTCCAGGCTAAACAATGCCAGTTCTTTAGAAGAAAGCAGGATCTAAAATTACTTATGACTCAGATATTAGGGATGGCTGGCTTTTAAGTTTAACCTGCTCTTTTAACCAGGACTGCTAGTGTTAGCTCTCAGTCTCATTTCACGTGTAACCCATATGTCACCTATTTACCATTGCCATTTCTAGGGTCAGTCACAGGACGCTTTCAAAAAGCAACAGCAAACAAATCCTACCCATGCTCAGTGACAGGGGGACAATAGCACCACAACTTCCCTCTTCAGAAAGTGGAACAAACCTATAACATGCCAGAAACTCTGAGCATTCCACCAGTTCACAGGGTAACAATCTTACACTGTTTGGGTTTTGTCTTAATTGCTACGTTAACTTTTATATTTTTATTTTTTTCTCTACTCCAACTTGCTTCCAATTTTCAAAGATCTGTTCTCCTCAGACTCAACATTTTCTACCTTCTCTCCCCTGATGCTGCCAATTTCCCATTCCTTATGGGCTAAGAAAAATGGCATCAGCTCACTCTTTCCACCTATGGGATCTGGCACAACTACAGATCTTACAGCAAACCACACTATAAACCCCAGTGATGTAAACTAACCGCACATAAAGCCATGATAAAAACCCTGCCACAATGTACAAATTACTGATCGCATGATTAACGGGTAGTTAATACTAAGGATTTACAGGTCCTGCCTGCTCTTAAAGTCTAGGGAATAACACCCTGAATCCCAAGTACCTCAAGGCACACATGGCAGCTGAAACACACTATCTTCAGGCATGTATCCTTATAGGCAGGAGGATTGCTCATCATCACAGACCAAGTTACAGCAGCAGCTTAATATGCAGCCGCTTCCAAAAGAAATGAATACGGTAATATCTAGCTTAGATATAAAAAGATGATTCAATAAACTTAAAGTGCTAAAATTCAAAGAAAAATGGTGGAAATAATTTCAATGAATAATTTCAATTTCACACAAACCCAGAAAGAAAGCTCAAAGGGCCTTACACGAATATAGAAAACACAAAGACTATTCTCACAAAAGAGAAAGGGGTATGAAAAAGATTAATTTTGCCCTGATTGGCAATAATTCTGAAAAGCTTACAGTACTTTTGCTATGATTGAGAGAAATTTACTGATAATCTTACCCTAGCAATGACACCGGAGATGAACACCGCTGGCTTAGGTGGGCTGAAAAAAATAAGAGGGATTATTTGCACCAGTTATTTAGAAGGTAAAAATGAAAAGGAAATCACACATACAATGTGAAAAAAAAAAAAAGGCAGCATTTTTGGAAACTCATTAATGTTTCAAATAAACAAGACAAATTTCCTCTTCAAATGATTATTGCCTTAGTAGTACTGCAGCCAAAACCAGACCTGTAGGTTTTAGTTGCTATTACTTCACACTGATTGTGACAGCAGTAAGAGGCTAGTTCAACAATACTGCTTCTTAAAACTGAGTCTTTGTTTGCATTGGTTTCTTAATCCTCAAATTTTATACATAAACTGCCAGCAGTACTTTAGGCTTAGTGTATTTGTATTGCACAATGAAAACTGTAGCTGGACTAAAGTCACTGCTGTGTTAGAGAATGAAATAAATTTCAAGTTTATATTTGTCAATCGAATTAATGAGGATTCTGAATCTCAGGAAGAGCAACACTCTGTACTTTAAATGATAGATTTTCAAGCAGGTAGTCTACTCTATTACAAGAAAAAGAAACATGTCTGTAATCAAACAAATACTAAAAAACACAAAGCAAACTTTTTCCTGGTTTCTCATTTGCAGACCCTCCATCCACACCAACAGAACAGACTCTCCACAGCCAGAGCTCTCTGAAGCTTGGTCAGCTTGAGCCATCATGGATGGGTCACTGATCTCCTGAAGTGACCACCTCTACCTGGAGGTCACAGCACAGCCACATCCAGCTGCCTGCCCTGCTGGCACTGCCAGTGTCTGGATTACAGACAGTCAGCAATCTCAGTGCCCCTGTGGCAAGCAAAACCACACATCTGCATGGAGTCTGCAGAAGGATGAGACCTGGAGCTCCAGCAAATCTCCACAACAGAGGTAATTCTCCTGTAAGAAAACCATGTAACCTGAGGCACTGCAAAGGGAAGCGGAGTGCGGAGGTGAAGGTGTCCCTTCCCCTGAGAACATCTGTAACTGAGGACTCAGAGCAGGTGGTTCATTAACCTGGACCACAAGAAGGGTTCTACCCTGAGATGTTACAGCTCACGAGGTTGGAACAACACAAAGCACACACAAATCAAATTACTTATTAGAGGAATGATAGTGATTACTATGATGCACTTTACAACTACACAGCTTGTAAAATTTATTAACATGATGATGTGTGAAGTTAAGATAACAAGCAGCATAGTATTAGACTTGATATAATGAACTCATCAATATTTCCTGAGCCCTGTTTAAGTCCCAGTATTGCTACTGAGTCTCTGAATACCCTGGTTATTTAAAAAGGCTCAGCATCCCTCCTAGAAATTTTTCAAAAGTCAGAATGAGAAACACAAGGTTAGAAAAAAAGGAGAAAGGAAGAGAGTTCTGCTCTAAAATACTTCCATGGAAGAGCAACAGTGGTATTTCCCGCAATGAGAAATATCATTTTGATAGCTATATTAGACATTTCCAATCCAATTTTCTGTCAGTAAAAACTAATAACAAGCAAAGATCAATAGCAAAACACTTCCATTTCATTCTAATTGTACTGAGCCAATTAGTATGTTACAGTCTGCGTGAGACTTACTGGATGCTGAGTAACAAACTCAAAGACATAACTCTGACTGAGAAAATACAGATGTACTGCAGTGGCTCAAGGTAGGATTCACACACACCACGACATTATAAAGGAAATGAACAGTAAATGGGGAAAAAAAAAAAAGTATTGCCATTTATTCTTCAACTATACATGGAATCTGGCTTTAGTCACACTCAGAGAAACTCTTTTTTGTTTGACATTGTATTATTAACAATACTGGATAGTGAAAAAGTCAAATCAGATGGATTTTTTAAAATATTCCTAACATGACCTTTCAATGTTCATTATGCTTGGATGATGCATGAAATTCAAATCAACATTTCCCCAGCAGAGCCTGTATTTGCTGAATGTGCCATGAGCTGTTCACCAGCTACCACACTGTATTACCTGCTGTGTGGTTCATAATTCTTGTTTTAAAAACAAGTGCAATGCTTCATGGCTTTGGCCAAAAGTTAAAACCAGAAGGAATCTCTTGCATAATGGTCATTTCAAACACATTTTTTACCACTGCAAATTACAAAATCTTCTCAGGAACCCCAGTCTCCCGTTGAAATGTCATGCTATCAATATTTGGAGGACCCAAACTTGCAAGTGTTAAGTCTCCCAAATACATGATAGAGCTGGACAGAGTTAGAATTTTTGGCAGATTTCTGTACTTATTTTAATTTAATTGTATGTTCTTTTGTCTCAGGAATTAGGCTGAAGATCCTGTAAAGATCATTTTCACTTTCAGGTAAGCTAAAATCCAGTCTGAGGTTTATGCTTCAGGTAGTACTTCAGAAGCAGCTAGCACATCTTTATAAAGAAGACAAAAGTCAGCAGTACTATTTTCCTAGTAAAAACTCTGTTTTTCAGACACAAAGCATTTATCTTGAACACTATCATGACATAACATATTCAGCCTCGTTTCTATGCAATAGGTTCTATGACTGTCTTTAGTTACACTGCCTTGGAAACAGGACAGATTCGGGCTCTCCCACAGGTGTGTGGTAGGCACCAAAACACCTCCCTCAGGGTTCACGTGGCACATTCTAGGACAGTGCTGACACACAGGGAACAACCTAACAGGAAATTAGAGCTGCAAAAGGTATCTACTCCCAGATGCAGCTGCAACAGTTTTCTCCTTGATTTTCCCCCTTGTTTGCTATCCCCACAGATTTTTGACTGGACTCTTCCTGCTTTATACTAGATTTTCAGCTTTGTAAACGAAAGAACTAATAGGAATGCTGAGCCAGCTTCCAGTGCAAGTGCCTCTACCCTCCATCCACAAATATCTTGCAGAAACCCTGGCATTTGTTTCTGGCTGCCCCAAGTTTCCATGATCAGCTGCAGGTGCACACAGTAATGAGGCTTCACCTCTCTATTAAACTGTTAAACAGGCAAAATGCTTTGCTCCTACAGAAGACACAGCCTAATAGGAAGCTCATTTCCATATATTAATTATCCTGTAGCAGGGAAAAAGACAGAAAGCTGGCCAAAAATCAGAATGATTGAGTGTGTCGGTATTTATGTCCTATGTCAACCTACTGGCTTTCCTTACATTTTTATCAGATTACACTGTTCCAGAAAAAAATCTTAAAAAAATTAATATTAGTCATTATCTTTGATGATCTATAGAACCAGAACCAGGCCAGAGCATATATAATTACGCATCTGTACTAATGAAGAATTCAACAGATCAAAGAAAGGCCTGGATAATCAGTCACTGATTCATGCTTTAATTTCATTGCTAATGAGAGAAATCTTTCCACAGATGAACTTTGTCATAATAAATTCAATCTCTACTGCCAGACTCCCAAACCATGGGCTTTTGTGGACCCAGATTAGCTGCCAGGACCATAACTCTGTAATTGCACTCTCAGACATCTACTGGGATTGCAGTGTTGAAACACCACTCGTTATCTTTCCCAAGAACCTCCTGAAAATAGAAACAAAAATGGAGAACAGGCACAGGCTATCATTGCTACATCTGTAAAACACTTTTAAGTGCTTTAAATTTTATTGGTGTTTTATGCAAAGCACAACCAACACTTCCAGTATTTTGTAAGCTGTGATGGTTGTTCTGAGGATATACTTAATCTGATGAAAATTGGTTTAACAGATGTTGTTTTGAAGATGCAGCATCCCTTTGTCTAGGCATCAGTAAACAAGAAAGGAAAAAAAAATTATTTTCTGTCAAAAACTATTTAGTGTATATATGTATATATATATATATGTGTGTGTGTGTGTGTGTGTGTGTGTGTGTGTGTGTGCTTTACAGATATATAATGCATACATTTATTTAAAGTTAATTAATAGCCACAGCTGATACTGTGTAAGGAACACAGTTTTGTATTTGCCAAGACTGGTTAGTGTTTGTGTCAATACTTGCAGAGCAAATCCTTATTTTGTTATAACATATGGAGAAAAAGAACACATCTGTTAAGATCTAAGCACTCAGAGAACTTATCCTGATTTTACATGTGCAATGCTGCACCTGTTTAACATCAGATTCTCTACTGGATTCATTTATCCTGATTGTCTATTATTTCATAACACTTAGCTTGAATAAGATCTTTATCTGACATGGAAGGTAAATCACAAAGAAGATGAAATAACTCAAAGAGATCATTAACTAGATGAAACAAAGGATTAATAATACTAAAATCTTATGCCTTCACCTTAGAGGGACTGGCTGAACTGAAGTATGACAGACATCCTGTAAAGACAAACACGGTGACACAGGAGTTACTGTGAAATCTACTAGAGGCCACAGAACACACATAGGGCAGATGAGTATTTATCTAACTCCATTAAAAGAGAGAAACTGACTAAACCAGTTTTCTATTTTAACAGGGAAATTCACAGTTAACCGTATCTCTATCTATAAAGGCAGCGAACGTGTGCACATACATGCAGAACCTGCGCACACAGAGATTACACAAATTCACAGCTGTCACATTTATACACACAGAGATTATACAAATTCACAGGTCTTGCATGTACACACACAGAAATTACACAAATTCACTGTTCTCACATGTATATAGGCAGAGATTACACAAGTTCCCAGCTCTTTCAGAGTGGTTCCAAATGCGGAACAAAGCAGAGCACATGGCCGTGGTGGGGACGAACACTTGCAGCCACTCTGGTGTTCGGAGCACCCAAATTGCCCACGGTATCCTTTACCTGACGGGATGGATTGGATCTAATGCTGGCTTCCAGCAGCAGTTTGAACAACAGATCCAATCTGCAGGAAGGACTGTGAGCACTGCTTACAGTGCAGTCCAAACCAAAGGGCTCCATTCAGAGTTCACAAAACCAGGAAACACCCCCATGCATAAGCATCATTACTATCCACACAAACATAAAAGCTCCTAAAATGGGAAATGGGTCTCACTGCAGCCAGACAGTGCAGAAGGTGAGTGCCTCATCTACACTGGTGATCAGAAAAATCAAAGTAACATACCAAGACAAAGAAAGAACCAGAAAAAGCAATAGTAAAAATAGTACCTCACAGTATACCTCAATCAAAATATGGTACTCAGGCCAGGAACACCGTAAGTGAAGAACTAGAGCAAAAAGTATAGAAGGAAAAAATAGCTGAGAGAGCACAAAGAATCCACATAAGGAGAGAGCTAAGAACTATTAGCATATAAGTATACAGAGGAGTAAGTAATAGTGCTCTTATTTACCTTCTTTACGGTATAAATTGAAAGTGACAATTACAGAAGACTACATTTAAAATTATTCTTAGCAGATACCTTTAAAATAGAATTAAATGTAGAACCTCCTGAAAATAAGGTATCAATCTCAAAATTTGCACTATGCCAACATTTGAAACAGGTTAGCCTACTTTAAAGAGGACAAAACTACATGGATGCAAAGTTTTTGATAGACTGGACAATTTTTTTTTTGTCAGAATATGTTAGATGAAAGTTAAATCGTTAAAACTGTGTTAAACTAATCCTCTAGTTGGAATGATTCATATTTATGATTAAAGAATGGGAATGATTCATATTTACCTTTTAATAATTCATGGGAATTAATGGTATGTCTTATCACTGGTGATCACCTTTTGCTCTTTTAAGTAACCCTGGCAAACAGACACATGGAATCTATAAAGACAAGCTTTTTTAAGACCTTGGAACCACGAAGTACTTCAACAGTTTTACCTTTCCAAGAATAACGCTGGAGTTTGTAACTTGGTGTTTCCCTGTTTCAATCAAATCATCCAGTGGCACATTATACAACTCATAGTTGGCTTACAGCTCTGGAAAGCAAAGGAAGAATTTCCGTGACAGGCATGGAGGAAGAAGAAATTTCTGCAAACCAGAGAGATTACAACACAGAACCTGGAGCTGCACCCAACTTCCTGACTCTTCAGGCAAAGGCAGCACGCAGACAGCATACCCCTGCCCCTCCAGCACTCCATAAGAACAGGGACTTGAAAAGTGAGCAGAACCTTCCACTGATCAGCTTACCCTTTATTTCCCTGCTCATTTCCAAATGAACACCATTCACTTTCCTCACAATTAGCTTAGGCAGGCCAAATGAAAACCATATATGAAATAACTATGATCTGCAGTTACTCATTGATCCCCCCAACTGCTCCCTAATGAGACCAAGTTTTGTAGCTTTTTATTTTTTCCTGGCATGACATTCACTCCATGAACAGAAGGTTCCCCAAGTATTCTGAGCAAAATTTCCTTTCCAGTCAACAAAACTTCATACCTTAATCCTGCCCTTTTTATCTCTGCAATTGAAAGTATTGTTCCCAGTTGTTCAAATCATCGAGCTTAATCTTCAAGGTTGTTTGGGAATTTGTATTTTCTGGTTATGAAACATGAATGTTAACCAGTCTTAGTTTCCACCTAATGCTTCTCTAAAGATGTCCAGATATGTCATTACAGGGGGGCTTATTTGAATTTACAGAGTTGCCTTTGATTTTGGCATTGTCTGCAAAAATAAACTCCAAGATGATTAAAATCACACTTCTTAGCAACAGAATAAAACTAACAAGCACCCTGCTCATCAGCTTGCTTGAAATAATTTCCCGTTGGTTATAATACATTTAGATTATTAATTTTCTGGACAGAAAAGTAATAATTAGTCTGACTGACTACCAGAGGGAAATGTTTTAACTGATTGCATGGGGACATACAGTATCTGATATTCTATAAAAATTTACTGTGTTGAGATCATTTATATGACAGAGCTTGCAGAACTTTAAGATCATCCACAGGATGGCACTGTTGAACCTCAGTCTCCTGCAGACGAAGTAGGGAACAACCTCAAAAACATCCAGGTGCTGCAGCAAATACTAAAACAAGTAAAAAGTAGTACTTCCCCTTGATGACAAATCTTGACAAAACACAGTACATACACAAATACACACAAAATTCTTACACATACCTACAGACACTACTTTGGGATACAATTTTCTTGTCCACGTGCCCCGATACACCCCCAAGAGAATGCAATGCCCTATCAGAAAATTTTAATTACTATTTGTTTTGCTATTCACATACAAGCAAATTGGGTGTCCTGATCTTTTAATGAGGTGGTAAATGACTGGCCATTACATTTAATAGAAACTGATTGGCATTCATTATTCTTACATTCACTATTAAGGCATTGCAGCATATGGCCTGATTAATCTCACCAGCCTCTCATTCATCTTCGGTTTTAGTTCATGTATAACCCATAAAATGAAATTATTTAAGAAAGAGATCCACCATCTCTTATCTACATTGTTGTACATGATATTGCTATCAGAGAATAAATTTCCCTTTCATGCTGCCTTCTGATCACAAAATGAAGATTTAAGTATTTCACCTTTTCCATAGACTCAGAGGATTTAGAAAGAGTGCAATTTTCCAGCTGCTAGTTGATTTATAAAGGTTCCACCCTGTTATTGCAGTATCTCCATTAGCTCTTAGTGAACACCAATGACCAACTTTTCACATACAGCGACTGCAGCATCAGCCCACTTAGTAATCTGTAACTACTTAACTGTGGAAAAAAGAGAGGTATGAAAACTGACACAAAGTAGTGCTTAAATGGTGATGCAACTCAAAGGAAACTCTAAAGTAAGGAATGAAACAGGGCAGACTTTAAGCATTTGCAAAATTACCAGAGACTGCAGTTCAAAAGGGAGAGAAGACCAAATCTTCCATGTGTCAGGTGCTGAAGTGCATCCCCGTGCATGTTCCCATGACAGCAATGCACTTCCATGCCGAAAATATCATGGCCATGGGCCTGCACTGCAGTGTCTTGGCTACAGGGACATAGGAGCCAGTTGTGGCACTGTTGTACTCCTCTACCTCTCAGCGGATGAAAGATGGGAGTGCAACTGGAAGAACAGCTTGATGCTGTACTAGGAATACAGGATGTCAGTGCAGTGAGAAAACACAAGAAGGTAGAAGCTGAGAAGGTGAAAGTCTTATAATTTCTGCCCAGGCGAAGCTGTGTTTGTCTCAGAGCCACACAGCAGTGGCCTAAGATTTCCCAACCTTTCCTGTAAAGAGTTCATGACCTGAATCTTGCTTTCCAATGTTTGATGGTATTAATCATTCAGTAGATGTCCACCTTTCACTCTCCTACTGCTTTGAGCAATTGCAGTATCATTTGGTATTATCCCCAAAACCACTGCAGACATGAAGTCAAACATGCAGGGGTCTGCACACACATAAATACTACATCACCTTCCACAACCATGCAGCTGCTGTGAGGAACCTTCTCAACCCAATTTTACACTGTGCATTCTGAATGGTTTCCATTCTACAGTCACACCCTACTGTTACGTGAAGCTCTCCAAAGCAAACATCTCTGCCCATAGCACAAGAGGAAGTTCTTGACCATTTATACAGGCCACTCCTGGGGAAGCTCTGAACATGATAAAGGATGCTGTTGGAAGGTCATGAAGATATTCCGGTAGTATCAGATCCCAGCTGAAGATTTTATAAGCTGACCGTTCTTGGCCAAAAATTTGCTTCAGTTTAAACCCTGCCAGTTATCGACAGATTTTTCCCTATTCTCCAGCGGCAAGTGGAGCCATAAATCATGTCATCCAGACATAGAAAACATTCTTTAAGTATGCAATTTTATATTCAGAGCTCACACAGGAGCAACAGAAGATGGAATTAAGAAATGTTTTTAACTTAACAGCTTACTTTTAATAGCAAGAAACCCCCTAGTCCCTAATACACTTAGCACAGATAGGCTTTTACTGCGACACAAGGAACAAGGTCTTCTCAAAGGGATTCAGACACGGGTGCATCTTTGTTTAAATGAACTTCGTGAAGTGTAATTTCTCCACAGAGAAGCTGACCTCCATTGACCTGAGAGGAAGCAACCACTCGATTCATCTACTATCATTACTATGCCTGCGCTGAGAGGTGGCAGTCAGAAAGGAAGCATCATTTTCCATCTAGAAACATCCAGAACACTATCAGAACAGGCTGTTTCTTCCTTCCATACTAATCTTAAGGGTTTAATCTGGAAGGTCAATATCAGATATTACTACAATCATCTGTGAAACTTCCACTGTCAGTGGGACTGGGACTTGGTGCCATGAAAATACACAGAAAATGACCCTGAGGAAATCACTAGCAATGGGATTCAAAGCATTGTGACCTGAAGGATATCAAGAGGAGTTCTTAGACACTGACCTTTCACTCTGTGTGAAACAAATGTCTAGCTTTGAAAAGTGGTAACAGAAGCCATGACAATTCAAATGGGTAACAGAGCAATGTGCTGTTACATCTGAATATAGTACCAAAGTAGTACCCATTCATTTCAATGGGATGCAGAAATCTTAAAGCAACTACAAACTCCTGAATGTCAATACCACCGGTGATTTTTCTGTTAATCAACCAAGAATGACCACTACTTTTCTAGTTCAATCTCTTAGATCTGCCGCTTCCTGGTGTTCTATTTGTCTGTTTGAATGGCTTTTAATTGCTTCAATAACAGCAAAAGCAATTCATTTCCTTAAAGAAGCACCATAGCATCTGCAGGATGGCAGCTGACCACCTGGCAGCACTACTTTCTACCACACAGAGTAGAGTTAGACTGCATTTTTTCTGTTCATGATGCACACGTAGCTTTGCTTCTTCACTTTGCTTCTACGGGACAAACAGATCAGCCTCTCTGAGGAATGAAAATAAAACATACATGCACAGTCTCAGCCGAGTTTACATTTTTTAAGCAGCAGCAGCAGTACTAGTGGTACTTTATGCTGCCAGTTTGTACTAGTATTTTATACTGGTCATTTCCATGCACAGCACAACAGAAAAGAACAAAGACACACAAAAAATTACTCATTTTGCTTTATCCACTACCTGCTGGGAGAGTTCTGGCTAGAGAACTGTCTAAAGCTACATTTCTGTACTTCTAGCTGAAGGGTGTCCTCAGAAAGAACACAGTTCTTCCAAAATAGCTGCCTGGTGGCAGTACCTCTGGACACTTGTCTGGATGTTATAACAAGTGACAATATAATAATGGGAGCTGACTTAAGAAATCATTACCCTACTCACCTTTGAAAAGTGTACCTATCCAAGTATCAGCTTAGGTTGGATTAGCAAAAATAACACCACCATTCCTCTGCCTGCTTCAAAAACCTGTTTCTGACATCCTATGTATATTTGGACATAGAAACATTTTAATTAACGTCTTTTTATTTACAAATGAAGTGGGACATGCTTTGTAAAAGCCTATTAACATGCAAATACAGAGATCTCTCATGATTCAGTCATTTTTACTTTTGTGTAGTTCAGTGGAGTCCCAGTACATCAGTGTGAAGATTCATGAAAACATACACCACCGCAGTCATATTTTCAACAATCAGAAAGTGAAAATAGCAATTGTCACAATTACTGCAAATCTATCATACACAAAACCAATTTGTACACACTAGTTTTCATAACTTTTCATAATGTGGTGTGACTCACAGCTTATTCTTTTCAAATTTTCCCATTTGGAAGAAACATTTTGTAAATAGGAGCTATTTCTACTACAAAAATATTTTTTCTATTATTTATCTCTTGGTTCCATTATATTTTCTTATTTTCCCTCCCACCTTTAAGGCTCCTCAATATGCTGGGACACAGAGCTAAACGTGTGGATGCTGATTATTTTAAGAGTTCAGTATAAAACACATCCCTGTTGAGTTTTCATTACAAAAGCAAGTGGTTAGAGGGAGCTCAAGATCTGCAGGAGCAAGAACCAGAGGAAATTTCTCAATGGTACTTTTTTGGCAGAGGGTACAGGGGAGGTAATGACCCTGTCCTTCTCTAACAGCCTTGTAGCCCCCAAGGACTTGATCCCAAACCAGTAGTTTCTGTGGTTGTTTTTAATAGCAACACATTAACTGTGCAACAGTGGCAAGTTAATCACCAAATATCACTGTTTATTTTCTATGATGTGATGACTTTGGATAACGTATTTCCAAAGTCAGTGCTTTCCTGAGAAAGCATCTCTGTAACTTGCAGCATAATCACTTCATATGTAAATACATCAGAAATTTGGAACTTGTAGCCACCAAATTTTGCTGCAGGCTGGAGTGTAAGATGCCGCACTGCCTGATTTAGCTGAACTCTTCTGAATTCACATGATCTTAGACACAGCTCAAAACCTTTGCCACGAGAAGTCTTAAAAATACTTTAGAGGAACAACAGCACCAATTTGGATCTTACTGTTCTTCTTTTTTTTAAATCAAAGAGTCAGGGAGAAGATATACTGCCCTGGGATTGCTAAGTCAACACAAGAAGGGATACAGATGGCTATCCCACTTTCATCAGAAAAACATCATGAAAGAGTGTGAGACAGAGAGGAGAAATCATAGTGACAGAAATGCATGTATCTGAGAAAGGTCTCAGGTTCCATTAAGGCTCTACATTCTGGTTTGATATCTTACAATACAAATAATCTTAAAAACTGAGTCCCTCAAAAAATCCAAGTTTTCATTTAACTGAAAAGTAAAGGCATTATTTGAATATTTTATTCAGAAGAGAGCTGCAACACATAGAATAGCAAAGGTCAGCGGAACGTAAGAATGCTAGAAATAGCAATCATGTATTTTGGGTGTCTATCTGTTGTCACTTTGCAGGCTGCCAGTGACACTCAGAGCACCCACCCATGGCCGGTGCAAGTAAGTCATGAGACCAAACTGCATTCCAGGCTGCTCAAACACAAAAAGCTATTATCTGTAGTAATCTGCATTACTACAGATTTTTGGTAAGAACCTGATAGCTGTAACCCCAAAAAGCTCAAAATAATAACACAAGAAACCTAATTTATGTCTGAAATATTTACTGCTTCTACCCGTATTCACTTATAATCTTCCTTTAACAATATATTCTGAGATCACATTTTATAAACTGATACATGCAAATTTTTGACAAACAAACACTGTTGTGCACTCCTTTCACATCAAATGCCTACCCATTCATTCTATGACCACAAAAAAAGCAAAAAGAGCAGGTGTAAAGTGAATCTCCCTAATTTATCAAAAGACCAAATAATTTTCTAATTTTTGTCCTCCATATTTATGGAAAAATTTTATATTAACCAACATGGCATTCCTATTATTAACCTGCACTATCAAGAGAGGAGACAGATTCTCTTGTGTATTCTTGCTCTGAGTACTTGCTGCTATGACATTAAAATTGACAGAAGGGTATTGGGCTCCTGTCGTATTTATTTAAAATCTTCATACAGAAGAAGCCCATAGAGACATACCCTAGGCACCCAGATGACAGCAATGCTATTGCTGCTACATAATGGCCAGCTGCAAACTGAAGTTTAATTTCATTTTTGCCGATCAGAAGGATCTCTTCTGGATACTTCCTTGTAGCTGTAAAGAAATGCCCATGGATTTTACTGCACCAATCCTCATTCATAACTGTAGCACATCAAAATAAGTAGAAAGTAAAGTGTGCAGGAGCTTTAAGGTAGAACAGCAAGTTTTGTTGTGAAGCCCTGCTACAGAGAACAGCAATATTTCCTGCTGCAACGCAGAGAGGACAGTAGCACAACAACGTGCCATCATGCTACATGATCCGTGAATAGAAGCACGAAGAGAAGGGCCCATTCCTCCTAGGTTCAAGAGTTTTGTGAGTACTGAGCAGTAGTACAGTAGGAAAGAAAACTGCAAGGAAAGGAAAGGGAAAGGGGGATGGGAAGGAAAAAAAGGAAGGAAAAAAGAACATCCTCTGCTTTGGCAGTATTGCTGAATATGCATCAGGGAAAATTTCCTAAAACACAGTGGAAGGGTAAGGTCCTAGGACAGTCCCAGATAAACAGGCAGGAGAGATATCCATGAATACGCTCCATGTCAAGCACAAGTTATCTTGTTTTGAAGACAACAGTAAGGCTAGAGAAAGCCCATGAAAAGACAATGCAAGGATGCTGCTGATCTGCCTATGAACGTGCCCCAGGGTATCAGTGACATGTTGCCATGCACTTCCCACAGCATGCAGACAAAGAGCTCAGCCATGACCTTGTTAAGCGTATGAAGGGACACAACACTGGTGCACAAATATTTTTTCTTCTCCCCACTTCGCGTGGGTGGGCTAAGTATAATCACAAGTATGCCATTCCCCCCCACCCCCATTTTATAGTTGTGACGTGGAGAAATTATCCAAGTGTTTTGTAGCCTATGCAGAGATGAGGAGCACTGCCATTCTTCTGAAAGACCATCAAAAGACAGATTTGCAACTCATATGAAAAGCACCAAGAAGCTATCAGCAGTAATGAACCACCAGACATTTATGGGTTAATTTTGGTACCTCTGCTATTTCCTGAAGTCTAGTTTCCATACAGGCCACTGGAGATCCTCAATTGTTTACAAATCAAAATGTTATGACTTCAGCATTTGAAAGAGGAAGGCCACAACTCTGCACAGCAGAAGAAAAATGCATGGAGAATTTCGCACTCTCTCTCTGCCTGTGCTGGCATGACAGAAACGACACTGTGTGACAGAAAGCAGCTACCTAGCATCATGTCAAAGGGAGAGCTATGATCACCCTTAGAAGTGGCAGAAGTCATGTTGATTTTAACCTGCATTCGCTTTGCAGAGCTTCAAGCAACAGTGGGCTGTTAACACAGAATGGAAACACTCCACAAAACATGAGCTAAGCCAATTCACTATTACAAAAGTCCAGCCTGAAGTAATTCCTGTTTTTCTCTGGGTCTCACAGACTGGCAAGCAGGCTCACATAACTTTCTCATAAATCCCTCAATGCTCAGAAAGTTTCATTTTTTATTTCACCAAATGTTCTCTCACTGTCACTCTCAGCACATGAAGCAATTTTATCAGCTGTTATCATTCCTTTTAGGTATGGTAATCTGGAGGAACAAATTAATTAAAAACTTAAATCAGACTGACAGGTGTGACTTCAGTAGCAGTTTTTTAATGGAAATGCGTATTTAGAACTTCAGGAAGGCTTGTAATTATTTCAGGTAGGTCAGGTTTTTGATCAAAGCAGAATATTAACATAGCAATGGGAAGGTGTAATTTGGTGATGTTTATGTCCTTGGAAAATCTAAGGAAGCCTACTCAGCACCTCAGCTACTGTGCACATAACACAACAGTTTCAAATGCAGTTTGTAAACTTGAACTCTGGCTATGTTCATTAATATACCCTGCTGCATTTTCCAAAGGGCTTAGGCCTTCACAAATGTGACTGATTTAAACAGGAACAATCGTACCTCTGAAAATTGAGTGAAGAGCATTAAGTAGGGTACTTGCAGTTGAGAAACCACTTCTGAATTTTCAGTAGAACGTGTGACTGAGCCTGCTGAACCACTATCACAGAAGCATGACAGAAGGGAAATATCTGATATAATTCTAAGGGAAAATATGGAAAGAATTTCAACACAAATTAACACATAAACAGGACAGTGCAAAAGAGCTGGTTGTTCACCATTTCACGAGTGTTTGTTTACTATTAATAATTTGGTTGTAATGACAAAGAAATATAGTATTGTGCAAAATGTGGACTTGACAGCCCAGAAGATCATAATCCTTTTAAGCACAGACCAGACAATACAAGCAGAGGCCAGCTCAAACATTGTTGCTAATGTGACCTTTTCCCTGGACCTGCACTTCAGTAGCTTCCCTAGCGGTTTGTCTGGCTGCAGCTTAGGCTCAGTTAGCAGTGCCCATAAACAGATGCCAAGCCACAGATAACAGTCCCATCACTGCAGCCATGTGCTGGGTCAGTGCTCAGGGCACGCGGTCTCTCTGGAGGTTCAAATGCCCATGGCAGCTGTTTCACTATGAAGATCACCGGCTTTCTCTTTCTTCATGGAGCATTTCATTGTGAATGTATAATTTTTTGCACTCATCTGACACTGGCAGCCTACTGATCAGAACTCTGGTCACTTTGGACCAACACAGCTGTAAAGACAACTGAGAGCTGGTTCCACATTGTCCCATCAGATAATTTGTAAGATGTGCGGATGACTGTACAAGGCCACACTCACAAAATGCTAAATGGCTCTCCTGGATCATCCAATCTCCAGTACCTGCTGCTTGGGTGGCTCCTTCTGGACAGCAGCACAAAGAACAAGTGCTTCCTCTAAGATCTCTCTTACTAGAGGTCTGCGACTACACTTCAGATAGAAATTAAAAATCAATCTTAGATTATATCACTACTTCAACCTAAGAGAGTCTTGGAAACACTCATTCTTAACCTATTCTCTGGAACTACTATTTACAGAGTTCATAAACCAAAACTGCCTTCAAGGATCTGAGAACTAAGAGAGCCTAGTCTAGGCAGTCTAAAAGACAAATGACATTGAAAAAGCTAATAAAACAATTTACAGAACTGTAATTACAGAGCCCTCCACAGCACAACCACAGAAGGGTTGAAGTTGGCACCAGCCACTGGAGATCATCTGGTCCAAGCCCCTGCTCAAGTTCAGCGATCTGGAACAGGCCACCCACAACAATGTTGCGGCAGCTTTCTATCATCTCTAAGGATCAAGACTCAAAAATCTCTTTGGGAAATCTGTGCCAGTGCTCAGTCACTCTCACAGGAAACACCATTTTTTTTTGACTGATGTCCGCAGAGAACCTCCTGTATTTCAGTTCATGTCCATTGCCTCTGGTCCTGTCACAAGACATCACTGAAAACCGCTGTCTCCCTTTTCTTTGTGCCCTCCCTGCTGGTATTTATACATACTGAAAAGCTCTCCCTGGCTCTTTCGACCTCTCTTCACAGCAAAGGTGCTCTAATTTCTTCATCATTTTTGTGGTTGAACCTCTTTAGTAGCTCCAGCTTTCTCTTACACCAAGGAGCCCAGAACTGGACACAACCCTCTGGCATATCAGCCCTTCCTTCCAGTTTTGTGTCATATGCAAACTTGCTGCGGGCACGGTCTGCCCCACCACCTGGATCATTAATGAGGTTGTTGGATTGGGCAAAATCCAGTACAGACCCCAGGGGTACAGTGCTAATTACTGGCCTCTAACTAGATTTCCTTCAACTGATCAATGTTCTTTGTGCCCGACTATTCAAGTACTTTTCAACCTCACTCTGCTCATCCAGCCCATACTTCATCATATTCTCTCCACAGAGATCTTTCAGCAGACAGTTTCGAAAGCCTTTCTGAAGCCTAGGTAGAAAACATTCAAGGCTCTCCCCTTGTCCATCAAGCTGGCATTTTCATAGTAGAAATTTATGAAGTTAATCAAGTCTGACTTCCCTTTGATGAATCCATGTTGACTTTTCCATCATGTTCATGTCCTTCTAGTACCTGAATGTAGTTTCCATGATTACCTGCTCTATCAGGAAGTGAGGTAAGGCTGACCAGCCTGTAGTTCCCTGGCTCTTTGTGACTGCCTTTTCTGAAGTGCTAATAAACACTGGAAATTTTCTTATTATTATTCCAAGGATTTCTGTTAGGTGCTTCAAAAACCAAAAAAGCTACTGTAAAGGTGGGACTGAAAAATTGAAATTATGAATAAGATATTTTATTCTTCAAAAGATTTTAACTTAGCTGAATCTTTTAACTGTCAAATACAGTTCCTTATAAAGCATTCAAAACTTTTTAAGTTGAGACATAGACATCAGATTATGCAGTGATTATTCTGAAATAAATACCAAAGATAAGCACAGAATTTATGAACTCATGAAGTGATCAAGATACATTTTATGGTTTAGATTTAACTATGTACATTCCTCTAGAAAATACAGCAGATTAGTGAATTTCAGCAGTACTACATTTGGCCATAGATACAGTCTTAAAAGTTATCATCTACCAAAGTAGTTTTTATGTAATTTGATTTCCTCCCTTCCTGCATTTATGAAGTCAACTTCTGCATAAAACAAATCAACCATTCTAATATAATCATCTAACAGCTGAGAGACTTCTGGGGTATGGACACTTCGGGAATTATTATATGGAGACATATTTGAATTAAGCAGCACATGTAACACTAAAATGTGCTGTACCACTTTTATGAAGTCTAGACAAATCTCGAGCTCCTAAATATGGAAGATTCATGTAAAATTTCTAGAACATAGACAAACTGGAAAGCAATGGGCCTCTGCAGTCAACACTGTTCAACTTCACAGAAAATGTGTGGATTAAGAGACATTAAAAACTTAACAGAAGACTGGTGAACTTGTGACTCGGCAGCAGCTTAGTCAAATCCCACGAAAATTAACTTCTAAACTGGTTTGGTTTTTTTCCTCCATTAGCCTTTTTACCCTAAAATAAAGCTGTCTAAAGGTTGGCTGGTTGCCGTTTAATCCCATTTTGTGGGAGACCAGAATCATGATAAAGGAAGCAAAGTCTCTGTCAGAGTTCCCACCATAAAATATAAGTAAAGTGACTTTAAAAATCCAGTTCTGAGTGCAGAGAATCGGGAACTACTGGTAAAAGCAACACTCCAAAAATAATTCTGCAACTGCAATACATAAACAAAGGCAAACAAATGAAATTAGATCCTAGGAACTGCTTTTTATTTTAGTGAGCCTGAGATGCTTCATCCTGTCCAAGCTTGGACACAGGAACCTGCAACATCCCCTTTAAAAGTAATACCTAATAACCTTCACACCAAAGTTTGCTTTGGCTAAGATGAAGTCCATAGCCAGGAAGAAAAGCACATTTCATAAATAAGGCTGATATCAAAACTTCAAGCAAAAAAATTCTCTTACTCTAAAACACGGGGCCAGTCCTTCTTCCTATTGAAGACACAAAACTTGTAGCAATTTTTTTTTTCCATTTTTACAATGATATAGATACCTAAACCTTAGGCTTTCTACTTGTCTATGTGCCCAAGTCTATTAATCTAATAAAAAAAAAATCCAATGCATATCTAGATGGCTATTCCTGTGGTGTAATTTGACAGCATTACTTCATTCATTGCAGACAATTTTAACTATGAGAGCATCATCCAAGATAACATCTGTCTCAGTAAGAATGAACCCCTTATCCATGGCAAGAAGTGCTCTCCAAGATACTGAGCTGTTTGGTTGCAGCAGACTGATGATCAACTCACATGTTCTATGCTATTATCCTTTGAATAAAAACAACAACAACAACAAACCAAAAAAACCCACAAAAACACCAAAAAAACCAAACCAAACCAAAACCCTCTGCTTCTCCCATGATACCTTAAGATCAGCAAACTGATTACATAAGGGTTGTTTTCTGGGATCAACTGGTTCTTGAAATTCAGCTAAGGGAATATAAATGCAAATATGGATCTCAAAGAGATGTACAGCAGAAGTCAGGCAGTGGGACTCACACGACATTACTTACTTGAACACCTAGATGTAAGTCGGAACATATTACCTCTTAGCTTATTTAAAATTCATCCTGATACTTCTTGAAATATTCCTGTGTGATTGACAGCTGAACTGAAACAGTTCCAACCAGGACTTGACTTCCTCCATAGTAACAAGGCTGTCTACCCTCTGCAGGTAGAAGTATCTACTCCATAAAGTGTGGATCCTCTGGAAATCAGGGATGCAGCTCAAGTCTTTGAATAACTATCTTCAAGAGAAGACCCGCTGCTCTGCCATACTGAGAATGAAAGCAACTTTAAGAAGCTGTGACAATGCCACAGCTTATCAGGGACTCTCAATTGCCACTTGTTTGTCAAGAACATTCTCTGTGGCATTTGTGCATGTGGCAAAAAATGAGGTGTTGAGGTGACAGTCCCAATAATGAGAACACATTGTTCCAATGATGGGACACAAGTAAAGCAAGATGTGCAGGAATTTTTGGCACGAAACGGAAGTCTGAGTATTTCAAATATATAAAGGTTCATGAGACCAAGAGGTCATCTAAATTTTCAGCTTTGTTAGGAGGTCTAATGAGATACACCATCTGTGCTTGCAGATAAGGCACTTCAGCTTGCAGGTATCTGCTCTGCATGGCTAAGGCAAAGCAAATATGGCTTAACCTGCACAAGATTTCTCAAAGCTTCATGAGCCAAATGACTGCCCTGTAATTTTGGCAGACAGCAATATCCCCAAAAACAACACATAAAACACCAGCTATTCTTTATCACCACTGCTTCTATTTGCTGTCCCTACTATACACTGCTACAAAGGAAAATCCCAGGAGATCCAAGGGCAGAGAATATGAGCTTCACAGACCAGACAGGAACAGACACAGACAAAAAAGACAAAAGACTGGGATTTGTGAAAAAAGAGGTAAAGACATCTAAAGCTAAATTGGAGAGAAACCTGATGTAGAGTGGTAAGTTATGAAATATAGGCTATAGATAATGAGGCTGATGAAAAGATCAGACTAAATTTTACAACTACTATAACTAATTTCTCTCCTGTTTTCCTGGTGAACAGCAAGCTGAACATGAGCCAGCAGCATTTTCTAGTAGCCTATAAATCTGGCTTTATTTTGTGCTGGAGATTAACCCGCTTTGCTGAGTACTCTCTAGACCACATTTGGAATAATGCGATCAGCTCCGGGCCCCCAGAACATCAATAAAATAGTGTGAGCTCCGGGAGGGCCATCAGGATGCTCAGGGTGTTGGATCATTTGTCCTCTGAGGAAAGTCTCAGGGAACTGGGTTTGTTCAACCTGCAGGAACAAAGGCTTTGGGAAAACCTAACAGCAGCTTGCCTGCTGGATGCAATGCCTGCAAGGATGTAACCAAGAAGACAGAGCCAGGTTTTAAACAGTGGTGCATTGCTGCAGGATGAGACAGCAGGGGGAAGCTGAAAAAAAGGAGTTTCTGTGTGAAAAAACTTGCCATGAGGACAGTGGAGCAGAAGAACAGGTTGCTTGTAGGGATTGCGCAGCCTCCATCTCGAGATTTACAAGACCTGGCTGAATAAAGCCATGAGTATTCATTCTGGTCTGAGCTCTGGTTATCCCTGCTTTGAGCCTATAGTAGAGATCTCTCAAGGCCCTCTCCAACCTGATGGATCTCATGATAGAGAGCCTGGACTGTGTCCTCAGATGCTATGGTTTGTAAGAAGCTTAGAAATTTAAACCAGGCAATCTGCATCTATCAATTGGTTTCTAACAGTGATCTATTGCAAAAGTTTAGCAAAAGTGCTAGTGACTAAATTAAGTTCAAAGTGATCACTTCCCTGCTATTCATATCATCAACACCTCTTTGTTTTAATCTGCTCCCATCCATTTAGGCAATTGGATGAGAGATTTCCAAAGTCTCACCCTGGCCTTTGGTGCCAGCACACATTTGAAATCATCTTCAATTAACATGCACTCCCATCTAGCTTGTAAGCAATAGAAAACAAAATTCTGCTAATGGTATGTAAATTGCTTAAAATGAAGGAGGCTAAGAAACGGAAAGAAAAGTAGCATGAAGGTGTGTCTGAACCAGATGTTACTTACTAGAATTTAGATGACTCTACTCTGTCTAACAAACAGAACTCAAAAATTGCACTGAATGCTCAACTCATTTCTCTTATGTTGCCCTCACATAAACCCTGTCTTTCTTCTGCAAAAAGAACAGACCTCTGGTGATCAATGAAGATTATACAAGCTGCTTGTTGTAGCTGCTGGAAAGGGTTTAGCAAAAAAGCTGGGGAATACTCAAGAAAGAAGACACCCAGAACTAAAGGAGTCTAGTCATTCCCCAGAAAATATCCCAAAGCTATACCTAGTAAATCACATAATCTAACTTTTCACGGATTAAACTTTCTTCACTTTGTTTTATAGTATCCACCTTGAGACGTTCAATTCAAGGAGGAAAGGCCAATGCAAATAAAGGCAATAGGAGCTACAGCTGGAAAATACCAAGTGCTACATGCAAACTAAGTATTCTAATATGACTGCACCTTAGGGTCAAGCTGGCCAGCCTGTTAATTATACTCTCTGCACTTTAACTTCAAACTTGGCTTCTTCATACCTGAAGATCATTTTAAAAATAATCTGATTCTGAAAGCACCACTTAGAAGCACCATCAAAAAGTCCGTAAGGAAATTATTCAGAGACTGTTGTGAAAAAAAGATTTTTAAAGTGTAATAAATAGGAACTAGAGCTACAGGAAATTCAATGGGTATTATAAAAAGTTGGGCAAGCACTTCTTAATGGCATAAATTCTGTGGAATAAAGCAAGTTCTGAAGAAAACCTGGAGAGCTGATCACGCATATAAAGCCTGTCAGTGAATATACAGATGGAACAGATTTGATCCCAATCCTCAAGTTTGAGGGGATTTGTTTGCTTCTATGAAGTCATACTATTATTTTAAGACAACTTTTGCACATATGGAGCTTTTGATTGGTATCATTTCGGTGTGATAGTCTAATAATTAACAGAAGTTAAATCTGAAACAGTTGTTACTGAATTCTCAAGTCTGAAAGAACTGACAGGTTTTCTGCAGCCCCCCACTGCTTGTAAAAGAAAACACCAAAACAAAGGTCAGTGAAGGTTAAGTTGATTTCTTTTTTGAAGCTTAGTTTAGCCTACCCTAGTAATATTATTTAGGCAGAAATCTTTCTTGCAGAAGGGTAAGGAAAAGGGAGAAAGCTTTTTTTTTTTTTGTTCTTCTGAAGATCTCTTTCACACGGGGTGCAGGGCTGCACGCAGCTCATTAGATGGTAAGCCTGCATGGAACTAAATCTCCAAGTTTGCCTTTAACAAGTGAAGTTGGAAAACAGATTTCATCATACTAATCATCACACTGACGAATGTTAGCTACTTAAGCCAGAAGGGTAAGTGATAATTAGTAATGAGCCCTCTGCGCTGCCTAGCACTGCATCAGGTAAGGACACTGTTAATATCTTGTGTCCAGTTCCTGGCCACAAAGGAGAAGAAGCAGAAGTATTAGAAGCAAATACATTTTTCTGTACTCCCTTCTGTTTCTCAAGTTTAATCCCTTCTGCCATTTTAGTAAATCTTGATTTTGATCTCTTCCTTCCTCTCCCTCTTTCTATCCAGCTCTTTATTAATTTCAGTAGGCCTATCATTCAGTTTTCTGCCCTAATCTACCGTTCAGGTGTCTCTCTCACACTCAACACAATCAACTTCCCATTATCTTTTCAGACAATTGCACTCTTTTCTTCCAAGAGTCTCCTATTCCTCGACCCTCCCTTCTTTGTCCTAGAAAGATATTCATCCCCTCAGGATATTTAATTCCTTTCCCTTATTATCTAGCTCTGATAAATTACTGCTTGGAGACATTAGTCCCTGGATATTTCTACAGCAAGGATCCTCTGGTGATTTACATCTTGTTGCAGGATCAAAAAGGAACTTCAGAAAACCGAACATTTCCCTGCTGCCACTAACCAGTATCCCTCCAGAGATGACAGCAGATTGAAAAAAGAGAGAAAAAAACCCAATTCCTTAAGAAACAAACAAATGCTTACACATATTTAAGAGTCAACTCAACTTGAAAGCTTTGCTAAAATCTTTCTGGTACTGTGCAGTTTTGGCCGATGTCACAAGGCAAGAGCCAATAAATGTTAAGTGACTTCTTCAGAAAATCAAAACCACTGCTGGAACAAAGCAAAGAGAAGAAACTGATGGCAGCAGTAAAGACAGCTGCCTACAAAGACAGTACTTAGCCCAGATTCGTGCCTTAAGTCCTACCTTCCTGACAAACCACTGCCTTTTCTATTTCAAAGCCAGCCTCACAGCAGTATACACCAAGCTGCTTTTGATTTTTGAGAGAGAGACTACATTCTGTCTGCCCAAAAGGTAATGCCTAATTACACCAGTCTGAAGCCATAATAATAAAACTTTGATGATTCATACAATTGGTTCCCAGTTTATCTATGCGATTTGCAGGCAGTTATTTTCAGTCCTCACTTTGATCAGAGAAAGTGACCTTGCTGTCCTTTTTATACCAGCTGTAAAATAAGCTTGCAATTAGTTCTTTAAAGTTCAAGTGATTCTAATGAAATCTCTTATGACCAAAAATGCAAATTAATTCTTTAGTTCTACATCTCTGTAGTTTAGGGAATTCGGATTGCTCTCTGTCCCGGACATGCTTGAGTCAGGAAGAAAAACAGGATAAACATACTAATGTTGCCAGAGCTAGCAATATTTTTATGCCTATGTTAATTAGCAAAGATTATGAAACAAGAGTACAACAGTTTTTAAAAGCATTTGATGAAAAGACCACAAAATACTGCATTATTTCTACATAAGCAAAACTTATAGGCAGCTGTTCATAAAAACATGCATGTTTCAGCTCTTCCTTTCTCATTAAGTCAAACAACAGTTTGATAATAGAGCTGAAAACGATTTTTTGTACCAATGTGTTTATCGTGTTTCCCAGCACATCAAGCTGTCAGACAAACAATTAGTTTCATTTCAAATTAAACCTGACAGGCAATCCCTTGGTGACAGAACACACACTAATTTAACTAAAACACATACCTCTTCTCTTTCAAAGTACTGCTTCCATCAAGCACACAGCTTTCTTGATACTCTTCCTGCTAGGTGGGACTGCTCTTCCTGTCATTCCACAAATTATTACAGCGAATACAGCAAACCTCTTAGTTACCCTCAGGTGGTAAACAAAACAAAGGGTTTTTCTACTCCCTAAAGTAGCACACGTGAAATCCAGACTTAGGTGTTGCCATCATTCACTAATGACCCTGCTAATAATGTACAGGAAACAAGACAACATCTCCTGTATTACCCTGTGAAATAAGGATGGCAACCCCTCTGAGGAACTGACATTCAATAAGCAAAATACGCTCTACACTTCATTACTTTGCCTCAGACAGATTCTTCATCTATCTGTGTCCTTACCCTTTTGCAGCTGAGGTCTACAAAGTGCCTCCAGGACTGAGGAACAATAGCCAAAGTCATGCAATGGGAACACTTGATTTTTAGCTACCAGAAATCAAAGGACACTGAAGGACAGCTGTCTTCCCATATCAAATGAAAAGAAATACTCAAAGAAATGCCAGGAAAATCAGCCTTGAAGACTTGGTATTTTTAATTCAGTATCAGTCAGTGTTCCCTTTCCTTCACAGCCTCATCTTGCCTCAGGAAGAGGTGTCAGACATACAACAGCAAGCAAACTGTACCAGAATCTGCTTATAAGGAAATTTTTTTCTACTGTATCATATGGAGGCTGGTGTTTTTTAACGAAAATGATTTATACATAAATGAGACTATAAACATTGCTACTCTAAGTCTTTTTTTTTTTTTGAACCTTCCACAGTTCTTGTTTGCAAGAACATCAGATCTCTACATCAAATGTGCTCCAGTTAAACATTTTTTGCTTGGACTTTTAAAATAACAGTAATAAGCTATTTAATGGTCTGAAATTCCCTTCTCCCAAACTATAAAACAACGTAGGCACTACCTGTAGACAGAGAACCACCAAATGGTTTGGGTTGTAAGAGTTGTTTAAACGTGATCTAGTAGGACTTTCTCTACCATGGGCACAGACATCTTTAAGGTTGCTTTGAGCAGTCTGCTCAAAGTCCCATCCAACCTGATTTTGAGTACTTCCAACAATGGAGCATCCACACCTTCCTTGGGCCTCTTCCAGTGCCTTCTCTTCCAGTGCCTCTCAACCCTCACAGTAAAGAATTTCTTCCTAATACCTGACTTAAACCTACCCTCTTTGAGCTTAAACCATTGCCCCATGACATAATTGGTCCTATTAAAAGGTCTGTTCCCATTTCTCTTGTAAGATCCCTTTACAAGATGAAATGCCACAAAAAGGTATCCTGGGAACCTGCTCTTCTCCAGGCTTAATAACCACAACTCTATCAGACTTTCCTCATAGGAGAGGCGCTCCAACCCTCTCACCATTTTTGTGGCCTTCCTCCAGACTGACTCCAAGGGGTCCACATCCTTTTTATCTTGGGAGTCCCCAGAGCTGGACACAATACTCCAAGTGGGTGCAGACCAAGGTACAACTTTGTCTTCTGGGCTGCACATGAATACATTCACCCTCTCATCCATCAGAACCCTCACAAGTCCTTCTCTGCCGGGCTGCTCTCAATCCATTCATCACACAGCCTGCGTGATGGCAATTGTCCCAACCTAGGTGCAGGACTTTGCACTGGCCATGTTGCACTTCACGATGTTCACACTGGCTCCCCTCTCCAGCCTGTCAAGTCTGCCAATCAATCTCAACTCAGTCCTGCTCACTCAAGCAGGAAGTGCCAAATTATCTGGCAAAGCTGATTTTTTTTTTTAAGAGATTTGGAGTATGTCAGACAGATTTTCATAACCTCATCACAACACTGCTGCAGCATGTTTCGTTGAGGAAACTCAAGCTCAGCAGCTGTGTTTATTGTATTGTAACAAAGAACAAAACTATGCAGGACTTGCATTTAAAACCCAAAACTTCACAACTGATTAATGAACTTCAATGAGAACCAGCAGAGATCTCAACAGAGCAATGGCATAGATGCAGATTACTTCATAAATATTTTAAGGAACTATGCACTGGATACTGCTTCTCAGTGGGCCCTGATGGGAGCACACACAACCACCTGCACTAGGAGTCAAAGATCCTATGTTTAAGGGCAGGTAAAAAACGAAGAAAGTTTTAAAAGCTGGTGCCTCCACACCACTGCTTTCCCTAGGACTGTAACAGCAACATGACTACCTTGCAGGGCTCCTCAATAATATCATGTCTCATCTCAGCTGGCCTGAGTACAACCCAGCTTGCAGTTTTTAAAATGTGTCTTAGTCCCTGAAGAATTTTTCCATATATTACCCAGAGCAGGAAACAGATACCCACAGATAACAGCTCAAGTGGCCTCCAGGGCAAATACCCAATTGCCTGCAATTTCTCTTGGATGATCACCGACAGGTGGGAACACAATCCAACAATTTTCACAATCAATTTTTTTTTTTCACAGAGATTGCTTACAGAAATGAACGCTTATGCTGCTTCATTTTTTTACTATGACATGATCATAAATTTATGGTTTTGTAGTTTCTAACCCACAACTGGGCTCATATGAAGCAAATCATTCAGCTCTACAGAAACGTGAGAGAAGTAGTTAACTTTGTCACCTCCCAAGTTTCTTTTCTCTTCAAGAATGTATTTCAAATTGGAGTTAGAGGGTTAGCAGTATAATCTGCAAACCCAAACCACTACAAGCTGGTTCCCGGCTAAGCTGAAAAGTAAGCACAGAGCTCAAATGCTCTGTAGATAACCTCAGGCAACAGATTATTCCTCCTAGCTGGTGGAAGTAGGGGAAGTAGGTTATTTCTCACTCTGGCTGGAGCCTAGACTTCAGTCATTTTATCTGTTAACCAGTACAAAACCATTAGGCCGTGGCCAGGGCTTGCAATAGCAGCAGAGCTCTCAGCACAGAGAAGGTGTTTAACTGTTCCAGTGTCTGACCTCGCTGACAGCATGCTGTCCCCACCCTCACCCTTCTGTCTCTCCCTACCACCATGCCAGAGACAGGAATCTAGTCAAGATGCAAAGGTGCCACATGAATATTTCAGACAGTAACAAGACTGCCAGCTGTCTGGAAGTGTTTCAATCTGCAAGGCAAAGCAGGGATGACAGTGCAACTGAAGGGATTTTCATCTGTTTCTCATGCTGTGGTATTGGATCACAAAACCCCCTCCCTATCCGTAACCCCTGGATTAAGACTGGGGGAGATTAGCAAAACCAAAATAATGCAGGTGTTTGCTTACTGTGAACCTTATAGTAAAGAGCCCCAAACCAGGGCGGTCCAAGGATGGAAGTGAACAGGAAGGACAGGTCCTTCCTGAGGTCAGATCAACCTTCCAGCTTCAAGTTGGGTTTACACCGGGTGCTTGTGGTCTTGTTCCCAAAATGCAGCACCACCCACAGCCCAGGCACTGATGCCACTCACCAGCCTAGCTGACAGCCCCTAGGTTAAATGCCCTATCAGTGGTGAGGAATTCCAGAATGGCATCAAGTTCTGCAAAAAAAAGGTCTGGATTACAAAGGCCACTGAAAAATTAATAGAAAATGGTTTGTTGAGGGCTGCTATATATAGGGAGATACAAGAGGCTTCAGGCTTTCAGAAGATTCCTCATGCCTCAGGAAAAGCTGCTGCTGCTCTAGTTTAAAGAGATTTACTTTTGAACACTGCTAAAGAAGTGTCTCTGGTCCCAGCTACTGCGTGGGCACGTGACAGATGTCAGTTCTGATCATCTCCGGCTTGCCTGCAATTACCAGTCAATATTTATGCTGCCAATACCACTCCCACCAAATGTGAACTCTTTCAGGACATTGTATCTAAAAGAATGTGTCCTGCAAATGAAACATTTCAAGATGCCTAGCAGCAGATGGACCACAGACTTGCATCCTAAAGGAAAAGGATCACACCAGGGCTGCAGGGGCAGGTGGGTGAAGAAAAGTTCATTACTGAATATGAAAAGTCATGAAAACCAAGTACTACACGCTGAATTAAAGCAACTCAACTCTACATAAGGATTTTCCAGGCTTCTTCCCATAAGGCAATACTTCATATCTTCCAATGGTTTACTTTGGGGAAGTGAAAGTAAGAGATGTATGCACAGAATCAAATTAAACTTTTACATCAAAATCATCCATATCTTGATATTCATCCAAAGATCAACTGATCTCATTAGAATTTATTTGCAGAGACTGTGCTAGTTAGACTAACATGTGGACTTAAAATTTTCATCTATACTTACCAGGCTGTTTTCTCAATTTTCATCTGGAAAAACACAGACATTTCTCCACAAAAATCTCTGCCAAGTTTGTGGTAAAATTCTTTTTTTCTGAGAACACTTACATTTCCTTCCTTTTCTATATTTCAAAAGCTGAAACATGACTTTTAGGTGGATTTTTTCCCCTCCTCTTTTAGTCAAGCTTATTTTGGCAGATCATGAATCACCAGCTAACACTGCAACTCTTACCTTCCTTCATCTTACGAAAGAAAAAAATCAAACTGAAACATATATAAATTGAGGCTCTTCTTCTCTCTTTGCTCTTCATTCTTTTCTTGTATCTGCTAGAAAAGCACAGTGTATATTTACATCCATGACTATAGTCTGAAGAAACCAGAGAAGAATTACTCATATTGAATTTATGCTGCATATTAAAGATAACAGATACAAATCTAAGAAAAGCCTAGGAGAATCAAGGTGCTAATTTGGCACTGTTATGCCAAAACTGAACTGCTGGAAGCACTTCTTGGCAAAGAAAACTTAAAAACCAAAAGAAAACAAATAAACATATGTCTGCCTTGAATGCACCCTCCCCCAAACTCATTCTCAGAATCGAGCCAGGAGACATTTCCTGAGGTACTGTAAACAGTACCAGTGTTATGTCTGAGCAATTAGATTTACATTTTTTTCTAGCCCTTTTCGCCTAAGCAATCTTGTGAGATTAAAGGTATTAATAATAACATGCCCAGCAGTGGTGAATCCACAGAGCAACACTGATTTTGAGTTGTTCCATGAATTTGCTATAGAGCCCACAGACACAGCGCACACAACATAGGATACAGAGACCCAGCCCTCATGTAAGGCTATGGAGGCAGGCCTGTCACCACTTGAGACTCTAGCCTACTTACCCTACTTCCTAAGGAAAGCAGCAGGCTATTTGAGTAATTTAGAATCAGTTTTAAAATGCCTTCCTAGAAGGTGCTTTGAATTTTTCAAGTCCCTAAAAATCCAACCCAAACGTTTGCAGCCTAATGCAGCAGTACCGAGTTGCCTCTGTAACCAACTAATACCATCACAGCTACTGAAAAGAAATTCCTCCCAAACACTACTCTTACTCAGTTTCACTACATAAAACTTTCATGAGATCACCATTTCTTCCCAATACATCTCTCTATTGAAACGGCAACTGGTTTTAACATTAACTCAGCCTACAAGCAGTTGGACAGTTTTGGACACATACTCCCCTTGCTGCCTCTCAAGGGGCAGCAGTGAACACTCGGGGCAGGAGATGAAGATGGAGTATTTAGAAGTTTGCTCCTGACAGCACTCTCCAGAAAACTGCTGCTCAGGAGCTTTCCATGCCAGAGGCTGTGTCCTTGTATTGTCCTATAGTACCAACTACATTCCATGAATTTTGTAATCCAAAACTTCTTTTTGCAGACTTAACTGATGCAGTTCTGGAGCTCCTCACCACTTGTGCGGCATTTAACTCAGCAAAACAGCTATTTACCATCAGCAGACTTGAAGATTTATTTCCAAGGTCACTGACTACAATCAACTCTTCTACTGTTGCATAGATGGAGTAGCGTGCCCACCATTCCCATAAATACAGCTTTTGTTTATTCATTCAAATCCTAATGCGTGACTGTTTGCCCAGAAGCTTGGCTTAGCACTGCCTTCTCTATGGAAAGGTGAGACACGCTATGCAATCTCATGGCTGTATACTCCCTGAAATTACGGCAGACCAAACATCAACTGCTAGGATTCAATAACTCCAGTGTCAGCAAACATCACTAAAGAGGCTGTGAAAACCCAAGGGGGATGTCTGATGGAAATTTTGCTGCTAGGTTCTTTGCACAGACACTTTGTCCCATTTGATGATAATATTTTTCACCACATTTTGTAGTAACATAATTAAGTTCAAATAAATGAATGCCACTTATCTCACAGAAGCTAATTATCTGCCAAGAATGTGCACAAAAATAGCTTAGAAAATAGTAAAAACCAACAAATAAAGACTTCTTTTTTTAGCAATATGAATACTAGTTTAGATGCAGCAGATGAACCTATTACTTAATTCTTTTGTTTGCATATTTTTGCATGCTACCTAGAGAATGTAACAGTACTAGGAAACCTTAGCTGAGGATTTTCTAGAGAGAAAATGAGTGTTTTTTGAAGGTAAAGTTACAGTAAATTACTCCAAAATAGAGGTTATATCTGTTGGCTAAATATTTAATAGGACTGGTATTAAAATCTGAATGAATGGTCAAGTGAAGAAAAACCCTTCAGTCTATTTGGTATGCACAGAATTCCAAAAAACACAGACAAGGCTCCTCAGTAAATATACTGAGTTACCATGGGATATGGCAGAAGACACTCTCGAGAATAACAAACTGAAAATAGAGCAGAGGAATAAATCGAATATCATAATGATGGAGGTTAACAGCGGGATTCCGCAAGAAACTTGAAAAGAGGTCTAAATAGATGACAATATATGCTAATGCCAGTGAATTATTCAGGATAAAAAAAGCCTGAATGTAAACAGTTATGAGAGACCTCAGAGGACTGACAAAACAATAAAGGGAAAGAAAAAAGATGGCACCATGATAAATGCAGAAAACACACACTGGGAAAGACAATCCTAACTGTATCCACATGATGATAGCCTCTACCATAGTAATTACACTCAATAACAAATGTTGGAATCACTGGGAAAAAGATTTTTGAAATCAGCAGCTTAGTACCTAAAAGGCAGTTAAAAAGACAACTAGAACACAAGAACAATTAAGAGAAGGAAAAAAAGCAGAAAAATAGAACAATGTCAGTGCATAAGTCTGGGGCAGGCTTTTACCCTCCACGCTGCAATTCTAGTTATGCCTCCAAAAAAACAAAAAGATAAAAGGGAACTCAAGAAAAATACACAATAAAGAGGAGAATGTAAAACAAATACAGTTATTCCCTATTTCTTAGTACATATGACTTGAGGGACACAGGAAAAAGTTACCAGGCATGCAAAAAGAAAAACATTTTGCAGCACACACTACTTTGACTGTGATGCTCCTTTTCAGGAAGGGGATCACCAAGGAGAGAAATGTACATATGGTTGAAAGAAGGATACAGAAATATGAATTAGGTCAAATTGCAGTAATTTGATTAGCAAGTTTCTAAGCAGTAATTTTGATTGCTAGATGCTGGGGGAGTTCATCGAGCTCATTGTACACAAATTCTTCTTGGCCCCAAAGGACCATCTGCTGCGGAGTGCTGCACAGGCAGAGTTTTGTGCTGGCCCTGCAGAGACATCTATACTCTTTAAAACAGAAGAGAAAGAAAGATTATAATAAGGTTGTAACTCCCTCTTTCCTTCATTGTCTTACTACTTATTTATTGTTTTAGTGGACATGGCAACAGGCAAGGAGAAGTATGAAACATCCAGTGTATTAAAAAGCCATTATGTAAATAAACCTACAGAAATTTCTAAAAAGGTGGAAAGGAAGACAAAATCTGGTACATTAACTGTGAGCAGTTATCTTCCCTTTCCTCCTCCTTTGGCACAGGACAACAATGTGCATTAACCTGGCGATTTTCTATTCCCAGTAAAAGCTATTAAAACCTGACAGAATTATCAAAGCAAAAAACCCCCCCAAAACTTCTAGCCTACTTGGTGTGCAGAGATTTCCAAAAATGCCTGTAAGACCTCTCATTAAACTTATTAAAATTATTAGATTGAGTTAGCTTGGGATAAAGATGAGAGAAATTGGAATAGCTAAATACAGAAATGACATGTAAATGGCTTTAAAACATATGATTACTATCTATCTATTCCTGTTAGAACTACACAGCTCCTAAACAGAAGATTTATTTATTTCTCAGTCAGACACAGAAAATTTTCATAAAAGAGCCAAGTCCTCATCATCAGACCAGCTAATCTGTTACCTCTGTATAGGAGGATGAGAGGTAGACAGGTCTCTCAACAATAAAACTCTTCTCAGGAGAGAAAGAGAGAGAGAGAGGAAAAAAAAGAAGTGATTTTAGTAAAATACAACAGGATGAGAATAACCGGTGATCACTAACACAGAAACAATTTCAAGGGTAGGACACAACACAAAACAGTAACTTGAACTAGGAAACACGGTGTCCTAAAGAGAGATCTTCTGAAAAACAGCAGAAGGAATAAATAATACATTATCAGCAGGAATTCAAATTTTCTCTAATTGTGATTGTTTATAAGATATGAAGAAAAAATGTAACATTAGACTTCAAAGCCATATACAGGTAGTCCAAACCATCCCAATACAGGGAAGGATCCAAGCCAACCAGTGTTATCAGCCAGAAAGCCTATGCTTGGAGAAAACAGCAGAACACAAAGCTGCACTCCCTCAGAAGCTGTTTTTTGTCCTCGCCTCCCCCCCACCCCGTTATAAACTGGAACAAGAATAAAATCTTTCAAACACACCAGCAGAAACAAAATCGTGTAATCTCTGAAAACAGGAAATTAATTCTACAGCAGTTTTCAAAGCAATAAATAAGAATGCTAAATTTCATTTAGTCAAAAGCCTTCTAAATAGACTTATGTAGAAGAATTTGTGGTAATACTATTAGTGTCACCGTTGATATAAAACAGCACACACATGGCTAAATACACTTTTCCTCTATAATCACTGGGTAGCATGATACCAGAAACAAATGAAGAATCACAGAAGTGAAAAATATTCAGTTCAATTTACTAAAATTTCACTCCATCACCTCCCATACAAAAGCAACATTTTAACAAACAAGCCAAGTGGGGTTGTCCATTAACTGGTTGATTAATTCCTTAGCTCTCCACAAAGTCAAAACATTAATACATTACATGCAAAAGAAATTGCTTATTAGCAACAAAAACATGTTGCACATGAGCACATATGTTAATAAGCTGCATGGAAAAAGAAAAGATTTCAACAAAAATAAAAATCTAGCAATAGTTTTTGTAAGTAGCATAATGCAAAGTACTCTTGACCATCCTAACAATCACTAAACAGTAAACACAGTCTACCACTGCATGTTCTAAACACTCATATGAAGTTGCAGTCTCAGAAGAGTGACCATCAGCACTGGAATGCAGTCAAGCTTATTACCAACATTCAAGGTGTACAAGGATGCACACAGTGAGTAGTGAAATTTTGCTTACTGAATAATATTGCACATTTTTGGTAGTTCCAAACACTCTCAAAAGAGACACTTCAACTTAAGCTGTTCCAGCAAAAAATCCAGCCGAGCTCTTTCACTGTAACACCCAGAGCTCTGAATTGATTTATTTATTTGAAGTAAAAAAGAAGGCTTTAGAATAGGGTTTGGAAAGCTCTTCCACTGTAACACCCAGAGCTCTCAATTGATTTATTTATTTAAAGTAAAAAAGAAGGCTTTAGAATAGGGTTTGGAAAGCAATGGGCAAACAGCAAAGTACCTGTATCTCAAGGACTGTTAGATTCAGTACTGCAGTGTGAGGTGCTAGATGAAGCCAGCCATACCTGAGAGCCAGCCTAATATTTAATCACTTCCTAACAAGTTCAGAAAAAAAAAGAAGAAAAAAGTTAAATTTCAAGATCATTGAGAAAAAGAACTAACCACCTTGGTTTTACCCAGCAGCAATAAAGCCAGCTGCCAGGTACCAGCCCCAGGCATTACGTATATTCTAAGGAATGAGTCCCAGAAAAACTGAAATTCATCAGAACGAAGGTTTGTGTGAACTGCTGCTAAAGTATTTTTTACTAATTGCCATCTATTTAACAAGATGTCTCTGACCAAGATGTGGCCATTAACATGTTACACTAATATCAGAAGGCAGCAAGCCTAGGGCAGCGAACACTCCCCCATGCAATGTACTGCAGGGAACAGGTCTGTGAGCTGCCACAGCAGACTAAATAAAGCTCTAATGATGACAATGTAACAAATGCTTTCAGTGTTGTTCTTATCTATCTCCCATGTATCTCTTGCTTCTAGTACCAGTGTCCTGGGAGCAGCTGGGAGTGAAATAAATCGCCTCCTGTTTGGCACAGTGACAGTTAAGAAATGATAATTCAAAGTTTATTTTAATATTAAGCTACTTCAAAGTTTGGTGCCTGATGCAGCTGAGGCAGAAGAAATTTAAAGGAGAGGAAGGTGCTACTGGAAAAAGATCCCCCTCCTTGGCACACAGTCTCAATCGCACGCACCTCCTACCCATTTTCAGCTCCTGGTGACTTCACTTCAAACACAGGGTTTTGATGCTAAATGAATGAGTAGCATCTGGTCCTCTGCAAGCTTTTTCTAGGAGAAATTCATACCTTAAGCTTTAGAAATACACTCAGTGTTGAACAGTGAGATAGTAGAGATTTGGGCTTAGTTAGCACAGTGAAATGGATTTGACTGTACTTCTGGGTTTAAAAATTTTTGTGCTTTACAACGCCTGTGCCTTCAGACTGGCATAGTCACCTTCATCCCATGCATTCCAATACTTCATATCAAGAGAAAAGAACTAGGAAAAATACCACACAAGCTATTAGTTCAAGATCATTTACTTTTCTGTACTGACATGGAATGCTGTGCCAACTAAGCCGTGCTACTGTAAAGACACTACTTCCCATCCATTTTCCTCTCATATATGACTAAGCTGTTCTTACCTTCCTCATCACACAGAATACAAATTAAAGACTTTCATTCTTTTAAAATCTTTTTTCTTACACCAGCTTGGCAGACAATTCAACTCAGCTTTCCAGCTACTTTCATAAGACAGCATATGTTTTTTCAGGAGTGAACCTGGCTCTCGCTGAGCTGGATGGCGTTATCTTCTATTCACTTTGAGGGGGAGAAATATCAGATCTTTTTTAGTTCTTTCACACATGCACACAGTACTTCAGGAATATGAGAAGAGCTATCCATATAATGTCATAACTGGCACTTACACTGATGGAGTTATCAACTTACTGCTTCAATCACCAAGAAATACTGGAAGCATAAAACAGTCTTTCGGAAGGCTCTCATCTTCCTGTAAGAGAACGCTTCATTCATAATCTTGCCTAGCTTTTTCTCCATTCCCTACATTCACAGATATTTTCAGTTCTTAAATGGAGATATTCACAGCCTATTTTCTTGCTTTACAGTAGCTCTGCATTTAAAAATCAGTATTACACATTCTATTCTCTGCACATACACTTAAGTCAGTTACTGCATAGGCGTCTGATAGAGTTCAGCAGAGGTCACAGCAATTACTTTGCTACTTCTCAAAATAACTGGTCATCTGCAGAAGGTATTGTCCTGAAAAATAACATGAACACAGCTAATATTGTTTTCAGGTTTTATAAGTAATCAAATTATGTATGTATAAACTTTAGCAGTCTTGAGCATCTGCTAATCATAAAAACCCTAGGCAAAAGATTGAGACACAAAGATGAATAATGAAGTAGGAAACTGCATTGAAGGCAATGCTACTTATGTAAAGGAGAAGAGTGTAGCACTATTTAGAGGCTATTCCCTTAACTGTGAAGTAAATTTATGTCCAAAATAACAAAGATAAGAAGGGTAAAGGGATTAAAAAAAGACCCAAGTACTAAGCACAGAATCTTTTTTGGAAATAAAGATCTTTGGAGAAGGTAGGAAGCTATTTCCTTAAGTGTGCTATGTTCAGTATTATGCTTAATAATATTACAAAATTATGGTTGCAATTCTTTGACAGTCTTTTTCTGGCAGAACTTTCTTTTAACCTTTGGAGTATTTAGCCAAGCCAAGAAAAACAGTCAGACAAAACTACTATGACCATGTGTCTTGGTTTGGGAAGACAGGTATCTGCCAGGTAAAATTACGATCAGAGGCTCTTTGGCAAAGATTTGGGAAATAGGAATAGCAGTTCTTTACTAGTATGTAATACAAAGCAAACAAACACAAAAAAAACTTCCCCACCCCCCCCACCCCCCCCAACAACTACAGCATTAATAACAAACGAAAACAGTACCAAGAACTTTGAGGGCTTTGTTTCACAAAACCCAGGGCAGTTTGGTTTCGGTGTCTGCAGGATCTTCAGAGCGCTAAGCTGAAACAGTGGAAAAGTCCCGGGCTGGTAGCTGGGATGGCAGGGTGTCCCGGCAGCGCAGGGGGTGCAGAGTCACACTGTAGCAAGAGGAGCAGCGCCGAAGAAGCCGAAGGCGAGGCAGGGCCTGGACCAGCTCCCTGCGGGTGGCAGGGAAAACTCCGGATTCAGGCCGAACCGGTGATAGTAGATTTCCCAGGACTGGATCCCTTTGGCCACAGTCAAACTTCTCTAGCCAGCAACAGCCATTCTCCGCTCCGCGTGCTTTGCGGTGGCTGAGATCCTCGAGGAGCGGCAGACACGCGTCTCCCCGAACGCCGGAAAAAGAAAAGCACGCAGCTGCCTCAAGCTTTGTCTTTTACCTGCGTTATCTCCACCTTCCACCTTTGTCCACCTCTTTGTTTCGGTTAAGTACTCTCAAGTATCCAACACTTGGTCTCCTTGGTAACTTGTGGGAAAAAATTCTTTAGAGGAAGAAGGAACAAACCTAACCCCCAACACCATGGGGTAATACCCAATGTTCAGTGCAATTTGCAGAATTGCAGAATTTCTTTCCCAGAAACCACAAGCACAGTATTCACAGCCAGGTTGCTTTTCCATTGCATTTACCCCAGACATTTCATTTTTAAGACTAGTTGGCTCCAAAGCTCCATATCTGAGTAACAAGATGTAGTAGTTTGAAGGCAAAACAAATGAGAGGCTCCAAGTCAGAGATACAATTTAATAGAAAAAAAAAGAAAGTAAACTAGAATAGATGCAATAATACAAAAGACCACTGACAGAGTCAGAATACAACCTGAGCAGAGTGATGGAAGCAGTCCAGATGAGGTGGTCTTCCTGAAGCAGTGATCCTGTAGAAAGGTCTGGTAGCTCGGGTCCTCTGGGAATCCAGTGGGTAAGCGCACCTCTGGTGTTCAGAGTCTCAGCTTATATCCAGGCTGGAATGCTTGGTTTCTCCCTCTGGGCGGAGCATCTCACAACGGGATGGTGAGTCATGTGATAAGGCCTGATGGGCCCATTAACAGGAGATAGTCCAGGAGGGGGTTATCTGTGAGTTGTGTAGCAAAGGTGCTGATGGGACCATTAACAGAAGATAAGCCAGAGTGGAGGAGGCAGGGAGCACTGCCTCTCCTGGTTTCAACAGTTCATGAAGATGGTGATAGAATATACTTCAACCCAGGACACAAGACTTCAAAGGCCAAACACAGGAATAAAAACCTCTGAGTCATATCCATTATATCCATACATTTATTCATATTTCATTTTTTACATGGTCAAGTGTTAAATGACAGTACAATCTATGAAAATAACCACTTCTGTGCAACCATATCAGCTCACAGATGTAACAGAATCAGGCCACAAAAAGAAGGGAAAAAAAGAGGTCTTTAGAAATATGGTGGAAGAAATTTGAATTCTGTCCAAGAAGAGGATGACAGATGCCTTTACAGAGTATCAGTTCACTCCTTCAGGGCTGCCTCCACTGACACAATAGCCCAATGGCCCTTTGAAGCTAAATGGGACTCAGTCAGTCCTCTACCCACCAAGGTTGCACATTTCCTCTCCAGAAACTTAAGCAATCTATCTGTCTTGACCTGTCTTCTTCTTTTAACCTAAAGTATTCATCACATGGAGTCAATGCCTGCTTACATTTCCAGTACTTTGGTTTTACAGACGCATGAACATAGTTAATGAGGTCTTTTTCAGCTTTATGTGGGTGAACTACATGGGAGGAACATTAATGGGCTATTCACTTGAGTATTTATGGAAGCTCAATGCTACCTGTTCACATTTACATGGGTTTTCATGTTTAACAAGCTGCAAAGTTTTGGGGTTTTTTTTTGTTTGTTTGTTTGCTTGTTTACACATAAAACTCTCAAGGTTTCCCTCTGTGAAACACCAACTGACTCTACAACAAACACCACCAGAACCACCTGGACTGGAACATCTTCATACATGATGCAAACTACCTCCTAAAGGACGTGCATGCAAGTGAGCTGAACATCATTCCCCAGGTCTTGGCTGTCCTGAAGAGCAGTTATTCCCAAGCTAAAGGGTCAGAACTTTGACTCTGTACTTTCTACCCCAGCTAAAACAACCAGAACAATAAAATACAAAGAATGGAAATGGTTTCAAAAAGGATGTAAACAGACATACAAACCTTGTCTAATTATATTATATTATTATATGTAATGGCTTAATCATATAACCAATTTGTATTTTTTTAATTCTGTCAGAAGTTTGGTCAACATGGGTCAAGACAAGGCAAAAACTAAGAATATTTTAATGACAGGAGAATCTTCAGTGGCAAACAAAAAAAAAAAAAGGAAATAATATCTGTGACTTATTTCTTGTCAGTTGCAGCAGAGCAAAGTGCGGGAAAGGAAAAATAAATTTACTCTTGAATGGAAGTATATACCCACAGCCAAGTTTTTGAGATTTTCACTGTACTTCCAAAAGAAAAAAAATAGGTTTAGCTAAACTTGCATATTCAGACTTAGCAAGTAACACTGAAGGATAACAGAGGCCTTTGACAACTCCTCTCTCACCATGTAACTAAGTATTGAGAGTACTCTTTGACATACAAACACCCATATGCTTCATTAGCATAATTTTGCTTTTGAGTCAACATTTTAAATTAGTCTCTTGGGTTTTTTTTCCTTTCACCCGACGGATATTAAGACAAATATCCACATCGTAAAAATCAGGCACAATGTTGGGTTCACAATCTCCAGGTAGGCTTAAGATACAAAACACATACAATTTACATATCTAGAGAGAAACGACACTAGTGCATTTATCTTGAGTAATTAAATCATGGTAATTACCCACTTCATTTCAGAAACATAACAAAAGAGAAGGTAAGAGTCTTTAGACATAAAAGCCTTTGCCATTTACCCCGTTTGTTAAAAACAAGTCAGATATTTCCTTTAAATATTTTTTTAAATCCAGATCCTGGTAGATAATTATAGTTTCTTTTTCTTGAGATCCCAGCGTGACAATTAATGAATCTCTTGTGCAAAACTGAACAAGCAGCTCTCAATTCATATTATCTGTCTTTCAGGAGTATTTATTATGCCTAGAGTCAGCTGCTGGCACAGTAATGCACATGATACTGCAAATCTCAGTTAAACAGGCATTAATAGGCTTTTAATAAAGCCCAGGATTGTGAGTAGCCTATTTATTCCAAATAATTTCTATGATAACATGTAGTCCTGAAATATGGTAGCTTTGATTCATAACCATACTTCTATTTATGTGTTTCACCCTCCTCTAGCATCACAAAAAAAGCCTTCCGGCAGCAATCAGTATGACTGTCAATCAATAAAAACTGCAACCGTATCCAAAAAACCAAACCAACACAAGTGTTAAGAAATTACAAAAACCCAAGAAAAGTCAGTAACTCATCAGTACAGAAGTCCAGCCAGCCTAGCTCTAATCAGGTTGATCAAAATCACTCATCTTGAAGAGAATGTGGGCCGAGGATCCAACCTCACAGTACAGTTAACACTGACACCCTGACCACGGGGGTGCCACTTGGCTTTGGATGCCACACATATCTTCAGTTCACCTAAACCAAACTGTGCAACTCCTCCCTTCTTTTATTGAGCCTTCTCCATCATATAATCATATCCAGACATTCCTTTTTAAAATAAAACTGTATTTATACCAGACACATAAAATTATTCCTGCTAGAACTCAAGGCTGAGACCTGCCCTACAGGAAAAGTATAAATTTGTGTAAAATGGTGTTATTGCATATTGTTTTAAGGGATGGCGAATCACCACTCTGACAAGTCTCCCTACAATTTCATGAAATTGGAGGTTGTCATAACAATTTTATGTTAGGAAACAGAATTGAGTAAAATACTTTGCAGAGTTAGATACAGTAACTGGATTGCAAGTTGCCAAACACCTAAGAAAAAAAAAAGCCATCAAAGAAGACCTACCTGGTGAATGTTAAAGTCACCTTTATCACAGCACCGTTAGCTACATCAGGTGCTTACCTGTGTCAGCTTCATTTACATTAAGACTAGAAACACTGATCCAAGTCTTTTCCTGCAAGCTGCAAAAACAATGCCAGCTGTCTCCAAAGCCACAAATAGTTCTATGAACTGAAGTTGAAAGCTTTCTTGCTGAGCAACTACTCAGATTTGTGCCATCATGGGGAGGCCATGTGCTCTGAGTTCCCAGAGAACTCTGGGAAAGATTGAATTCTTCTGCTTCCATTTACTGCCAGTTCCACTAATCTGTCTTCAACTAAGTTTACAATGAGATTAAAATAATGACTCATCCTAGCCTCCCTCTTCACACACAAATTACTCTTCTCTCTTTTATTATTTTCTCACACCATTGTCAGCTGCCCATATCAGCTGACAGAGATTTCTTGAAGGACTGTTGGCTTCAAATGCAATGGGGAATAGAGATTGCATCATATCAACAATACCACCTTAAAATGGCAAAGACTAAAGCCATGACAAGGAGGGACATGAAATACCAGCTAACTAAGCCCCAAATGTACATATATATATATGTGCTTGAGAAAGCAGCAGTGCTCACTTCACCCCTCCTGACAAATATATCTCCTGATAAACCACCCCTCACACACATCAGAAATCCAAGGGTTTTCAAACAGCACCATGAATCATCTGGAGCAAACAGAAACTCTGGGGGTCTGAACCTTGCAGCACAAAAGCAGCTGATGTGCTGGCAAACTCAATTTAATTTTGACTAGCTTATCCTGTCTATGGCTAAATACCTTCTTACTCACACCTACAGCTTGCACTGCCACCAGAGCTCTGCAAGTATTTCCAAAGGAGTCTACAACAGACACATTAAACCCTTTCCATTACATACACAAAAGGCTCTCAGTTCTACCAGGAAAACAACTTCTCTTGACTTGTACACAATCTTATATTATAAATCATATTAGTTCCCACCTAACTATGCTCCTTATGCCCTACATGAAAACCAAAGCAATGCGCACACTCAAAGTGCATATTTTGACAATCAAATGATCAGGTGGATGAAGGAATAGATTTTGAGATGCAACAATCCATTGTTAATGGATTGTTAATAGTTAATAAGATAGCAAGTCAATAAGATAGTTCTAGAAGTCTTTAAATTTTCTCCTCTGTCTTAAAAACATAAACTTTGCTCACAGTTTTAAAATACAGTTTGTTTCTGTTAGCATCTACAGATCAAGAGTGCACCTCTCTCCCAACTATTCCAGCCTAGCCGCCTAGGCTTTGTTTCACACTGGGAATTGGTCTCAGGGCACCTCACCTAGACTCCCTGCAAGTGATGTAAAACTGATACACACAGTTCAAGGAGACACCTAACACATGCCAGCTACGATTGGTCCTTCAGTCCAGATGACCAAACTAATTAATCTCCAAAACACACACAGTGTGAACATGAAGTCCTCAGCACCCGCTGTTTACCCCTAGAGATGTGCTTTTACTGTGTCACAGCACCCACCTGCTACAGAAGACACAGCCACTAAAATCAAGGTTAAATTTTAACTTTTCCCTGCACTATTTGAGCGAAACAGGGAAAACAATCCTGTTTGAAGAAGGGAATAAAGCAGATGCTGTGTTGTAACAGAGGCTTAGATCTGTGAACAGGCACAAGAGGTCTTGTCATTTGGATCCTAATGAAGCTCCTTGCCAAGAGGCTGGCATGCCAAGGAAATTGGTAAGCAGGTATATAATGCTGTCCTGGGTCTGGCTGAGGCAGTAGATTCTTCTCACAGCAGCCCTCACAGTGCTGTGCTTTCCATTGGTAGCTGGAAACACTACGTAACTTAACACACCAGTTTTGGCTACTGCTGCAGTACTGCAGCACTTCCACAGAACCTAAGCTGCTTCTCCAACATTACCCTCTCACTGCAGGCAGCGGGTAGGCAAGATCTTGGGAGTGGACATAGCCAGGACAGCTGGCTGACCAAGGGAATATTCCATATCATCTGCTCAGCAATAAAAGGAGAAAGGAGGAGGAAGCAGGGAGAATTCATTACTATGTTTGTCTTCCAGAGCAATCACTAACATATTGAAGCCCTACTTCCCAGGAAGTGATGGACATCATCTGCTGATGGGACATAATGGATACATATTTTATTTTCCTTTGCTTCCCTGCATGGACTTTGCTTTTGCTTTATTAAATTCTCCTTGATACATGTGGTTTTTTCATCTTACTTTCTCCCTCCTCACCCTTCTGAGTAGGGAAGTAACAGAGCAGCTTGGTAGACAGCAGTTGTCCAGCCAAGGTCAACACATCCCAAATAAAAGGATGTACCCCTAAACTAAGTTTAAATTGACCCCAAGAAAAAATTTCTTCCTTTAGACAAAACTTGGCTGCAATACAAGACTCTTCCAACTTACGTGCCCCAGTACAGAATTACAAGATGACCAACTTGGTTGACAAAGAAAGGACATAAATTTTAATTCTCCTGCCTGGTATTTGAATTTATTAGTTAAAATTACTTTTCCCTTCTCAGAAAGGTGTTTCCTGTTCAAGTAAATAAACACATTTGGGTTTATTTCCAGACATTTTCATAATGCTTATTTATTACCATTATTTTACGTGTAAAATAAATATAATCTAAGTCAGCCTACTTACCAAAACACAAGAATGGTTCTCTGGTGTGTTTTTTTTTTTTTTTTTTTTAACTTGAGCAAATAGCAAGGAGAAACCTATGCCCTAAGTTAGTAGATAAACATTTCAGGTAAATATAGTCTTGGCTGGAAAGATAAACAGCTAGCTGAGGAAAGCAGCACAAAACCAGGTGGCTTTCGTAAGAACAGAAAAACAGCAACAGTCCATCAAACCTCCCTGCTTTCATTTCTAAACAGCAGTAACTGGATAAATCTAGTTAAAACTGCTAAGTAACTGCAGTCTTAGTATCCTCCACCACCAAAACTGATAGATTCCCGTCTAAAAATAAAAGCAGATAATATCAGTACCATATATTTTTACTTGTCTTTTCAAAAGCACCATATTGTCAAATACCTCACAGACACAGGATTAAGGGCCAAAGGGTAAAAGGAAAGACCCAGCACACAGAAAGACCACCTCATTTATGGACTACTAGTCTAATCCTTCTGTCTAAATATGCCTAGCCTCTATGCTTCTGCATAGTCTGAATTGAGACATTTTAGGAAAGCTGAGGTTTTACTTCTACTATAGTTTTCTTCTCCAGTCTTCTCTTACGTGGCAGGACCATTTAAAGAAGGCTCAGCAATATGAAAATTCCCAAATTCCCCAATTCTCTTGAAGGAGCATCCAACTTGCTTCTAGTTTATGGTACAAGAACAACTGCACCTTTGGTCAGCTAATCACAAGGAAAACAAACTGGTGATAAGATTCAAGGTCATTGAAATTCACTGCAGCTTATGCACCAAATCAAAGTGCTCACCTGCTGGTTTCCCAGTCTTGGTCATCTTTATCCTTTTCTTCTTTGGCATCTGAATTGTGTGGGTGCTTCTGCACAATCCGCATCCCACCAGCTTTCACTGGAATGAAAATTAAATAGATAGCAACAAATCTCAGTCAAATTGGCATTAAGTGAAGAATGTTTTAAAGATGACCCACCTTGCTTCCCTCCCGATACTTTACACAGTAATTTAATAGTAACCACAGTTTGAAAAAGAGGCCCAAAGCGTTAAAAAAGTGGAAAGCCTAAAGAACAGCTACTTCAGGACCACTTCTGCCTTTCTCTTTCACATGATACCATCATTGCTTATGCTGAGAAGCTGCAGCTCATTTTACCACCTGCTTCCAATGACATTTTAGAATACTCAATTCTGTTTTAATTACCCCTCCACCCCATACTAGCTTGCAGCAGTCAGAAGAAACTGAGGCAATGACTTGCATAACACTACACAAAAGGCCACAGACCAAAGAAATGAACTTGTCATTTCATGTTAAAAACTACATCTGTAATAATAGTATTTATACAAAGAAGTACTTCACAAATAGTGTAATAAAAAGAAAAATTTAGGAGGACTGTTAACTTGCATTTAGAACAGAGCTTTTTGTTTTTCAAAACATATCAGCATTTACAACATTTTAAATCCTTGCATCATTTAAGTTTTAGAAATGATGCAAACATGAAAGCAGCCCTTTGAAAAACAAAACAAGAAGTGAAAGCAAATCCACTTATGTGCATCACTTATCCACTCCAATGTGCAATCTAAAACAGGAACCAAGCCAGGCTTAGCACTGCAGCTACTAAGCAGAGCAACAGACAGGTTGCTCTTGATCTGCTTTCTGGTTCAATAGTGTACTTTTCTTTTCCTTCAAGAACTGCTACACATGCTTACAGGACAGCACAAGATAAGACGATGCATCTCGTTAGCTTAATTGGATGGGTTACACTGCCATCGGCAACCACATCAGAAAACCACTATAGTGGTCAGAAGTCAATAAAACCACTTACAGACACGTTGGTTTGTGTTTCACAGTGCCCTGACACAGCGTCTGTAGTGAGCCTCGGCAGAGGCGTCAGCCGCAGCAAGCAGGATGCCAGAGCGGCACTCGGGAGACGCTGAAGCCGGCAGAGACAGCGAGGCTGTACTGCTGGCAGCCCTCCTGTGTCCTGCCACAGACGGAGCAGGGCACCTCACAGCTGTTCAGTGCTGACCCCAGAAACCTAGACACAGGTCTAATTCCCAACTCTTACCAGGAGAGCAATGGAAAGGCCACAGCGTAAATCATACAGCCTGGGTGAAGGAAAGCAGGAAGGAGAAAGTGACCTGCTCCAGGAGAAAGTGAAAGCTCTTTGGCCCTGTCTTTTAAAAACAGATTTTAAGTTCTGAGCGATATTTGAATGATAAACGCCTAATTCAATAAAGGTCATTAACTAAAGACAGGCAATAAACAGACAAACTCAAAGAAATATCTTTTAAAACCTATCAAAACTATGTCCTCTTATCATGCACTAAAAAACCCCAGACCCAAATCACTAGCCATTTTGTATTATCTCTCCAGCATAAAACTTTAATTGGTGAGAAATGTTTCACATGGGACAAGAAAGACAGTTTAAAAAACTACATGGTTTTTGTTGCCTAATGTGAAGCAAAAATTAAAATTCCAGTTATTTTTTCTTGATTCAAGCTCCTTAGAAATTTAAGTTTGTTTGCAAAAGCAAACATTGAGTTCTGTCAAGTGGAGTCTTGTTTTAACAGCTCAGTTAATCAAAGTACTGCTATGCTTTATTTACATTTATTTATAAATTATTAATTTATTTTAATTAATTTCTAAATTTAATATCATTGCAAAATCAGGACCTTTTACTTATTTATTTCAAATGACTTCTTGTGGAAGATGTTGTCTCCACAGCAACATCTGCCAGGGTTACAAACAGCAGATCTGAACAATACACACACTTCCATGTCCTTCAATATCTAACAGAAAACTAGAGAAAACAATACCGGAAAATTTAGTGCTAATTTAGACATAAAATGTCTCTGCTCTCACACTGGGTATCATGAGGCCATCTCTTAATCTGTCACTGGAAAAAATACACAGCTAACACAATCAGATTTGCCTGTATGCAGAATTAAAAGACAGGGATTAAAAAGCAAATAACCAGACAACTAAAAAGGCATAATAGTGAGTAATGCAGCAACTTAGAATTTTAAATCTGATTTTTTGAACTAGTATCAGTGGGCACAGTATAGACAGCTTAAAGTCCTTTGGTGCACAATTGAATTATATTTAGCAATCCAAGGTTACCGTGCAGAAGGAACCAGCAAACAACTGCAATAATCATGTGTATTTGTGAGACCAGAAGCGAAATAATTAGATACCATTCTGTACATATCTGCCACACATGACACAGCATGCTCATACCCAATCCAGTTCCAGGAGATTTAGCTTAAGATGATAAATACCCTTGCAGCATAATTCACCTTCCTTTTCAAAAGGTATCAGCTAAGCTACATTACCTCAGGGTGTGACAAGAGAAGAAATGATTACATCCATGAAGCTAATGAAAAACCCACTCAACATTTGTGAGATTTTTCTTGGGAGTTATAAGGAATCATTTATTTCCTACTTGCCTAGCATTTACTACCTAATTCGACAGATGCTCACCATGGTGATTTTGTCACTTCAAAGTCATCCTTAAAAGTGCTCAGATTTCCTTATCCTGCAAACAAAGGATTTAAATAACTGATAAACCACCTTCCAGAACACTGTCAGAAAGCAGCGTCCAGAAGTGGATGGTGTCAACGACCCTTTGTTGGGATTAGGAAGAAAGCAGCTCCTGTGCTGAAGAGCAAGTGCAGAGCTCAGGTGCCAAGACAGGAGAGGACTGGGAAAGGCTCCCTGGAGTGGCGACAGCCCTAAGCCTTTACTAAAGCATGAAATAAAGAAAGGATCATTTGCCAGCACACTCAGAAGAGCAAAGAGTCTATCTGCTTCACTACTGAACACAAGCTTTGGATTTTAATTATCATATGTCATGTTTTCCCCTCTCGAGAGGCAGACAGGACTACCTTGTCAGTCCTGTGAATGCCAGTCTGTCCTCCTCATAAGAGTATGATACTCCATCGGGAAATGTATTAAACAACTGTGTTAATCAATTACCACTCAAGCCGATCTGGAGTCAGGAAGCATTCCGCTTTTTCCTCCCTGCCCCCACTGCTGGACTCCTCTCTGTTTCTGAGACGGAATTCTGAAATAAACCCCAGTGAGTTGGAGCGAGTACCAAGTGCCTAGAGAAGCAGCACAGGTCAGGGCCACCCTGGCCCCAGCCTGCTCAGGGTGCAGACCTGAGGCAGTCCTTCCCAGGGAAACCTTCCAGCTCAACCCAAACCACCCGCTGCTCACAGCAACCAGACAGGAACTTTTACAAATCCAGAGTACAACCAAGAGTCTTAGCAGCTTTTCTTCTCCTTGAGTATGTATTCAATATTAAGACAAAAATTTATTTCTTATGTACTGTGTAATAACAGATTCCATTACAACGATAAGATGTATGAAAAGGGAAACAAAATATGCCATTGTAAAAGATTAAGGGAGCATACCTTAGTGTTCAACAGAGTAAGAAGAGGAGTTATTATATGCCTTAATTTCACAGAAATCTCAGCTCAGAGCTGGTTTTTTTCATGTACAAAGAAGCACATAACTATGTTCACAAATCTATCATAAAACTTCCTAAATACACTATGAACACAATCACCTTCCTTTATCCCACCACAGTATGTACTGGATGAACAGCTAAAGCATAATTACAGATCTCTTCAGAGGAACTGTACAAACCTACTCAGCAATGTATTATGGGCACACTTGATCTCACTGACAGGCGGATATTTAATAAAGATTAAGTTAGGGCCTTCTTATATTTCAGAGAGGAGGTCAAACTCACTTCCTGTGCTGAGGTCTTGAGGTTTCTTTCCATTTCATTACCCTTTGTCTTTCCAAGTGCCTTTTCTTTTCCCCCTGTGTGAAATATCGATGCAGAGAGGAATGCAGTGCAGACGGTAAGCAAGGGCCAACAGTGCACTTGAAAAACAACAGATTTGTCAATTTCGCTTTTAATTTGATGACCCAAATCCTTCCTAACTTATACAACCAACCTACTCAGTAGACTAAGACACATCTGTAATTACAGGTAGTGCTCTTCATAGAACTGTATGCAGCAAACCCTGGGCTTTTAAGCCATTTATCAAAAGAAATTCCCTATTCACACTTTTTCTTTGACATAAATTTGCCTTGTTATTTATTAATAAAATTCCACTTGTATTAATTTTTTAAAATAACTTACTTTCATTTTATTAAAACTTGTCTGCAGACTGATCTATTGCACTATTCTAATATTCAGGGATCTAAACAAGCTTGAGATAGAGGATTAAAACCTATCTTCAGCCACTAGTGTAAATACATACTCTTGCTAGTCATAACACTTCTTGTGTTTTTTCCAGGTGTTAAAAGACCTAAGGGCCAAATGGCTTAGAAAAATCTTCTTCCCAAAGCGACCTGAATATGTGGTAAAGCATTAGGTTTTTTCTGGCCTCAAAGACAGGCTCAGTGATCACCCACCTTCCAAAGATAAATTCTGTGCGCATGTTCAGAAAAAATAGAAAAAAAAGCCAAAAAATGCCAATGACCTTAAACGGCACAGAGTTGAAGGTGTTCTTCAGTTTGTATGTGGGTCCATGTTCTACAACAAAAAAACTCAAACAGAAATACCATGATGGCAAAGGAAACCTGTAGTGTACTCCTGCTGAGCTTTCACACTGTACATTGCTAATTTCTCATGTGGCCTAGAGAGGCTCACTTCAGGTCTTTTAAAAATTTTCACCAGTTTCAAAACACCAGTTTTTAGCCAAAACTCTCAAACACGGAACATCAGAAAATACATTTATACAAAGCACATTTGTTTCATCAGTGGTGTAGCTGGAAGACAGAACTAAACCAATATAAGATCTTAATGATCCCTCCACTCTGAAGCTGACATGCACCTCAAGACAAGCCAGCTCGAGGAGCTAGGGCAACAAAAGCTGTCAGCATTGGAAAATGATGCTTTGGTTTGTACCCCCAAGAAGCCAGGTAAGAGCTAATGCCACGACAAGGGAGGCTGCAGGACTGGAATGACTGCTCAGCCAAGAGACTGACTTACTTGCACTGCTGAACCGTATCTGCCATGCCAAGCAAAGCCATTGCTTCTCACTTCTATTTAGAGGAATTTCAGGTCCTCATTATAAAAAGCACAGAATTTGATTATGGTTCAACAGCTGTTCACAAATTTAACTTTACATCTCATCGATTGATCTGAATATAAAACTAGCCACCTTGGGATTTTTTACTGGAACTTAAAAAAAAGAAAAGCTCACCAACTACTCTACTCCACAGGGAAACATTAGATGCCATATATAAAGCTCCTGACGCAGGGACCAAAGTTCCCCTTTTTAAGAAAGCTGTAAGAAGCAAAACTAACAGTACGTGAAGGAACACAATTCGATACTGCGAGGAACTGAACTCCACCAGTGTACAGAGAGGAGCTAGTACCTGTGGAGCCTGGCAGATGAACGTCCCACTGGAGGTGACACACAGCTCCCACCCTGACCGCCCACCCGCACAGAGCAGCAGGACGGAAGGCGATGGAGCTCCTCTGCTGGGCACTTCTCAAGCACCTCTACCTGCTTCCTACCCTGCCAGGCCCCAGAATCGCAGCCAGGAGCGCGCACGCTGCTCTGGCCCTCGCACCGTGACGCCCACGGGCAAAATGGATGCACAGAGCACTCCTGGTTTGCAGTGTGCGTTCACACTCGGCATAAACTCTGCTGGAACAGCCCCGCAGGCTGCGTGGGGCCGAGACCGCTCCGCTCCCCTTCCCACCACCCCCAGCCCTAGGCGGGGTTCCGGAGGCCCCCGCCGCCTTTCGAGGGCGGGATGCCGGGGAAGATAACGCTGTCTGCTTGCCGGGTCGGAGCCTGGAGATGCCAAGCTGTACACACCCGATGAGGGTTTGGCCGCAACCAGAGTTCTCCTCGAGGAGCGGCAGGGCAGGGAGCGTCTCCCCGTCACCGGGAGAGGCTGCCGGAGGGCAGGGAGCGCCGCGGGCGCCCAGGGCTCAGGCGGGGATCCCAGCGCACCTCCCGCGGCCAGAGCGCCGCATCGCGCCCGAGCAGCGGAGAGCGAGGAAACCCATCGGGGTTCGCATCCCCGGGGACTCGAACCCACCGGGGCTCAAACCCCGGGGATCGCATCCCCGGCAGCGGCGGGACCCGTCCTCGGCCGCCCTCGCCCTCCTCAGCCCCGGCGCGCCCAGGAGGGGACTTGGCGGGGAAGCGGCGCCCGGCCCCGCCGGCCCGCGGCCGCCCCGGCCCCCCCCGTCCCGTCCCCCGGCGTGGCAAGAGAAAGAGCGGAGAGACGGGAACCGGCGGCCGTACCAGCTGGAGGGTGTCCGGCCCGCGTCTCTGCTTTCTCTTTGGGAGGCGAAGACATTTTTAGTGTGGCAGCGGCCCCGCTCCCGCACCGGGCACCCGCACCCCAAGACGGCCCGGCGAACGCGGCCCACGCCCGCCCTGTCAACGTGGCCGCCGGGGGGGCGGTGCCGCGCCGGGCGCCGGGCCCTGCCCCGGCCGGGCGGGGACGTGGCGCCCGCGCCAGGCGGTGGCTGTGTGCCGTGAGGGCAGCCTGGGCGGCTCTGGCAGCCTCAGCCGACCTGGTTGTTTTGTTTGCCACGGGGAAACCGCGCGGGCCCTTCACAGCGTGGTCTTGAATCGTCTGCGTGTGCACTTCAGATAATTCTTGTAATTAGTGACTAATTGGCAGTCCTCGCCTTGCGCTTTGTTGTGTTCCGCCAAACCGCGTATGTGTGAAAGCGGCATAAAGAGCTGTGCAATTTTTGGCTGGGGGAGAGTTAATTTTCTTCGCAATGGCTGGTATGGGCCGTGTTTTGGAATTGTGCTGGAGACCCTGTTGATAACTCCGGAGAATAAGTGCCCACCTTGCCCTTTCTTCAGACCTCATTTCCTTGCTGTTTGAAATTACAGAGCTGATTCACATCGTTTTAAGAAAATTTTCAAACACTTGAGTTAGCTTTTCCAAGTAATGTGGAAAGGCACAGAACACAATATCTGGATGAATTATATTAGCAGCAAAGTCTAAACCATGGAGACCATTCTGGTTTTCTTTTATAGTTTGAAATAACAAAGCAAGTACCCCAAAAGATGAGCGTAGGATGTTTGAGAGTTGACTTCCTCTGCCTCTAAAGTGGTATAGAAATATTTCATCACACGTTTGTTATAGGGAAATTAATGTAATCATATTTCATTTACTTCCCATCACTCTATGTAACAACTATATTACCGTTGCAAAAATATGTGTGATGTGTAAATCTACGTTTGGTGGTTTTTTGTTTGTTTTTGTTTTTGTTTTTGTTTTTGTTTTTGTTTTTTTGAGACAGTCCAAAATATAATCCCGTCACGGTATCCTAAACAGCTCGAATGAACAAATGTTGTAAAAATACTGTAACTAAGTTCTTACATTTTGCTGCTGGGTTGTTTCAATTTCTTACACATGCAGCACGTTAGAGTCTCAGATTGTATTTTCAGCTCTGTCGCCTTCCGTGTAGCCTAACACAAATTACTCCTATTCTCTTTCTAGTCTCTGTCAAAGTCAATCCAGATTATAATTTTTTTCTAGAGTAGTATTATGAGGTTTTAATGCTTTTTTGTCCACTGTCCTCTGAATTTGAATTAAAATATTACATTCTCGCTTTTTCTTGGTTTTCCCAGGTTTGTTTGCTTTGGATTTCCTTGTACTGGTTACAAAGTTGATAGAAATTTTTGCCGTTGCAGGTTTAATCTAAACCAGCTGTTATAGAAAAGAAATTAAAGAAAATGTGCTATATGACATTAAAACACTTGCAAGTTAATGATTTTTCTCTAAGAAACAGTTTAATAATTTCCTATTTAAGCACAAAGTTTTAGTATATGAAGATGCACTGGACGAAGTATTACATCAAAGATGTGTTTTGGCTGTTCTTGCTAGAGCCAGCAACATTTCTTTATGTTATGAGAATTCACGTGTCGCCATTAGCACAAGAATTTGTATGAAGACTTGCTGCGGCTTCACGGCTAAAATACAACATCCACCCTGAGTATTTCTCAGAGACACGGGGCTGAAATTTCCTGAAAGCGCAGCTGTGCATTAGGTTTGGAAGCTGGGATCTCAAGGCAAACCGTAATAGTGCAGAAGGAGCAAGAACTAGAAGAGGGGAAGACAGATTGAAACAGAAAAAAATGAGGAACAGGAGCACTTGGTCTTAGTGGACCAGGAAACACGGTCAAAAAGTTGAGTAGATGGTGGAGAGGTAACATGAGAATTGTGAAGCAGGGCGAATACCACGGCAATTAGAAGGAAAGAAATGTTTTTCCTCAAACAATGAAGTAGGAGCCAGAACTGGTTGAGTGAGATGAGGTTGAGGACCCCAGGGAGAAGGGAGAGAGGACTGAAGGTAGGTCAGTCAGGAGCAAGTATGCAGAGTGCCAGGTAAGTGGGAGGGAGAGAGAAGGATCTTTGCTGCTTTCCATGGTCTGAAGCTCTCAGACTGATCTCTCTCTAGTTGTCAGTGCACATAATTACTGCTTTCCTCAAGGGCCTGTGCCAAGGCTAAGCTTCTATGCTTGCAGAGGAATTATATAGGTGTCAGTATGATACCATAGGATAGAATTTAATTTTCAGATATTGTTTTTAAATTGTCGGAAGAAAAGCAGAAGGAAGACAAAAATCCAGAATTTAAATAAATAAATAAATAGAGATTTGTAGAATTGAGAACCTAAATAAGGAGATGCCATGAAGTTTGTAAGTGGTACTTCAGTTTTGTGAAACAGTGTAATAGTTTCTTTGGCAAATGTAAGGCAACATGCATTTTTCCAGCTAGTGGCAGTGCCATAATATTAGTAACAACCACAGCATTACAGAAGAATTAAGGATGGAAAAGACCCTGAAGATCATCACGCCCAACTTAGCACTGCCCATGGAAGTGTTCAAAAATGTGTGGATATGGCAATTGAGGACATGGTTTAATCTGGGCAATCTGTGCCAATCCTTTACATCCCCTTTCATGAAGACATTTTTCCTGATACCCAGTGTAAACACCCCCGGCAGAACTTGAGGCCATTTCCTCTCATCCTGTTACTTGTTACCTGGGAGAAGAGACCCCCCCTGGCTACAGCCTTCTTTCACAGGTACTTTTAGAGAGTGAAAAAGTTTGCCCTGAGCCTTTTTTTCCTCAGGCTAAACAATGTCCTGCTCAATTATGCCAATGTGCAAGAAATAGAGAGGCATTCTTAGTGACAGGCAGTAAAATGCCAGGATTTTTCAGTCACTTAGTCATTTCCAGCAGGCCGGTTGTTTGTACCAGCATGCACAAATGGCAGCCACAGTGGGAAACTTCATCGGAAAACAGGCAGAGTTTTTATAAAAAGTTGGCTGTGGAGTCACTTCCTTTGCCAATTCAGCCACGCCTGGTGCTGACACACTTTCCCCAGAGATTGTAGCAAAGGCAAGTTCCTACTGGAAAACGAGTGAATGACAGCATCGTAGGGCACTGAAATGTAGCAGTGCACTGAGGGGAGAGTAAATAAAACATGTTGTTTAGGATATTTCATGTTTTAACATGTTTTGAAGACTGCTGGATGTTTTAGAATATGAGTATTTTTGTGGAGGATTCCACCACATACCTCTTCAGTTCATGGGTAGGAGCTGGTAATAGACACCTTAAGTCTCTGTGACATTATCCGGCACAACCAAGAAAGAGAACTCTCCAGCTACTACTAATTTTAACTAAAATAGCAAGCAGAAAGAAGCTATGTCTTTTGTGGTGATGGTGCAGGCAAAAAAAAAGCCAACCAAAATAGGAAAAAGCCCTTTACAACTCCCAAAGTTAAAAGTTAAAAAAACAACCTGAAGAGAATAGTTAGAAAGTATGCAAAAGCGTGCCTACAACAGCTATTTTTGGTGTCAGTTGGGCATTCACAGCACTTTTGACAGTAATACCAGGTTCTTATTTTTTGTACTTTATAGCCCAAAGTATGTTCAGTAAGCAGTCTTTTTTAAAAATAAACAGTCTGTTGAACTGTGATTAGGACACCATTTTTGTCAGTTTTGAAAATGCTCACCAGTACTAAACAGATGGCTGTAATTTTGGTGCTTTCACTTGGGGCCTGCAGCAAAATTTTGTGTTCTTTCTGAAAATACTGACACGCATAGAAAAGCAATTTTTGGGTTCAAGTCAATGGGAAATTATAATAGTGCAACCTAGGGTCACCCAGAATTTAAAAGGCAGCTAATTGCTTTGCCATATGACTTCTGCTGTCATTTCCAGCACATATATGCACATGCATGCTGTAAATCCTGGGAAATACGATAATTTGCTCTGTTTAACCACAAGGTAGGCAAACCTATTTCAGTCAACAGGGTTTTGCCCAATTTATAGACAAGCATCAAGTCAATGAAAACTACCAGCTGATTTTGATAATGCATCCAAGATAGCTTTGCCTGAAAGCAGGTAGTTGTTTTGAAATTTTGATTACTTTATTTCAACAATATTTTTAAACATTAAAAAACATGGGGAAATGAAATTATTTTCTCTTTTCATCTTCTTATTTTTCTTTTTCCCCCCCTGCCAGTTAATAACAATATCAATTATCCACATAGTTCTAATTCTTTGTGACATTTTTAGTGTGCCATAGTTTCTGAGAAATGATAAAACAAACCAAATGGTTTACTTAGGAATTTGATCCTTCACTTTGACTTTTTGAGTTTGCAGATCTTTATTTGTATATGTTGCCATCTGCTATTTAAAAGAATGGGCTTAGTCTGGTACAGCCAGTTGGGAAAATTCCTTGCTTTTTTACTTATATGGAAATATGTAAAGCTTTTAGCAAAAGTCAAATAATATCATTTTAGTTCTGTCTCACTTCTATGCCAGACTGAGAAAAGGGTGCTGGGTTTAGGACTATGATTTGTTCGGAAATTTTCAGAGGTTGTGTGAGCTCCCACCCAAAAAGGTGATTTTATTATAATGTGCAGACCTGGGAAAATAGTTGGTAGAACAAGCAAATAAATTTGGGGCAAGGAGTAATTTGCTTTAGTAATGATCTTCCCTTACGGATTGTCATTGCATTGATTCATTAAAGTCACTTGGGTTGCAATGTTCACTGGTTTCTTTGTATCTTGATGATCTGATTAATTTCGTGTTGTTACTCTAACTGTACTGGTATTCTGACGAGGAACTCAAATTTATTTGCTTGCTTGATTTACTAATTCAGTTTTCCAGGAAAACCTATATAATTCTTTTTTATTCTTCTTTTCTTTAGAATTAGAATAAGTTTCCATTGGGTCAAACATAAATTTTTTGAGTGTTAAAAAGTTTCTGAATTGAATCACAATGTAATTTTAAGACTCAAATGCTCTTTTTTCTTAGTGTTTTATTATATTTCCTTGGAAATATTTCTGATGAAAAGTGTACTACAGGTCTATCTCATGAGAAAGGTAGAATGATAATGTTTTCAGAAAGAAATATTGCAATGTTACATTGCCACTCTTATATTGTCATGAAGTCAGACTTCTGAGCTGTTATCAAATATTAAATCAGCATGAAAAGCGATTTCTCAGTATGATGGATTACTACTGAGATAAGAATCAAATTCAGGAGGCTTGTAGCAAATTAAGAAATTGTTCTGTATGCCTTTTTCACAAAAGCAGTCTGTTACTGTGTTAATAGCTACAATGACTGCTTTTTACATTTGCTCCTCCCCACTCTACAGTATTATTTTAGCTGTTAAGTTTTAAACATGGTGCACGCTAGAGTCACATTGTTTGTTGTAGGTTTCTTTTCTTTCAAGAACAGGTTGCTGTTTGCCATACAGCTGAAGTAAAAATTTATATTGAGCTTACATGAGAATTCTGCCTTTAAGGAAAACCCAAATGGAAACTGCTTTCACAATACATCCTTGCATTAAGCTAAAATTTATTGCTTTTCATTAAATGAAAATAAAATTATATATTAATGGCTTTACCACTATATACTAAAAGGAAAATAAAGGGAATAAATGTCTGTGAGTTTCCAGAAGCCTTGCCTTGCAAAATATTAATTCTTCCTCCAATGCAATGCACTGTAGTTTTGCTTCAAAACACTACTCATGGTGATACTACCACAGAACTATTCTGGTATGGAAGATTAACAAAGCAATTTATAGATTCAGTGGAAGAAAGGTAGAAGGGGGAGGGGGGGGGGACACAGAGGGAAGAAGAAAGGGAGAGGGGAAGAGAAGAAAAGAAGGAATGTATGGAGGGATATGTCTGCTTCAACACAGAAAGTAAATTTCATCTTTTGGAGGTTTTTTATCCAAAGAGATCAATATTCTCCGTAAAGGCCATAATTTTCATTATCCACTGCTTTAGAATGGGTAAGCAGAAGTACAGAAAATTAAGTTGCCAAAGCTGAACTAGTGGCATAGATGAAAACAGAAGCCAGGCCCCTTGGGGCATAGTTCTTTCTCTATTGTCTCATTAGTCTGGGATTACTACAGGAACACTGTAGTTTATCATGATAGAAAATGGGAACATTAGTACTTACCAGTTAGAGAGGATCTTGTTCTTCTAGCTCTGTAGACGACAAGGCTTCCCTCCGCTTGAGATTAATGTGCAGAGCCTCTTGCAGTTTCGGACTTTCATCGCAGCCCCAGGATCCCTGTGAATGGAGGCTGTGATTGCTCCTGGGAGTTACTGGTGTTCATACCAAATGAGGCTCAGAAGCATTAGATGTTTCAGTCTGCAAGTGAGTCTTACCCACTCCTCTCTACCTTTCTTTCCTGTCCCATTATGTCTTACTGATTTGGACCTGTGCAAGCTGTGCTTTTTCAAGAAAGGAAAGAATTAATATGGGTTCAAAAGTGAAAATGAATAAAGTCAAGCTGATTTAACTTCTTAGTGTTTACAAACACATTGGATTTGGTGGGGGTTTTCTGCATTTTATTTCTGAAAACAGTTAACTTCAGAGTGTGAGGGTTTTGTGGTTGTGATGGAAACTGAGAACCTGGCTAACTGCAAGCTATGCAGTGAGCACTCAGTACAAAATTGATGGTTGCTTACTGTCCATATTTCATATATAAAGTCAGACACCATGGTAAATAACATCAAACTTCATTGATTTCGGTATCTTCAGGTTCTTCCTAATCTTTCACAGAGACTTTCTTGGCTTCAGATATAGTTTTGTATGTACACAAGTAAGTAGCCACTAACTTCTAGGAAATAACTTCTTAAGACTGTAGTTTTGACTGCTACAGGTGCTAAAAAGCTGCCATTGGCACAACCTCATCATAGGTCAGCACCTTTCAGTACCTGACAGTGTGATGTCTTTTAGCTTAGATGTAAACAGCCACTCCTGAGGCAGGAGTGAAGTTGGTACTCAGCTTCCCACAGCACCAATACCTGACATAGGCTTTGCCTGGCTCTGCTTTGTCTTCTGATAGAGCCAGACCTACTCTAAAAGACACTTTTTCTCCTGGAAGAGCCTTAGTGCCTTGGTTTCAGACTTAAGATTTCTGTTAATTTTGCAGCAAACATATCAATTGCAAAATTCTGGTCTTTATGCTCTGCATTATTTATTTATGTTCCTTCCAGAGAACATTAAGTAATATACAACAAGAAATTATATATTGTGGTGTATATTTAGTCCAAATGTGTCTTTTTCTAGAGCAATGTAGTCATTTTTTAATCTTTGAAATGATCTGAACACATACCTCAATTGTAAATCTACCCAATAATTTTTCTTTAGAAACACTATGTTTCAGAGAGAACTAATTGCTCAACAGCAAAATCCCTTTTCAGTTGAATTCTAGATGCCAGATTTTCAACCATAATTCTTCACTCTTATTAGAAGGAGTCTCAGTGTGTCAACATTCTTATTGATGTTTTCTGCTGAATGCTTTGTTATAAACTGAACATAATTAAATGTAAGTAGACTAGTATTTCATCACAGCTCAAGGGTATAAGGCTAACACATTTTTTCTCCAGTTATCTCTCCAGTCTTTCTTCTTACATGAAAAGAATGCAAACTATCAGCATTCTTTAAGGTTGGGAAGTTTTATGACCTCTCCTTGGGAAGCTGCAGCATCTGAACAATGGTGGAAGGGCTGTTTTGCTTTTCAGTTGTGTCCCAGAATTATGTCAATTTTAATGAGTATATTTTCAAAGTACTTGCTAGCTGAGAGCTAAAGGTTATAAGATGTTTTTAAAGTATGTATCTATATTTTTTTTCCTTGCACAAAGATTCCGTTTGTTTAGCAGTTCTCATTTTTTCCTGCTGTCCAGATTACATAATTTAAATTCTTCTTTATTTTTCTTTATTTTTTGTTGTTGCTAGTATTACAATTTTTTATACTTTCCACAGAAATCTAGTTTTATGTCCACCAATTACCCTGTGTTAAGAATTTATCAAAATATCATTAGACTGTTTTTCATGCTTGTGCTGTGTCAGTCTGGGATGGGAGTAATTCTCATCATAATTGCCCTTCTGGTCCTGTGTTTTGGATTTGTGTGCAAAGCAGTATTAACAGTGTTTGGGCAGTTGCTGAGCAGTGCCTGCACAGCATCAAGGCTTTCTCTATTTCCCACTCTGTGCCCTTCAGTAAGTGGGAGAGAGGAAGGTGAGCAGGTGTGTGGGTGCTTGGCTGTTTTCCCAGGTCATCCCACCGAGTGCAAGCTGTGGGAAGCTGAGTCCCAGCTTCCCTGTGACTCAGGAGTGGCTGTTTGTGTCAAAGATTATCACCCTGTCAGGTACTGACCTATGATGAGCCTGTGTTAATGGCAGCTCCTTAGCACCTGTAACTGTCAACCCTAAAGTCCTACATGACTTCCAGGAAAATTTGTTCCCCAACTTCTCCATACAGGGCTGGGTGGCCTGTTTTCTCCAGATCTTCCTTCTTGCCCCTCTTAACGAGGGATGTGAAATTTACTTTCTTCTGTCTTCAGAAACCTACTTGTGATTGCCACACCCTTTTAAGAGTGATAAAGAACTTGCAATGACAGCAGACAGCGGTCCCAGCATCCTGAATGCACCCCATCAAGTCTCCTATTCTGGCTTAAGTGATCCTTAGCTCTGCTATTTACCCTTTACCACGAGTAATGCCTCAGTTGCACTCGCTGTTATTAAGTTCCTGGCATACCTGAGAGAAGAACATGTCAGTAAAAACTGAGGCAAAAAGAGCATTAAGTACCTCACCTTCTGCATGTCCTTTATCAGTCCCTGCCACCACATTTTTGTGTAGTACTGTTGTTTCTTCCCTCCCTTTCCAGCTAAAACCTGAGGACAGTAAGATACCAGAGGCTTTCCACTTCCCATTTAACTGCCTGTACTGTACTGTGATGAATTACCAGAGGCAGTACCAGCCACCAGGCAACACACTGACATTGCTTTCTTGAAGAAATACTGTCCCCGGGTCTTGAATCCCAGCAAAATTGGAATCATGATGTTGGTCTGGTAATAACTGAGCTACCAATTTGGCGATACAATTTGCAAGCCATGTTACATGGCCATGGGGAAGAATGTCTGATACTGCCAGGTCAAGGAAAATGTGTATCAACAAGCACATTGAGGGTCACCACCATCATTTATGGACACTGTGCAAGAGTAAGAGGTGGGCTGAATGGATCCTTCTGAATTCATTACATGCTTTTGTCAATATCTGTCCTAGAGGACTAAGGGAACCCATAGTCCTCTTTTCAGAAACCTCATTTGTTATTTTTTATAGGCCATTTCTTTCCAATTCTACTGATGTAAAATTCTCACCTGTTACAGTATTCCTGGTTCCCCCTGAAGGACAAGTCTGCTAGAAATGCTGTCTCTTAGGGTCATCCTGAAACAGCCTCAAGTTTACACAGGTTACCTGGGGAAGTTCTGCCTCCCTGAACTGCCTCATGCTTCTGTCCAGAGGTTAGTGCTTCTTCCTTGCCCTTATCATCTACTTATCATCCTGCTTGCCCTCTTCCATGGCAGAAACTTATCTTGGTTTCCAAGCCTGTTTCTAATGCAACAGATTGAGAGTTTATAACCCTAAAAGACAGTGCTCTGCACTGAAACTGAACCGCACTTCTGCTGTCATTAGCAGCAGCCATAAGTCATGTTCGTGCTACTGTCTCGTCCATCAGTTAATTCCTGTTTAAATTCAATCGCAGGTTAAAAGTGCGTCCCTCAGAACAGCCTATTATTAGGCATGCCTCTGCTTCTGTAATGCTTGTTGTTGCCTCTGGCCTTTACCTTCTGTGCCCTATTGCTGTCTGTTTCCAATGCAACAATGAAAATAGCTCCATGTGGTCCTCTTTCAAATGTCTTTACAGAAGATTAGTGAATTCTCCCTGTTGCTACAAGTTCCAAACACCTGATGAAAATCCCTTCACCAACAGGTTGTTCGGAAGAAATGCCCTGTTTCTTTGCTCTTCCCAGCCCTATATGTCAGTTAAATGCATGTTGGTTTTTTGCCTGCTTCTGTTCACATAACTCTTGGATTTTGGAGACAATCCTGGAGTAAAGCTCTGCTGCATCAAACTCACCCTCAGCAAATGGAATATATATGATAACAATATAGCTGCTTTTTAGTCTCGTAGGGAATTTATCGTATCTCATGAGTCCCAAGTCTGTAAGGAAGAAACAACAACCCAATATTAAAAATAGCAAACAAAAATATCACACACAATCCCTAAATGCTTGCACTATGTCTCTTGGTGTGGTTTATATGGCTTGTTGCTCATACTCCTTGTCCCATGGGTATTTCTGCTGTCCCTTCAGCTCTGCAAATGCCAAAAATCCAGCAAAGGTAACCTATGCTGGGGAGGCTTCATCTGTTCCTGCAGTGGCTTTGGGGTGCTGTGGCAATGTCTCAGAAGTGCTGTGTGAGAGCCTGCATGCTGCACTGGCCATAATTAGCTGCATCATGGACCTGAAGTGAATCAAAGCCTGTGCTACAAATAGAAGTGTCAGCTGGGGAAACTCTCCAGACATTCCATGCCTGACTTAGCCTGTGGGGTAGAGCTCTGTTGCATCAGGGATTGTATCTGATAGGCAGATGTGGCACAGTCCATTGTTATGTTTGTATAAAACACGGGAGAAGCCTTAGAGGAAATAAAACTTTCTGATTAAAGTGATAACTGATTCCAGAAGTATTTTCAGTTTTGATCAGGTAGGAAGAGAAGTGTATCAGCTGGTGATAGGTTCATTAACCACTTGCTAATACTCAAGCCAATGAGATGACTATGTCTGGTTTGCCAGAAAGAAAGCAGCATTTTTAAAGGGGCATGGGGAATTAATACTCAAGAGAAAGATCCAAAGTAAAGATGGCTTTTCATTTAAGAAGTGAAAGTTAAAAAATTTGTGGGAAGATGTGAGAAAACCACTGAGGGTAGAAAGGTAATGGTATGGAAGTTCTAGGGAACTGTGCCGTTGCTACTCCCCATATGGAATGCAGTCAGCATGTCTGACCTCCCCCACACAATACAATCCAAGGGGGGATTAAGCTGATGATGAAGCAGAGTGGAGCCAACATAGCCAGGCTCTGCCAAAACCCTTGCAGAGGACAGAACTCAGTGGTACTTTCCAGCTGATAAACCACGCAACAGCTGAAAACCAAGGGAGATAAAGGAAATTGTTATCCCAAGGTTGTCTCAGGTACTATCCTGAGATATCGACCCCAAGACACGACCACCACTCACTAGTGAGATGTATCACTAAAGTCACCCAAACTCTACCTAAATGTAAAAAAATAGTGTAGAGAGGGAAGTGGGGGAAAACTCCAGCTGAGATCAGCTGAGGGCCTGAGCCTCTCTTCTCCCCCATAGAGATGCCTTTCTGGTAAAGAGCTGTGTTCTCTGCATGCTGAATGATCATCTTGAGCCAGCTTTTACTGGGGATTAGAGCTTCTTTCTATGCTGCTTTGAATTACTATATAACTCTGAGTATAAATTTAGAGTCAGATACTATCAGGAGCAATTTTAGAACCTTAAATTCTCACAATTTCATTTATTAAGAGTATTATTCTATGAACTGTTAACGTGAGTATTTCAAGGGCAGCCACTGGCAGTGGGTAAAGGTGAGGAGACCCGTGAGGGGTTTCTCTGTTTGGTGCGTGACCCTGAACAAGTCAGTCTCTCATCCTGGTGAACTGCTCGCTGAAGGGTACCCCTAACAGGATGCTGACGGGCTGGTTGGGCAGAAGGCTTTGAGCATTCCTGGGTCTCAGCTTTCCTTGACTAATCAAGCACAAAGGGTTTGAGTAAATCTGTTTTTCATCTGATAGAAAAGAAATTTGTTTTTAAATACATCCTTAAAATCTGTTTAAATGAACATATTATGAGAAGTAACATTCTCTCCTCAGCCAAGATCCCTTTCCATGACCTCAGCCTGAGGATGTTTTCAGGTTTTTCAAGACTGAATCCTCTGTCAAGAGGATATGAATTTCTACAGTCTTATCTGCCTCATAATGAGAGAGAAGAAACTTTAGAGCCAACATAAATAATGACTAAAGATCTGCATACATTTTCTGTTTACTTTTCACACTTTGACTTCAGAAAATTCTGTAAGCACCTATTTTAAATTTTGTAAGCAAACATTTTTTTGCCTTTTAGTTTAGGCTTAAATTAAGGGTCATTTCAATGTAAATAGCTAATGACTTAATCCCATAGGTGCAGCTAACCTTAGAACCAGTTTAGTGCAATATTCTTGCAGTACCCAGAACCCTGTACTTTTTTTCCCCTCCATTTTAGAGTTTGTCAGACAGGGTTTTAAGTGGAAGAAACATTGTCTGGTGACTTGAGCTAGTCAGGAAAGCATCAGAATAGTGAAGAATATTTAACCTAAGAATTTTGCCAGTTTTGGTGTCAAAGCATTTCCTAATACTGAATGAAAAGATTTTTTTAAATATCCAGTTTCATAAAATGAAAGACATGCAACACTGTGAAAAGCAGTAGGAAAATGGTCTGTTATAAATATTTGAGGTCTTGCTGAGGTATCTTTTCTCCTTTGTCCTCCCTGGTATAGCTAAAACTAACATCTCTATTGAGCTTAAAGAACCAGGTCATTCAACTATTGAACACAGAGTGTTTGTTGCCTAGGGAAATGAATAATTAATGTAGCCTCACTAATCTGATATCAAAGGGAAGGAAATGTAATAGCAAATAGGCCTATGTGTAAAGGGGAAAAAAAAAAAAGGAAATAGCAACATCCTATCAGCTATGCTTAAGTGATTCACTCACATGAACCTGAGCTGAGGGTGCAAACTGAAATGCTTAGTGAAAATAGGATGACTGAAAAACCAGAATAATTTCTTTTGCTGGGAAGAAAAGTGAGATGAAGGAAGAAAAGGTTTCTGAGCCTGTTCAAAAGAAAGCAAAGAAAGTATTTTCAGCTGAAGATTTTGGACTTAGAGATGAAATCACTGCTGCTAAGCTTGGCTATTCTCTGAGGTAATGAAAGACTCAGCCTGCTTGTATTTCTGTATCTTCTTCAGTATATCCTGCCTCCGAATGTAACTTAACTAAATCTAGAGGTAGAAGTGCATTTCATTTTCCATTCACTGTCAGAATATTTCTTTTTAATGGTTCTTTCTCTATTAAAAGGTAAGAATGTGTTGGGGGGATGGTGGGAGGGATATATTCTGAAGATATTCCTAGAAGCCTGGTTAAATTTTTGAAAGGCGATGCTGTAGTCCAAATGTTCAAAATTGTTTTAGAGCCAGTACAATTCACAGAGAAAGTGTGGGAAAAGAAGGGTAAAAAAGGAAACAGGAGCTGGTGAACAGGAAGTGTAACCACAAGAACATTTCTTGAGATCGTTGAGGTCCCCAGAAGCTGCAGTGAAATTTATGCAAGTTTCTGTTTTATGAAACAACTGAAAAACTGAGTTTGCAATCAGAAGTGTGGAAAGGATGGGGAACTCAGAGTATAGTGGGAAGAATACTCTAGGGGACTGTATACACTTTTTTCTTACCTTGCTATGTATATATTAAAGCCTTTTTTCCATGAAAAAGTTGCACCAGTCTCTTTAGGTGCACAGTTTTAAATAAATACGATAGATATTCCTAATTAAGCTGAAACCGATTTCTCTTTAATTCGGGACAATGAAAAACTTGCATAAACTATATCAAGTAAGAAGGTCTACACAAGAACCTACATTTGCTAAACAAGATTGGTTTAAAACTTGGTTTAAATTGAATAATGTAAATTATTCTTTCTGCTGTAAAGAAGGCTTCCCGCATATGTATTGTCCACATCAGAGGCAAACCTGATACAAGTATTTCACAGCTGTTGAGAGACAACTAAAGATTCACCATTTTTCAGAGAAGTACTTTGAAAAAGAAGCTGGAAATAATAAAAATTTGTCTGTCTCATAAAAACAACAACAGCAAATACCAGCACCTTAAACAAACAGGAAATTCCATATACAGCACAAAATCAGAAATAAAATACACTGAAAGACAGAAGAGCCTGTTCACCAAGCAGCTTTAAGGAAAGCAGGATCATTCACAGAGTCAGAGGAGCATCACATTTAGTTTGATGAAGAAACCAGCTGACAAATTCAGAGAATTCAAGGCATGTCATGTTTAACACCCTGAAAAGTGAAAAAAGAGTTAGTGACACGTCTTTGTTTTTAACAGATTGAAGCTAAGTCAGAAAGGCTGCTGTGTTTGCACGTCATAGGCAAAGAGCACATGCAAAGTCATGTTCATCCCTGCTCTGTTCAGCACATAAGGGAACTGCAATCTGGACTTTAAAAAGATCAGTGTTGCATTCTGCTGTGAGGTGGGTAGAGCATTAGAAATCTGTTGTGGGAGAAGGAAACTGAACTCCTTTCTCAATAGGTTGATACGGAGATTTTCTCTTCTCCAGTGGTTCATATATCTTCTTGAAAGCACAGCAAGCAGTAGAAGAGAGTCTGGTTAGAAGACAGACTGCTCTGATCTAGGAAATAAAGCAAAATACAGAATTTGAGGAGAAATAAATGGCAAATTTTGCAATATTTTAAATGAAAAATTTCCTTCCTTTACAACCATCTGTATGTTGCAATGAGATGACCATGAGAGGAAATATGAAAAGATAAAGTATATGAGATTCTTTCAATAACACAGAATGGCAGTGAAGGGAGAAAAGCAATTCTGATAATAAATGTGAGCTAGGGAAAGAAAGAAGGCATAACTGAGAAATAAGAGAATCCATGGACTAAAAATACCTAGTGGTAGTAGTAGGAGACCATTACATGGCTGACTGCAGACTAATTGCATTTGTTCAGTCATTGTGAAAATGGATACAGATGGGATGAACAAGTTTGGAAATATCTTACTGCTAAAGAGAAAATAAAGCAAATGTTACGTGGTAAACCATTACCTAAGATGATGTTGGAGAGAACTCAGAAGATCATATGACTAATGTATTCTTTTCTGCTTTAGCAGCTCTTTTAATTAAATTTACTAGTTCTTCTTTTCCTGACAAAAAGAAATGGAGGATGGTGATTGGATGAGAAAAAGGAGGCCAATCTTAACTGGTGAGATAGGTTTTTTCCGTCTGCTCCTGAGTAAAGCTTCCTTGCTTGAAACTGAACTTAGTTTTGTTAAAGTGTTAGAATTAGTTGTAGAGATTCCAGTGCCTCAATGAGTGTTTTGCATTTTCTTCACTGCTGTGGTATTGGAAGTTCTTAGTGGGATGCCTTTGGAGGCACAGTCCAGATTTTACAAGATTTTCTAAGTAGAAACAGCTGGGGAAACAGCTGATATCAAACTAAACAATTCCTCAGAGGTCTGGATACCTTCCAGATTAAAAAGAAAAAGAAAAGCCCAGACCTATCTTTTGTATCTGATTTTCATATACTCATAGTACAGCTAGTGGCAACTGAAACTCACAGCTGTTACTCTCGACTGCTCTGATTTTATTAAATGGTTCCTGGAAAGTTATTTTGAGTTCCAGAAAATCTTGTATTGGTCAGAGGGAAAGCATAAAGTATAAAAACTGTCTTCCAGCTGCATAAACAACACAGTGGAGTCCTACTTAGTTCTCAAAATAGTAGGGGATGGCTGATGTATGCCAGGGAGGAAATCTGCCTTGCCAGTTAGTGTCCATCATTTACCACAGTTCAGACAGATTTGCCACTCAGAGACACCAGGCAGCCTTTGGGCCAGATGGCTGGCATGTCACTCTCTGCAGCTGAGGAAGGACACGTGGTCCCCTCCACTGGAGGAATCCTGAGAGGCACAGGGCACTGTGTTTCTCTGAGCAGGGTGACTGCGACATTTAGTGCGAGTCTCTCAGAGAGCTACCTCACTCTTCATCGCTGCACCACAGGTAAATCAGCTTAACTGCATGCACTTTTCTCTTTGTCTCTTAAAACACCCTGACACAAAACTAGTACATTTTTTTGTTTTGCAAAATGCTTCGAGGCTGCTGGATAAAAGCAGAAAGAAAACGCAAAAGACATTTTGTGAATAGATTTAAGTCTGAGGATTAAAATACTTCTGCGTGGTGAGCAACTCTGAGGTACTTACGGTACTTCTTTAGGCACTCTCAATTACCCAAATAAAGAGTAAGTGCAGGCCCTCGAGCTCTGATAATTTAGCACAGATTTTCATTCATTTTGACTAAATTGCTACAAACTTACACAAGCCACATTAAGCCTGAAGAACAGGAAACAGCAGCAGGAAGGACCTGTCAGAGAAGACCTTATGGCCTTTGAAAAAAATCCTAGAAAACTGTAGAAAAGATTAAAATTACACCACAGAAACTCGGAAAATTGAACTGCCAGGGGGAAAAAGAGCTTGTGAAGAAAGGAACAATAGGGAGGGGAGGCTGAGCCAGTGATAGTAGTTTCAATGTTATTTAGAAGAAAGAGGAGGTCAGGCAGAGCAGTATACACCAAAGAATTGTGTCTGGAACTTCACAAATCAGAAGGAAGAGCTCATACACTTGCTAGCAATAATCCACATTTCTCACATTTAGCTGAAAGCAACAGGGAAGACTGGAAAAGCACTCCTGTGGGTACATAACTAAGAAAGTTTAGAAAGCATTGCTTTTCACTCTGAGAAAGATGGATATTAAATATTTAAATGAATGTAAATGCAACTGTTCTGTTCTAAGTCAGAGAAAATCCAGAAGTGCATCAAAGATGTGTGTGGGTTTTGGTAGCAGGCTTTCCAAGGAAAGGACCTGAAAAGCAATTACCTGAGATGTAATACCTAAACACCTGTCTGAAAACCAGATGCTTAAGCTGGTATGACAAAGCCATTTTCCAAATATGTGGGTTGTGACTGCAAAGGAGAGGCTCTGATTAGTATTCACAGATGTGTGTCCTTTGGACTCCCAGCCTCGGCAGCCTTCGTGCGTTCTTCCATGAGAGCCCACAAAAGACTAAGCAGAGATGCCTCTAACAGGTACATTTCCAACAGTGACTCTAGAACCATGGCTGGTTAGGTCAAACAAGAGCCAGACTTCCTGGTTAGAAGCAGGAGCAGCTGTGTGGATGGCATATGTGCCTACAAGTCTGATTCTCTGTACTTTGATATCAGAGGTGGTCCTAAGCAAGTCACTTAAAAATAGTAATTTGGAGGGAATCAGTTGTATTGTTGTAATGCCTAATGCCACAGCTCTGAAGTCTGGCTTACATAGTTTGACGTATTTACCTGAGTGGAAGCTTTTGCTAGGTAACAGAAATCAAAGATCCCATTTCCCTTGAAAAAACAAGTGGAAGATTCAAATCCACTTCAGTGGTTTTCTAGGAGAACATTCTCAACAATGAACAGATCATTATTCCAGTAGAAGGGAGTAGGAGAGACTGCCCCTGCTGGGACATGCCTCTTGACTGTACTGGCTGGAGCACACTTAACCTAAGGGTCCATATTACGTTTAGAGACAATTGTTCACCTGCAACTATGTCTCAGGGATAAAGAGTCTTCTACCTTTTACTTTGTAGTATCTGAGGCAAGGAGCGTGCTGAAAGCCAGCTGGCTATTGCTGAAACAGAAGCTGTGTGTTGCATGCATTATGATGTGGCAAGACAGTGTATAAAAATGGTTTGGATTGCACAGTCCCTTGCAAGTGCACTGAAGGACAGTGCAGGTCAAAAAAGTGTGGTACAGTCTTGTTCATGCTGCCTGGTGTTCTTGGTCTTTGGTTCAGCTGTCACAGAGGCTGTGGGTAGGTGTGGGCAAACGTGTTAGGGACCATGTTAAGCAATGCGGCACAGAGTCAGGTGGGCACAGAGTGTTCTTCGACAAGCCTCCAAACCTTGTTCTTCTAAGGTGCACAAGTGCAGTCAGAAAAGGGTCAGCCCATGTACAAGAGCAAAACTTCAAGCATCTAAGTAGCTTGACTGCTGGAAACAAAAATGATCAATGGAATAAAAAGGAGCTTTTAAGAATCAGTGCTTAAATTGTTTTCTGGTCTTAGTGTTCCTCAGCATATCAGCAGTGAGGGTAATCACATGCCCCTCTGCTCAGTGTTGTGAGGATGAATAACATAATGATTTTACAGGATTCAAATAAAAAAAAATGAGAGCCGAACAAGGACTTTGAGCAGTCTGGCCATGAAATGCAGTTTGACTGCAGTAATATCCTTCAGTGTTGGAGATTCTCTCAGCTCTGTCAACTGCAATTAACTGCACAATTGTAAATGGGCTGTAGTATTGCGTTGAAATTTTCATATTTCAGTTACCTCTGTTGCAGTGCTTAAGCCAGATTCCTCTGATCCGCACTGCTGATGAGGATATCAAAAATTGATATATGTAATTATTCTTGCACTCCCTCTTTTCATGTGAATCTCCTACATCACTCACCAAAGTCCTCAAAGTATAACATGTCAGCCTCCAGGGTGCACTGAAATCCCAGGTGGGTTGGGCTGTCTCTGTTTCATGCTATATGCTGCATGACAGCACTATGATATAGAACCCCATTCAGCCTCCAGAAACTGGAGATTCATTGCAAAGCAGTGTGTCCTTGCCAGGCTAGGCTTAGTTCATGCTATTGTATGCTGCAAATCAATCTCTCTAATGCCAGAATTTGAGTTCTCTCAGAAATCCTGGTAAGTTGTTTTTCCCTCTGTAGATCAGAGAAAATATTTTAGATGTCCTTTAGTGTGTTGCTTTTGCAGTGCCTTGAAATCTTCTCAGTTTTATGGATCCCTTCTCCATAAGGCTTTGGTGCAGTTCCTGTAATCTGTTACTGCTTCCAACCACTATTCCCTGTGAAGGACACGCTGTAGGAGAACTTGTTCTTTTACCCAAGCACATAGCACCGAAACCTCTTTCCTATGAGGACAGGCTGAGAGATCTGGGTCTGCTCAGCCTGGAGAAGAGAAAGGTCCAGAGATGCCTTAGAGCATCTTCCAGTACCTAAAGAGCCTGTAAAAAAGATGGGGGAAAAAACTTTTTAGTAAGGCCTGTTGTGATTGGACAAGAGGTAATGATTTTAAACAATAAGAGGGTTAGCCTAAACTCAATATAAGGAAAACATTTCTCACAATGAGGGTAATAAAAGAGTGGAGCAGGTTGACAGGAGAAGTGATAGATGCCCTAGCCTTGGAAATATTCAAGACCAGGTTGGACAGGGCTCTGAGCAACCTGATGTACTTAAACAAGTCCCTCCTCATTGCCAGGGGGTTGTACTAGATGACCTTTACTGGTCCCTTCCAACCCAGATTATTAAGGGGTAAAAACTTCAGTGTTTGAACTAGAGTTAGTGCACTGGGTTACAGGGAAATGGGAGCTCTGGTTTTGAGAGCTACAGGCTCATTTCTAAGGTGTTGTATAGTTTACTTCATTTGTAAGAGTACTCTATCCTGTTCCCTGGGCTCCCTGGGCCTGTTAGGAAGAACATTGCCAGCAGGTTTCCTTCTGCTCAGCACTAGTGAGGCTGTGTCTGGAGTGCTGGGTTTCCCAGTACGAGACATTGGCACACTGGCGCAAGAGAGAAGAGCCACAAAGATGATGTGAAGGGACTGGAATATGTGCCACATGGTGAAAGGGTGAGAGAACTGGTACTGTTGAACCTGAAGAAGACAAGGGTCAAAGAGGATGTAGATGAAATGGAGCCAATTTTTTCTCAGTAGTGCCCAGTGGCAGGACAAGAGGCAGTGGACAGAAACTGACACGTAGGAAATTCTACTTCAACCTAAGAAAAACACTTCTTTTACTGGGAATCTGAGTGAGCACTGGAACAACTACTCCGGAAGGATTGTGGAGTGCCCATCCACTGGGGTATCTGGACATGACCCTGAGTAACTTGCTCGAAGTGACTCTGTTTTGAGCAGAGGGTTTGGACTGGAGAGTCTTCAGAGGTCCTTCCAGTTTCAGTGATTGTCTGATTCTGTTTTATCTGTTTCCAAGGTATAATAGGGACACTACAAGGGATGTCGAAGGCTGTGAAGTGCTTAAATACTTCAGTAATAGTGTGAAAAAATTACCTATAAAGCCAAGTCTTGAAAATATAGTTTTCCCTGGAGAATACTGAAGAAAGAAAAGGCTGGTCATGTCTTCATGCCTAAATACATTGCTCTCTAAAGCCTGTGCAGTTTCAGGTGTTTTGAGTGCAGTCATTTGCTATTTGCTCAATTACAGAGATACAGTTCAGGTTGCCCAGGCACATTCAAGAGCTGTATCAGGAACTTAAAATGAGTCAGTGCTGTAACTAAGAGTTTTCCATCTTTGATTTTGTCTTGTTTTAGCAATCACATTGCAGGCTGCACTGCCTAGATTCAATTCTGGTACAAATGGAATTTATTTGTTCCTTTATTAATTGTAAGAGGAAATTGACTTTGGTATGTATGCTAAATAGCACAATAGAAATATTCCACAGTCGGAAAAGCCTAATATTAAGTTACATTGTTCCATTGTTTTCCTGTCATGGCATATTTAATCGTTGCCGAGCATTCTGGTTCACTTCTGTAATGCCATGGCGGATTCTTAGTGGAATGGAGATTTTATCTATCATGTTAATGAATGGTTTAATAATACAGTAAGAAAGACTACTCACATAAAATACTTTAATGATGGATGTCAGAACAGTTTCTAGAATGGATTTGTTTTAACAAAGGCAAATGTGATTCCTCAGGCATCTGTGGGATTGCTACTAATAAAAAGAAGAAATATCATTAAACTGGTAACGTTACGTGCCTATGCTTTTACTTTTATAACATTTTACTAGATGTTTTTGGAATGTAAGTTCTAAAATATTTTTTTGTCACATTTATCAGTGGAATTGAAGAACCAGTCTTCATTGCAATGTTCCCCACAGGATGTTCCTCTTGTAGCATGTCTTCACACTCAGAAGTTAGAAGACTGCCACTCTGTCTCTTAGATTTGTGTTCCTTGGGAATAATCAATAGCAAATGAGGATGCTATAAAAAATGCAATTAGTGTTCTGTATTTGAAAGAGTATTATAAGCATTTTTTTCTTTGTTTGACTAGCAAGTCGTGGCTGCATTTTGAACCTAACAGGAATAAAGTCTATAGCAGGCAATTCAGATTATTACCCTAAAGTACTAAGTGCCAAACCTTTACTCCTAGTGTTTCTGTAAAGATATAATTAGAAAAGATATGGTATTTTTTTTTCTGATACCAGAAACAGAAACAAGACAGGTATGGAAAGGAGAAATCCTGAGTAAAAGTAGAAAAAAGGTGAACAGATTTAAGGACACAACAGGTTTCTTTACTGATACTCCTTATATTATAAAATAGCAACTCTTCTTGAATGCCTTCTCCTGTAATGTCATACTAATCTCTAATATCATGTAGGAAACTGTTTCATTTAGCGGTCAACACCAGCGAAATTTCTTTTGCTTTCTGAATTAGGAAAAAAAGGTTGCAAATTCTCTGACTTCAAAAAGTTGTAAATTATATGTCTCTTTTATAAAAATATATCCATGCTTTGCATGTCTTGTGTTTATCGTAGGTAATACACTAGGGAGACAGTCTTTCCTCCTTGCATTAAACTCTCCATGAAGTTTCCTCCATGAAACTCTCATTTAGGAGCATAGTAAACCTCAGATTAAATTATTTATTCAGTCTCTCTGTGTTTTTGTTGCATTGGAACCATAGAGTTGCAAGCTTATATTAAATATATTTCAATTCAAGTTGGAAACTCTGCCAGTGGCCAGCACTTTGTGCATCAGATGAGAGAAGTAAACAAACAAACCAAAATCTGATTGTGTACTACTAAATATCTAGGGGAGAAACTTCATCTTCACTTTTGCTAAGGTCATTATTAGGCATGAAGCAAATTACATGAGTGCTTTTGTTCCTAACATTTATGTCCTATTTTTGTCCAGAAGGAATTTTTGGAAACCTATTGCAGGTAAAAAAATTATCTAATGTAGTGTACACATATAATACATGTACATGCGTACGCATATCTGTTCCATTCGTATATGTGTATGTATATAGGTATATCAAGTAATACACAAACAGAATATGATATAATTTTAGTCAGGCATAAGAGATTATTCTGAGAAATTTTCCAAATTTTTAGTTTCATCTGTGAAAATAGCATTTAAAGGTCAATTGCAAATTGTTTGTAAAGAATTCTTTTTCTGTGTTTTTTGCCCTGACAGCTGTACTCTAAAGCTTTGACAAGTTTCCAGGGGAACTAATGTCTGCAAATGTGACTGATAATTGAGTAACACAATTTTATTTCCTAATGGTACTACTAAATCTATTTGGCACAATGCACTTTCCTGAAATCTTTGTGTCCTTAAAAAGTGACCCTTCTTTTTTACAATTCTATTAAAAAATATATAATTAGTGCCCATTATTGCACAAGTTTTGATTTGTCCTTTTTCCTACTACTCTAGAAAGCTGGAAAAAGATGTTTACATACAGGCTTACATAACTGTTTGGAAAGGAGTTAGATGTCTAAGACCAACATGGCAACCAACATTACAAAGTTACTTTTTTTTTTTTCTTTTTAATATGTATTACTCATGTATTTGTGCCTATGAACAAACTTAGAAGAGTCGGAGTCATTTCAGGGCAAAGCCTCTCCAAACCTATTCATGCATAGTCTGGAGTAGCAGCCATTAGACAGGTACTTGGCTACCTACTTTGCCATAGGGACCCTGTCACAGGCACTGCCTAAGTGCCTTAAATAGCTGATTATCTGCTCTGAGGTCAGTGCTGGCTGCCATTCTCCTCCACTTCCACTTGCCTCTCCTCTTCTGCTCTGTGGTTAATGCATTGGGCTCAGCAATCTGAATTTATGTCCCTGTTTTTCCTTTCCAGATGCTGGTTTTAAGAATGCAGCTTTGGCGAGACATACATTGTATGATTTTCACCTTTTCTGTATTGAAAGCTTCTCCAAGGTGCTCTGTAATTGATTGAATAAATTAAGCATTTCATCTTGCAACATGGAAAACTTTTAACAGGTTTTATGATTTCATGTATTTGTTATCTCATGTATCCACAGGCCCCGAGGCTTCTTTCATCCAAACAGGTTCCCTGAGAGCAGGAATTATTCCCACTTTACTATGCTAATCTACAAATGCTGTTTTTCTTGGGAAGGTCATTTTCCATGACATCCCAAGCCTTGAGCTCCCAGCTAAAAATAGCACCAGGGAGCCCAGAAGTGCCTGTCATTTTTGCAAGGCAGCTTCTTAATAATAGACCAGCTGCAGGAGGCACAGGTATCTGCAGAGCAAACCTGTCTGTATCCTCTAGGGAAGGTTGGAAAGGGGAGAGAAGAGGCTGTGTCAGACATGAGGAAGCAGCCAGGTCCTAAATGAAGTCCATGTGGTGTAATTGTGGTACTAACCAAAAGCCTCTGGAGGTACAGGAAATGTCAGCTGGTAGCAAACAAAGAAGGATGGTGGTTGCTCTTTGGCAACTTAGGAGGCATCAGAAAAATAAGCTGATTGCAAGCTCGTACAAACACATGGAGGCAATTTTCCATGCATCCTGTAGCTCACCTTCTAAATGCCTCTTCCCTAGATGGTGTGAATGCTGGAAGTTTCCATGAGTTAAGAGTCAGATGGACAGATCTGTAGGGAAGAAAATGAACTCAAAGGTGTCAAGTACCAAGTCACCTCATCTGGCCCAGGTGGTCACCAAGTCACAAGCTCTGGAATGCTGGGAGAGAATTTGTTGAAACAGAGAATATTTTTGCAACCAGCATCTTGATATAGGCATATATGTAGAATCAAGAATTTATTGTTAGCCTAGCTAATGTTTTAACAGTCTACTGCAAAAATGATATAGTTTATCCTCATCAATAATGCCCTTAAAATTGTTATGCAAGAAAATTATTGATAGCTATGCATTTTCTCTGGTGTTGTGATCATCTTTCTAGTGTACCTCTGGGTGTCAAAATTAGGATTTGAGTCTTCCTCAAGATAAATGGTGAGCCAGAACAAATTGTCAGCATCCTCAGCTCTCAGTTGGGCACAGTAATGGGGGTGTCCCTCTTTCAGTCCTGGAGTTTTCCTATCACAACCTGCCTCCTTCTCTCTGTTTCCCAGCCACACAATGTGCCCTCCCCCTATCCCCATTGCCCCAGGGTTCATATTTGTCCCACACTGACTAGGTAGGGATGCCAGCCCCCTGTCCTGGGTGCTCTCAGGGTGAAATCAGAGCAGGGAGGGCCACAGGCATGTGGCCATCGAATGATTGCTGCCACCATTAAAAACAGCTCATGCCAAGGCAGGACATGCACATCCTGGGACCCTGCACTGCCAGCTCTAAAGTACAAGCCTCTGGCCATTTGTTTGATAGCAAACCCAAAATTAAGTAAGTTGCAAAATGCTCATCCTGTTTTGGTCAGTTTTTCCCAGTTTTGGTCATTGTCACAAATACGACACAGATTGTTGGACTTTTGGATCAACCTAGTACTGCTGTTTTTACTTGCCAATGCAAGACTCCTTCAGCTTAGGGCTGAATATCTAAAGGAAGGATTCATGAAGGAGCAATCAGATCTAGAAAACTCACAACAGATCCTTTTGTTTCTCCATCCCTAGTCAATAGATATTTTACAGATCACTTCCAGTCACTCTTGAATCTCTGCTAGTCTCCCCCAGAAAAGATAATTTTTCCATTAAAAAATGATTTTATTTCCTCAGAATGACAGCAAAATAAGTTTTCACTTCCTCTTTGGACAAAAAAACTTCAAGTATGTCTATACTTGTAAGTTCAAGGCCCCATAATCCAAGGGGAAATGATCAGTGATCTGCTGCACCACTTAGAAATATACAAGTCTATAGGGCCCGATGGGATCCTCCTAAGGGTACTGAGGGAGCCTGTGAAAGGGCTCACCAAGACACTTTCCATCATTTACCAGCAGTCCTGGCTGAGAGGGAAGGTTCAAGGTTAGAAAATGTGACACCCGTCTACAAGAAGTGTCAGAAGGAGGATCAGGCCTGTCAGCCTGACCTTGGTGCAGGGAAATGTCATGGAGCAGATCATCTTGAGTGCCACCACATGGCGTCAAGGACAGGACACCCACAGGGTCAGGCCCAGCCAGCGTGGGTTTAGGAAAGGCAGGTCCTGCTTGACCAGTGTGGTCCCTTCGGTGGCAAGGTGATGTCCTTAATGGATGAGGGAAAAGTTGTGATTGTTTTCTGCCTGAACATTGGTACTCTGACACCACTTCCCACAACATTTTCCTGGAGAAGCTGGCTGCTCATGTCTTGGATGTGCTCTCTTAACTGTGTAAAAAATTGGCTGGATGGCCACTAGAGAGTGGTGATGAATGGAGTTAAATCAGGTTGTCAGTCAGTCACTAGTGGTGTTCCCCAGGGCTGTGTTAGGGCCAGGCCTATTTAATATTTTCACAAATGATCTGGATGAGGGCATTGAGTGCACCCTCCATCAGTTCTCAGATGACACCAAGGTGGGCTGGACTGTTGAGGGTGTCCAGAGAAGAGCAACACGGCTGGTGAAGGGTCTGGAGCACAATCTGATGAAGGGTGGCTGAGGGAGCTGGGGTTGTTTAGCCTGGAGGAGGCTCAGAGGTGACCTTGTTGCTCTTTACCACTCCGTGAAAGGAGGGTGTTGGGGTTGGCCTCTTCTCACAAGTACCAAGTGACAAGATGAGAGGAAACTACCTCAGGTTGCAGCAGGGAAGGTTTAGATTGCATGTTAGGGAAAATTTATTCACTAAAAACATATCCAGGTAATGGAAAAGGCTGCCCAGGGAAGTGCTGGAGTCACCATCCCTGGAGGTATTTAAAAGACATGTTTATGTGGCTTTTAGGGACATGGGTTTCTGGTGGACTTAGCAGTGCTGGGTTAACAACTGGATTCAATGATCTATAAGGTCTTTTTCCAACGTAAACTATCCCATGATTTTATGACTAATTCTGCAAAGCCTCAAGCCACCTCTGCTTCAGGTTAGAAAGGTGGGATGCACATTATACCTTTACTCAACAGTTGTCATTTATTCTATTCAAGCATTTCCCCTCAGAAATCAATGGATTGAAAGCTTTGTAATTTGCAATAGTTGCAATAAATATTTTGGTTTCTAAATAAGCCTCCAGGCCATCCACAGTGCTTTCAAAAAAGGCATGTCTCTTCTAAACTTGCAGGAATATTTTCTGTGGTACAGCAAGACTACTGCCTGCCAAACTATTTCATGAGTAAAACTTTCAGGACATAAAATTTTAGTAGTGTAAGAAATTAGAGAAGGTAGGAAGGGGGCATCTGCATCCTCCAATGTGCAGGACAAGTCACCAGATCACAGTGAAAGATACTTCTGCCAGACCTCATTCAAAATTGTCAGTGCTCCAACTTTGCTCCTGTTTAGTGTCTTTTGTCATTTTGTCTTTATTCAATCATCACAGGATGTCAAATACTGTAGGTGCAGAGAGATCTATAGCCACATGTCCACTACTGTTCCTGCAGGCCTCCCAGGATTCTAAGCCATAAGCAACATGATGCTGCTTTGATACTATGCTTTAACTTCAGTAGTTTGCTACATTTTTCTCCAACCTTTGCTATCCTTGTTTAAAATAAAATTTAAATGAAAAGCCAGGGAAAAGAATAACTCAACTTTTTGGTTATTCCACGACTGTTGTCTAGAGTTATGCTGTCATACTCAGAACAATAATCACATCTGGCAACTTCAAGTGAAGGTTTACTCTTGACTAAGGGGAAATAAAATTACAATTGATGTAGAAGAGGTTTATTTGTAGAATGACCATTTTTCTCTATTGCCCTATACAGAGGTGTCACAGAGATAGACAAAGATAGATACTCTGAAGAGTACTAACAGGTCCACAAACTGACAAAGTGCTTATTTATAGAGAGTTGAAATATTTCCCAGGGGTCTATCTTAACTGCAGGACCCTTTTTATCCCAGTGTTAATGGACTCTGATTTTAAAGGCAGAAGCCACTAATATGCATTTAAGTGGTCTTCATGACTTCTCACAGCAGAAAGTTTCTCTTTTTCCTTTTTCTTTTTATTTTGTTTTTAGCAGCCAACGAATACCTTTCATTTTCAGCACACAGGGTGGGCAGAAAAAAGGCTCAGGAGCACAGGTGCACCAGGAGAAAGGACAGAATTTTGCTTTAGCGATTAAACTTGTATCCAATATTTAGCAGAACTGAGAAAAGCTCAGCAGTGAAATTCCAGAAGAAAAAAACTCTTTATTCTGTCTAGACAATTACTACAAGGGGCCTAGAAAAATTAAAGTAGAATTTGAAGTGGTCTTTAGACTTTTCCTTACAGTTAAATATGTAAATTTCGCACAATGATATTCCAACAAGTCCTCCATTTTGCTAACTACAAGACATGGGAATACTACAATTACTATCACTCCCACAATTCAAGCATTTAAACAGTTGACAAATGGAAATAGTAATCCATACTGCCCATGGGGACAGTTTTGCAATGATGAGTAGTGGTTAGGTTAAAGAAATGGTTAATGCATCTCTGGAATCAACATCTTCCTAATGTTTTGAAACAGCAAACACAGATGCATTTCTTTTAACTGATCTTTATGTTTGTTGAAAGCCATATACATTTTTATTTTTGTTAAAAGCATTTTCAAGTTTTCCAGTAGTTATTTGCCGTTTGTATAAACAATAATGTTTAAAATCTCTTCCTCATTTCCAATGCATCTATGTAAAACTCTTTTTAGAGGAAGTCCAGTTTGTGAAATTTCCTGCCTTTCCCATTCAACTTGGTGAGAACCAGCTACTTCTATCAGGCACTCTGCTTGGTAACTGAGAAGAGCAGTTCCTATATCAGGAAGCAGGCAAGAATTCTTTCTTCTTTTGAGGTTATTTAAAAAACAATTTATTTTTCAATCACATGCAGGCACTCAGAGTGAGGCTCCACTTTGTGGGAAGGCTTGTGAAGCAGAAATAGATCCTACGTCCTAAAAATATTTCTAGTCTAATGCTTTAGCCACATTCAGATTTGTGTTTCTACTTCAGGAGGGCCCTAATGTCAAGCAGATGGAGGAGTTCTTGCAGGATTGAGCAAAGCTAGGACAAGAGCCAAAAAAAAAGCATAATGATCAACAGAGAGGTGAGGAAGACAGGCAGAACAAAAGTGTAAGCATGTGGTAAAAGAAAACATCTGTGAGAAGTAAAATGGCTGGGGTTTATTTTCATTTTAATTGAAAAATACCAGATATAACCTATAGAAAATGCTACAACAAGGAATAATAAAACATTATTAATGAAAGACATCTTTCTGCTATGAGTTTTATCAAAAGTTGTTACAAATACCTGTCCTTCCTCTAACATAATTCATATTTTTGTTTTTATTTCCTAGAATCCAGGCAGGTATAAAAAGCAAATCACAACCATACTGAAACTTTATCCATTCAGGAAATGTTTTGCAAAACATACAACATTGGAAATGTCCCAGCTAAAAGGCATCCAGTTCAATGACTGCAGCACATTCCAGTATTTGAGGCAGTCCAACTGGAAATAAACAAGGTGCTGATTCTCCATCTAACGAATAGATTCATAGCAGGAGAAAATGCTTGTGTTGATAATGTCTCACCTTTGCTTACCTGTGGTAGAGAAAATCGAATTCAACCTGGAACTGATGCTAAAAAGGAGCTCTATTAGAATTATGAGGAGAGGCTAACACACAGATGATTATTCAAAGAGCCTTCTTAGGAAAAGGAGTTGTCTAAAGTCTTCAGGTTTCAGCATACATTATCAGGAGGGAAGAAGAACTACTTGAAATATTGGACATGTAGGAGATGTGTTCCCTGGAGCACCTGACCAGGATTCAAATGATTTAGCTTCAGCTGCATCCCAGCACAATCTGAATAGTTACCTGCATGTTTTTCTGCCCAAGCAGGTAGTCAAATCAGTCGGTTAGAGTCATGTTTATTCTCTCTCTAGTAGTTTCAGGTGAAGTAGAGCTACTGTGACAGAAGAAACAGAATCTGCGTCACAGTATTTTAAACCTGAATGCTGCAGCCTAGTGTCTTCCAAATTGTGGTACACCCCAAAAAATATGAATGCTCCATCTTCTTCCAAAGAAAAAGGTGCAAAAAGGTTGCTGTAGCAAAGTATATTCTTTTACACAGCCCTCATCTCCAATGCAGCACACTTTGTTTCGGTAAGGCTTGTACTTCTTTTGGGATTTCTGGAGCCAGATTGTCAAAACATTTTCCTTCATAAGAGGTATGTTAAGAGAAAGTTGAACCAGAAGATCCCACTTTTGGTTTTTTCCCCTTCCTTTTGTTAGGTAAGCTACCTGCCTGGCAGAGCCAGCCTGCTGTCTAGTGTGGATTCTTTAGGCATGTATCTCTCTGTCTCCATGGTTTATACAGAGAGACCAAGCCTGAAAAACATTTCTGTATTCTACCTCGTTGATGGCTTCATGACACAAGTGTGCAAGATTTAAGAGTATGAGAAAAAAAAAGTTGTGAGAGACAGATGTTAGTGAAATTGCTTCAGGCAATTTCTGGAACGTCCTCCAGTAACAAAAATGTAGCCTAGTTAAAAAATTTCTAAATACTCATGGTAGAAATGATATAAGGCTTTTCCTTTCCTTGCTTACATAAATCTACCTGGAAATCTTGCAGTCCAGTTGAGTTTATTTAATGCAGAATAAATCTTTATTCTATTTTGCCATCTATCTTATATTTTTAGTATCCATATCTTGTAAATTCAGTACATGATTTTTAGTGCATCCGTGTTCAGATGACTAAAGGCCAAGATGGTCTGATCTCAGTATAAACTTTTCATTATTTTGTCACAAAAACCTAAATTAATTTATCTAAAATAAATTAATCTAAAAATACAGTACCACTGAATACAGTACCACTAGCTTTGCCTTGATGCTTTTTTCCCCTCATGTTCCATTTTTCCAAAACACACAGCAAAGTTATAAAAAATTGAAAAGTAGGACTAATAATGAGTCTCAGCCAACATGATGTTTTTTATTTTCCTTTCTGTTTATCAAAGAACCACACTTTTTTTTTCTTTTTTCAGCATGGCACAGTTCCTTAAGGCATCTAATCATAAAAATGTTGGCTCCAATCAAGGAAAGGGAATGAAATGTTTGGCCCAACCTGAGTGAAAACCTATTGAAAAATCCCTGCTAAGAACACAGTCTAAAGCTGCATTCTTTGACCATGCTTTCTTTCTGAGCAGTCAGCCTGTAGAGTTATAATTTCCAGCCAGATCTCACAACTCCCAGAAGATGGCTGCAGGAACTGGTGAGAAGCTAAAATGAGCATCAAAGATAAAATTACTAACACTATAGTTGAAATGATGTGTGAAAAACTGGAATAAAAAAAAAAGGTAATTAACTTTGAGACTACTGCCAGAGCAAAGGCTTCATAATGAGCTGTGCAGATTATTCAGAATTGGGGGATTTAGTTTTGTTTCTAAAATAGAATGCAGATTACCTTTTAAGTGTCTTCTTTTTACAGTCTTGTTTGTGAGTAATCCCATGAACAGCTGTTTAGCCCAACACTTTGAGCAAAGAGCCCAAATGACTGACCTGATGTAACCTCTCTCCAGCTACTGCTCCTCATCTAGACTGTGATCAGAGACTCATGCCACGATGCAACGACTGTGGTTAATTAATAGATTATTTTCTCTCCCCAATTGTAGGGCTTCACTGAAAAAAATATAGCAAATAGCCAGGCTGCTGCCAAAAGTAATAAAGACGTTGTTTCATAAAAGGACAAACAGGAATTGATTCATTATGCCTGAGATGTGCAGGACAATATTGCAAATTAAACACAAAGGATTTTACTATGTGATATTTCACATGCATTTGACTCTTACTTTTATACACATACTTAAAACCTTTGGATGTTCCAATTGTGTCCTTACAGTTAAGTCAGTCTTCTGAATGTTGGATTGTTTAAGGACATAGGCAGCAGCTGCACATGTGTATTTCAGAATTAATTCTGCTTTTACTGTCCAAGACAAGCTGGAGGTTGCGAGCTGTTCCAGTTTGTATTATTACCAGACCCCATGATTAGATTCATTGATATCAGGATGTGACAACGAATTCAGACTTCTAAAAAGAAGCCAGTTTTAGTCTATTTATGATACAGGTAAAGGCTTTTGAAGTGTACCAGTTTCTGTCACTAAGGTAAATAGGGTATGAATATTTAGACAAAGACAGACATTCCCTGGATTGCAGACATTTTTAGATGGATCTGCCCAGCTGTTGATCATCTTAACAGTGGAAAGTGTATATAGTTGCTTGAGAGACATGAACGATTCTCCCTCAGAATCCTCTTCACCTTCTGCATGTGTTTGTGCTGTGCTCTCAGTCATTGCTGCATGATCTGTTTTTTTTTGTATTTGGAAAGTTGGTACAGTAGTCTGACTGGAGAATCATGTAATTTCCCCTGACATGCAAAGGCCAAAATGAGAATGATGTGACACTTGTATTAATAAGGACTGGGAAATAATTATTCTGGTTTTGCACTTATTCAGCCTTCTGCCCTACTCTTCTCTGTGACTATGAATGAGTGAGTGAGAGTGATTTTAAGGAGCTTACAAACAGCTCCATTTATGCTGAGGACCTGATCCATGAAACAGGTTTCTGAATTAGCCCAGGCTAAGAAAGAACAGATGAAAGATGAGTGTATGGAACAGAAGAGTTGTGAAGTTCTCTTTTTCCTCTATTGACTTAATAATGGGTAATGACTTTCCAGTCTGTTCCTGAACGATTTAGTAGAGTATGTTGGCATATTTTTAGTTAATCAGTAATTATTATCTTAATATTAATTGCAGTTTGTGAAATGTAGTGAAAAACTTTAATGTGTCGATGTGTTGAAGAAATGAGGCTAAACCACTCTATGACTTTGCAGCTTCAATTATTTCCATATTTATTTGGCATAGTATTTTCAGGCTAGGCATATAAAACAAAAATAATAGCTTGAATTGATCACTCAGGATAGCAAGGCCCACAGTATAACCAAATTCTGACACTAAATACATAATATCCTAGTAACAGCTGCAATTAGTAAAAAAAAAAAAAAAAAGAAAAGTGTCTTGCCAGAGAAGGAAGGAACACAGAGTAATTACTAACTTGTTCTACCTCCAGCATCTAAATGGGGTTTTTTTTTCAGCCTTGATCAGTTATTAAGATAAATCAAGTATACATTTGATATTTCATTAATATTGAAATTAAACAATTTTGTAACGTATCATTAGTTTATCATATTTAATATGTTGTACATACACAAAGTTGAAGATAGACACATATATGCTAGAACAAATCAGATATTAACACTTTTTAGAATCACTCCCATGCACCAAAATCATAAAGAGGCAAAGTTGAAGTACTCTGTAAGCTAAAATAATGTATTTCATAGCTAAAGTAATACTTGAAAGATAAAAGTATTATACTGTAGTGGCAAATTCTTCTTTTCTGATAAGAATTCTTTTTCAGGAATAGTTTGTCATAGGAGATGGTAGCCAGTTCAACAGCACTGTGCTGACTGCTTCCTTATTTCAGATGAAATAAGTCACAGAGGTCTGACCAAGCCTGCCTGCACTCTCAGGACTTGAAAGGATGAAATATGCTGTTTAGCTGGAGTAGCCCCTGGCATTTACAGTTTTTGCAATCAACAAAGGCTGCTTCTGCCAAAAAGATTACTTTCTGTGGCCTAGCGAATGCCTGGGAGCCTGTGTAGAACAATCTACATCCTATAGTACCCACACAAGTCATGACTGCAATAACCCAGAGAAACCCTCTAGCGCTCATGACTTAGTGAAATCTTGTTTCAAGCTAATCTGCAACCAGAATGAGATCATCATTTTCACTCTCAGATGCCCTGTTCCTGATAGAGGGTGCTAGGCACCAGACGTGCACAGCTGAGGCAGCTTCGGGCCAATGTGCAAAATTCTCTTCTGCAGAGAATCCCTGTAATGAGAATTTAGAGACTTGCTGGACTTTCTGCTTGGAGGAATATTTCCTCTTGAAAGAATTAATTCCTCCCTTTTGAAACACTAAAGCCTCTATAATGAAGTAATCATCAGAGCTGTAAGTCAAAGTGACAGATGGTCTCAGATGCTATGACCCTAAAAATAATATATTCAAGGATATCAATGAGCGGATCTTACTAAATGTAAAATGTGGAAAGTGAAAATTTCCCAGTTGGCTTATTTGCTGTAGTGTTCAGAGGTTTCAAAATGTAAATTCTACTCTGCTCTTGTCAGACCCCACCTGGAGTGCTACATCCAACCCTGGTTCCCCAATATAAGAAGGACATGGACCTGCTGGAGCAAGTCCAAAGGAAGGCCCCGAAGATGATCAGAAGGCTGGAGCACATCTCCTATGAAGATAGGATCAGAGAGTTGAGGTTGTTCTGCCTGGAGAAGTCTCCAGAGAGAACTTTGAGCACCTTCCAGTACCCAAAAGTGCCTACAAGAAAGCTGGAGAGGGACATCTCACAAGGGCAATTGTTATGATCCTATTATTAAGAGATGCCTCTGCCCAAATTAAGGTGCAAACAAGACCTTATGTCAAAGTCAGTAATATGGATTCTATTCAACAGTGAATGTGAAGAAGAGAGATAGAAAGAAATAGGAAAGAGGGACTGGGAGAGAAAAAAGAGTCAGAGACATAGAATTACTAGAAAGCTATCACCACCCCGTGGATGCAGGCAATATCCTGTTGTCTTTCTTCTTCTGCCCTTCTCGGTGGTGTGGAAGGGGTATCATCTTTTTACAGTCCAAGTTCAGTATCCACAGGCCATAGATGCCACGTCCATAACTTGGAATGGCATGTTTATAAGCAGTTGCTTCCTTTCCCACATTCTGTCAGAGTGAGAATTTTTTCTGGATGCATTAACTAGGAGGTGCTAAGCAAAGCTCACCTCTGCTAGGCCTGGAATTAGTGCCCTCCTATTGCACATTCCTCTCCTCTGTGCTTCCCTGAAGTTCCTGTTGTGGTTGTTTATCCTATAGCAAATTCCTTCTGCTGCCTTCATAGTGTTTAAAGGCAGTTGTGATCTTTAAGACTCTTATAGCATGTAGTGACAGGACAAGTGGCAGTGGCTTTAAACAGAAAGAGTGTAGGATTAGATTAGATTAGATTAGATTAGATTAGATTAGATTGGATTAGATATTGGAAAGAAATTTTTAACTGTGAGAGTGGTGAGGCACTGAAAGAAGTGGCCAGAGGAGTTGTGGATGTCCCATCCCTGGAGGTATTTAAAGGCAGGTTGGTTGGGACTCAGAGTAACCTGGTCTAGTGGTAGATTCCCTGCCCATGGCATTAGAGTGTGAACTAGATGATCTTTTATGGTCCCTTCCAACCCAAATCATTCTATGATTATGTTTGAAAATGCCTTCTTACACACTTCTATCTCATCATAACCGAGGAATTGTCTTGTGATTCCGGAAGCTACAGTATCTGAGGAAGTTCATCTACGGCACAGGGTCTTTCAGGAACATCAGTTTGTAGGATTGAGGTTTTCCTGATCTGTCACTGATCAGAAAGATTTGAACAGCAGTGCAAATGATACCAGAAAAATCCCATGTTCTTTGCTAAGGTATTGAGGTTTTCTTTTGTGCTCGTTGCTTAGAGGCCACATTTTTAGCACTCTTTGATTTGACTGGATTTTGTCTTGCTACACAAATCTTTGCTTACAGACTCTGGGGAATCCTCTTGGAGAAAAGACCTACCTAGCAAAAAGCCATCAGACCCTTGTTGCAGTTTAACAGTAAATTTATGTCCTTGTGCTGACAGTTTTATTTAGTAGGTGTTCAAATATGAAGGTCTCAAATTAACTTAAGAGTAAAAAGAATAAACCTAAGAGAATGTGAGTACCAAATCAGACAAACCCAGTGAAAGAAAAGGAAATCTTTTTATCCCTTTAGCTAGAAAACTCCCCCTCCCCTTTCTCTTTTTTGGTGTGTGTCAATCTTTCTTTTGTAGTTTAGGAATGGTATTCCCCAATTTAGTGTTCCCACCAAAACACTCCAAACCATGCACTGCTTGCTCATTTCCCTGTGCCCCACCCTGTTCCCCTTCCCACTGCAGCAGGATGGAAAGAATTGGAGGCACAAAAGGTAAAGATCACGGGTTGAGGTAAGAACAATTTATTGGAAACAGCAATGAGATAAGAAAGCAAATGGTATCAGCTACAACATCCATAACAAAGTGTACAGGATAGGCAAACGATTCACACACAATTGTTTGGAAACAGTGGTATCCAACCACACACTTTGCCACCCTTACTCAACTGGAAGCGACCCCTTCCCCCTGCCCCCAGCAATGATGTGAGGTGGTCCAGAATAACCTCCAGGCCCTGGCCATGCCCCTCCTGGCTACTGCAAAAATTAACCCTGCCCTGGTGGGAACCAGCATGTTGTCAAACACAGAAGAGCTCTGTACATGGAGCTTACTGTCTTCCTAACACTTCTCACTTTTCAAATTCAACAGGGCAGAGGATGTGCAAGTTTATGTCACTCATGTTCCTAACATATCCTTGGGGTATGACAGGTGCCATGAAGATGCTGCAGGCTTCTTGCTCCCTGACTGCCTGCTCCTGGTCTCCCTCTCGCACAAGAAATGGCATTCATTAATAGATTCATAGAATCTTTTAGGTTGGAAAAGACCTTTAGAATTGTTAAGTCCAAGCAATAAATTGGCACAGCCAAGTCCACCATTAAACCAGACCACCAAGTGTCACACCAAAATATCTTTTAAATGCCTCCAGGGATGGTGCCCACCACTTCCTTGGGCAGTGTGGTCCAGTACTAATAAATATTAACAGTGTCTGTTAGAAATACTGATTCTATAAACAAAGGACACTTATGCTAACACATCTGCAAAAGAGACTTCGCTCACAGAAAAATAGGGGAGCAAATAATCAAGCAAACTGTACACAAACATCTAGAAGATAATGAAGTGGCACATCCAAATGGACTTCTTAATCCATCCAGAATTATAAGTCCTGTCAATGTGGAGGAAGTATCAGAGTTCATATATCTTATGTTTCAATATGCAATGCTTTCCATTATTCTATAATTAGTTAAAGAAACATGAAGTACTACATGAATTCATTTTATGCAGGGGAAAAACTGTCTAGAAAATAAGACACTGTCAGAGTGGGAGATATGCAAAGCAGCATTCCAGTAAGGGTTGATCTGCATACAGTGTTTCATAAAATTTTCATGATTAACCTGAGTCAGGAAGTTTGGGGACAGAAAGTGGGACAGTGGAAGCAACAATAGGGAAAGTATGACTACTGAATCTGCAGATGGTGTCAGACTAGGAAGGACCTTAGAAAGCAAGCTTAGGATTCTGGATAATTTTGTTGAATTGGATGAACATTCTTCAAAGAAGACTGCTTACCATTAGGAATAAGAAGCAATACACTCAGTCAGGAACAGTCCTTTATGTTAACATAGCAAGAGTAAGAATTGGCAAGAAATCCTTCTGTAGGGAAAAAAAAAATTATAGTGAAGAATATAAGTCAGCAATGTCATGTTATTGCTAAAAAAAAAGGCAGCACTAAACCCTCTACACTGGAAGATAATTTCTATTTTTATATCTCTATATATGGGTAGAGAAAGAAGGGATTATATCTTAAAACACCAAATTCCACTGCAGTCAGCATTGCCAGGGTTTCAGCAGGGCATCAATGGCCACTTTTGATGACATGCTTCAAAAAGGCTGAGCAAAAAGGAATTGCAGGGAGAACAATGAGAACACTAAAAAACATCACCTACAGGGAAAAGTTAAGTCAGCTGAGGGTATTTAATCTAGAGAGGAAAATGTCAAGGAGAGACGTAATAAGAGTCTTTGGATGTTAAAGGTGTTGCTGCTAAAAGCAAGTGAATAAGCTCTACGTCTGTAATAGGTAGGGGGATAAAGTAATAGGTTTAAACTCAGGAGGAAGGATTTAGGTTTGACATCTGGATATCAGGCATACTACCTGTTCCCACTGAAAGAAGAAAATTTAAGACAATTGAGCTTGATTTATCTCAGCAAGGTGACTGCACATAATAGGGACTTAGGGAATGATCAAAACTTTCCCAACAATTACTGAATTTGATGCTACTCCAAGCTGTGATGTGGTGAGAGGAAAGGCATGGAGTACAGTGTAAATAACATTGCAGAAGAAAGATTAAAGAGGAGAATTAGGAGGCAGTAGGTTAAAGGAAAGAAAGGTAAATAAATTAAGGTGGTGAGGTGAAAGTAAGGATGCACCCAGAAGATAAAAAGGTAAGTACAGGAGTAAGAAAGATAGAATCTTGCACAGAAGGTCCAGTCCTGGCTGGATCCATTTAGATGTCTGGGGTAGAGACACAGAAAAGTAGTCCAAAATATTTATTGCCTCCCAGACTTTTCTAGACAACAGTGCTTTCCAAACACTTAAAACCACCTGGCAGTTTCATCACTTTCTCCTTCCTTGTTTTCTCACAGCAGTTCATTGCACAGGCCCAAGATTTCTCAGTCACTGCTCTCAGAGACTGATACTTCAGCAAACCCAGCCCTTTCTGTGCTTGACTGTGGGTACCAGGAAGTAATTACTTTGGAAAGTTTAGTAACGAGCATCATGTAGGAATTCTCCAGCAGGAGACTAGGGGATAAAGTACATTTCTCCATAGCACCATTCCGACACCTCATACCTTCTTTTTATTCCTGCAGGTTCCTTCTTTACTCACCCCATACTTCCCAAACGCTGCAACATGGGAATCAAGGGAGCTGTAGGAAACAATGTAATTTGATGCTTGACTACCTCTTCCATCTGCAGCCTTCAGGCACCGCACAGCAACCAAAGCCCAGGAGTTAGGTATCCAAACAATACTACTGAGGGTCTGGCACTAACATGCTGGTATCTTTTACTGTTTCTGTAGTATAAATATAAAATAATCATCATAAACCTTCGGAGTATAGCTGACGCTACTTGAAGGATACATAAACAGCACAGAGATGGTTGTCCCTTTTGGGCAGGTAGTTATATGCTCCCACTTTTTCTGTGGCAATGGAACGGAATCACTAGCCGTGATGATTTATCTGTGAGTGCTAGTGTCAGCAACAAAATAACAGGGAAGAGAACCATCAAACAGCACTCAAGAGGGAAAAATGTCTGAGCAATTTGCTTCCCATGGCACAAAGTGTAGTGTTGCATCTTTGAACAGCCAAATATTTAGGATCACACAGAGGAGGCATTTAGAATTGGGAAAAACCCCAAGTTCATTTAAAAAATGTGTTTTCCCATTAATGTTTTCAGCCACGTGTCTGTAAATCATTTATCAGCTAATTCTCTGCAGGTGCATTGTCTTGGAAGTACAACTTTTTCCCCTCTCAGCAACACTGCTTAATTTGATGAAAAATGTTGTCATGATGAGCTTCAATAATTTTCCCCTGGCCAATAATTCATTGAATTACAGCCAGACTAGTGAAACTTTATGAAATTAGAAAGAGCCCCCAACAAATTCTTCTGCGAGTAAAGGAACTGAACCACTCTGGTGTTTAATTGCCTGGGAAAGGGGTAGGATGGCTGTGACACCAATTTAAAGAAGTCACAAAGCTGCTGCAGTTATTGGGAGGTGCAGGAATGTTGCTATAAGCCAGTGTTTTTTTACCATCTTAGAAAAAAAGTTACACATGAATTATGCAGAAGGCTCTAGTTTTTATCAAGCCTTCTGCATCATGCCTTTTTTTAGGGAATGTTTTTTAGCTGGGTTATAATTGGGATTAGTATACTTTTTCAATGTAGGTTGTTTGGATTGGTAGCAACATTCATAGGAAAAAAATCTTGATGATATTAAGATCTGTCAAGCTGAAGAGAAAGTCATGAACAAAAACCAAACAAGGTAAAAGGGTCAAACTAATAGCAAACAAGTAGTCTCTCAATCTTTAGGCAATAAAGATTTCTCCAAATCTTGTGTGCAATAAAGCTCTTGAAGACTGAACACAAAGCTCCACTTCTGTCATTTCTGCCCTTTTTGGCCAGCTGTATCCTCACTTTTAAGATTGTTTCTTAATCACAAGGGAAGAGAAAATTAAACTGGACAGTGCTTAGGTCCCAGGATCTGTTCCCACTCAGACATAAAAGATAGCTTTCCTGAAGGGGAGTTGCTCTTAAAAGGTGCCATTGAAGTAAAGCAGCAGCAGCAGACAGCAGGTGGCCATTATTTCTGGATTCCACTGAGATAAGAGGAATTTTTTTTTGTTTTGAACAACAGACAAAATTCAGAATTTGAAAACAAATTTCAAAAGTTTTACAATATAAATCTATGCTTCTGCTTTCACTTCATTCAGCAGGTTCCCTCTCCTTTCCTTTCTCTCTTAAAGAACAAACACCGTTTTGATAAGGTTTCCTCACACAGGGATTCTGAAATCTCAGCTCACAGTCCTCCTTCACTTTTTCAGAAGGAATTTTCAAAACAGATGAAAGCTCTAGAAATTGTTTGTTGGATGTCCCAGGCTATTTCCTTCATATCAGAAAGTGGGCAGTCTCCCACAGTAGGAAAAGCATGTATCTTGGTTTCAACAAAATCGTTAATGGATACATTATCCAATGCTAACTTTTCTCTTTTTTTCTTATGTCTGAATGATGATTTGTGTTTACTTTATGCAGATTCAACAATCCTTAAAAAACAAGCTTTTCTACGCTTCCCACCAATAAAGAATGTTTCATGACTGGACAAAACCAATCTACTCAAAGCTCATTGCACATAGATGGAAAGAGCAGCTTTTGAAATCCCACTGCTTTTCATGTAATCAGACTGATTTTTGTAGAGAAGATTGTTCTTGAGGAAATAAATGTGAAATAACAGTACAGCACCCACAAAATTCTTGGAAGGATGCCTAAGGGGGGCTATCCTGCATAACTACTTAAAGGATGGGAAGCTGAGCAGCTATGCAAGACTGGATAGTGGTACTGGACAAGACAGTGCAGTCCTTCTGCATGGCAATGGGAAGAGAAAGGTAGGGGACGGATGCAGTGACATCGAGTGCTGTGCCCTCTTGTTTGCCTTGGTACTGCAGAGGTTTCCTTGGGTAAACAACATTCAAGAGCTCCACTCCGTTTCTCCTGGGTGTTCTGAAAGCTGGTGACAAGGATGTGCCCTCAGTCTGGCTTCACTATCCCTGAAGAGCACACTGGGGCCTGTAGTTCCTGTGACTGGATCGGGGTGTTTGGAATGATATACTTGCAGCTAGTGCTAAAGAGCTTGCTGAAGTGTGGAGATATGGATTGCTTATGTACTGCCTAGGAGCTAGCTTACACTCTATGTGCTCTTCTTTAGGGAAGAAAAAAAGGTGTATCAGGATGGCTCCAGATCACTAAGCCGGTGTTGGAATTGAGTCGGTCATTTCTGTGCATATTCGAATCTGTTATCCCACAGTTCTTTTAGAGTTTATCACTTTTTAACCTATATTATGTGGTTGGTTGCTTGCATGCAAATATGTCTTCTGTTACGTATCATATAGATGCTGAATCATGTATATATTACATAGTTGTACTGCTGTGGTAGACACTTAATAGGACAAAAGAAATTGATGCACTATTTCAATACTACTAAGAACCACTAAAATGCAAACTGCAGTTTCAGTTATTACAGAAGACAGTACTGTGAGGGTTCTTGTTTGTGCAGAGATGGCTAAAAGTTCAGTATAACATGATTTTCATGTGAAAGCAAGAAATTCCTCTGATTTTGTGTGAGAGATTATTCTATAAAATATTTAAAAACTTTGCTTTCTGGTTGGGTGGAGATTTCTGTTTGGTTTTGTTGTTGTTGTTTTTCTCCCCTAGGTTTCACTAGAAGATAATTTCATTCATTTAGGAGAACCAAACAAAGCAGTGGTGCTGACAGCTTTTCACTGTCTGAGGTAATAAGGAGTCTGCAAGTAAGAAGGAGTTGAGCTTTTGTAGTCTGCAGGAGAAGAAAATAAGGAGCCATGTAATAGCTGCCAACAGTACTTCAGGGAAAGTCACAAAGATTAGGAGACAAATTCTGCAAAGCAGTCACTGATGATACAGCAGGGTGCAAAGGGCATCAGTTGTGTCCTGGGAACTTCAGATGGAATTTCAGGAAAAGCTTTTCCACTAATAGGTCACTGCAGCACAGGAACTGCTTACCTGGGAACATGGGAAACCTTGAAGAATTTCAAGAACTGGCCTAGCAAAGCCAAAGCTGACCTGAAAATGAATTGCTGATACTTGTGCTTTGAATGACACAGGGGACTAAATAGCTTTTAGAGGTCCCTTCCTGGCAACATGACCACGATTCTTTGATTGCTTACTAACCTGTAGTGCAAATGAGAATTTTTGTATTATTAGCAGTTGTAAAGCCATTCTAGATCACCTATCCACTGGAGGTATAAGCACAATATTAATTTCCCAGAAGAACTATATTACATTTTTCCTGTTAAGAAACAGTTCCAACAGTTCATTTTTCAATTTTACCTTCCACTTTAGACACAGGCATAAGATGTCCAAAAAAGGGTGTTTTCCTGAGATAAGGACATACATAATAACATTTCTGCCTTCCCAAAACCGAAAAGTTAATGTTGGCCTTCTGTTGATGTTATATTGAACAGTATTAACTAAGCACTGTTGTTTTTTGCATAATGATATCAGCTAGCAGTGCCAAAACATCTTTCACCACTGTGTCTGTTGCTACCCATAGTAAGAGTGAATCATTGCCATAATGAATGGCCAGCCTAGGGCAGGTAAATAATGGAAGAAAGGGAGTATATATAGTGGAAAACAGAGGAAAGGACATAAGCCATGATTCACCAAACATTGCACAGGATGGAGAAAGATGAGCTATTAGATAAATTATGTTCCTCTAAGGTCTAAGTCAGTGCTACCAGAACGCAAATATCTTCCAAAAATTGTTAAAGCTGGTGTTGGTTTTGTTTTTTCCACTAATGAACAGAGTGGAGTTTTCAGAAAATCATGTTCTTTAGCCTCCCAGGGAAAATAGACACTTCTGTAATGCTTTTGATGAAGTGTCCTGGGCCTCTGCCCCTGCTGCTTGCTGCACAGGCAGTGAAGTTCCCAGTTCTTCTTTCAGAAGGAACTGCAGACAAGTTTTTGTGGCAGTTTTATTTCATTCACTGCCTTTGAGAGTATATACATATTGCTCAGGGCAGAGGCATAACTCAGTGGCAAATTTCCGAAGTAACAATTCATGTTTGGATTTTCTAACAACAGAGTCATGCCTGACTCATTTATAAGTGGAGGGAGAAATAATATCAAGAGCAAACACACTTGTGGATGTAAAGCTCTCTTGCAGTGTTCAAACACAGGAAAGAGTCCCCAGTGAGTCCTGAACTGGTTTGTTTCTTGGGTTTAGCTGATCTAACAGATTAATTTTTTTTTGTGTGTGCTGTTCTGTAATTCCTGTGAGCCAAGGGTGAACACCAAGGCCAGATGTCTCAAATATTTTTTCCTCCTTTAGGAATTCCAGATTGTGTTCAAAGCTGACCCCTTTACTTCTACATGTTGCGGCAAAGTGCTGCCTACAAGACACTGAAGTAAGAGCACTTCAGCTTCCAGTAGTAGGCGCAAAACAAAACCATCCCACACAGCTGAAGAACAGCACAAACAAAGTGTTTTGGACATTAGGAAGATGCTGGTATGGGTGCTGTAATAATGTGAACAGTCATATGTTCTCAAACATCTCCACAATTATGGAGAAGTTTCTGCAAAGCTTGATGAGAATATTGGAATTCTGCTTGTCTATAATATGAAGCAGAGCACAATACATTTTACCAAGTACATGTGCCCCAAAGCCCTCGTTCAGCTCTCTGGTTCCTGTGAGATAACATGTAATGTATGTCCAATTTTGCAAGACAAGTGATCTGCATTGGTATAAAAAATGACTGGAAAAAGTCATGTTAGGAACAAGCCATTCATGGTTACAAACTCCAGAGACACCTGTTCTGGTTCAGGAAGTCCCTAGAGGGGTGGCAATTTAGTTGAATGTGCTTACACTCAGAATCTATTTACATTCCAAGTCTTGTTATTGGCATAAAGGAATAGTTTAACATCAGCCCTAGTAGTATTTTAACAGACTAAGAGTCCAAATTACTAGTCCATTTACAATAACTTGCCCTCTAAGTTTGAATTTAATATAGAGAAACCTCATGAATAATGCACTTAAAATTGTTTACAAGAAGATTTATTGATATTCTTGTCTTTTCTCTGATGCTCTGAAGAACCTTCTAAGGGCTCTCTCAGGTCCAAGGTCAAGGAGCTGAGTTTCCCTCATAAAAGGTGCAGGGGGATTGTGACAAGTAATCAGTGTCCTGATGTATTTGCTGTGTGCAGTGTGAGGATGACCAGGGATCCTTTTCCTCAGCCTTGTTTCTCTTTGGAGGTATTTAAAATAAAGTTTTATCACAGCCTACATCCTTCTCCCTGTTTCCCAGACAAAGTTTGGAGAAGCTGTTTGTCCCACAGTGACTACACAGGGGTGCCAACATCTGCCTTGGGCACTCCCAGAGGAAAGAAAATGCAGGGATGCAACAGGCATGTGTCCATCAGTCAATTTGATGCCACAGGTAAAACCTGCATCCTTTTTTCTTAGTGTTAAAAATCTTATTTGTAGGGTAACAACTATGAGAAAATTTTAAGAAAATATTGTAATTGTTGTATGTTATCTTACTTTATAGCCTCTTCCATGTATGTTTGCTGTTGTCTGCTGCTGAACTGAGGGCCCCAGACTAGACAGATCCTTGGCTTGCCCCTTGCAGCCCTCTTTATGTCTCTGTAAACAGAGGTGGAGCCAAGAGCCAGCATTCTGTCAGCTGTACATAATGCAGATGCCTCTTAGCCTTCTGAATTTTTAAAAACACCACCTAAAGAGCACATCTTTAGCAGGGATGCATCATAGTTTGTGCTGCCTTGAGTATGAGGGTCTGGCAGAACACAGGGCACTGGTAGATCTGAAGGAAGAACAAAAGAATCAGTGAGATGTGGGATAGTTTGCAGAGCTGTGGGCATTTTTTGGCAGGGTAAGGAGCATGATATGATGCTGAATATGTGAAGAGAGGCCAGGGAAGGTGAGGTTAGCACAAGAGTGCTGGTAGGGGATATGGGAGAGCTGAGAGGGTGATGATTCCTCATGCAAGCATCATCTGATAGCAAGAAGAGATCCATTACATATTTTAGTAAATTCTTCATTGTATTGAGAGTGATTGACCCATCATAGAGTTCCTGTTTGTGTACCCAACAAGAGTTTTCATCTCTCAGGTGAAGATAGATAAATGCAATCTTAATTTATGTAACAAAAACTGTCAACTGAAAAAAAGACTGCATTGTGTCCCAACAAAGTTCTTTCTTGGTGCCTGCTGAAACATGAAGGTTTTTGCATAGGAGCAATGAATAATTTCAATGGCTTTTCTTAATTATTTGCACCTTTGCTGTAGTAGTTGTAATACACTTTTTAATGCATACATTTTAGAATCTTCTCAACATCTCTCTCCTTTATTTTCCTGTGACAACATTACCAGAGTGGCCAGGCATTTTTGTCCTGCTCCATAAACAGGAGTAAACTTCTTAATGGAGTAAGTGCTGGCAAGTTATTACTCATTGCTTTCCTAAGCTAGTTATTTCTCCACAGAAAATGATTTTCATGTTGCATTTTTTCCTCTTCTGCAATGCATTGTCAGGGGATGCATCCATCAGAGGAATGAGCTGGAGTAGCTCCTGTGAGATCAATGATTCAGATTTTGTGAATTATTATTAATCTGACCCATACTGACTTTCTGATATATTGTATATTAAAATTGTGTATTGAATGCAAACATTTATTTTCACTAAACAGAATGATAAGAAACTTCTGTCTGAATGCTTTATATGAAACCTGTTATTAGGAACTTGTTGAGGTTATTGATCCAAAAAAAGCAGGGTGATAGGTCTGCATTTTTATACACTGCATATTGGATTCATAAGCCAGTTCATCTAAACAATCTGCTTCAACACTGAAGCAGTGTTAACTGTTACTTTCCCTCTCTTATTAAATTACTTTCTAAATGAGGTATGTCTGATTAAATCATTTTAAAGACCAAACAAACAGTTCCAAATTTGATTAATTTGCTATTCATGAGCCACACTGAAGTCAGAAGAGGCTTTGTTTAGCAGTAAATTGATATTAAACAATGCAGGTTCATGTTCCTTCAGTATCACTGAAAACCCAATAGAGAATATGCCTTACTTAAGCAGTTTATGACTGACAAAGAATTAATCACATTTATTAGCCTCTTCTTGCCTGTACTGTAAAAAGTTAGGAATATTTACACTGAAATAATTGTTATTGCTGAGATGGAAAATTTGTAATCAATAGAAGAAGAGGGCCCATACTTGTGACAGTGTCAACCATCCCCTGGGGTTTTTGGAAGAAAGATGAAGATGACTGCAGTGGAATTACACTGATGTATATTATCATGAGAGAAGGCCCAGTCCTTGGCATTTCTGAGATTAACTGGAGGCAGCAAATAAGGATGTCATATGTCATGTTGTTGTGGCTTTCTCTTGCTTTTTCTTCCCTTGGAAGTCTTATATTAAAAGCCTCACTCAGTTTCCAGAATCACGAGACTGCACTGTGCTTTTACCTTCCTTTTAAAGATGATTTTTAAAGCCTTGGAGACTACTGGACAACAAGGCTTGCCCGTTGCATCACTTCCATTTGCATTTAACACTACAAACAATGCTCCACACGAACACAACCTGTTGACCCTTGCTGATGGAGGAAAGGAGAATCAGCTCATGTGGCTGCACCCACTCAGTGGTGCTTTCCATGCTCACTTGAATGTGTCTGTGTTTGCCATAATTTTGTCCTTTTCTCCCTATGTGAATTTAGCAGCATTTGTTTTTTAGGTGTCTGAATCTAGTACAAGTATCACCCTTCGTTTTATTAACCCTGAAGGGTAAGATATAAGATCATGCCCAGTGACTACACTGGCCCTGGCTATCACTGAACACAATCATGGAATTCACACTTTAACATTCTAAAATACAGATCCTAGGTTTAAGGACAGGTAAGATCCCTTCATAGTTAACTGGAAAGAAAATAGGCACCTCCAGAAGTCAATTCATTTGATACCAAGAAGGATCCCTCTTTGTTACAGGGGAAACCTAAATAACTACCTTGAACTAGATTCCCCATAGTGGCTGCAGCTTGATGGGATATATCTCATCCCTTTGTCTAAAGAAGGAATAGAGCTACAACCTCTACAGTCTGAAGTTCAATATGATGCATATTATTCTTAATGGTGAATACTTGAAAATGTCTCACTGATAGCTCACCCAGAACTGCAACAACAGGTCACTGAAGTTGCTATTTATAGCAAAGCTTATTATCATTTATCCTCCTCGGGTTGAGTGACCTTGGAATTTTTGCACATCAGACCCTTGAAATTTCATTTATTGCCTGGTGTCTGGCAAGGGAAGGAGACCATCTACATGCTCTGGTTGTTAATGTGAGCAGTAGAAGCAGTAATTGCTACAGTGCTCTACCTCTTCGTTTGGCTTTTTACTCTCACCCTGTGGCGACAGTGAAGTGTTATGGCAGTCCCACTTTGTAAAGAAGGGAGGAGTTACTGAGTTTCAACCTAGCACAGGTGCTGCTGTCTGGAGTGTCTTCTGTCCTTATCCCCCTCTTTTTAGCTCTTCTTGTCTCTTTCCATCACAGGCAAAATTTTCAAGGCAATGTGTCACAACCCAGAATATGGATATGAAGATATAAGTATGGAAACCATGGACAGTCCTGTGAGCTCCCTTCATTCTGATCAAATACTGATAAGCTCCCCTTCTGTTCCACAGAGATTAACTTTTATTGTTGTTGTCTATCCAGAAGGGTTTTCCTTTCTATAAAATCATGCAATTTCCCACATAGTGGAAAATCAGGTTCCCAGGCATTTGCACACATAGACCAACACCCTGGCACAGTGGTACAAACTAAGATAACAGAGCATTCTGGCTGTGGTTGACTTAGAGTGACTGCCATGACCTTGCAGCTGCAGTAACACCTTTCTTGTGAAGGCATTTTGTGTACAACTGCCTATAGCTCTTAAAATACCAACATAAACATAAGAAAACTGGACTAAATAGTCCTGCCAGTGAACCACCAGTAGCATCAGGGGGTTAGACCTATTTTATCCAGAAGTTTCCCTATGTTGAGGCAATTTTTTAAATTGAATTTTTAATTTCTGGGGATTCTGCAGTCATTGATGGCTGTAGTCTCAACACACCAGTGCACAAGATGAAGTCATTCAAGCCAAATTCATATTTATATCTGATCTCCAAGTGATATATCACTTTTATCCAGAACTGGAGCATGCAACTGCAAAATGTCCAATTAATTATTTTCAGGCTTATGTAGTGCTTATGATTAAAAGCTAGGTCTGAAAGCCAGGCTTTACATACAAAGAGGAAGCCTTGGTTCCCAGAAGTGATTCTAATTCTCACAATCTAAAAGATGAGGGCACTAAAAGCAGTTTGTTCCCTGAGTTCCACTGTCTGATTTAAATGCCCTAAGGAGAGCAGTCACTTCTAAAACAAAGGGCAAGCTATTCTGTAGGGCAACCTAAGGCTGTATCTAGCTATTTTTCATAAAGCTTTTTCCAGGACACTTAGCAGAAGACCCTTAAGAAAAAAAAAAAAAGGAAGACACTCACAATATACTTCCTAGCTTGCTCTTGGGTATGTGAACCTGAATCCTTGCAAATACTCCAGGCAAATTGTCTGAAAACTTGCTTGTTGTGAAAGACCACTCTGTCCTATTGTTCAGTCCTACAGCTGTGATGTCATGATGTCTGAAAGGACAACTTTGCACAGTCTCCCTCCAGCCAGATCGTGCACATCGTGCACTGCATTGGCCCCCTCAGAGAACGGGAATCTGTCCATCATCTTGTGTGTCCTGTTTTCGTTCCACACCACTAGTATTCCTAGGAAGTGGTGTTAATATCTGAACTTGCTCTCTATTCTTCACACAGATACGCAGGTTAGCACACTAGAGGCTTACAGGTAATACTAAAAGTTTAGATTTAGAAGTGGTTTTAGTCTTTTTCATTTCACGCATCACTCAGTTATTTAATACCTCAAAATTATCACTTTGCTTCTTCCCTCTTCTTCAGTTTGGAATAGGTAGTGTAAAAGAAAATAAACTCCTGTTATTTCCAGATCAGCTCTCTACATTTTCCTTTGTTGATTTAAATGGAATCCATTCCTTTGTCTTATGCACTGTGTAATACACAGTCTCTGTGGACTCCACAAATTATTTTCTGTAATCTCTACTGAAAGGTAAACTACTCAAAGAGCAGCGTAATCTTTCCAAGACTGACTTTTTCATTTTTGAAAAGCATACAAATAGATAACCAAATGGTAGGTCACTTGGGGCCTATTCATGATATAATCAGGCAGTTTCAATTTTGAAACACACTATTCCAATAGCAGGTTCCATCATTAATAAAAAAGATGTTTCTGTTGCTGCTGGATATTATGCCATCCACATTCTCTCTGCTTTGTGCATCCATGGAGAATTCCTGACTCCAGGTGCTTCTTTCCTGTCCTGTGTAGTTTAAGCAGATCTCTGTCAGTAGCTTGTAGTCTGAATACAGAGAACCAAATCTTTAGATGTAGTTACTGTATGTTCTGAGGGAAATCCTCTTGCTTTCTGCCTCTCAGGAGATCCATCCAGGACCTGGACATCCTGCTTCATACATATGAGTTGAACTAGAGAGATAAAGAAGGTTTCCATATCTCTGGGTGCTCTTAGTTAAATCTAATTCCTCTGATAATTTTAAAGACTTCTTTTATTTTCAAACACCCTGCAGTTATGCTCCTCTGCATCTTCAAATATGTTTCATAACAACTTCAAATACAGAGTCATGTTGGGAAAGAACTGTGACCCTACATGGTTTTCTGTTTTCCAGTGTACCATATTCAATGACAGCTTTGAATTTTTCAGTGAGAGCCCAGATCCTTGATCTTTAAAAAGTCAGGAAACATGATGTGAGATGAAAGGAAATCAGTACTATAGGTTGGCTTTATAAACATAGCAGACCGTTTGTATTCTGTCAACTATAGTACATATGAAAAGTGTGTCATTGTCCATCTTGCATGACAGCAAATATGCACCAAATTGCATAAATGCATAAATACATAAAAAGCATTTCTTCACTTTTTTCCTCACTCCTTTTAATGTACACTTTACATGTCCTATTTTTACCCAGCTCCCAGTAACTCACTCTAATCAGAAAAGGTCCGTGCATTGTTCAGTGTGCACCAGCCCAGCATGCTATTAAGAGTCATAAGTGCATATAAATATGTGCAGCTTTGTGTCTGCTGCTGCTGCATATGAAAGCGAGCTCACAGCAGCCGTGAGAAGCAGGGACAGATGCTCTTTTGCAAATGCACGTGACTCTGCTACCATAAGAGACATGGTCTTTAAATTTACAGCAGCACGTAACTTGTCGTGGCTCCATGGCACAGATGCACATGCACATGAGACAGTTCATTGCAGCACCTTTTAGACCATGTCTAATTTACCTTTCTCATTAGCCACGTTGCATGCTTGGTCATTGTACTCTAGAATGGTACATGTTTATCGTTTTGAATTTCAATTTCCAAACAAGGTGATAATGCCACAAGTAGATATGGAAGACAATAGCCCAGATTGAAAAAAAAAAAAAGTTTATAAAAGGAATCCTGAGAGATTCACTATTTATATATTAATCAAAACCTGTGTTCTGTTCATTTCAGCTTTGCATTATTGGCAAAGACAGATATTTTCTTATTAGACATTAAACTCTTAAACTTATTTAGAAAGAGTTTGATGTTGCTCATTTGCTTTAAATGTACATTTGATACTATTAAGAGCTGGATGGTTACTGCTCGATAGATGGTCCTAAAATTTCCTCTGAAGAACAGTGTAGGCATGGTTCCCACATTAAGAGGTAAGAAGGGATATGTTTGAGAGACTTATTATCTTGGTGTCCTGGAATCTACATCAGGAGATCTTGTTCTGGGCTTTGGTCTCCTTCATAGCATTATGGGTATAAATATTGTTTGTGCTACTGAAAGCCTTTTTTTTTACTTTTAGTTCATTTGTTTTTCTCAAGAAAGGTGATATCTTTCTCAAGAAAGGTGACAAGTAGGCCTACAACCACAGAGCACTTTAAAGAGAAAATATGCTACTTATCACCTAGGCAGAATGCTTAGCAGTGTTGCCAGTAGGTTACTAGCAGCCTGCAAAAACATTCCTATATAGCAATCTGTCCAAAGACCACAAAACACTGACATTTCACTTGAAAGTAGACCTTTTTACTGTAAGTATGTTAACCATGATTCTGGAAGATTGATTGAACCTAATGTGAGTAAATTTACAGACTGACTTAACCAGTTTCCCTGTCCACCAATCTGTTTCTCCGTATGTCCAAATCAACAGCAGAGAAGTTCTCAGGAGACAGCAACACCGTTTGTACTCTGAGGCATCCATCACAGGTGGGTCTGAGCTCAGCCTCCTGAAATATTTGCACCAGTGCCCACAACTGCCTTCCTCATCAGTGGCATCCAAATGAGCCTATCTACCTTCCAGAGTTATTCTACTGATCCATCTGATGGGAAAAAGTGGAGTGGTTGTCAGAGGTCTTAAAATTTGTAAGTTTTCCTTCGAAGGCAGTTGCCAGAGAGATGATGGAAGGCACACGGCCCAGGAGCCACCCTAGATATGTTATTAGAAAGCATTTAACGGTGCAGGAGCTGCTGCAATCTCAACAAACATCATATGTCATGCTTTGGTCTGTTCTCTAAGAATGAAGACGTGATAAATGAACAGAAGATCACTGAGACACAGCAGTGCCATTTACCTTACTTTTTCAAGGCACTGAATGAAAGTTTAGACAAGTAGCTTCCTTGGAAGTGGATAGATTGTGGTTCCAAACACTCACAGACCTGCCAAGAACGTTGATTTGTGTGTCGGTTTGGTCCATGGTTAAGAGGCCTATACTTGAGAGAAATACACGTCATTCTTTGGTTCTTCCCCAGGAAACTGATTAAAAAACACCAAACCTTCCTAAAATCATCCAAAATATCAATAAAAATACTTTTGTCCCTGTAATAGGACAGGTCATTCTTTAAGAGATTGTAGGGCTTAAGGCAAATCCCCAGTGTGCTCCATGATGTGACTTCTTTAATGCAACAGATGTTTAAAGATGCCACAGGCAAGCTAGGGAAGGAAAGCCAACTGCTTATCAATGAGCAGTCCCAAAACCAAAAAAATGTCCAGCTGGCTACTAATTTTAGAGTTCTTCTTTTTCTGGCCATTGCTATTTAGTTAGAAGAAGGCTATTAGTATTGCCTCCACTCAGAGACTCCTTCAAACAAAAGAGCAGCAGATGAGTGGAAATGGTTTTTGGAGGAAAAACACTGTGATGTGATGTGATTTGTTTTGCTCCTGATGCAGAAAGAAAGTCTCTCTTGTTTAGTACCTCTTGCAAAACTGCTGTCTAAAAAATGGCTTGGCATGTATTTTTTAGTTCTTATGAAACTTGCATTTTGAATATATAATTCAAAAAAATGGATGCTGAATTATGTTCATGCTAATAAACAATGTATACTACACAAATATGTGATATACCAGATATACATGGTAAGAAATTACAAACCTTGACAGAAGGAAAAAAAAACCAACCCAAAAAACCCCCCCAAAAAGCAACCAAAAAACCAAACAAACCAACCAAAAAAAAGCCAAACCAACCAACTGACCAAAAAAACTCCAGCAAAACTCCAAACACCTTTGACATACTTTTCTGCTTTTCAGGTTAAGCACTTATCAGTGATCGTATCAGTGATTTTATTGCTTTCAACCTTCCTTGGAAAAAAATAGTTAAAGTTCACTACAGACTGCGTTTCCTAAAGCTCAGATAAATTCTCTCATTCTCTTGATATTATTCTGTGTAGTTTTGTCACCCCTTTTTAATTCCATCTTCCAAAAATGTCTGTGGGTCCCTAGCCCTTAAAAATATTTCTTACTTTCTTGGATAAAAAGTTGCTGCTAGGCACACTTTCCCTTTTTAAAATCACTTTTACATATTCCTACTCTGTCTTGATATACATGTTGTAGCTGCGTTTTGCAACCTACTCATAAATTTCATGTACTTGTTCCAGCACACTAGTATTTAAAGAGATACATGGTGTGATAAGTGGTATAATGTTTGCAAGAAGCCCTACCATCTACAAAAACTTCTATAGGTAAAGAACAAGATAGAAATACATGGACATGTGTGCAGCTCATCCTGATAGACCTGCTTGAGGTCTTGGTTGGCTTGAAAGAGGAATGTGAATGAGTAAAAGAGCACAGCATGTTGCTCCGTATTTTAGAAATACTTGTGAAGAACTTCAAACTCTATAAAAAAGTTATCATTTGGTAACACATAAATAAGACAATACTCCATAGTTTCTGGATATGCTGAAATTTCTTAAAAATGGGAATTGTTTTGAGCAATAAAATGAAGAAGCTGCTTAGGCTATACTTTTTATTTCAAAAAACATAGTTTCAATACCAAATAAAATTTCAGATTGGGAGCTTGGAGTATACAAAGGAAAATGAAGAGCGCAGTAGGAAAAAATATTTCGAAAATTCCACAGTGCAACACAGAAAGTATTTCAGAAATGCCACATCTTGATCTTCTTGCCTTAGACAGCCCAACCAGACTTTATTACTTTGTTTCAAAAGGAACACAACAGAAACCGAAGCAGTTGGCTTGAGAAGGGTAGTAGATCATCAGAGAGTTGGAGCTGCTACCTATGTGAAGGGAGTTGCAAATGATCATGGCTATTACTGGAAAGAGTATGAAGAGAAGATGTGAAAAGGGAACCTAAAATACTGTTGCAACTCAGGACAGACAGCTACAACCCAGGAAAGATATTTTGGAGCCATTGCTGGCTGTCTTCCAAACTCACTGACCTGCCTTGCAACAGCAGCCAGAAAAGTCAGTGAGGCTGCGGGCATCATCAGGAAAAGTGTTGTGATTGCCACATTTCAAGAACGGTATGGTGGTCTTAGGGAAGGTACAGAGAAGAAAAATTGCAATGAAGTGGGATGTAGGGGTTTCTTTGTAAGGAGTGAGTAAAGAGGCGGTGGTTGTTTTGTGATTACTGGAGGAGATGGATAGGACATAAGACTGAGGTTTACAAATCGCAGAGGCAGAAGAACTAAATATGTAACTGGGCTGTTAACTGGATCCCATAAAGTACTGGCACTGGGTATGCTCAAGGAAACTGGAAGGAGACTGAATTGAAATGGAGAAATGAAAGCACCTCTCTGGGCTGTGGGTGGTGAGCACCTGGTGCCCTTTGCTGTGGGATATCATGGAGACAGACATGGTCAGCAGGTCCAGTGGGGGAGGGCAGCAGTCAAATTCAGGATCTGCAGGTCCACACACACGTCAAACACAACAAGCACGGCTGCACACTCTCTGGCATCTCTCACAGAGTTCTTATTGATGGAGGGGCATGAGGAGGGAGGGCTGTAGATAGTGGCAGTCATATGCCACCTCTGTGGGATTGTTAATCAGCACCCATCGGGCATTTTGTATATTCTTAATAAATTATGTAGTAAAGTTAATGACAAGATCTCATTACCACCAGTCTATAAAATGTAGGCAAGGAGACACTTCATTTATTGCATAATCAACAAACTGTAAACAAAAAAATAGAAATTTTCTTGAATACTCCAAATTCGTGGAAGTCATTGTGAGTGACGCAGAATAAGTAGGTCATCCAGCTCAGATATGAGCCTATCCACCAATTAGGGTAAAATCAAGAGGAATACTTGTCAGCTAACCCCTGAAGACAGGAAGAGATTCATTCTGTATATAATTTGTTAATCACAGTATGACTTCAGTTGGTTTGCTTGTTTTCTGTCAGAGTGTTTCTCTTGACCATGTAGAAGAAGGGAATTAATTCACTGTGTATTTCTGTCACTTTCTACAAGGGCAAAAACTTTAAAAGGGGGGGGGGGGGGGGGGGGGGGGGGAATGGGAAGTAATTTCCACAAATGCAAATGTTTTTATTTCTGCTTCCATTACCGTGGCAATATTGAACTCAGGAAAGGCTGGTGTGTTCAGCTCCTGCAATATACAGATTCTGTCTCACAAAAGAAAGGAGGTATATTCATGAATTTCCTGCACATAAATGGTTTCTTAAGTCTGTCTCTCCACTGGTCATGTCTGCGAACTCTTTCTTTTTCTTGTTATTGCCTGGCACTGTAGGGAGTAATTCTTCTTTTGTTTTTATATTAGACTAGCTTGATGTCCCAGAGCTGAGCTCCACACTGCTGGGAGACAGTGAACCATGACCAGTAAAATCTCCAGTAGCACACACGAAGTCCTCAATCTAATGATTGGAAAATACTTCATAATTACAAAACAGGAGTGAAACCTCAGGGTGTGACAGTATATATGGCTTTGTATGCATACACTAATTTTTTCAACTTTTTACCATGGTAGAAAACCCAGGCTTTTGAAAGTCAAATTGTTAGAAGTTGTAGGGATTTATTTTCTATGTGATTCTAGATGACACCTACTGTCACATTTAACAAGGTAAGGTATGTTATAAGATGACACTTCTAGCTACTGCATCCAAGAGAGGTATGTGGGGTGGCTTTGACCTTCCCTTCCCTTCCCTTCCCTTCCCTTCCCTTCCCTTCCCTTCCCTTCCCTTCCCTTCCCTTCCCTTCCCTTCCCTTCCCTTCCCTTCCCTTCCCTTCCCTTCCCTTCCCTTCCCTTCCCTTCCCTTCCCTTCCCTTCCCTTCCCTTCCCTTCCCTTCCCTTCCCTTCCCTTCCCTTCCCTTCCCTTCCCTTCCCTTCCCTTCCCTTCCCTTCCCTTCCCTTCCCTTCCCTTCCCTTCCCTTCCCTTCCCTTCCCTTCCCTTCCCTCCCCTCCCCTCCCCTCCCCTCCCCTCCCCTCCCCTCCCCTCCCCTCCCCTCCCCTCCCCTCCCCTCCCCTCCCCTCTCTCCTCTCTCTCTCTCCTCTCTCCTCTCTCCTCTCTCTCCTCTCTCCTCGCCTCCTCTCGTTTCTAATTTAATAAAGCCTTGAAGATTTAGACATGTTTTGCTGTTCTGGTTTTCCTCCTCTCTGTGTCCCTCTTATTTAACATGGATACTATACTGTGAGAGGTTCTCGATGTGGGCTTTAAAAGTTACTGCACAGTAATGTTGCCAGGAGCTATTTCTAGTGATGAAACTCCAAATGAAAAGGGAGTGACTGAAAATTCACCTAATATATTACTTCCACATGAATTCACAAGTATAAGAAATGTTTTGATTGACCTTTGTGCTATAAATCTAGTTTCCTCAGTCAGCATCCAAAATTCTTGGGAATCTGACATGCTTTTGTGTCAGGTCATGCCGAAATCATGCAACAAGACAGTTCAGACATCCTTGCAGCCCTTTGTAGATGCAGGTGCCTTGGATTACAGGATTAGCTGCATCTACAAGATCCTTGTTTTATGGTGTGTGTGTTCAACTGACTGGCAGCAGTGAGGGTCAGCAGTAAGTTCAAATTTCAGCCTTAGTAATAAAACACTGCCTTTCATTCCTATCCAGAAACTGGGGAAAATTAAATTAAACTTTCAGTTCCTCAATGACCTAATCTTCCTCACTTGTGAATGAATGGCTTTATGAAAGAACAGAACGTAAAGGAATAATATGAAGAATATCCCCACAGATACATTTATGCAAGGCATGCTCCATGGATCTGTTTTATTAATCTCTTTATTCCATCAGATCTCAAGAGGAGAGGCTGTTCTACCTTTCCAGACATCACCAACTTCAAACTTCTGTGCACAGAATCTGTCTGCATTGACAAGAAAGGGGACTATAGCTGCAAATGCAAGGAAAAGGAGTAGTAGCACCTTCTTTAAATGGAAATAAATGAAATTTTATCAGTGTCATACTGCTAACATTTCCTGCTGGAAAAAAGAGAGACAGGAAAATTTCCTGCAAATCTTTTGGGTATTTTCAGCAGAAAATAAAAGTGTTCATCACAATTGTGGTCCCATCAGTGGGGGAGCAAGTGGTAAACATGCCTGACCTGGTAATGGTGGATGGTTTCTCTGTGTAATGGTCAGGTACAATTGAAACATTTCAGGCAGCTCACCTCTGTCAGATCTCTCCAGTGATCACTGAACCTAGTGTGCAACTAGGGGGGAAAAACCCCAAAAAAAAAAAAAAAAAAAAAAAAAAAAAAAAAAAAAAAAAAAAAAAAACCCAAAAAAAAAAAAAAAAAGAAAAAAAAAAAAAAAAAAAAAAAGCGCCCACCTGGAAAGCATGAATAAGCTCTTAAAATCTGAGGAAAATTGAGTCCCTCCAGAAGCCAGGAGGACAGCTGGGAGACTGAAAGGCAGCCCCTTGCTCAGGGTCTGCAAGCAGCACCTGCCAACACAAAAGACAGAGGGTGCCTTCAGTTTTTAATTCTGATGGTTTTACTAGTTTTCAATCAACTAGGATTCTGTTAAACTGACATGGGACTGGTATTGTCTGTGTTTACAGGGAGTACCAAAGGAGATGAAAACAAGTAATTTGCAACTGGCTTAAGGCTAAGGGACATATTCTGCAATGTTGGCAAAAATACCAGATAGAAAAAGTTTACCTTGGCATCCTAGTTACTGTCATCACCCAAGGAAAGCAACAGAGCATGAGTAGCACAAACACTTCAAGGGTTCAGCCCACATGCAGGTGAGAGAATCACGCCAGAAAAATCCATTTCACAATGTCACAAACAATGTCACCTCCACATTCCTGAAAGAGGGGGGAGTAAATGTGGCTGGTTTTGCCTGATGGGATTTTAGCAACAGCTGTAGTTTTGAAATTAGAAATCCAAAACCTACTGATGTCAAAGCTGAGACCATGAAGTTCACAATAGGCTACTGCACAGATTAGCCATTAGACTCTAGGTAATGCAAATATTACAATTTTACAGTGTGACAGATTTTTTAATCTCAAATGATACTGTTGGATTTGTTTCAGAGAGAAAATGAGAAGGTCTTGTCATGACTCAGCTGGAATAGGTCACTGTGTTGTGGGGCTGCTCATGATCTGGGTGCAAAGCTGTGAAAGAGAGTGCACTCCCTAGTTATCCTTCAGTGAGAGTGCAAGGTCGGGGAGAGACAGTGGGATGAATGTGCCTGAGAGAAAGGCTGGAGACCTCCAGACTTATTTCTTGGAAGCAAGGCTGCCCAGAGACACTTACAGAGCAAGGACATGTAAATTGAAGTCTAAAGGGACAAAGGCCCTTCAGCATTTACCACCTTATGCTCAAAAATGCATGTGACAGGACTCCAGATGGTGTACAAATGAAGAGGATTTGCCTGGACCTTTTCCTGAAGTGAATTCCCCAAGCAGCTTTTAAACTCAGAAAAGCCCAGGTTCATTACAATACTCCACTGCTCACATTTGTGAATGGAGACAGCACAAAGCTACAGATAGGACTGCAGTCCCAGGCAAGGCAGAGCCAAGAAGATAGAGAAGGGTAAAGTTTTGGCAGGATTAGTGAGTATTGTATCCAATTTGTGCTGTTTTTTCAAATACCTTTAAGATTTGTACTGTCAAAATTGAGTTGGAAATATTCTCCCAGCTACTTCTCAATGTATCAGTAGTGGGGTTGATTTTTTATAGACAAAATTTTCTTGCTTTAATCGGGCTTGAAATGTTGGCTTCATGACTGGTTTTCAACTTCTGCCTTCATTCCATGCTGCCTTTCTAAAAGCTCTTCCTCTAGGCAGCCTTCAGCCCCACATTGTAAGGCTGTGGTAATTAGTTGCAGCTTTGCTGAGTTTATGGAAATCTTGTAAGTGAAGTCATTATAACAGAGTTCAGTGTTTCAGACTCTTGCTTTTATTTGCAAAATTATTGGCTTGATAAAAGAAACAGTTTTTGACTGTGTGATGGCTTTGGATACCTGAAAATTTGTCTCCAAAATAGTCTCTTAAGCGTAGAGTACAATCCCTTATTTAAGGGCCACAGTGACGTTGTGGGTAGGATGTCCAGGGAAATGGTGACAAGTAAATACCATTCAGCTTACATAATAAAGTACACACTGTCATTAGTTATCAGGCCCCAACAGTGGCTAAACGCATATATTTGCATATCGTTACCACTTTTTGTGGGTTCAAAATTGCCTTTAGTCCAAAAACACACACAAAAAAGATTATTTGCCCTCTCTAATTTATTCAGTAGTGATTCAGTCAGTGTAAGGCAAGTGGTGTATTTGAAAACTAAGGAAATTCAGTGGTATTAATAAAAGCACAAACTTATAGGCCTCTAGAAAATAACTACATCTTTAGCTCCCTCCTACAAAAAGTTCTGTCTCAGGAAGAAAAATCCCTCCAAGGCAAACTGCGCATCTGACAATGCAGCTGTCTTCCTAGACTGTTTAAAGTGAAATGGTTTGATAGAGTAGATAATAAGCTGGTGCTGGAAGGGGCACAATGAAACCAAAGAAATAGTGGATATGTTTGCAATAACAGCCAGCTGATGGAAAAGCCAAGCAAGTGCTGAGTGAGTTAGAGTCTGGCTGAGAGGCATAGCAGGTGTTAATGGGCTCCAGTGACCGAAGGGATTTTTGAACCAAAAGGTATGAAAAAGTCATGCCAGGATAAGGATGGCTGCCTGCTAAACTTCCACCTTAACGATCAGCTGATGTGGAAAGAAAATGAAAGTTCAGCTTAGGTTCCATATTGGAACAGGAATTGAAAATTAATATCTTGTAATTCCCAGTAATGTTATCCAAGGATATGTAATGATGTTTAAATAAGAAAATCTGTAGAGCCAGCTTGTTCATCTGTCTTGCTAAGAGGGTTAATGTTGGGAACCAAAGGCAATTAATCAGTGCATCTTCTAAAACCTGTTTATTTCCCATGGGAATTGATTTCAGACTTGAAAGTCTTAAAGTCCTTATGGCTAAAAAAAAATAACTCAGTGCAACATTTGAAGTATGCAAATGTTTTTATGACAATTGTAGTTCGTTTTCTTTCAGCAAAGCATTTGCCAACAGGCTATGAATTTGAATTTGTTCCCAAACCAATTTCAACATAATTTTAGCATAATTTTTGTCAGCTTGCCATGATGAGTATTCATTGTTTATTTGCACCATATGAATATTCATTCAAGTTTGCAATGATGTTTCTCTCTACTGATTTGGCAACAATCACATAAGCAAATAATTCATTGAATACATGTAATTTTTAAACACATCTTTGGTCTGAAGTCTACCAAGACCACTGCAGCACTGAGAAAGTTTTTCATCCAGACACTCTCAGAAGTACTTGTGTTAGTGCATTTGATGTTTGGCTTTTGATAAAACTTTATGAACCCGTCATCCTCAACTTGCCACCTCAGTGCTACAGCACAGACTGCAGTCACGGATTTGCATAACTGCTGAAGTTTGAGCTACTGATTTAATAGTTTATTCATGGAGTGAATAACCTACAATATACATAATTTAAGATTTTGTAAACCATCTTGTGGTGCCTATAGGCATGGCTGTGTCAAGTGTTATGCTTATGTAACATGCAAGTTTTCATCTAAGACTCTTAAAGGCAAGGTTAGCAAAAGGGATTTCAAGATAATATGGCATAATGAGGATTATTTGTTGGTTATGTTTAATGCTGATTATTTTAACTATCCAATTTGCTGACAGAAAAAAAAAAGGATTTTCAAATGGAAATGAGAACTTTTCAGTTTTCCATTCACTTCTATATCCTTCTATACTTCCATATTTCATTTCATATTTTAAAACAAGAGAAAAACTAACTAAAAGTGTATTTGGATGGAATATTTTTTCTGCTGCCATCACATTTTTTATGTCTCCCAAGCCCACAAAGAAATCATAAGATAATTGTGGCATTTTTCTTCTGACTATAAATTAATAATGACATGCAGAGGCTCAGTCTTATGGTAATCTTTTTTTAAAAAGTTTATCTGAAAAATGTGTTGATAAAAATATAGTAAAAACAATCCATAGGTGCTGTAAAGGCCTAGTGAAGTTTCTTTGATAAAGTTCTCAGGCAGCATATTGTGAACTTCTCTGCAGTGATTCATTCCAGAGTTATTTTCCAGTTTACAGTTTCTCTGATTGTTTGAGTAGAATAAAACCTGGGAACAGAATAAAAATAAAGGGACAGTAAAACTTTTCCACCTTGGATTATATTTAGTGTTTGGAAAATTGAGAAATTTATCATGCAGCTAGAATGTCGTGTTTCAATTTTCATAATTGCTCTGTATGAGATATTTCTAAAATAGAACATTTTGGGTGCAAACCAACTGCATTACTGTTACGATGTTATTTTTTATCTTTTGCCCACTTCATTGGCTGTTTGGTAAAAGGAAAAATCACTAAGCCTTGTGTCCATGTTCATTGCCATACTCTGAAGATAAAAAAGGGGAAATAAGCACGGTTTTAGTAATTGCTTATCTTGATTTGCCTTTTACTTGGGTTTACAGAGCACATTGCTTAAATCCCTGTTCAGTATCCCACTTTATTTTTTAAGCAGGTGGCAACTGGTACTCAAAGTATGCAGTAGGTCTGGAAATAGCAATCAGACATCTGCTGTGTGTGGAGATGAAGGGGGGATGTGTGTCTGTATATACACAAATACCTAAATGTACACATACACGTATAAAAATGTGCATTCATATATGCATGGATCTGTGTACACATGCGTGCATAAGCAAATATGCACTCATAATCTAGATTTTCAGAATAAACCCCAAAATTAATCAGCTTAGGAGTTTTTCTCTGATTTCACTGCTAGTATTTCCATACGGGGTTTTATGTTTTGAAAATAAACAAGTATTTTCCTGTCTGAACCTCCTCCACTGACATTATCTTCCCAGACAACACAATTTCTCTTCTTTATTTTCCATTTCATGTTCTTTCTCAAAGAACCCCATCTGACTCCTTCTCCAAAATCACAGGGCTCTGACATCTGTCTTCTCTTAACTGATTTTTTTTTCTTTTTGAAATACAGCATTCCTGGCAGCCCAACACCCTGTACTGTAGCTGCATTGTAGTTTTAAATTCTTCTCCACCCTCCACACTCATTAGTCACATTCTCTTCCCCATGGTGGATGTCTCTTTGTTTATCTTGCTCACTGTGATGAATTTACCCAGTGCTGGTTAACGATGTACTCACAGAGTCAATTCATAAAACTAAGTTAGGTATTTATTAAGAGCAGTGATGGAGAGGTGCAATTGCACCTGCCTTTTAGCAATGTGTACACAGACTTCAAATCATGCCTTCCTCAGGCTTGGGCTCACCAATTCCCATGCAGCCTAGTAGTTGATTTGAAAAATAGCTTGTAATGGCTTGGGTTTCTCAGTTATTCCACTATCAGTTTATCACTGTCATATCTGTATGGCACTACTATAAAGCCGCCTGTGAAGTGATGTCTATTCCATGTTTCGTACTGGGGCAGCTGGCCTGGAGACAGCATCTCAAAAGCATTATATTGACCTGTGCAACTGTAATGGTGTTTGCAAGATAATCTAGTTAATTAGCTCTTCTAGAAATCCCATGCTCCTCCTTCCAATAAAGTAAAATGTCTTGGAGGCAACTCTTTCATCTGCTTTCCAACAGAACCAGTGAACATTTGGGCAATATTTTATGTTTTGTTGTATGTGTATGAAATGTGTCCTGGAGGAATTGATTGTAAAATATGAGGGAAAACTTGCCTGAAACAGTGGCCTCCCACTTACTTCATGACAGGTACAAGTTAACAAGCAAAAATACAACTGCTCTCCTGAACTTAATTTAGTCAGCAGTATTTGAGTTCATGCATGGAGCAATTAGCAATATCTAAACTCTTCCCTTCACCAAAGAGAAAAGGAAAAAACCCATCTATTTGAAGTAGTCTGAGACAATTCACTAAGGGTAGGAAGTGAGTGACTCCTCCCAACTGTCCCACATGATTGTACCAAAAGAGAGAGCAAACTGGCAGCTTTCTCAGATGGATCTTTCAGTTAAAAATCATGTAAGCTTTTTTTCTGAAAAAGAAATTATCTTTTACACAGTAGTTAATTCTTCAAAGTGTATGTTCAGAGCGGTTACTAAAATCTATTTCTGTGCAAATGATGTGAGACTTTTGCAAAATGATGAAAAAATATTTAATTACAAAAGAAATCTGAGAACTCTGTCTTTTCACAATTATATCAGAGCCTCCAGAACTTCATTTACTTAATTACTGTCAAGAAATGTTTGAACGGTTTTGAATGTAGGGTAGAAACTAGAGATGATAGTTTCCCTGTTTTGCATGTGATACCTTGCAATAACCAGGAATTTTAATTACGGAGAATAAATGAACAAGAGAAACTGAGGCTGTCTTTTGTCAAGCAAGGTCATTTTCAGGTGTGCCCTGCCTCCTACCTCTTCTTATTGCTCCCATCAGAGGTTGTTCAGAAACTGATGGTGGGTTTCCTCTGCCTTTATGTGGTTCTTGTTTGGAAGGGACACCAGGATGTCGAAGCATCTTCCTGCTGTGAAACAAGAATGTGACCCAGGCCAGCAGGACTGGGGCATAGCCGAGGGTTTGTAGGTTGTATTAAGTGCTGTGTCCATTATTTTCTTGTTCTAGAATTGATCTTTCAAATCTTTATGGTCCAAATTTCAATCTGTGATATTATCATGAATATGTAGATAACATGCTTTAAGATCAGATTGTATTGGTTCATTACCAATATCAGAATTGTGCTAAGCCAGATGCTGAAATACGTACTCATGCACCAAATATGCCTACACACACATACACACAAACCATGAATATATATAATATATATGAATGGCAATGCTTTAATAGCATTCTTACAACATTTTGTTAATTTTATTTTCACTTTATCTCTAAATGCCAGCTTTAACTTTTGATTTCAATATTTTGGTTTTTCTTATTTCAAAAAAACCTGCAAATTTGTTGTAATGTTAACAGAGTTGGGTTTGGGTGTTAGATTTCTTTCTGCCTTTTTTTTTTTTTCCTTTAGAAAATAACTTTTGCCTTGAAAGTGAGGTTATTATTTATAGATTCCAAGCCAGGTGCTATAAATAGATATCAAGATGATGATATAAAATGGAAATAAAAATTGAGAGACCAGAAACTGTTCTCAGAGACCTAGAACTAAATCTTTTAAATATTTCAAGATATATTTTTTGAGTCATAGTAAAGAAGGTTATATGCTTCTATGTTGGTTTTATGGTCAAGTTCAGGACTGACTTTATGAGGAACCTGACTAATTTTTTTGAAATGTAATCCCCTAATAATGAAAAGTCAGTATTTATGATGTTTGTGGGTTTTTTTATACAAAAAAAAATTAGGTTTTAAACATCATTATTTCTTAAGAAGCTCTGAAACGATTGTTGCCCAGTCAGGAGTGAAGGTGGCAATGAACCCTCCAGCTGCACAACAGACCAGACCACAACAACCCCTCTGCTGAGGCAGAGGTCCTTTAATGGAATTTATTGAGTGGTGCTAATTACACAATACTTACCCAGATCTTACCAGGAAACAACCATCTTTGAGTGACTGGGGAGAATCAGTTTCCTACCCTGCAAGTTCCTTTTGGCTTTGATTCAGGTGGCTGACAGCAGCTTCTGGTGGAAAAGTCTGCAGACCCATACCTAGAGCTGAGCAAAGTCATTTCTATAATACATAGAAAACAACTGACCCTAACTAAATGAGTCTCACAAATTGTGAATAATTTGGAGCAAAATATTTTCTTGAGCTCAGTATAATACCAAATCCCATCGTGTGGTCAAATATGTGAGAAGTTAAAAATTTCAGACAAGTAGTACTTGTGCCAAGAGGATGTTATCTGTTGTCAATATAATATACATCAGATGTCAGAGAAGGGTCTGCTTGGTGAGCCTGGAAACTATAAAAGTCTCAACAGAGAAATTACAAGCTGCTTTATGGAACCATGTCCAATATTACAACTAAGGTAACATAGGAGCAACAGAGGAAACCCCCACTACATCAATATGCACTCAGCTGAGCCGTGGTGCCCTGAATTGTTCCAGGTTGGATTTTCATTGTTGTCTCATCTCCTGCTCATTCTCATGCTCGTGCTCGTGCTTGCTGTTAGTCAGAACAACATTACAAAACAGGATTGTCATACAGAAGTTTTTCAGGTCTTAAATATAATGTCTGACATTTGGGCTCCAGGGAGTGTACAAATTCAGATCAACTTAAGGGACATTAAAATAGTTTTAAGCAGAAATTCCACTGATTTACCTGGAAGTGACAGAGGAAATTGAGGGCCCTGCTCACCCTCAGGGCACGGAGGCACATTTTGCACTTCAAAACCCAAATGGGAAGTTAGGACCCTGATCTTGGAAATAGTGCACAGTCCTGTGCAGCTTAACACCTACAAATGGTCTTGTAGAACCTTGGGTCTTTTCATGAAGGCAGTGGTACTCATGTGCAGAAATATCTGCTGCATCAAGCCGGAATGATAAGTGGCAGTCCCAGATGTGGGAATTACCAGTAGGTAATTCCCATTTCTCAGGCCTAGTTCTAACCTCCAGAAGACTTCAAATGAGAAGGCCTGCTGTCCTAATTGCACAGTGAACTGTGATCTTAAATATTGCAAAATTGTTTAAATAATAATAAAAATTAAAATAAAAATAAATTTACACAGCTCCCCCCCTGCCCCTGAAATCCATTTTATTTTTTTCCTCACTGACACTGAAAAATGTTGAATTTTTACGTTTTATCACACTCCCTCTCTTTCAGAGAATAATATGTGTTTTAAAATTAGGAAGACTTGGACAGCACTTTTTTTGCTGACTAAAACTGGAAAAGGTCAGTTTTGGCTTGGGTTCTTGAAAATTTAAGCTCTTGTCCATTTCTATTGTTGTTATTGTTAAAATACTTTAAGTATACATACAAAATCTCCTAAAGGTGAAACAAACATCTGGTACAGGAACCTCCATGCCAACATTTAGCCTCATGGCAATGCAAATTTTAGGCCAAATTTCAACTCAAAATGAAAAGGCAGAGGGACAGCAGGGATTCAGGACCTGTCAGGTTATGCTTACCTGTCAGTTTTCTTTCTATCATCTGCCAACTAATTAAAGTAATCTTGTCCAAAAATTAAATTAACACTCAAGTGACATGACAGAGCTTTAGATGTTCTGGTTAGAGGTTATCCCATTTCTCTCTTCTTGGCTGCAAAGAGCTGTTGCACACAGCTTTCTGCTGCCCCACTGATATTATTTTCCATTGCACCACTGAGATATTGCAGAGATGATTAATCTTTCTTCTTCAGAAAGCCAGCTTCTTTTTCTCTCTGCTTCCTTGTTGAATTTTATGCACAGCAGCCAGACAGAACAAGGGTTGCACAGTGGAAGGATTTTGGGCTGTAGAAACCACAACATTAAGAGTGAGGATACAGTGCCCATTTTTTACGGCATTACTACAAACACTCTGCAGCCCATCAGCTGCTTGGTAGAGTACGTGTTTTATGAAAGAGGGTCAGGGAGAAATTTTTCAAAAGGAACTCATGCTTTCTAATGAGATCTTCTGGAAAAAAATCTGTTAATGAAAATTATGTCTGAAGCTTTAAAGTGCTGAGCATTTTATAATTTTTTTAAAATTCTTGTTAAGTTTACCTGAATGCTTTGCATTACCTTGATTCTTCATCCATGTAATAGTGCTTTGCCTCTTACAGACATTGGGGCAAAGGAATTCATTTTTGTCTAGAACACCATCACAACCTGAGGAAAATCACTGAAACAAACCCATTGGGTGGGAAAGAAGGCATCCTACTGCATACACCTAATCCCCATTTTCCAGCTCTGACATCTGTGATCTGCTAAATTCAATCAACATAAGTGGGGCAGAGTTGGAACTAGAGGTAGGTTTTCTTCAGAAAGCCCCCAGTGCCGATATCAGAGCTGAGTTGGATAATAAAGTAGATTGTTTATGAAAACTCAAGTAGAAGAGCCTGTTGAGTTGAAAAGATTGAAACAATCACTTGAATTTAGTGAAAATATGACAAGGAAAAAAGGAAGATGAAGTAGCAGTGCCAGCTAAAAGTAGAGTTATCAGGGAATTTGATACCTCTCCAGGGAGGGGAAAGACTCAAGACATAGGAAAAAAATTGCAATCTCATTGAGTCAGGAGAACAAATTATAAAGGATACAAACATGCTTATGTAAGAGGTAAATAAGGTATATTGGAAATGAATGCTGAATTAATTAGCAATGCTTGGAGGGATTATTTTGCAAGAGTATCACATGAAGAGAATGCAAGAGAGGAATTAAATCATACAAATCCAGCTGGGATGAGATAGGCTGTATTCAGAAAGAGCAAGTCATAAAAACAGGTAAGAATATCAAAGTGAAGCAAGTATCTTGATGAAGTGCCAGTACATTTGCTGAGGTGACTTGTTATGGAAGAGACATTTGATTGCTTTCCTAGGTCTAAGAAAGTACTAAACCAATGCTGTAAAAGCGTTGCAGAATATCCATTTAAATGTGGAGAAGTGGTAAGCTCAGCACAAATTATTCAAGTGATTTGGTGCTGCAGAATATGAAGCCTTGGCATAGATTACTGGAAGCATCTGTAGAGAGACTGAAATTTAGATGTGTTAGACAGTTTCATGACAGGAGAGAGTGGAAAACTTGCTGTATTTATTTTCTTGAAAATGCAGAGAAAAAAAAGACAGCTACTGTAATGGTTCTTGTAGAAATGGAAAAAGTACATGTTGTGGAATGAGAACAAGCAAGCTTGTTTGGAGAACATTGTATGTGCCACCTTCTCAAGAAAGGGTGCTCAAAAGAGAGAAAATATGAAGAGGACTACCACAGAATATGCTATATCACATAATGAGATGCAAAAGCTTGTGATGGCATATCAGCTAAATGTTAACTATGGGAACACTTTCTTACTTAGGCACGAGTTAGGGTGGCTGTTGGCAAGACTGAAGCCTTGACAGGAAGTGAAAGGCATTCTCCACAAATGACAGCAAAGCACAAGGCCTTAGAGGATGCAGTTCTAATACCTCTTTCTGATCACTTTTTCAGTGCACCTTAGCTCTGTGGTGTAAGTGTCACTCAGACTGGCTCTATTCTTTAAAGATTGTGTAGAAAATCAGTGTGCTTTAATTTCTGGAAATTATGCCATATAGTTGATTAAATGCTTGACTGCTCCGTGAAAGGGAAAAAAAAAGACATAAAAAATTTTAGTTCAGGTCCAGACAAGAAGGGAGATTAAAAAGAAAGAGGCAGAACTTTGTCTGGGTTGTACATATGCATCTCAGGACTGTATTAGTAGGACAGTCCTGAAATAACAGGCAAAGAGACAATTGAGAGAGTGGCCAGAGATTTCACATTTAGGCAGGATTTAGAAGCAAGGAAATGTTTAAGATATAGTTGGTTACAGACATGGTAAAGGATAATGCAAATGCTGCTAACTTTAACCAAGGAGAATTGTACCACAGAAGAACAGTTGGGATTTCTGCCTCTTTTCTAAAAATCTGTCATAATCCAAAAATGCTGTACCCTTTGGGAATACAAAACACAGGGGAAATGTATTTGTCATCTAGAACACAGGCAAATAACCTTTATTATAGACATCCTCAGTTTTCTCTTCTTGTCACAGGAAAAATGCAGTCTCCACATATGCAAAGAATATGTCCAGACTGATAGTAGGGTGTTGGTGTCTGGCTCTCCCACCAGCCTTTGGAAGCCTTTGGAAGCCATCAGAAAGTTTTGTTCCAAAAACCTTTGGTGCCCAAGCTTATGATCACACAGATCTAATTATGGCCATCAGTCAGGCTGCATGTTAAATTTTTCCTAAGACAAACATCATACTGGCTATTTTAGCACTTTTATGGCTGGGCAAAAGGGGCTGCAAGCTGGGTTTAAAAGCTGGGCTTTTCAAATCGAGAGTCCACAGTTTTTACCAAATCCCTGATTTGTTCTGCATGCTGCCACCAAATATTGGCTTTGGGATTCTTGTTTGTTTTGGGATGTGGTTTAGTGTGTGGGTAATCCATGCCCTCCCAGCTCTGCTCTACAGATACAGCGTGGTATTCTCATGATGATTTTCTTTTACAGACATCTGTTGGCAGATAAAAGCCTTTGAAGCAGAGCTCTCTCTTCCAGCTGTTAACCCTGTGACTAGCTACCGTCTTGATAGCTCTCTAGTATGTTATATATTATTTTGGATTCTGTAATTATTTTCTTTAACATTAATCTAGCTTACAGTTAGCATCAAAAGCCATGGATTTTGCTCACACTGGTTTTCTGCAAGAAGAAACAATTCTTTAATATGCAAATCAGAGCAGCAAAATTAGATTAATGTAGTCAGCTTGCCCTTGAAGGAAAGAAAGGCTTTCATGGAAGACTCAAGGTTGCAGTTATGTTCCTAAGAGTGATGAAAAAGCTACTTAACCCTTTAGAACAGATAAGGGGAAAATTATTTTCTCATGAAAAAGAAATTATTCTTGTGTAAGATATAAACAAAAAATGGGAGCTAATTAGTGGGAGGGATGAAATGCAGAAACTGAACTGTCATTTTGACAAATGCTGCAGGCTCATCTTTCCTGTTTTATTGGATATAATGGACATTCAATATCTAGTCAACATTTAAAACAACCTGCCCTCACACACACTTCAGGAATCCATCTGGAAAATATCTTAACAAAAGAAGTCTTCTTATGCTAACAGGTGTTAGATTAGGCAAATACAATTTAATTTGGTTACATCACTATAAAAATATTGTGAGCTGTAAGATTTGATGCCTGACATGCAATATGACCATACAGATTCTTCATAGTTTGGTTTGCAAACCCCGGCAAGGAAGATTTTTCTAATGAGTGCAGTTTTCCTTCAGGACTGAAAAGTAATATTGACTTACTGAAATTCATGAAACCCTCTTCAACATGTCCCTGTGCATGTGTTTTTCAGAAAGCACGTATCTTGATAAAAAGCTCAGTTAAAATGTATGTTTGCCTTTATTCAGAACTTCTCTTTCCTCCAGTCTACATCATGTCTGTGAAGTCCAAAACAAGAGATGCTCTCTGCAACATAAAATGTTTATTGACTTTGATTGGATGAGTAAGTGAATTCTGGACCTAAACTTGACTCAGGACAAAAAGCTCTAACCACTCTCTGATGTAAATCCAGTGTTAGGATCTCATTTATGCTTTTATGAAGACCCTTCAGACAGTTTTATAAAGGACAAAACTCCAATGCCTATTGATCTTTATGAATTGATCACACTTCATTCTTGATGCTCCTGAAAGCAATAGAAAGCCAGTTATACATTATTTGATTATCACTGTAAAGCTTTAATGTCTTCAGTGAATTAATAGAAATTGCAGATAAACAGTCTGTTTCCAGAAAAATCAATATAATCCATATTGTTCTACTTAGCTCTATCAACATTAAGGAAATTCAATAATCATGCAAATCAATTATCAAGCACATAAAAAGAACATTCATCATCCTTTCAGGGGACAATAATAACATCATAAAGAACACAGATGAAAACAACAGTATTCGATTTCTTCTATCTACACTGAATTCGGTCTATATTTTAAAGCATCTGTCCTAATCAGAGTCAGCCTCATCAGGCCATAGGAAAAGGATATTTCATTCTGCTTTTAGAAAACTGAGCTCAAGAAGAAAGGTTGGATATAGCAAAATCTCCACCTGATCAAGTACAACATTTTCATTGTCTCGTGGAGATCTCCTTGGCTGTAATTAGCCTTCAACAGACTTCAACAGGACTTCTGTTCCACACGCTACTGAGTCTTTTCCCATCATATTCCAGCAGAAAGGAATGCCACGTGGCATTTTCCTCTCCTGAAAGCTTTTGATGTTTTGATTTGTCCAAAGGAATTTTTCTTTTCCAGCAAAATGAAACAAAACCAGAATCGAGCAGTCCTATGACTTTGACAGCTGAGAACTGACTGAAGCAGTACCTTATTAAAATAATTTTTAAGGTCCTTACCCATAAATTCACAGTCATAAATGTGCTAGGAAAAAGTAACTCCCCTTCTGGTGTTCATGCTGGGACGGACATGGAAAACTACACTGATTTACAGGTCTTGGATACTTGGTGCTACACACCAACAACTTGGCAACACTTCCTGATTTTTGATGTAGTTTTAGCAGAATCTCATCCCTGTTCACACCTAATAAACACATATTCAGACCTAAGCTCATTTTCCTTGCCTATGCTTTCCAGGCTTAAGAAATGTCAGACCAGAACTCCTTCTGCCCAGAGCATCCTCTTTTGATACCCCTGCACCGAGGGGAAAATGCAGCATCTCCTTTACACATCTGCTGCTAACCAGTTAACCTCCAGTTCCTGTTACAGGTTGCTTGGTTTATGGGCACACCCATGCTCTGTAAGTGGTATTAGCTTGGCCTTAAGTGCTGCTCATGTTCTCCTTTCCTCATGCATCACACACTGTTCATGCCTTAATCTGCAACTGTTTAATTGGTAATACTTTATCCCTCCAGTCTTTGGATGAGTATTTTTGCCCATGCTGACTGCTGGCACCACAGAACTGTACAAGGCTAAGCAAAACCTCATCTAAGACATATAAATACTGAGATGGCCAAAGAAAGATGGATAGCTGCTGCTACAAAAGTTTCTAGGATAATGTTTCCATGTACTGCTAAAATGGGTTAAAACCCAGACAAATCCAGAAAAGGTCTGAGGCTTAAAACATTCTGTTATTGTTATAAAGATCAGAATTTACTGTAACTGTACAAATGCATGATTGCCATTAATATAATTTTTGACAGCCTTGCTGACCTTGGCCTGTCTGTGTCCCATTGTCTGAGTTCAGTGAAGTTTTGGTTCCCCCATGGCTCCCCTTAACTCTTGTACCTCTGCCACTGTCCCCATGCGTGGGACAAGCTCTACTGCTGTCCTGCTGTGGCCACTCAAACTGTGCCAGAGGATAAGCTGCTGCAAAACCCTTGGCAATCCCATCTCCTCTGGGGAAGAAAGAGTGGCTGGTGCCTCCTGTCCTGAGCAAAGGCCCTGAACTGCATGTCCAGCAAACCCCGTGTCCAGCAAACTGCGTGTCCAGCTTAACAGGCAGCTGTGCAAGGACCTGGCAGACCCATTGCACCGCTGTCTCTTCTGCAGGCATGTGGCCTTTCATCCCTTTCTGTGACCAGGGGACCTCTTTTTTCAGGGGACACTTTTAACCATCTCAGGATCTTTGCCTTGCAAGTCTCCTCCATTACATTCAACTGCTTTGACTTTGTTGAGCCTCAGTTCACTTCCCAGTGGCACTATTTCATATCCTGTTTATTGAACCAGGTACAGGAACCAGGCAAGTCTGCAAGGATGTGAGTGGCAGTAAGGGGAGCAAGGGGTACATTAAAGGAGGTTGTTAGTAAAACACTAGCTTCAGCACCCTTAGAGGTGCTGAGGGGAAGAAAATTAGGCTGAAAGCTTTTCTGCATGCAGTAAGCCGAATTTCTCCCTTTGCCATGGTGCACCCTTTGCCATTGGAGTACCCACATCAAAAAAAAAAGAAAGACCAATGGGGCCATTAGACAGCTTTAGATGCTCCTAGTCCCATGGAGCGATTTATTTCAAATAGGCTGGGGCAGTGACATCCCCTTTCTGCCCCTCTAGCCCTGTGTGGGGTGGACAAAGGTCTTGGAGCAAGAATCAGGAGTTCAGTTGTGACAAAATGAGAAGCTGCTGATTTGCTTCCCAAGAACCTACTGCTTTGCTGAGATTTCAGGAAAATATTGTTGGCCTTTTGGGGGAGTTCCAACAGTGCCTTGACAGATGGTCTTATGAGAGACAGTAAGTGCCACAGCAAGACACAGAGTAAATCCCTGGAAGTAAAAGAGTCCCAGTTTTTCTGGGATAATTCATGATCTCTGGACATGGTATTGGGAATGCAATAAAAAACTACAGAGTTTATTTCCCACTTTTTACATCCCTCAGTCTCCAGCAGGTCAGGCTTAGTTGTGACTGAAGTTGTTCTGGTTTGTAAAACTAGTTTTATTTTAAATATCTAAGTTAATACAGCAGCATTAATATATTAACATAATACTTAAACTCTGGCATGTCAGAGACAAGATGAATGACAGCCATCATGTGTCACTTTATGAAGCAGCTCCACAATCTTCCTGTCTTTTAACATCTCTTTAACCTTAGCTTTGCTGATTTGAACAGTCATTAATTAACTATGTATACTATACACAGCTGATAGACCTGGAATTTCACAGTCTATTAGCGTACATAATTTCCATTTACATCACAGTGTTGTTAAACCAAACCATTATCTTAAACTACACATATACATCAAATTTTAGGAAATCAAACCAACTTGTCTCCAGCTGTATATTTTCCAATTACATTTTTTACCATCACTTTTCTTCTTTTGCTTGTTCAAAACATATTCCATTGATGGTTTTATCAAAAATGTTATTGCCCTAAACTGTATTAATGAAGAAAAAAAAAAAGAGAGGAAAAAACCACAAAAAAAGAACAAAAAAGAACAAAAAAAAAAAAAAGAAAAAAAAAAAAAAGAAAAAAAAAAAAAGAAAAAAAAAAAAAAAAGAAGCCCAAACCCCTAAACTAAAGACCTTAGCTGTGGGAAGGATAGCTCCCACTTTACTATGTAAATAACTGTAGTGTCAAATCTCCTTGTGTCTGGTTTCTAACTGTACATTCCCCTCTTGATAACTTGGAAGCCTCTACAGATGTCCATATGCCGGCAGAGAGTTTTCTCCTGGGTGGGGACTGTGGAGTAACCCGTGATCCGTGCGTCCCCACTCGGGCAGTCTGCATCTGCCTGCCCAAACATCCTCCTGCTGTGTGCCCGGCCAGAGCCTCACTCAGGGCTGGGAGCTGTGCCCATGGTTTAAAACCACACATATTTAAACATCCTTTTATTTTGCTCAGAACATATTATCTAGTAACTGAGATTTTTTTTTTCTTTTTTTTTTTTTCCCCCCACTATGTTACAGATAAACTGTGACTGCAAGAGCAGAACAAGCTGTTGACACGCAAGCATTCGCTCTGCACCTGCATTTTGGTAATCACAACAGATGGTAACAACTGCTGCGTTATTACAAAGAAACCGAAGAGAAAAAAACAAACCCAAAAGGTAAGCTCTTACAAACCATTCTAAGTAAAGGCAGATAGTGATGGGACAAGTGGAGTGGGTATTAAACTAAAAGATGGGAGATTTAGATTAGGTGTTAGGAAAAAATTCTTCACTGTCAGGGTGGTGAGACACTGGAACAGGTTGCCGAGAGAAGTTGTGGATGTTGCATCCCTGGAAGTTCTTAAGGCCAGGCTGGAAGGGGCTCTGAGAAACCTGGTCTAGTGGAAGGTGTCCCTGCCCACGAGGGGGAATTCGGACTAAATCATCTTTAAGGTCCTTCTACCATTCCGTGATTCCATGAAGAGTTGCATTGCTACAAAAATGACCAGAAGAAAAAAAAACCAAAAACAAACAGGCCACCTCTTAAACCATTCTAACTGAAAGTAACTCAAAAATCTGGATAGGAAGGTCCCTGGCTGAGCTGCAGGAGCAGAGTAAGGCAGCGGTGGCTGGTCAGCTCTGAGTCTCTTGAAGCTGCAGCACCCTCAGCACACTCTGGCCAGCACCAGCTCCCTGGCCCCAGCACTTGTGCCCTGCCGAGGTCTAAGATGCTTCTGCCCAGTTTTGCCCACTGTGCCCGCCCTTGACCCCCACATCCTCCTGCCCGTGGTGCTCCCACAGGCTGTGGGCTGCCCCACACAGTGCCACAGCTTGTGCCACTCAGCCCTGTGGCAGAGGGCAGCCCACAGGCAGCCTCTCTTTTCCGAGCAGCTTTTGCACAGCTCACTCTTTTCACTCGTGACTGAGTGCTGGTGTGTCTGTAACAGGAGGCTGACACTCTCTTTTTGCCATGATGACAAGCCTGCAGTGGTAGCCAGGGTATTGCAAGTGGTGGCTGTCACATTTGGCAATGCAGCTGCTATTTGGCATATTTTGATTTGCTTAATGCTGCCAGAGCACTACAGTGGGTGGTGCTCTTGCCCATATCCACAGACCTTAGGCAGAAACAAAAGCATCACAATGTATTGTTCAAATATTGCATATAGTGCAAATTCTCCTCCCTTCTTGCCACCCCAATAAAGAAGTCAAACCCAGGGCAACTTAAGGAAAAGGTTGAGAGGTTTTGGGGTGGTGTTTTTTTTTGTTTTTGGTGTTGTTTTTCTGAGGGAAAGAGTAGAACTTTTCAAAACGGACTTGTATTTGCTATAGAAGATGTTAGGCTTCAAATGGTGGTAGAGACTTTTTTCTCCCTCTCTCCCTTGTTGACAGAGGTAATAATTGATTGTGTCCGCACACAGTAACCTGAATTCTTTGCCACAGATTTTCTCGTCAGACTCAATGTTATTAAACAAGTTACTGTCTTGATGTTTAGTTATCAACATTTTCTGCCTATATAACATCAATGTAAAATAAATAAACTATGTAAAAATCACCCCTCATAGCCAGAGTTACTATTTTAATTGAATTGGAATTTTATTCGAAAAATAATGAATCAGCAAACCACTGCTATTTTGCTTTCCTAGGTTTAGTGGCAAGTTTCAGATTTTGCCTGCTTGGAAAAGAAAGGTACTTCAGCATCTGAAACTCCTCATCCAACTATTGAAATTAACTGCAACTATCAGTCACTGTGAGTACTTTTTATCTATGTCAGTCTGTGAAAGCAGCGAAAGTAAAGGTGTAGAGAGGGAAAAGGCTCTAGAATAAATTCTGACAGACAGGTACTAGCAAATAACTTTTTCCTCCTGTTAACTATTAGAAGGTTGCAGCCTTTGATATTCTGGCAAGAGTGACCTTGCTGTGCACATCCTTTGGGAAGGTTGTATCATTCCTTCACCTGTTGTCACTTGGGCCTGGTGAAGCTGATGGAAATCTTTCCAGGGACTTCCACAGGCTTTGAAATTGGGTACAAGCTAAACACCTCCAGGCTGCAAGAGTTTAGCATGTGCTTTCTTCTGGCAAAGCAATACCAATGCTCACAGAGGAAGGAAAATGCTTTAAAATTTGCATTAAAAACACTAAAGCAAGTTTGATTAATATTTAGGTTCAATAACGACGAATAGGCATGGTGTCCTGCTAGAGCACTGCACCTGACTAGCACCAGTACCCATGCAGGTGCTTTGCTGGACTTGCAGAGGACTGTGGTGTGCTGCTCTTTTGACTGATGTGTGCCAGCTGAGATGGTGCAAAACCCAGGGGGAGCATAGGGAAGGAAGAAGTAGAAATGTTTGTGTTATGTGGAGCTATTTGGTTTGACCCTCAGAAGAGTAGAGCATGAGTTATAAGCAACTGCTCCTAACACAGGTTGTCAAAAGGTGTGCGACAGCCAGTACAGCTCTTCTCACTTGCCTTTTAGAACAGCCTGGAAGGTGAGGATGCTCCTCTCCTAAAAGATATCGACCACAGGCTTCAGCCCCCTTGCCTAGGGATGAAACTGAAACCTTTTCCTTTCAGCCTAAATGTCTGAAACTGGCTTTAGGCCACTATTTAGAAACTGTCTAGTCCCTGGGAAAGAGCCAGGACTGCACAGTTCTTCGGCAGATGTTGGCGCCCATCTGTCCTCCAGGGAAAAGGCTGGACTTCAAATTAGAGAGTGGCTGCAGCTGCTCAACAAGCTCAGCCCTGGCCCTGGCAGCTGTCAGACACACACCTGTTCCACGTATTTTCCAGATGAGAGAAAAGGGCCTTTGTAAGCTGGGCCCTTGATAGGATTGCCCCCATGTGCACCATGTCCATGTGTCTGCTAGGGGGAACGTCACTCTGCCAATGAGGATGGTGGGGCAAGGGGCAGGTTTTCAAAAAGTGGCCTCTGTTTTAGCTGATGTTGTTCTGACTGAGTCTGAAAGGCTTGGACCTAATGTTTTTTCTCAAGAATCATTCCTCTCCCCTCTCTTTCACAGCAGTAAGCAGTCTCTGCCCAGAGGCCCAGCATCTGCTGGCTGAAGCTGGAAGTGCCCAGTGGTGACCTGCGACTTCTCTCTGTTGCTCCCTCCCACTTTTCTAGCATGAAGAATTGCGTGCATCACACTGCTAGTATTAAATGTTCATTACATTGACTTCATGGAAATATTTGAAGATCTTGCTGTATAAAATCTCTTGATGGTAGTAATTATGGGTGAAGATCTGCCTTCATGCACAAGCTCTGAGTATTTTTTTAGGCCCTTCTGTTTCCTCCCCCTGGTTCAGGATTGCTGTCTCCATTTCTCCCACTCATGATACAAGCAATAACTCTAAACTCAGGGCTCTTTCTGTCTGCTGGCAGGAGAGGATGAGTAACAGTGAGAGAGATGAGAAAGCCTCCCTTGCCATCCACTGGTGTGCACAGCCTGTGCTGTGCCAAGGTACAAAAAAAAAAGGTCAGCATTTCTGATGTGAGTTGCAAGTCTCCTGGCGAGACGCTTCTGCAAGCTCATGGAACCCAGGAAGCAATTATTCCTGAGCCTTTACATGCACTGTGTGCTGGGTCTTCCAGCAATGCACAAGTAAATTAATGTTTTGCTCATTGTTTCTTGGCTGTGGTTGATGTAACCTGTGGCCAAGATCATACATTTTACAGCATGTTCCTATCCAGTGGCACCAGCCTTGAGGTTTTCAGGTTTTTTTCTAGGGTTGCAGATAAACTCTCTCTCCTAGTGGTGGTAACTGAGGCCTTGCAGACATAATTAGGGGTGAACTGGGTGTTCTCAAAAATATCTTTCCCCTTGGCTGGTTGATGTAGAGCGGGTTGTGCTCATCAACCTTGTGGAGACGGAGGGGGCGGTGACTGACTAGAGAGCTGAAAGTTAGGCATCTGCTTAATATTTAAATCACAAGGATCTGTTTGCTGCGTGAAGCTGGGCAGCTTCTATGGAGTCAACTTCTGAGTTTAAACATACTGCACTATGACCAGCGATTCTCCACAATACAGTAGGATTTATTAATAGAAAATACGTCAATATGAGTTTGTCTTTGTACATGTTAGCAACATGTACAGTGAAACACTTTTTTTTTTTCTTCTCAATCTATATTGTTATAGTTCTTTTGTGTTATCTGACATAACCATTTATATTTTGGGCTTAAATATGTTGTCAAAATGTACTTTCAGTGTTAATATACCTTTAAAATCATACTTTATCTTTTAAATATTGAATTCATATCATTTTTTTTCAAATCAATATTGCTCATGTTAGTGCAAATTTGTTAAATCTTGAAATAGGTTAACCATTCCTTCCAGACCATAAACAGCATTTAATAAAACAGTGAGATTTATATAGCTCTACACAGCTGAACAAGATTCTAATACGAAGCTTGTTAAAAAAAAAAAATCCGACATTTTACAGTACATCAATTGCATTTTATACATTTTTTTTGAACAGTTTTGTTTCTTCTCTATTTCTGTGTGTGATCTAGTACAAGTATGAAGGGAACAGCAATAGGTAATGATACTTTCCTCAGTATTAAAAAGAATGCATCATATATATCTTGCTCAGTATGGCAGCAGTGTTGTATTTCCAAACCTGGAAAAGAAGCCAGGTAATTCAACACCTTCTCAAAACCCAGTACAGCAAGAGTGAATCAGTCGGAGCACTTGCCACTACAGAAAAATGGAAACAAACCAACACAAAGTATAGATGAAAGGTATTTTATGCCACGTCATCAATCCAGAATCTCTCACTTGAGCAATGGTCAACACTTGACTCCAAGTAATTGCTAAGAGGAGCTGAAAGAGGGCAATGTGGGCATTTCAGTAGTTTGAAGAATGGAAATATATCCAACTTACAATAATCTCCTATCCTAAGAACTTCAAACAGAATGATGCATCCCCTCGGCCTGTTGGCAAACCTGCACCTGGAGAGCTGCCCCAGCCTGCTGTTTGTCAGGCAGTCAAGAAGAACTTCCAGTTGCGAGTGACATTCTTTATTAAAAAAAAGTTTTTGTACTGAAAATGTGCTTTGTTCAAAAGAGCACTGCAAATGTCACTTATTAAAATCAATGTAATAAATAAAATATAAACAACCTGTGTCCAAAACTATGAATAGTATTTTTATCTACCTCACTATACATCTGGCCCACTGAGCCCCTCCCACCCACCCTTTCTGAAATTTTTTAAAAATTTTTTTGCATGCTATTTTTTTCCCTGTTTACTACAAAGAGCAAAGGTTACATATCGTACACTGGGAAAAGCTGCCAAAAAGATTAAACTATAGTCCTAGATTACCAATAAACCAATTCTACAGCACAATACCCGCCTGCATGAACTACTTGGGCTGCGTCCTATAGAGCAGGTGATGACTTGTGAGAGACTTCTCTCCCTGCACACAGCCAGAAGTGTGCCAGGTGATGTTAAAACTATTACAGTGACTAACCACAGAAATGTTTGCAACCTAAAACAAATTCCTTATTGGCAATTTAAGCAATTTACAACTACTCCATTAGTGGTGGGTCTTATGCTCTGAAAACTGTATGCTGAAAACTGTTTGTTGCCTGAATCACAGAAATGAAGAAATACTTGGGTTTTTTTTTACTTCCAGCATTACAAGAGCTAAGATAATTATGCCAGGTCTTCTGGCCTCCTAGCCTATGTAGCTGTTCTTTTCTTTTAAAATTGAAGAAAAAAAATTCTTTGTCCCTTACATTTTCGAGAATTTCACTTTAAATGCACAGAAATGGTCTTTCTTTTGATATTTGAGGAATGTGTTCTGGGTGTTGGGTTTCATTTTTGGTATGGGTTAAAATAAATGATTGTCCTAATGGTTCAAGAATTGGACCCTTCTGTAGTCTAAAGAGGTTGGAGAGTCCAGATTGAAGTCTGATGGGTCGTAGTTTTTCATTCCCTCAGGGAGATGGCAAACTCTGCCTTCCTTGAGCACTTACTGGTTGGTGGCTGGAAAGCAATGAATTTCCTCAAGAGAAGATCAAAAGATGCTATTTTAAGGGGAATGGCACCTAAGGGTGATGGAGTTGGTGATAAAAAGTCAGCTACCCCTTCTTTTGTGAGCATGTGGCCTACCAATGTTGAATTGCTATCGATGGTTACGGAAGTGAGTAAGAGAAAGCACATACTGGAGTTTCCACTGTTGAAAAAACTGAAAATCAAACAAAAATTGAAGCTGAACAAGGAGAACATTGGATGAAGAGAAGTCTTACGCCACACAAACACACACACTCAAACACACGCACACGGAATACTATGCATACGTGGACACACACAAGTAAGAATGTGTATTTGTATGGTAGGTTCTTGGAAATAGACATTCTTAGCAAATATGGATGACAGATCAATTGTAATTTATTTTCTTTTAACACTGTATCATCATAAAGAAAACTGGTATAAATGAAAAAAATCTATTTCAAATATCTACATCTAAAATTTTAGGCAGTGAAAAAGCACTTCGTTGACAAGGAGTGTGGAATGATGAATGTTAATTGTCAGAAACTGCTGAATGCCTTTTTTTTGAGTTGCCACAAACAAATTCACATATCAGAACAAACAATACTGCTAAATATTCCTTTTTGTTTTTTTGATTTTTTTTTTGATTTTTTTTTGTTAAAACGCACCGGGGAAAAGAAAACAAAAAACTGGAAATTCATACATCTTTCAAAATTTGAAATTGAAGCAATATTTAGAACCATAGATGAAGAAACACTGTGGCATTGGTGTAATATACACAATGCACCTTCTTTTTTTATCTGTAATGTACATCAAATACTTTACAACAATGCATTAACAAAAGGCAAGAAACATCTTGCTGTACAGAGGAAACCCCAAATGCAACTTGAAGCCTAGATTCACAATGAATGAGGATATTAAACAAAGTGTGAGAAGCTGTTCCCCATAAAGTATGTACGCTGCTCAGTAACTTGTGCTTAACTCTTGACCCAGATCCACTGCCATGTTCTTCCTCCTTCCTTCAGCCACGTTCAATATACAGCACTGAACTTCAGACTCTACAGGCCAACAGTAAAGTTGCCCCACACTGTAAAATATATATATGTATATATATATATTTCTTTCTAATTACTCCCAGGTTTAGCTTTCGTATCTTTTAGCCTTCTAAAAAATCTCTTAATTTTTTCCATACTGGTTATCTGTGCCTTCCTATGGAACAGGCTTTAACAAACTAAATTTGCAGGAAAAAAAATGTCTTGTGGTATGCATGCACATGCACAGTTCCTGGAGCTTTTGTATCTGCCCAAGACTCAAACCCAGGAGTCGGGAGAGGCTGGATAGTGGCTTGTTTCATAGTTAAGTTCACTATAGGGACGAGCAGCTGAGTAGAAGTCGACGTAGTTGCCAGTTGACTTTAGTCCCAGGTGCATGTTGTATTCGCTTGCAGGTGGACGATGATGCACTTGGTCCTCAAAGAAGGACTCGTCATAGTTTCTTGTTGAATTCTGAAATGGCTGATATGGTTCATAATCTTTTCTGCTGGGCTCCTGTGGAACTGGCTGTGTTGAAACCTGAAAGACAGCAATATCCACAGCTTGTTAGATACAACTTACTGTAGGCAACAGGACAGAAGGAGTAAATCCCACCTATGTTTCTTGTGCTAAAAATACAAAATTGTGCATTATTTTAACTTGTGCTCAAAGCACTGCTTTAATAGTGAATTAATTCCACAGCTCTGCCTTGTCATTTTATATCTTTACATTTATTTAACAGCATTATTATCAAATATATTTATTATTTAATATTATAGCTGCAAAAGATGCTGGTTTATGTCAAAAGTACCTCATGCAGCATAGTTTATATTTCCCTTTCATAACTACAATCTGTGTGTAACTTGCAGCTGTATAATGCAAATATTGGCGACCAAAACTCAGCCTTGAAGAGTTTGAATGTAATCAATTTACACTCCAAAGATGCTAAACATTTTGCAGCTGCCTTTGACAGAACTGAGATTTAGGGGAAGAAGTGACACCATATCCTTAAAAACCATTTACAGTCTTCAGGGCACTGACGTGAGAACAGTGCCCTGAAATGGGTTCTTCTGCTACTGTTAAGCAGAAGCATCTTCTTAACACCTGCTCAACACAGAATGACGATGTTGCGTTGTCTTGAAGCTGTGAAATGTTTATGATAAGCAGAAAAAAAACCCCTCAAGATGGTCCTCTACCCTAATGTTCCCACAAATCTTTTTTAGATATCCCTAGTGAATCTCTGATTTTATAGTTGGGACTTTATAGAAATCTGAAATGTATAAACACATGCTGACTATCTTAGAAGACTATCTTCTGCTTCTTGCCACCTCTGTAAGTTTGGACAGACTTCGTGACTGCAAAATGATGTAGCCTGTCATTTCACACATGGTTATCACCAGGAGTACTGATGCTCAGACAATGATGTGAGAACACTTTGTGGATCCTGCTCCTCTGCACATGTTAGTAATGTTCCCTCAAGATGGCAGGAACAGTTGCACTGCTGTGGCCCAAAATCTGTGATATTTGTTCAAAACAAATATCTGTATTGGACTCTATGCTGGGTTTGAAAAAGGCTGCCTGAGTTCATTACCTCTAGCAGTCCCATAAGGGATCTTACAAGTTTGGGTCTGATATTACTACTGCACAAAGGCGTGTAACTACTCTAGTTTCTATTTCTAGAACTTCTATCAAGGTGTAACTGACCTTCAGGACTTCATTTCATTTCCCATATTCAAACACAGGTGTCTAATTTGGATATAGGAGTAAAATTCTACATGAAGCAATCTGTTTATTTGTGATATTTTAAAATTTCTGGTATTTTTCTTCCATTTCCATATACGATGTTGTCCCAGTCTTTTGCCATCTGTACTTACCTGGTTATGTTTGATATCTTCAGCAGGGGCACCATACGAATTCCTGTACAAAGTTGAGATTCCAGTGTTCTGAGCTGCAGAGAGAGAAAAGGAAGGAAAAAGCGGGTTTACCACACTTCTTTGGCCTCACAGTGAATTCTTCATTAAATACATCATACAAAACCTGTTTCCCACACTCCAAAGTCTTTTAAAAGTACCTGCAGGCTTTTCCTCCCACTGAACTACCATCATCTTTGCTTTGGTGTACATACATCTCTTTGGTATTCATTTATTAATGGCAACAGGCTCCATGTCATGTTCATAACAATTTTGTGCACTTCTTATATGCATCAACGAAATAATTTCACATAAAGCTAGCATTCAATAATAAATTTCAGGTTATAGGCGGGCTTATGTAACACATGCAACAAACAACATTTGTAAATATTGAGATTAAAAAACATTTCAGTTCTTTCACTTCAGTTGGACAATGTGGATTATTAATCCTAGTCATTTTGCTTTATCTTGAAATTATTCAAGCATAAAGTGATTAAATATAAGTGTGAAGTTATGCAAAAAGTAATATGTACTCATACTGAAGAAGTCTGGCCAAGATAGTCTCAAATCCACAACTGCTGTCACTGCTGTCACTTTCTTCTCAGATATCCTACTACTCAAATGCACAGACAAAACTGAGCTACAAGTTTGAAACTGGAAGCATTTCTAAAGAGGAGAAGGAGGATAATACACAGTATTGCAAAAATTTATTTCCGACCCCATCCCAAAAAATCCCAAATGAAAAGCAAAAGATTTTCCTTGCAAAGCTGACTCCACTGATCCCTCTGATTTGCAATGTAGCTGAAGCTTAGTTTGGCGGTAGGACTTGACTGTAGTTACTGCTCATATTTGAAAGACTATGAAGGCAGCATTTTGAGTGGCTGCTGCATACTTTTCATGCATTATTAATTTTGCAGATGTTATAACCAATGATCAGATGCTGTTAATGAGGACTCTTACTATAAAAGAACAGGCCTGAAAGTAAAAATTGTGTAGTTGTGAATCAGAGTCATCAGTGGAACTGAAACATGTGGCTCGTGACTTCTCTGTGCAGTGGTATAAAACCTGGAGGCACCAAGAGTGGCTTTTAATACTTTTACAGCTCAAAACTTGTGACAGCAAGTGCTGAGCATCAGAGCTGAAAGCTGGATATGAGATCCATGCTAGTCCCATCACTAGGAAGAACCACGTTTCTGAAGATGCAAGCTCTTTCTTCATTTGGCAACGTGCAAGCATGGACCTCTGCTGTAAAACTTCCTCTGCCTTTCCCCCCACCACTGCACACTTTCTGGAGAAAGGAATGGCATGGCCTTCAGGCAAAGTTGGCTGGAATACATCAATTCTGATCTCCACAACTGCCACAGGTTCCACGCTGAGGGTGTAATTTTTGTCAGTTTGATGCACTGCTCCATGTTGCTGCTTTACAGATCTCACATAGTTTTTCTTAAAGATCTGCACCATGTTTGTGAAAACAGGATAAAGAGAGTTTATATGGTGGCTTGATGAGCTCTAACAGCTGGAAAAAGAGACTTTTCACTTCCAACTTTCACAACCATTAACTGATAGGGATGAAACCCCTCCTGTTCCTTGAAGACCTGGACGCAATCACTAAGAAAGTGCAGAGTCCTCTGTAGGAAACAGAGAAGAGCCCTGGATGTCTCCAAGCGCAGCATGACCCTTTTTTTAAAGGTGGCAAGAATACGAACTCTAGTGACAGATGCTGGTTGGGCGCTTCCAGTGGTAGGTACTCTTAATTCTACCTGCATGCCAATAGGCCATAGCAGATAAAAACAGGTGAAATGATGGAAAGTAGTGCTTGAGTAGTTTTCTTTGGTTGTCAGCATTAATGTCAGAGTTGATCTGCAGAGGTTCTCACTGTTCAGGTTACATTTTGTCACTAAAGGGATTTTTGAGACATGTCTGTTATTTCAGTGGGTTTCTTTATATTCCAGCTGCAGCCTCTGCTGTAGTGTTTGAAAATACCCCTCCTGATGAGTCCTTAGTATTAGAGAAGTTTGCATCAACATTGCTTTTTATGGTGCATCTCATGACAACAGGACTCTCAGCAGTACAGCATCTAGATTTTTCTTTGATATCATCGTTTTAATGCTGTTTTTCTGATTTTCTTGCTTGTCTCACAAAATGCCAGAATAAGTTTTGTTATACAAATTCCTCTTCTCAAGATCTAAAGACACTCAAGTGTTCCAGATACCCATTTTGTGAAGTCCCTGTTCTTGAAAAAAACATTAAAGTGACATTCAATGTATTGGACTGTCATAGATGGAGGAAGAACTTCTTGTAACCATTTTGTTTTTATGAATATATGTGTCAAGATAAGAGGGTTTGAAGTTTCATGCATGTGAGTTTCTAGTCAGACATGAGTGAACATACTGAGTTCAGACAGGTCAATGCTGTTCATGGCTGTTTGATGTCAAAAGTAAAAGACTGGTACAAGGTGCAACATCTGAGGGTATTATGAAGAATCTGATGAAAAATAGCAAACCAGACTCATGCTAATTTATATGTTGTTCCTTCAGGCAACCAGACATTAGGAGGGAGGTCATGACCTTTCTGTACTGATATATAAAAAGACGTGGTACATATGTTCTGCTATTAGCCATGAGTATTATAAACCTAGAAATAGTTCAGAGTCGGTGTGTAGCTGTCCAGTGCAGTACTGTGACATTTGCACTGATGTCCTCACAAATGTCACATATCAGATTGAAGTTTTACGGTCTTTTGGATCACATATTACACAATGGAAAATGGATAGTTTCAGCTCATGAAAATAGTTGCAAGCTCTGTGTTGCTGATTTCACTGCAGTCATGAGGATACAAATTCAGAAGTTTAAAATGAAAAAAAAAATCCCTCAAACCCTTAGTAATCCTTTCTTAAAGCAATAAAAAGAATGAGACATGGGATGCTTGAAAATAAATGCCAGGAGTTCAAGAATAAGAAATCTTGGCTTAGGCTAGCTTGGAGGTTGAGGTAATTCTGATTCTGGAGGAAATATAAGTCAGGCAATGTAGCTGCTAGCAATGAATGCAGCCTTGCTTCAGTACCTGCTTCTGAACATGCAGGAGGCATCCCTGGGAACTCCATTCCCACTCTGCCATGCTTCAGTGAGGAGCTGACTCCTGCTGTCCAAAAGCAGAGGACAAATACGAAAGAAAGAGAATGAGCTAGATGAATGGACAGATTGTGTGGTTAATATCCAATTTTTCCTGATAATATTGTATATGCACCATCATAATAAAATTGTAAAACAAATAGAAAGAGAAGTCAATGAAGTATTTTTTTTTAAATAAAAACAGCAAGAGAAGGGAAAGGAGTGAAAGGAGTAAGAAACAGAGATTTCTGCAGCCCCATTTCTTCACAGAAATGTGAGAACTAGCTGAAAATTAAATTAATAGAGGAGTGATCAGTGTGTGTGTTTATGTGTGTATTTTATGCAGTCTCTAAAGATCAGTACATAAATACTGAAAAGGCATTTTCTGGTAGGCAATTTGTGAGCATTCTAAAATGAATACTATGATCAACCCGCAGTACTTTGCGGTTCAGTTGCATAAAGGACATTGTAGAAAGACACCTTTCTTTTTGCCTTCTGTTCAGTCTTCAAGGTGATACTGGTTAAAAAAAGGCACATGGTTCCCATAGCAGTTTTCTTCTGAGA